>NC_138780.1:157923917-158523917 GCF_965119305.1 Pelophylax lessonae | reverse complement strand
TGTTGAGATCTAGTGGTCACCCCAGTTCAGCCTACGAATGCGTGCAGGCCATAGCTCCGCGCTGGGTCGGCCGCGACATAGTCCCACTGGACGGGGACTGACCCTGCGAGTTAAACATCTTGCCTGGACGCCAATGACCAACAGAGTCACGGCGTCCGTATTGGTCGACAGCCCCCCCACCCCGGTGGAGAGGGGTTCTGTCAGGAGTTGGCGCCCGCCTGGTTTCCGGTATGGTGAGTAGAATGTTCCCCCTCTCCGCCTGTCGGGTTTGTTGGGGACGCGGGCCCCTCTCTGGGATGGTCGGACACTCAGTTTCTGGGTCTCCCCTCTATCCTATAACAGGTCACAGATCCCCCAATTTGAGTGTGATTTTTGTGAATAGAAACCAGGAGGCTTGGTTTGGGAGCTGACTATCTAAAGTCACTATATGACTGTAAGGGTGACTGAAGTCAGTGGCAAACTACTAAAAGGCATTACTATTGAGGTATAGAGGTATCCTACCTGTCTAGTGTGTACACAGGCCGATGCCTATGCCTGAGTTACTGTAGCCACAGATCGCCATCCCTCCAGAAAGCGAGGACACCTCCCGCAGGCCGAGGCACTTCCACAGGCCGAATGCACTCATCCTGCAGGCCGCTGCTAGCTGGCAAGCCGCCTCTATCCTACACAGGCCGCCTCCATTTTCCTGCAGATCGCACGAGGCCGCCATATTGGCGTAGCCTCGTGTCTCCAGCATGGGGGCGGCCATGTTTGAGGTGACCAAACACCTAGTGGAGTAATTGGGAGGCGCCGGAAGGCGTGTAAAGGGGTGGAGCCGCCTCCTTGGCCCAGGGAAAGCAAGCCAAAGACTTCCTGTCTGTAACAGACAGTGCTGGAAGCAGGTGATAAGAAACTTCTGTGCATCAGGTGAGCCTTGGGGTCTCTCCCTCTTTCTGAGGGGTCCAAGCAGGTAGACTGAGGGGCGCTACTGCGCTGGGGGACTAAGTTAAAAAAAAAAAAATAAATTTTGTTTTTCTTGCAATTAATTTTTTTGTGTTTGCTGGCAAGTGTCTTGTTACATGAACCCTGCCACACATGTATCCCCACCTGATCCCCTCAGGGTGGCCGCAGGACCCTCCAGTACCCCACTTGTGATGATGCATTATCAGCAGTTTTGGAGTCTTTGGTATCCCAGGTGGAGGTAGCCTGTCAGGGACGGGGGTCAAGAAGAGCGACCCCCGCCTACCCCTATGTCATCTGATACCTCAGATACGGATTCTGAGCTGGTCATTGCAGTCCCTTTTCTGGGGTTGTTGTCTCAGGTACGGTCTCCTCAGACAGTAAGGACGCCGCTTCTGCCTCCGCCATAGCACAAGAAGCGTTGGTGGAAGCACTAGTTGTGTCTGTCCGGGAAACCTTAAATCTTGAGGTTACACCGGCAGAGGTAGCTGAGATTCATATTCATTTTTTGGTACTAGCAAGCCTACCAAAATGGTGAAGGGTTTCCCTTGCCCAAATAGGGTCGTCCGTAAATGAGCCCTGCTATTTCCAAACGCATTGCTAGGCGCTATCATTTTGAGGAATCCCTCATTTCAAAGATGGATGGTACCACCAATAGTGGACTCACCGATTTCCAGACTAAATAAAGCCACTGTTATCCCGTTGGATTGTCAGAATGGGCCCCACCCATCTCTAGGGTGGGGGGACGTCTTCACCGGTTTCCGGATCCAGGGCTTTCCAGGATCCCGGATAAAGGGGTTCGCAAGGTCATATGGTCGGGATACAAGATCGAGTTTCGATCACTTCCACCGGTGCGATTCTTCCCTTCCAATATTTGACATCCCTTAAAAAGCTTTGCGGGGGACAGCTTGATACTACAAGCAGTGGTAGTTCCCATTCCTTGGAGGAGTTCTAGTCGAACTTGTTCACAATGCCCAGGAAAAAGGGCTAGGTGCGTCCAATTCTGGTCTTGGAAGAGATGGAGTCCATCCATACAGTGGTGGCCTCCCTGCATCAGGGGGATTTCCTGGCGTCCATAGACATTTAGGATGCCTATCCTCATATCCCCATCTTCGCAGGACATCAGCGTTTTCGTTGCTTTTCCCAAAGATCATCCCTGGTTCCCACTAGGAGACTGAACTATCTGGGCCTAATTTTGGATACATCCTTGGCAAGAGTGTTTCTCCATGCGGAGAAACTCCAGAAGATTCAGTCAATGATTCGGATGTTGCTGTCCGTCAACTGGCTGGGATTGATGGTCGCTTCATTAGAGGCAGTACCGTTTGCCCAGTCTCATACCCGAATTCTCCAAAGAGGAGATTCTTCTCATATGGAATCGGAATCCTGATTCCCTGGACAATCGGATCCGATTGAGTGAGCGGACCAGGGAGGTTCTGGTCTGGTGGCTTCGGTCTCCGATGCTCAGCCAGGGGAAGTCATTTCTTCTGATAAATTCCAGGTTACCGATAAATGGGTTGGAACTGAGAGCGATCAGACTTTGTCTGATTTACTGGACCGAGCAGCTCCAGGGCAGCCCGGTTCGGATCCAATCGGACTATGCCACGGTCATGACTGCTGTCGATCACCAAGGGGCACCAAGAGTGCCCTGGCGGCCATAGAAGTGGCCAACATTCTTATTGGGGGAACAGTTGTTCCAGTTCTCTCCGCGATATTTATCACGGGGGTGGACAGGCAGATTATTTCAGCCATCAGATTCTGGATCAAGAGGAATAGTCTCTTCATCCAAAGGTATTTCACCAGCTGTCCCTTCATTGGGGCACCCCGGATGTGGATCTGTTGGTAGGTTGGCTCAACAGGGCTCGCACCCGTGATACTCTAGCGGATGCAGCCTCTCAAATTGCTGCTGAGATTTCTCCGCAGGATAGAGGTGGAGGGAACTCCAGTTATCCTGGAAATTCCGAGCTGGCCTCGTCAAGCCGGGTACGCCGACTTTGACAGGCTAGTCGCGGACGCTCCTTGGAAACTTCCTCTCAGGGAGGATCTGCGGTCTCAAGGACCAATCTTCCATCGTGCTTTACAGTCGCTGGTTTTAATGGCCTGGCTATTGAGACCCAGGTACTGAAGGACAGAGGATTGTCAGCTTCAGTTATTCCTACTCTAATTAAAGCAAGGAAAGCGACTTCCAGCAAAGTCTATTATCGCACATGGAAGACTTATATCGCGTGGTGTGAATCTTTGGAATTTCCCCCACGTACCTATTCGGTGACCCGAATCTTGGCTTTTCTGCAAAAGGGGGTTGAGCAGAAACTATCCTTGAGCACTATCAAGGGTCAGGTTTCAGCATTAGCAATCTTCTTTCAGAAGCCTTGGGCTTCTCATTCCTTGGTGTCCAGGGAGTGCGGCACTTGGCTCCGCCAGTGCGCGTGCCCTTACCGCCCTGGGATCTTAATTTGGTGTTTGTCGGTTCTTCAGAAACCTCCCTTTGAAAATATCAGTGAGATTCCCTTGCTTACATTATCCCAGAAGGTGGCCTTCTTGGTGGCTATCACTTCTGCACGCAGGGTGTCAGAACTGGCTGCATTATCATGCCAATCCCCATATCTAGTGGTTCATAGGGATAAGGTAGTTCTTCATCCGAAGCCATCCTTTCTTCCTAAGGTGGTTTCAGATTTTCATCTGAATGAAGATATTGTGCTACCTTCCTTGTGTCCTCAGCCCAATCATCCTCGGGAATATGCGTTGCATTCCTTGGATGTGGTTCGGGCAATCAGGGTATACCTGAAGGCTACGGAATCGTTCCGTTAAACGGATTCACTTTTTGTGATCACGGATGGCCCCAGAAAGGGGTTGCCTGCATCTGCCGCGACTATCTCCAAATGGATCAGACAGACGGTGGTACAGGCTTATTCGATTAGGGGTTGAAATCCTCCGTTCCCTGTTAAAGCGCTCTCCACTCGAGCGCTCAGTACTTCCTGGGCCTACCGCCATCAGGCGTCAGTGGTCCAGGTGTGCAAGGCGGCTACCTGGTCGTCAGTTCATACCTTTACAAAATTTTATAAAGTTGATGTGATGGCATCGGCGGATGCCTCATTTGGCCGCAAGGTTTTGCAGGCCGCAATTTGAGGAGACCGGTGGTCTACCTCGAGGGTTTTTTTCCGTTGGAATTTTAGTTGAGTCTCATCGTGTGATTGATGAGCCTTTAAAACTTCTAGTTGGCACCGGTTGGGCCTTCTAGATTGGATTTTGATTTCCATTTTCCCACCCCTCATTTGTGGCACTGCTTTGGGACGTCCCGAGTTGATATTAATCAAGGAGGACTACGCCTGTCAATGAGCAACAGAGAAAAATGGATTTTTGTAAAATCTTACCGTAAAATCCTTTTCTCTTAAGCTCATTGACAGATGTAGTACCCGCCCCTCTGTTTTTGAGTTGGGTTGGGTTACTGCTTTGTGACATAACTGATTTGCTGTAGCAGGAAGTGAGAGGATATACCCTCTGGGACTTCCCCTAGGGTGTGGCCAGAACGTTTTCTTTCCTGTCTAGTCCTACTCCTGTAGAGGGCAGTATAACCCGAGTTGATATTAATCAAGGAGGACTACGTCTGTCAATGAGCTTAAGAGAAAAGGATTTTACGGTAAGATTTTACAAATATCCATTTTTTTTGGCCACAACCATAAACCCTACATTTGGAGAGGAGTCAACAAGGCCTATGATGAAAGGTACACCATTCCTACTGTGAAGCACGGAGGTGGATCGCTGATGTTTTGGGGATGTTTGGGCTACAAAGGCACAGGAAATTTGAAAGAGATTTCAACTTTGCAAGATGAATGTAGTATGTTATAAAATATTGGAGGAAAATTTGCATTCATCAGCCCAGACATTAAGCGTGGGATGTACTTGGACATTCCAGCATGATAACGATCCTAAACATAAGGCCAAGTCGACCTCTTATTGACTACAGCAGAATAAAGTAAAGGTTCTGGAGTGGCCATCTGTCTCCTGACCTCAATATCATTGAGCCACTCTGGGGAGATCTCAAACGTGCAGTTCATGCAAGACAGCCCAAGAATTTACAGGAACTTGAGGCTTTTTGCCAGGAAGAATGGGCAGCTTTACCATCTGGGAAGATAAAGATCCTCATCCACAAATACCACAAAAGACTTCAAGCTGTCATTGATGTTAAAGGGGACAATACACGGTATTAAGAACTGGGGTATGTAAACTTTTGATCAGGGTCATTTTGGTAGTTTCTGTTGTCATTATGATTTTAAAAATAGTAAACACAGTTGATTGATAATAAATGGCTTCAGCCAAACACTAACCATTAGTGAAAGAAAAGCTTTTGTGTTGTCATTTATATTTACTGAAAAATAGCCAAGAAATCATAAATTCTGCCAGGGTATGTAAACTTATGAGCACAACTGTACATATAATTCCCAAAAAGGGCTAAACATAGCCAACCAGGTTAACCAGGAGCTCAAACATGAACTGGAGTCCCCTACCAGGATAAAATGCACTCTCAAGAGGCAGGAGCCTCTGCAAATGCAGACTGCAAAGCTTTGCAGCCGAACACAGCATCTTAAGATGCAAATACATCCACCTTATAAAACACTGTGAATGTGTGCACAGACTACCACAAAGCCGCTTTGCACACCTGAACCACTGACGCCTGATGATGCAAGGCCCAGGAGGCACCAAGTGCCCTTGACAGGGAAAGGAGTAACCTGACACTTAATAGATTAGGCCTGCACCACCGTCTGCCTGATCCATCTGGAAATGGTCGCAGCAGTTGCAGCCTGCCCCTTACGGGAACCATCCGTATAGACAAACAAAACTGGATTTTTGAATCGACTCAGTCGCCACCAGGTACACCCTGATTGCCCGAACCACATGCAGGAAGTGTCGGGCAATTTCTTTAGGATGTTTTGGCTAATGACACAAATATGGCAACACAATATCCTCATTTCAGTGAAACCCTGAGACCACCTTAGGAAGGAACACCTGACAGGGTCGTAACACCACTTTGTCCCTGTGAACCACCTGGTAAGGTGACCGACAGGACAACGCAGCCTACTCCGCCACCCTATACGCATAAGTAATAGCCACCAAAAAAAACCACCTGCTGTGACAAAGTGAGAAGAGGAAGTTCACAAATATTTTCAAAAAGAGGTTTTTGAAGTACCGACAGTGCGAAATGAAGGTCCTATGGAGGTACCAGGGATCTCACCGGAGGAACCAAATGGTGAACCCCCTGCATGAAAGTATGAACCAAGGAATTCGCAGCCAATGGCCGTTGGATAAATATTGCCAAGGCGGAAATATGGCCCTTCATGGTACCCAGAACTTGACGCTGATCTACACCTTGTTGTAGAAATTCCAGCAGGCGGGACACAGAAAAATAACGGGTAGAAACCCCTTAGACTCCAAGTAATTTACACCCTCCAAACTCGAAGAAAAATCTTCCTGGAAGTAGATTTTATAGCTTTCAACAGCGTAGGAATCACCGAATCTGACAGCCCTCTGTCCTTAAGCACCTGGCTTTCAATAGCCATGCCATTAAAGCTAGCGACCGTAAAGCAGGATGGAAGATCGGTCCTTGAGACAAAAGATCTTCTCTGAGAGGAAGTCTCCAAGGAACATCGGCTACCAGCCTTACTAGGTCTGCGTACCATGTGACTTTATTAATTATGGACAAAAATCATTTTCCCATGAAGGCCACACATATTTGTTGGACAACTTTTACAATTGTTCCACAGATCATGTGGTATATTGTCTGACTTGCCCTTGTAAATTATTATATGTGGGCCGCACCATATGTCCGTTGCGCCAACGGTTTGGCAAACATCGGTGGCTTATTGAGGAAGGGTCCGATAAACCTAGTGTCCCTAGACATTTCCTAGAGTATCACAACAAATCCACTGAGGGGTTGAGAGTTTGGATTATTGAGGCCATATCCAATAAATTACCAGAGGCCCAGCGGTTCTCTAGGCTCTGCAAACGTGAGACTTTTTGGATTTTTTCTTTGAACACATTAAAACCGTATGGACTAAACGAGGAACTTGAAATCAGTACTATTTTATAATTACCTTTCTTTTATAGAGGTCCTTTTTTATAAAATATACACCATTAAATATTGTGACTTTTTAATATTTTAATATATATATTTTTTAATATCTTATAAAATATATTTTTTTAAATATTCTCCTCACCTGCCATATGCATGTGTATGTGCATAGATGTATGTGCGTACATACATATATATGTCTATTCTTCTCACATTTTTATTTTTATTTTTTATTTCGATTATCATTATTTATATTTATTTTCATTTTTATTTTATTTTTTTATTATTTTTTTTTTTATTAATAATTTTTTTTTTTTTTTATTATTTTTTATTAATTTATTCTATATTGAGACATCAGCTTAGGGTTTATATCTACATTTTACTCTTCTTTGTTTACATATGTACACATTCCCCTCACATTCTGTTTTGTTTTATTCATTTAATTTCTTATTTTACCAATAGTGTATGTTTTAACTATTACTGTGTAATCCTGCATGATTTGAGCTTTTAATATGGCCGCCATAGTACCTCATTGGTCACTAAATATTCGTGTACAGCCATTCACACATTACGTGTGTATAAATTCCCTTACTTACAATGGTCCCGGCATCTACACCTGAAGAAAGAGCGCGCATGCTCTCCACGAGCTTGGCGCACGCTCAGAAACGCGTCGTGTGCACCTTGACCCTGCCTACGTCACATGGTCGACGCTGAGAAACAGCTTGCCTCGAGAGTCCGGTCTCGGCAAAGTGAGAGCCGGCACCTCCCCTCCTTTCCATCCACCGGATAGCACCAACTTCTCCTCTCCCGGCATCAGCTGTTGGACGGCTTGACCTCAGGACGTTGCCCTTGAGCCTTCATTTTCTTTCGTCCAGTGAGTTACTTCACACTGCATGTTATTTTCCCTATTAAACGTATTGCACTTAGAGGCGCTCCGCTTTGTCCTTTTTTTACCCTGTCTACACCTGAAGAAAGAGCGCGCATGCTCTCCACGAGCTTGGCGCACGCTCAGAAACGCGTCGTGTGCACCTTGACCCTGCCTACGTCACATGGTCGACGCTGAGAAACAGCTTGCCTCGAGAGTCCGATCTCGGCAAAGTGAGAGCCGGCACCTCCCCTCCTTTCCATCCACCGGATAGCACCAACTTCTCCTCTCCCGGCATCAGCTGTTGGACGGCTTGACCTCAGGACGTTGCCCTTGAGCCTTCATTTTCTTTCGTCCAGTGAGTTACTTCACACTGCATGTTATTTTCCCTATTAAACGTATTGCACTTAGAGGCGCTCCGCTTTGTCCTTTTTTTACCCTGTCTACAGATTGACTCCTGTGCAGCTGAGCCGGCCCTTCGTGCTTACTTCCACCCCACAGCTCATCTCCTTTACAATTTATGGACTTTACCCCACATACCGTTATGTAGGTAATGCCTCTACATATATACTCTTTTTCTGCTATGCATTTGTCTGACATCCTGCTTCCACAGTAGCTGTTACCCAGTGCATCAGAGCGCCAGCCATTCCTTTATTTTAGGTCTGCGTACCAAGACTGGTAAGGCCAATCTGGTGCCACCAGAATGACTGGAATCCCTTCCACCTCGATTCTGCTTAACAGTCTCGACAGAAGTTGTAGTGGAGGGAAAGCGTAAGTCAGACGATACTGAGCCCAAGAGGCCACCAGAGCGTCGGCCATAGGATCCCGAGACCTTGCCACAAACCTCTGAACCTTTTGGTTGAAAGGAGAGGCCAACAGGTCCACCTCGGGGGTCCCCCACCGAATACAGTTGTTGAAACATATCCAGGTGAAGGGACTTTTCGCCTGGCTCCAACGTCTGGCGACTTGGGTAGCCCGCCTGCCAATTCATCGTCACCTGGAATACGCACAGCAGAGAGGGCCAGAACATATCGCTCTGCCCACCTTAGGATGCCAGCTACTCCCTGGGCTGCTAGGGCACTTCTTGTGCGTCTTTGTTGATTGACATATGCCACAGCCGTGGCATTGCATGATTGCACCCTTACCAGGCACCCTTGCATGCGATCTGTCCACTGGGACAGACCAAGCCTGATTTCTTAAATCTCCAGGATGTTGATCTGCAAACTGGACTCCTCCCGAATCCAGACTCCTTGAGCAAAGTCTGTGCCCAGGACACCTGCCCACCCAGACAGGCTTGCATCCGTGGAAACCACCGTCCAGTACAGGGGGAGAAAGGACTCCGCTTGCCGAAGCGGCGGGAAATGGAGCCACCAAATCGGAGATCCCCTTGCTTCCCGGCTTAACTGAAGCAGATTGTCCAATGACTGAGAATTCTTGTCCCACTTGGCAAGAATCTTTCTGCAGAAACTGAGCAAACGGAACTGCCCCGAAAGTGGAGACCATGAAATCCAGCACTTGCATGCAAGTCCTGAGAGTTGACCGGTTTAACTACAAGAGTAAAATTTCATCCTGCAACTTCCGCAGTTTTGCCGCTGGAAGAAACACACAGGCTGAGGCTAAATCCAGAGTCAGGCCCAGGTAGTCCAGTTTGGTGGACGGAGCCAGAGCTGATTTGAGAAAATTCAGTTTCCAGCTAAACTCTTGCAGAGTTCGCACAGTGATGTCCAGATCTACCTCTAGAACTGATGACTCCATATTCAGAAGAAGGTTGCCGAGGTACCCCAGTACTGTGATCCCCTTCTGCCTGAGCAAGGCCAACCCGGTGCAGCACTTTTGTGAACACCCGCGGAGCTGAGGTGAGACCAAAGGGCAAAGTCACAAATTGATAGTGCTCCTCCCCGACAGCGAAATTGAAGGAAAGGCTGATGCCCAACATATATTGGGATATGAAGGTAAGCGTCCTTTATATCGATAGAGGCAGGAAAATCCCCTTGATTAAGGGCCACTACTGTGCAAATGGATGCCATCTGAAATTTCTAAACCCGCACAAAACAGTTCAGAGCCTCGAGGTCCAAGATCGGGTGGACCTTGCCTTCTTTCCTGGGAACAGTAAACAGATTTGAATAAAATCCCTGAAAACTTTCCGACCCTGGAACCGGAAAAAATACTCCGTGATAACCGATCCTGCACTGCCCTGTAAAGGCCCTGCAGCTGGTCCTGGGACAGGTGAAAGTTGGAAGACAAGAACCTTGCATGAGGCAAGGACTGAAATTCGATCTTGTAACCGGACCGTTTTAACTCGTGGACCCATTTGGCTTGAATGAGTGGGGTCCACGGATCTGGAAAGAAACAAAGACATCCCCCCACCCCAGATACTGGTGAGGGCACCCCTTCAGGCAGAGGAAGGCTTGTCTGCGGGACCAGCAGAACCCGCTTTTGACTTACCACCCCAGGGTCTCTTGGAGCCTCCCGCAAAGTTACGGGTGGATCTTGATCCCTTGTACTGCGATCCCCCCCAGAGAAGAGGGGACACTACTCACCACAGCAGGGAATTGAGCCGGCACCACTCCTGGCAGTTGACCGCTCCATCTTGGAATGGGGTTTCTGTGGTCCAGAGGTACTCTGCGACTCTGGCCGTGACCAGGGCTATGGGTCCTTGGCCTTGCAAGGTGTTTCACTCGCTGCCCAGCCCCCATCCAGTGGGGCTTTGTCGTGGCCAACATAGCACAAAGCGAATAGTTGGGCAGGGCTCATTGGCCAGACTGGGAAGACCGCAGAAGGATCTAGGATATCCAGTGCGTCCCCCAGTCTGGCAGTTGATTACAATCAAGGAAGCGACTTGATTGTAGTTCTCACAGGAACAAAACAATAAACAAAGAAAAATTTATGTACATAAAATACGCAAAATAATGGCAGGACCAGAGGTCCCAGCAGGGAACCAGGTCCTTACTCGGAAATATTTAGAGCAGGGGTCTTCAAACTATGGCCCTCCAGTTGTTCAGGAACTACAATTCCCATCATACCTCGTCATGTCAGCAAATGTTAGTTTTGCAATGACTCATGGGATGTGTAGTTCTGCAACAGCTGGAGGGCCGTTGTTTTAGGATCCCTGATTTAGAGAGAGACTGCTGGAGAGATGATATACAAAAACCTGCCTCAAAAACGCTTATAAAAAAAAGCCATAGAGATCACTAGAAACAAACTATTATATGGTAATAAAAAGGATAAAAATGAGGATAACATTGCTAGAATTATCATGAAATCCTCAAAACACTCTGAAATTAGAAACCTCATACAAAATTACTGGCACCTACTATCTCTGGACCCCAATGTTGGCAGAATTGTTTCCCAGACTCAACATATAACATTTAGATGAGCCATGTCTAAAAGGAACTGCATCATCCAGAGAGTTCAGAGGGGAAAACAGACAATACCCATGCAAATACAAAGGGACATATACTTGTGTAGGGTGTAACCTCTGTAGATACATACATACGGGTCCTTCTGCCAAATTGGCAAACCTTTAAAGCACAGCACTATGCCAACTGTAGGTCCTGCAGTGTGGTTTACGTAATGCTTTGTGATTGTGGCTCATTTACGTGGGCAAGACACAAAGGTTGAATTTCAGAGAAGAATTTAGACATACGTAGCATGCAAACATGCAACCCTGATTTGCCCTTGTGCAGGCTTGTGACTGCTTTCCATGTTCGGGTTTTCTCCTCTCACCTTCCAGGACGGCCCACACATGAGAGATAAGCTCCTCCCTACCGGGAACACAATCACTTACAATTTGTTAAAAGGCCCCACCCTTCCGTTTGCCCCTCAGTTTAGATTGTTTCTTCCTACAGCGAAACGTTTGTTTTGTTTTACTGACCTAATGACTTGGAGTCTGACGGTCCTCCTGTGAGCCAGGTTCAGTAAATTGCTGTGAGAGCTGAACTCTACCTGCCGCCTCCTTAGGCTTATCACAGGTCGCCCCCCATGCATACAAGCTGTCGGTCACCTGGGGTGCCCCTTTAGGCTTGTCTCCGGCGCCAGCAGCTCTCCTCCACAGAAGGTTTTTTGAAAAGCCCGCCAATCGGGCGCCTCAAGCCTCATCTTCGAACCGGGAACTTCCGGCGTGACGTCAGGACGCAGCCGCACAGCGATGCGGAAGAGAAAAAGTGTGGAGGAGACGCCGGACCCGCTTACTAGCGGGAAAGCAGACTCCCAGGCTACAGGAGCCCGGACAGCTGCAGGGGGAATGAAGCCCTCCACTACCCACCTTCCAGAGAAGGAGGATGGGACGCCGGTCCAGGTGTCTGCAGCCACACCCGGGTTGGAACTGGGTAAGTGCTGGAACATATCCTTGCATGTTATTTAAAGACTGGTGCTGACAAAAAAGCCTGGAAAAGTCCAGTTTCCCTGACCTTAGTCAGACTTACTTTGTGTCCTTTCTATGGTCCATGTATTGGTAAATATGGAAGAGTGATACCTGGTTATTTCTGTTTGTATTCTCTCTTCCAGAGTCCCAGAGCGGTTCACGAGTCCCAGAGCGGTTCACAAGAGACCTCTACTACCACCCCAGCACTTTCAGCAGGCTCTGTTACCTCTAAGAAGTGTGGTAATTGTGGGGATAGATTATCCAGTTCACACTCCAAACCTTTCTGTTATAAGTGCATTTATAAATTACCGGGTAAAGAGGCTTCGGGTCTAATGAAAGACTTCTTGAAGTCTGTACAGGAAGAAATGCTGACTACGATTCAGTCAGTGCGTTCTTCATTAGGAACCCCCCAAACCAGAGAGCCCAGGGAACCTGTATTAGGGGAGGGTACCTCCTCCCAGGAAAGCTCTCTGTCCAAGGCTGAACCTTCAGGGTTCTTGCCCATATCCCAAAACCTCCCCTCAATACAGCCTAGAGAAGAAAGTAGAATTTCAGTAGAAGTAAACCGCTCGGACTCCGAAATCCAGTTCAGATGGTGAAGGAGACAGGGACTCAGAAAAACCAGACGAAATAGAACCAACTAGGAATTTATTTGGTTTGGAAAATATGCAGGGACTCCTTCAGGCCATTTATGCGTCTGAAGAGATACCTGAACTTCCAAAAGAAACCACAGCCCAGGATAGACTCTATAAAGGGCTAGGAAAGAGTCCCTCTAGAGTTTTACTTGTCCACCAATCCCTAAAGGGATTAATACTTCAGCAGTGGCAGCTGCCAGAAAATCGGCTGGCCAAGTCAGGATCCTGGAAAAGGAGATTTCTTCTTTTTTTTTTTTTTTTAAATGAGATTTTATTGTAGTTTTTGAAATACAAAATAAGAAAGAACCATAAACATGTGGAAGAAAACAAATGAACATATCAGTAAACCATACAACTCTACTCATACAGATAGGAGGTGAAGACACGATCTGGAATTGCACTAGACATCGTGTGGGGATGAAGCAGAGAGGGAGGAGGGGAAGTAGAGTAGTGGGAGTGGGGGGGGGGGGGTAGTAAGTAACTGGGGAAAGGAAAGGAATTCAGAGAGAGGGGGGATTAATAAATGAGATAAAGTCAGGTAAGAAGAAAGGGAGGTTCAAGTCGGCACAAAGAATCTAACATAGTAGGACAAGATGCTCACAGTGGCCTACAATAATTTCGAATCAGGGTGTTCCATATGAAGGCTGGGGAAAATAAGACAGGTACGAGTACCATTTGGCTTGGAAGTGTGCGGGGGAGCCCGACAATAGCTTTACATCCAGTAATTCCTTAACCATAAGTGAACTAAGATCGTCGTGTACCCCCTGGATCTTAGGGGGGTCGTGGGAAATCCACTTCCTGAGGATAGACCTTCTGGCGACCATGAGACATGTAGATATCCAGGGTTTGTTCTGGTATAATATAACTGACTGTGTCGGGGTCAGGCCCAGGGTAGGACCATGAAGATTTACGAACAGAAGGAGGAGTGGGTTGTTCATTGGGGGTAATCCTGATACGGTTGAAACTAAATGCTGCACATCCAACCAAAACTTGGAAATTTGAGGACAGTCCCAGAGTCTATGGGATAGGGTTGGTCTATGCAGTAGACACCAAGAACATGCTTGACCTGTGGGCGAAGTAGCAGAAGATGCAAAAGGAGAGTAGCCCTATGCATAATCTTTAGTTGTTGTTCCCTCCAGAATTCGTTTTCAATGAATTTACAGGTCGTATTAAAGCCGCTGACCATGGAGGTGAACAAGTGAGGGTAATGAAAGACAGTCTTCCAGGGCATTGGTGGATCAATGTCATTTCTATGGAGACGGTGGTTTAAGAAGGGCTTATATACATCCGATGGCGTTAATTTCCTGATTTGAACTAAGGAGTCTAGCAAAGAGTCACAGGAGCGCTTGCTCTTATCCGGGCATAAAACTTCAGCGAACTTTGTGGCTTGTTGGAGATGCAGGAAATGGTCAAGTGGTATATTGTGTAGGTCACAAAGTTCTGAGTAGGGACGTGGACGACCCAAGTTAGGGTCAAATAGCTGATGGGCAAGGGAGAGACCCTTGTCGGGCCATATAGAGAAGGGCAGGTATTGTCTGGTTTGCGGAAACAAGGGGTGGCCCATGATTGGGAGGTATTTGGAGAAGCGGGGAGACAGAGATAACAGCTTGGACACTTCCCTCCATGCTATCACAGTATCTCGCAACAACAAATTATTCCTCAGAGATGCCGGTATAGTAGGTAAAGAACAATGTAACAAAGCTGCTAAGCTAAGAGGTGACACCATGTGGGATTCCAATACAAAGTTAGCAAATCTAGACTTCCCTGTGATCCAGTCAAAACCCACCCTCCGAAGACAGGATAAGTTGTAGAGTCTGATGTCCGGAATGTTGGCCCCCCCCCTCTCTTTTGGGCATTTGGAGCTTCTTTAGTGAGATACGTGATCGCTTCTTGTGCCACAAGAATGCGGATAAAGCCTTATACAGTTTTTGGGAGTCTTTACGTTTGAGTAAAAGTGAGATGGTTTGCATTGGGTACAGAAGTTTTGGATAGCCAACCATTTTGAAAAGATGGCATCTGCCCAGAAGAGAGAGGAGTTGGGCCGACCAAACCCCCATTTGTTTGATGAACGTGTCAATTACTGGGGGAAAATTCAAGGAGTATATTGATGACGGGGACTTCCCAATATTAATGCCCAAGTACTTAATGTGGGATTTTGCAATGGGGGGGGAGAATCTCGCTCTTGGCGAAGTTTATCCTGAGACCTGAGCAGATGCGGAACTCATTAAAAATGTCACGTATGAGAGGAATGTCTAAGGCGGGATTGGCTGTTTAGATCAGGATGTCTGCAAACAGAGCAGTCCGCGCTTCCTGCTTCCCCACTGGTATACCATGGTGAGAGGGGTGGTCTAAAAGATAGCAGGATAAAGGTTCTATAGCCAAGTTGAAAAGTAAAGGTGAGAGGGGGCAGCCCTGTCTGGTTCCCTGGTGTAAGGGAAAGGGGTCCGATATGTGTCCGCATGCTACTATATTAGCCCAGGGAGAAGAGTACATGGAAGAAATTAGATGCAGAAAAGCACCCTGGAAGCCGAATTTTTGTAGCACCAGTTGGAGCCATGGGAAACTAACATTATCAAATGCCTTTTCTGCATCTAAAGTGACTATAGCCATGTCGTTGAGGGGGTCAATGTGAGCTTTTGCAAAACTGCCAGTACCTTACGAATGTTGGAGGTGGCAGAGCGCCCTTTAGTAAATCCCGATTGAGCAGGGTGGATTATTGTGGGCATGATATTAGCCAATCTAGTTGCTATCAATTTAGATAAGATTTTGGAGTCCAGGTTTAAAAGTGAAATTGGGCGGTACGAGCTAGGTTCAGCCCGGTCTTTTCCGGGTGTAGGTATAGGTTTTACATGTGCCTGTAGTCCCGTCGGAAGGTAGTTACCTCCCTCCAGGATATGAGTATAGACCTTAGTCAACAAAGGGGACAGTAAGTTGGAGGTTAATTTTTATAGAAATCCGACGAGTAACCGTCCGGTCCAGGGGCTTTTCCAGAGGTGAGGCCTGAGATGCTGCTTTGGACTTCTGCAGTGGATATAGGGGCACTAAGTGCAGATGGATCGAGCGTGGGAAGTTTGACTTTTGCCAAGAAGGCATTAGCAGCCTCAAGATCGATTCGATCAGGGCCATACAGGGAAGCAAAGAAATCTCGTATTACCGCATTAATAGTCTTGGGGTCAGATGTTTTTGTCCTTGAGGGTTGGTTGATTTCCGCAATGTGAACTGCGGAACGTGGGCCTTTACAAAGGTGGGCTAGAAGTTTCCCAGATTTGTTGCCAAACTTGTGGAAACAAAGATCGTGGATCGAATAATTTAAATGTTCTTTGGCCTCCGCCCACATGTCAATGTTCGCCTTGGCCTCTTTCCAGGCTGTGCGATTGGGTTGTGAGTTATGGGATAGATTTGTCTGGGCAAGACGGAGGGCCGTGCTGGCGGCTTGAAATTGGGCCGAAGCTTTTTTTCTTGTGGGTCGCTGCGAATGCTATTATGCGTCCCGAAGAACCGCCTTCCCTGTTTCCCAGAGAAGAATCGGGTCCCCGGAATGGGCCATGTTATCCTCCAAGAAGGAGGACCATGTCCGCTCTAGGGAGTGGAGGAGGTCCTCGTTGTTTGATAGATACGATGGGGAGCGCCATAGGCACGCCAAATTATTGCTGTCCGGATGGGATAGATCAACTGAAATCGGGGGATGATCTGATATAGCAGTTTGGGCAATGGAGTGATCAGAAATGAAATTGAGGATGGGGGGATTGGTGAAGAAGTAGTCTATTCTGGACAGACTGTCATGGGGGTGGGAGAAGAAGGTGAATTCTCTTTCCAAGGGGTGCAATTCCCTCCAGGCATCGGTAAGTTGGAGGGCATTGACGAATGTCGCTAGGTGTGTGGATGGTGGAGTGGAAGTGGAAATGGAAGTGGAAATGGGCGGGGAGTGACAATCCTTAGCCCTATCCTCGTTGGGGTGCATGACAGATCTAAAGTCACCCCCCAAGAGGAGTGGGAGATGGATGTAGAGAGCTAGTTTGGCAGTGAGGTCGTTAAAATAGGAGAGGGTTGGTGAATTGGGAGCATATACATTTGCTATAGCCAAGGTGAGGGAGCGGATCTTGAGTTTCAGGATAGCCAATCTTCCGAGGGCGTCTACGTCTTCGGATAATATATCACAGGACAAGTTTTTGTTTGAGTACAATGACACCCGCCTTCTGTTTTACCGCTGGGGATCCATAAACCTGACCCACCCAGAGCTTTTTCATACGATGAAAATCAGAGGCTGCCAGGTGTGTTTCCTTCAGCAGCGCAATGTCAGCCTTCATGCGTTTCAAGTGACGGAGAACAGCCATTCTCTTATTAGGGGATCTCAACCCCTTAACGTTCCAGGAGATAATTTTCATGCTAAGGAGGGTCGGAGGGGGCGAGGAAGAGTAATGTGGCTTTTATAGTTAGGGACACAGGGCAGAGTGGAAGCATCTTGTTGCGTAGGGGTCTAAACCTCTGGAGCATCATAAAGGGGGCCACAGAAGGCATGTTGATGGGGGCGGTATTCCCAGGGAGAAGGAGAGAAGGAGCTAACACTATATCTAAAAGGGGGGCAAAAGAAACAAAAAGAACACATACCAGTAGCATACTGGACTTCTCTTTTTTCCCAGAGAACCACATCCTACCCAGACGGTTTTACCGGAGAGGTTGCTGTTGGCACTCCTGGGACGGCGTGCGTGAAGCATCAGAGCATGTGGGACAGTTCCCCGCTTAGGGTGAAAGTATCCGGTTGCGGGACGGACAGGGTCCCTTCGGGAATATTGGAGCGCCAGATCACAAGCCAGGAATGACCGGCAAAAGGATCGGCAAACGTCACTCCAGCAAGGCCGTGCAGGTCTGCAAAAGAAAACACAACAGTAAATTAGACCTAAACCGGCAACAAACGCTAAATAATACGTAGGAAGAAGCATTGGTAGAGGAGTACATTAGAAAGCATATACTGACACAGTAATAGGCTTGTGACGGTATCAGATTTTCATGCTGCGATTAATTGATTAAGGTTTTGCCACGGTATACGGTATTATCACGGTATTCTATTATTAAATTTAAATTATTAAATTTCCACCTCACTTCAATTTCATTGCTGAATTTAGGGGCTTTGGTTCACTTATGCACATTATTATATAGTCAGTCAGTACAGACTCTGTGAACCAGGCCTAAAATAGGTCATCAAGCAGTGTCTGGCCTAACTGGTGATAACTGGTTCTGGCGCTCGGCTCCGATCCGATGGCCTGGTCATTAAGAGGGCAAATCCTTGTGGTCAAGAAGTGGTTAAACCTGAAGGAGGTGTTGTTTATAAATTACTTTACTATTGCTTTAGGCCTGGTTCACATGTATGCGGGTTGGTGGTTCACATTTGCACAGGCATAGCAGCCCATTGATTTGAATGGGCTGCTATGCCCTCATTTTCCGCAGAAAAAAGGTGCATGCAGCATTTTTTTAAAATTCAGTGGCCTTGAAATCCATCCTGCTTTTGCACCATGCGACTAACCTGCAGTTCCTGCTCTGGCAAGCTTTCTGCATTTTTTGTATACGTGGGCACGGCATTTAAAAATAAACAGTTTGCGTGTGCAGCAACGGCAGGTAAGTCGCATGGTGCAAAAGAAGGATGGATTTCATGGCCACTGCATTTTTTTAAATTCTGCATGCACCTTTTTTCAGCTGAAAACGCAGGCATAGCAGCTCAAGCCCATTCACATCAATGGGCTGCTATGCCTGTGCAAATGTGGGCCCCCAACCCGCATACATGTGAACCAGGCCTAAAGCAATAGTAAAGTCATTAATTGGTTAAACCTGCAGGAGGACCGGTGTTTTTATCTATTAATGACTTTACTATTGCTTTAGGCCTGGTTCACATGTATGCGGGTTGGGGGCCCACATTTGCACAGGCATAGCAGCCCATTGATGTGAATGGGCTTGAGCTGCTATGCCTGCGTTTTCAGCTGAAAAAAGGTGCATGCAGAATTTAAAAAAATGCAGTGGCCATGAAATCCATCCTTCTTTTGCACCATGCGACTTACCTGCCGTTGCTGCACACGCAAACTGTTTATTTTTAAATGCCGTGCCCACGTATACAAAAAATGCAGAAAGCTTGCCAGAGCAGGAACTGCAGGTTAGTCGCATGGTGCAAAAGCAGGATGGATTTCAAGGCCACTGAATTTAAAAAAAATGCTGCATGCACCTTTTTTCTGCGGAAAATGAGGGCATAGCAGCCCGTTCAAATCAATGGGCTGCTATGCCTGTGCAAATGTGGGCCGCCAACCCGCATACATGTGAACCGCCAACCCGCATACATGTGAACCACCAACCCGCATACATGTGAACCAGGCCTAAAGCAATAGTAAAGTCATTAATAGATAAAAACACCGGTCCTCCTGCAGGTTTAACCACTTCTGGATCGCAAGGATTTGCCCCTTTAAAGACCAGGCCATCGGATCAGAGCGCCAGGACCAGTCATCACCAGGTAGGCCAGACACTGCTTGATGGCTATATAATAATGTAATGTGGGCTGCTAGGCGTGTGTGTGTGTATATATATATTTATTAGAGCTGCACGATTCTGGCCAAAATGAGAATCACGATTTTTTAGCTTGGAATAAAGATCACGATTCTCTCACGATTCTCTGTGTAACAAAAAAAAAAAAAATTGGGATAACTTTACTGTTACGTTTTTTTTTTTTTTTTTATTCATTAAAGTCTAATCATTGCGTTTGAAAGACTGCTGCGCAAATACAGTGTGACATAAAATATTACAACAATCGCCATTTTATTCTGTAGGGTCTCTGCTAAAAAAATATATAAAATGTTTGGGGGTTCTAAGTACTTTTCTAGCAAAAAAAAAACTGATTTTAACTTGCAAACAGCAAGTGTCAGAAAAAGATCCAGTCTTTAAGAGGTTAAACTTCCTTTCTCCCTGGCAGAGGGAAGGAAAAGATACAAATGTAATCATTTTTGTTTATAGTTAGGAGACTTAATGCTGAAAGGTGTTAGCTGAGTGAGTGAATGAGTCATCCAGCTCACTGAAATGTATCAATTCACAAGTCAGGCAGACTTGACAGAGAAACTCGGTATTTTAAAAATGCCACAATAACAATACCGTGGCTATGCAATACCGCGATATATCGAATTACCGAAAACCGGCATATGTCTACACAGTAATATGACCAATCCAGCCATGGGGGGGGGGAGGGGGAGGGGGAGGGGAGGAAAGACTAAGGCACGGTCAGAGCAGAGACCCGTATGATTGGATCCAACGTGCGATAAGGTATGTGGGGGGTGATATCGAACCCTGGTCAAGTTAGGGGGTCAGAGTCATAAGGGAGTCAGTCCTGGAGGCTACTTCTCAGATCTGCGGGGGTAGCGGGCCCTTTTAGGAGATTCCTTCCTTGGGCTATTGAGACTTCTGATCCACGGGGAGCGTGCAGGTGAGGACGCCTGGGTTTCCATTGGGATGTGCATGTAGGCTTGTAGATAGTTTGCCGCTTCTTCCGGGAGTGAAAAGGATTTTGCTTCGCCTGCCGCAGTAGTAAATCGCAGAATTTGCAGGATACGCCAGAGTAAACTCGATCCCTTTTAGGAAAAGCGCGGCACAGGTAGGTTGGAAAGCTTTCCGTCGCCTTGCGACTTCCTGCAAGTAGTCCGCAAACAGAAGGATCTTGTGGCCATCCAATCGTAGCGATTTAGCATTGCGGAAAGATTTTAGAATAGCAACCCTATCAGCGTAGTTCAAAAAAACGGCTATGACCGGTCGCGGTGAACGCCGTTTGTTAGAGGGGGGGCCCAGGCGGTGTGCTCTTTCCACCATACACGGGGTGGTGATGCCCAGGGCTTGGGGGATCCTGACGGAGCAAACTTCACCCAGGGCCGCATTAAGATATGATTCAGGGACTCCAATGAAGCGAAGATTGTTCCGGCGGGAACGGTTCTCCAAATCGTCCAATTTTTCCAGAACATACTGTTGGGTCTGAGCATACCTCTGATCATTAGCCATATTGGCTTGCAGAAAGTTAACCGATAACGGTGTTTCTACGAGCCTTCCAGGACGGCCGGCCTACTTCCCGCCCTGTTAAAAGGGTGTAGTAAGAATTTAAAACATAGGTGGTAAGTACCTAAAGAATTATAAGAACACTTCCCTTGTAATTTGGTTGTGGAAGATACTTTTTTACAACTGAGGGGCAAAGGGAAGGGTGAGGCCTTTTAACAAATTGTAAGTGATTGTGTTTCCGGTAGGGAGGAGCCTATCCTCTGATGTGTGGGCCGTCCTGGAAGGCTTGTAGAAACACCGTTACCGGTTAACTAACGGTAGGTTTTCTCCAGGGTAAAGTTTTTGGCTCTCAAACAGATCCATCCCAGCTCCAGTGGGAGATTGGAACAAGCTCCGCCTCCAGATGGAATTGAGGTGGCTCCATCTACTTAAAGCCACGACTTCCCAGGCCTCAGTGATGCAGTCAACTACAAGCCCTTCCTTGATGGATTTGCATCATGAGGGATTGAGAAATGACCATCTTCTCCAGAGTTCAGCCATACATTCCCTTAATTTTCTCCTGCGGTCTTTTATTTCATCCTATCTTGTTCCTGGTGTATATTGATTTCCTGCAAGGACATCTAGCATATGCAAGTGCTTGGAGGTGCCCCATACCATGGCTTGAACGGTCCATCTCAATTTGTGTTTTTGCACATAATTGTTCATTTCGATTTCCTTTTTTTTTTTTTTTTTTTTTTTTTTCTTTATTCTCAACTATGCTCTATTGGCTGTCTCTTTTGTCATATCTGGCTTCCTTTTATAGATCGTTTTTTTTGCACTTGATGCATTAACACTTCCCATACACAACCCTAGGTATAGGTCCGCACCTGGTGGGTTTGGATTCATGTGCACCCGGCACGCGTTGGCCAGCTGGCCCTGTCTTCTGAAGCCATTTAATGGGCTTTTCAACCCGCCCCCCGCTCTTAGAATCAGTAACTGTGTCAAACCCCTTACTGCCTGCCCTTCTGGGATGAGCGGGTCTTTTCCCTGGTTCCAATTCCATGTCTTTATGGACCTTGCTTTGTGCACTGGTCCAAATAATTTGGAACAGTAGGAGCTTCAACTCCCAGAAGAGTTAAAGCTGGTATAGCTGCAAAAGTGTGGTCCAACTCAATATTGAACCCTACAGACTAAAACTGGTATGCCATTAAAGTACATGTGTGTCTAAAGGCAGGTGTCCCAATACTTTTGGTAAAATAGTGTAACTGCTGATGTTCCACTGTCAATTGTAGAGTGGTGTATGCTATTATTCAGACTCCGGGTGATGTCAGCGCTAGTAGATGGGAGGGATTGAGCAGTGATGACTACCTGATAAAATAAAAAAATGACTGCAAAACTTTTTCGCGTTTAGGAGGAAACCTACAGCTGACAAGACATACTGATGCCGTCAAAGCATTATATAGTTTATTATGTGAATTTTTATTTTCTAATCACTTCCTGCCCACCGTATAGCAGATTGACGGTGGCAAAGTGGTTGTACTATCCTGACTGGCCGTTATATGACGTCCAGCAGGATAGGGCACGCAGAGCGGCGATCGGTGCTGCGGTGTGTCAGTCTGACTCACCGCATCTCTAATCTCGGTAAAGAGCCTAATGAGGTAGGCTCTTTTCCATGTGATCAGCTGTGTCCAATCACAGCTGGTCACATGGTAAATAGGAAGTGCCGTTGATCGCTTTCCTCAGTTTGTGCCTAACAGGCACAAGAAGAGAAGAGCCGATCAGCGGCTCTCCTGGGGGGGGGGGGCTCTGTGCTGGTAATCAGAGCATTGATTACCAGTGCAGACCCATGGGGGGGTGCCACTAGAGCCACCAGGGATTGCCCACTCATGGCCACAAGGGATGGCAATCAGGGCTCAGGGACCCTTTCAGTGCCCTCCCCATCAGAGCTGCCCATGATTGCCATCTATCAGTGCCGCCCATCATTGCAATCTATCAGTGCCACACACCAGTGCCCATTATTGCCCACCGGTGCCGCCTATCTATGCCCATCGGTGCCCACCAATGCTGCATATCAGTGCCACATATCAGTGCCCATCATTGCTGCCTATCAGTGCTGCATATTAGTGCCACCCTACCAGTGCCTCCTCAATAGTGCTTGTCAGTGCAGCTTCCTCAGTGCAGGAAAAAAACATATCTAATTACAAAACTTTATAACATACATAAAAAAACTTTTTTTTATTTGCGTATCAAAAAAGAAAAAAACCTTGCGGTGATCAAATCGCACCAAAAAAAAAAAAACTTAGTGGGAAACAAATTACATAAATTTGGTTTAGTTACAGTGTTGCATGACCGCGCAATTGTCATTCAAAATGCAACAGCGCTAAAAGCTGAAAATTGGCCTGTGCAGGAAGGGGGTCAAAGTGCCCTGTATTGAAGTGGTTAAGGGTAACTCCACTTTTGTGGCAAATAAAGTAAAAAATAATATAGCGTATACAATTGAGACACAAATCATATTGTAATTGAATGTTATGAAAAATTACCTTTTCTTTTCAATCTGCAGCTGTTGTAATTTTCTGGAAATGCAATATGGCTACCTGGAGCTGTTCTGTATACAGAATGTGTACTGACCACACCCCAGAAACATGATTTCCTGCTTGTGTTATTGGCTCACCAATTTTCCCAGAAGTCTGCCTAAGATACAAGTCAGATTTCTGGCATCCCCTGCAGCAAAAATTTAATTTTTGGTGAGATAATCCCAATAGGAACATATCTAAAGGGATGCAGTCCCAGCAGCTTTCCTCATTAGAGCCCTGCAGCTCCCACAGCTGAAAGATAATTATGAACCCACTCCCATTTAACCCACTCAGCACAGAGGCACAAGCAATGATTTCTTCAGAATAACAAAAGGTAGGAATCTGCAACAAAGTTTGTTTAAATCCCTGTAATGTATATAGACCACCCATAGGGAAATGTTTTTTCTCAAAAAAGTGGAGTTACACTTTAAAGTAGAAGTGCCTCAGAAGTGGTAATGTTTTTACACTCTTTGATCTCTTGTTGACCGTGAAATGCATAAATGCGGCAGCACAAAATATGGGCTGAAATGAGCAGTCATTGGACATGCGTCCACAGTGGCCTGGCAATGTATGTTTGTTAGTCTGTTAATTATGCGCTCTTAGCACATTGACCAAGCTGTTACAGCTTATCAGGAGCCATCATGTGACAGCTGTGAGAGCTATTACACGATAGAGAAAACAATTTCCTCCTGAGCATTCCAGGGCCACCAGGTTTACTTGTTGCTTTGACATGCCTGAAATGTTTTCACATGGAACTAGCATAGCATCCATATTCCACTTCCAGCTTTGCTTTAACAAGACCAGGGGTTATTCTTGTGTTTTAATTTATCTTAATTTCTAATATTCACAATCTGTTTATTTTACAGTGATTGATTTTTGTTTGACTAAAATACTAATGTGCGATGAAGAGACAAACTACCAGAGCCTGAGACTGAGCTGGGCGTCCAAAACAAACTGTGATCAAAGAAAAGGTGCTTTGGGCAAAAAAAAAAAATCTATAGGAAATGGGAATTAAGATTTGCAAGGAGTATGCAATGACAGTTGTTGAAAGTATTCTTTTATGTTGGCAGCACTCTTCGTTATGCATTCTTTTATTAGCAAAATGTTGGGCTGTGATACATTTTGGGTGGCACTACCATGCACTAAAAAATTGCACCTTTAACATACCTGTGTAGCGGTGCACTACAATGTATAGGTAGTACACTACTTATTTGTAAAAAAAATAGGCACATTTATAGGCTTCAGCACAATGCATTTTCATACACTGCATTAGAAAAAATGGATGGAAATGGGCCTTGTAGTTTTTTATTCCAAGAGGTAGCAGCAAACTCAGATGATAGTTTGTCATAGTCCGGTGACAAGACAAGAGACAATCCTGCAAAACGCCAAAGTGAATGTTAGTGGTGTTCTGCTTTCCATGCAATGTGGAAGGTGTATGTGAATTCCCAGAATGACTAAACAGTGTTCCAGTGCTTTTACGTATTTCAACTTTATGCTAGCTGGAGTTCCCTTTTCCCAAAAAGGCTTATAAATATTGTTCAAATGTTTTCATCCATGTTATATACAGCAGGTAAAATAAGTATTAAACATTTCACCATTTTTCTAGGTAAATATATTCCTAATGGTGCTATTGGTATGACATTTTCACCACATATTAGTAAACAACCCATGCTATCCATACATACATACAAAGAAATTAAAATAAGGAAGTTTAAAAAATAAATTCTTTGTAATTAAATGCAATGACACAGGGAAAATGTATTAAACATGCAAACTGAAATCTATTTAATACTTCTTAAAAAATCCTTTGTCAGTAATGACAGCTTCAAGAGGCCTCCTTTATGAAGAAACTAGTCGCATGCATTGCTCAGGTGTGATTTTGGCCCATTCTTCTACACAGTCTTTAAATCTTAGAGGAAGTAAACTCTGCATTCTGTCTCGCGTTTTATGTACAGTAATTTTTTAAACGTTTTCGATGATTTTCAATCATTGCACAGTGTAATGTTTGTAAAAACGCTATTTTTTAGTAGTTTGAATAAAGCTTGTCTTCCGGGATTAGGCTGTGCTATCTTAAGTAATATTTTCTGCCTCCCCTGTGGACGTAATTTCCGCCCTTCCTAGTTTCCCCTGCCGAAATCTCATCAGTCACCTGGGGAGAAGCAGGGAATGACTGCCCAGTCTTGCTAGTGTTCTAAGCTGTGCCATTGAGAGCAGAACTCCCATACACGGCATGAGGTCGATCTGAAGACAGCACATAGAGCATACAGTGAATCTAAGGATGGGAAGCAAGTGCGACGGTGACATAATCAAACATTGCAGGATGGATAGCTAGAAAAAGAAGTAAGGAGACTGACAGGCAGCGATCAATAGCTTTAAGAAGTACAGCCTAATATCTTAATTTCTCCCCTGCAATCATTGTGAGCGGAGTTCAGCCTTATGTGTCAAAATGAAAAAAATATGTTTTTCTTCCTTTATTTGCAGTATCCAGTGCTTTTACATGACTTCAATCTCTCTTCCTGCTGAGTCCAAGAGCAGCAAATGGGTGTGAAATGGGTTACTGAAAGCTAGTGACATCGCTTCCAGGGAGTGGGTGTATACAGAATTGTAGGAGCTGTTCATAGGTTCCCGCCCAGCTTTCTCTCATCTGTAAGGATGCATTGTACATCCTAATTCATATGAAAATTTAGAAATAAAAAAAAAAAAGAGCCATTCACACAGGCCCTGGGGGTTGAGGTGCAGTGCACATATACAGTATAGCTGTGCAGGGCTTTGAATGAAGACTACCATAGAAGGGAGCTGGACATCGGGGGGGCACTGTCAGTGTAGCTGTAAGTGCTTTGGGGTCTTAGCTCACAGTCTACAATGATCATAGTACAGGCAACCACTCTAAGTCTACATTTCCACTTGTGTGACTAACCAATGGCACCCGTTCCCATCAATGCAACTTTGAAAATCAGCGACCTTGAAAAGGTACCTGCACTACATTGATGCAACTTTTGATGCAACTTTGATCCAGAGAGTGTACTCCAAATTCGCACTCTAGCCTAGTGGCTACGTTTCTGAAGTTGTGCGATTTAGAGCGTGACTTTCTTTGATCTCTGGATCATTTGCATCAAGTAATGCAGGCACCTTTTTAAAGTCGCTGATTTTCAAAGTGGCATAGATGGGTGCCATTGAAATCATTGGGCTGTGACTTGTCATTCGACTGTGTCCAATGTTGCATGACAAGTCACACTAGTGGAAACGGGAGCCTAAAACTCACATGTAATGAAGAATGGAAATAGATCTGTATCCTTCTAAACTTTCAAAAATGTTCCTTTGTACCTCATTTCTTTCATATTGCACCTGTCATGTGATCCTTCTTACCCTCTTTCTCTGGAGAAGCTGCTAGCCTAAACAAGGCTATGAAGACAGGAGAAGATCATGGTGAACGATAGGAGGGATGGGGATGGGCAGGTCTAAGGCAAGGCTGACCATACACGATACCATTTTCTTACAATTTTCTGAACAATTTTCTTTAAATTTACCTTCATTTATGTAGTACAAAGGCCTGCCTAATTAGATACAAGTGAAAGTGTTGTTAAGCTTTGACCTCATATTATGTGGTTTGTGGTAAATCTAACAGAAAATTGTACAACAAAAGTTGAACATGTATGACGAGCCTAAAGGGCCATACACACTATACAATTTTCTTTAGATTTTTTCCTTCAGACTTACCAAAACCATATAATATGAGGTCAAACCTAAACACTTTCAATTTGTATGCAATAAGGCAGGCCCTTGCACTACATAGAAAAGGTAAATCTAAAGGAAATCTAACAACAAAAGTTGGATAGTGTGTATCCAGCTTTAAGCTGGATGCACACTATCCAACTTTTGTAGTTCGATTTCCTTCATATTTACCTTTTCTTTGTAGTGCAAAGGCCGGCCAGATTGCATACAAATTGAAAGTGTTTAGGTTTGACCTCATATTATCTGGTTTTGGTAAATCTAAAGGAAAAAGTCTTCAGAAAATCTTATAGTGTGTATAGCCCTTTAGAAAGACTGACCACCTTTTGAGGAAGTGAAAGACAGCTTAGGAAAATCGGATAAAGGGAGATAGCGTTGTCGGTGAAGAACAGGAAGAAGCTTATTGCCCAGCTTAGATAAGACTTTCTAAGCTACACAAGCAGCTAGCCATAAAATGAATAATATCAAAGATATTTAACATACTATTAATGGGAAAAAAAACCTTTTTTGACTGCAGTTTCCCTTTAATAATGAGGATTGCAATGTGCTGAAGTTTGGATAGAGTTTACAACCACTTTAACGGTTCTGTGGGCCTCTTCTAATGAACTCTGATCTTCAGTTCTTTCCATAGATTTTCTTTTGGATTCAAGTCAGGTGATTGGCTGGGCCATTCTAGCAGCTGTATTTTCTTTCTTTGAAACTAGTTGAGAGTTTCCTTGGCTTTGTGTTTGGAATCATTGTCTTCCTGAAATGTCCACCCTTGTTTCATCTTTATCATCCTGGTAAAAGGCAGCAGATTTTTATCAATTATTTCTTGGTACATTTTTTTCATCCTTTATTCAATGATTTGAAGTTTACCAGTACCATATGCTGAAAAAAGCCCCACACCACGATGATCCCACCTCCACTGTTGGTATGGGGGTGTATTTGGAGTGATGTGCAGTGCCATTTCACCTCCAAACATGGAATGTAATATTGCATTCAAAGAGTTTAATTTTTGTCTCATCTGACCAGGCTATTTTCTCCTAGTATTTCACAGGCTTATCTAAATGTTGTGCAGCAATCTTTAAATTAACTTTCAACATGCTTTTACTTTAGCATTGGGGTCTTGCATGGTGAGCGTGGCCATGGTAGTTGAGTGCAGAACTTGTTTTCTTTTCAACAATTGTACTTCTAATTCCAGGTTTTCCTTTAAGTGGTTCTAGGCTCTTGGACAACTCTTCTGATGATTATTTTCACTCCTCTCTCAGAAATCTTGTGAGGAGCTCCTGATCGTGGCCAGTTTATAGTGAAATCACATTTTTTCCACTTCTGGATAATAACCCCAACAGTGCTCACTGATGTATTTAGAAGTTTGGAAATCCTTCTGTAACCAATGCCATCAGTATGTTCTGCAAAAATAAGGCTGCAAAGGTCTTGAGAATGCTCTTTGCTTTTACCCATCATGAGATATTATGTGACACATTGGTAAATGAGAATAGTTCATATTCCCATCGCACACCTTTCTGGATATAGGCACATCAGTTGTGGGTGCTGTGGCAGTAGTAGGTAATCTTAACATCCTACAGGCAGATGTATCTTACACCAGGCTTAAAAGTGAAACCAATGATTGCCTATAAACGCAGCAGAACATTGCGGGAACATTTTAGTACAGCCTGACCCCAGACATAAATATGTCCAAACCCCCCCCCCCCCCCCCCCCCAGAATATCTTATAAAAAAAGGCTGTTATAAATGTTTCAACTGTAATGTGTGCAATTAATTGGTGCCGAGTATTTCTCACACCCACACAAGGGTAATCCACAGACATGAGAGTAAAGCTGTATACACACTATCCAACTTTTGTGGTTAGATTTCCTTCAGATTTACCTTTTCTATGTAGTGAAAGGGCCTGCCAGATTGCATACAAATTGAAAGTGTTTAGGTTTGACCTCATTATATGATTTTGGTAAGTCTGAAGGAAAAGTCTTCAGAAAATCTTATAGTGTGTATGGCCCGTAAGTCACACATGTGCAAGTCTCAAGTCTTATGGGCCATACACACTATACAATTTTCTTTAGATTTTTTTCCTTCAGACTTGCCAAAACCATATAATAGGTCAATCCTAAACACTTTCAATTTGTATGCAATCAGGCAGGCCCTTGCACTACATAGAAAAGGTACATCTAAAGGAAATCTGACAACAAAAGTTGTATAGTGTGTATCCAGCTTTAACCTTCAAGTCTCAAGCAATTCCCAAGTTACTGTGGCGAAAAACAAGCAAGTCAAGTCATTTATTTTGGTCAAGTCACAAATCAAGTCAAAATACTGATCTACCCGAATTTTCACCTTTTAAATTAGTTAAGTTAGTGGTCTGGACAGGTTTTGTTTTATTTTCAATGTTAACAAAACTGCTTAGTGCTTTTTTTCTTGGCAAATTAACCACTTCAACCCCAAAATATTTGGCTGCTCAAAGACCAGGCCCTATTTTGCGATTTTTTTTTTTTTTTTTTTTTTTTTTTTTTTTTTTATATATTAAAAAAGTGACAATTGTGAAAAAAAATTTCACATTTTTTTTATATGAAATTCTCAAAAAAAAAAAAAATGTAAAAATAAAATGTTTCTAACATTTTAGGCCAATTTGTTTTCTGCTACATATTTTTGGTAAAAAAAAATTGCAATAAGCATATTTTGATTGGTTTGCGTAAAAGTTATTGCGTTTTACTAACTACGGGAAAGACTTATGTCATTTTTATTGTTTTTTTTTTTTTAACCACTTACTACCCGCCCACTGTCAAATGACGGCAGAGCGGTGTACCGATTATCCTGGGACGCCATCATATGATGGCGCACCAGAACAGCCTCTCTCGCGCGCCCCCGGGGGCGAGCGGAGCGGCAACCGCGCCGCGTTGCTAGGATACGGCACGATCCCGATCTCGGTAAAGATTCAGTGACATGAATCACAGCCGGTCACATGTAAATGAGGAAGTGCCGTTATTCGGCTCACACTGTCAGTGTTTGAGCCGAGGAGAGCTGATCAGCGGCTCCTCCTCATCATCACCAGTGCCCTGATTACACAAGAGGGAAATAAAATGCCATAACTGCTCACCACCAGTGTCCACCATCAGTGCCCATAGTGCTGCCAGTCCCTGCTCATCTAGGCACTGACTGGCAGCACTATGGGCACGGAGTGTGGGCACTGATGGTGCTGCCCAGCAGTGCCGCCTCTCAGTGCCCAGCAGTGCCGCCTCTCAGTGCCCAGCAGTGCCACCTCTCAGTGCTCATCAGTGCCGCCTATCAGTACTCATCTGTGCCACCTATGAGTGCTCATCATTGCCGCATATTAGTACCTCCTCATCAGTGCCCATCATTGCAGCCTATCAGTGAAGGAGAAAAATTTATTTATTTTCAAAATTTACTCACAGAATATAAGAAAAACTTTTTTTCTCTTACGTCCTCCGACAGTCGCCGCCTCTTCATATTCGTCACATATGGGGTATTAGACTTTGCTCCGAAGGAGTAGATAGGCAACAGAATATGTTAACAATAAAGCTTTTAACATATCCCACCCTCAAGGGGTGGTCCCCTCAGTCAATACCCTCCTACTTCCTGCAACCATATCTCAGTTTTAATGTCTAGCTTGTCAGGAGTGGCTGGCTCTCTCTGTGCTGGGACTTTCTGTCCCAGACTTTCTTCTTTTTAAAATTTTGTTTGAGTTTTTCTCTCTACCTTTACTTAGCTGTTATTTTGTCAGCGTTAGTTAGTTCTTCGGATGAAGAGGATCATGCGGACTGGGTCTCGGGCTGATCCCCCTGGTCGCAGGTCGTGGGTCAGTGGCTTCCCAGTCTGCCATCGAGCGTTCAGCCAGGTAACGCTCCTGGCACAGTGAACGACCCATCCCTGTTCGGTGCAGGGATGATTGGTGAGGTGGCTACCTCACTGGACGCTGTGCGGTTTCTTAACCACCATTGTGTGCGTCTTGAATGCGACTCTCCCTGCCTCATGTGCAGCGGTTTGTTCGCCTGTGCGGGTCCCCCACGCCATGTGAGGTAAGTGTATTTATGTGGGGACCTGTCTGTCTGGGGGGGGTGTCAGTCTGGGACTGTGTAACCTGCCTCTATTCACACTGCTTGTCTCCCTATCTCTCGGCTGCATGCTGTGGGCTGCAAGGGGGGGGGGGGGGAGCTGTATGACACTGTGTGTGTCAGACTGGTCAGTGTGAGAAGCTGTGTGCTGTGGGGCATGTTTTTTTGGCATGTTTGGGCATATACAGCGATCGCTGCGGCGATCTGATATGTATTCTGATTTTGGAATGTAATGTGTGTTTTAATGCACTGTGGAGCGGCGGTTTCGGCGCCAAACGACGCCATTTTGCCTACACTCGCTCCGGCCGCATGTTTTACATGCATGGCGGCCATTTTCTTGTAGCCTCCATAGGCTTACATAGAGCGCCCTGGCAGCATCACTTCCTCTTTCCAGGAACACCGATCGAGGCAGCAGCAGCGGCGAGGGTCTCCTCAGGTTTTATCCTTCTGTTTCTTGCTATCCATTGCCTGTGTTCAGTTTGCATATTCCCTGTGGGGGTCTTATTGTGCTTGAGTGTGGTGCGGTGGGCTGCGCTTGCCGCGCTTGCTTAAAAGGGGCAGTTAACCCTTTATTGTCTGGCATTACAGGGGCAATGGATTCTCAGGAGGGCAAATTTCCTACAGCTTTGGTGGAAAGCCAGGGGACCGCTGTTTCCCCCCCAGGGGGGGATTTAGCCACTATTGTGGCTGGCCTTGCTGCTCAGGTGCAGATGCTGGTGGCTGCTCAATCTACTAAAAGGCCCAGAGTTGCTCTTTCCTCTGATTCTGAGGGTGAAGGTGATGGGGCTGTTATGGCGGGGGCCTCCTTATCGGGGTCCCGCTCCTCTCTTGATCTAGTGGGGTCTGAGGTGGAGGCTGAAGTTGAGGGGGTTGATAATTCTCCCCCTGGCTCGCCTGAAGAGCTTGCAATCATGGATGAGTTGATTGCTTCCATTAAGCAAACGCTGCGTTTGCAGGACGAAGTGTGTCCCCCCCGCTGCCTTGGCGGCTTATGGGACGCAGAGAAAACGCAGGACGCCGCAGGTTTTTCCCTGCAATGATGATTTTTAGCGCGCTGTTAAGGATCAATGGCGCAATCTGCGCAAACCTTTTGCGGTACCAAGTAGATTCAAGCTGCGTTATCCTTTTTCGCCTTCCACTGATGAAAGGTGGTGTGTGCCTCCCCCAGTGGATCACGCAATTGCGGTTTTGAACAAAGCCACTGCGATTCCTGCAGAGGATTCCCCTGTGTTCCGTGATGCCACGGATAGGAGACTGGAGTCTCTTGCCTGTCATACTTATTCTGTTACGGGTTCTATGCTTAAGGCTCTGTTTGCTTCTCTCATGGCGGCCCAGGCGATCGCAAGTTGGACGCAGATGCTTAGGCGCGTCCTAGTGGCCGACTCGGCCTCGCCGGCGACACTGGATATGGTGGATCAAATCCACCAGGGTGTCATGTATCTGTGTGATGCGGACCTGGACCTGGTTCCGTTGGCTGCACGTGTTTGGTTAAAATGTTGGTCGGTGGACCAATCTTCACGTAAGACCTTAGCCAATCTACCTTATGATGGGTCTCGCCTTTTTGGGGAGTCCCTGGATGTGTTGATTAAGGGGATCACCGGGGGTAAGAGCACTCTCTTGCCCCATTTCCCCAAGGCTAAGGGGGCTTCTGGGAAGAAGCATGCTAATTTTCGGCCCCCTCAGGGGTCCTTTCGTGCCTTTCGGCCGCACTACAAGGGCAAACCGTTCAAAGGTCAAGGCTCTCAGAAGAAGCCCTGGTCTGGTAAACAGAAGTCCGGCCAATCCGGATCTGCAGCCCATAACAGTTCGGCCTGAAGGGGCGCCCTCACCCAGTTTTGGGGTGGGGGGACGCTTGCTCGGTTTTCTTCAGCCCTGGTTGGCCCGTGTGCGGGACAGATGGGTTCAGGAAATCGTTCGATCTGGTTACAAGATCGAGTTTCTCTCTCGGCCGGAGAGCAGATTTTTTCCCTCAAATCTTCAGCTGTCTCCAGAGCGCTTGCGGGACCTTCACCTGGCGGTGCGGGACCTGAGGGCTCAGGGAGTGGTGGTTCCGGTGCCTCATCGGGACAGGTTTCGGGGGTTTTATTCCAATCTGTTCACCGTGCCCAGAAAGGAGGGCAAGGTTCGTCCAATTTTGGACTTGAAGGCTCTGAACCGCTCTGTGCGGGTTCGCAAGTTCCGCATGGAATCCCTGCGGTCGGTGGTGGCTGCCCTGGTTCCGGGGGAATTCATGGCCTCCATCGATTTGAAGGATGCGTATCTTCACATCCCCATTTTCGAGGGTCACCAGAGATACCTTCGATTTGCCATTGCGGAGGATCACTACCAGTTCGTGGCGTTGCCCTTTGGTCTCGCCTCGGCTCCGCGGGTCTTCACCAAGGTGCTTGCACCGGTTCTGGCATTATTGAGGGCCCAGGGCGTTTTCTGTCCTGGGCTATCTGGACGACAATCTGGTTCGGTCTGCGACCAGCCAGGGTCTGGAGAAGGACCTGTCTGTCACGATGCGAACTCTGCAGGAGTTTGGTTGGACGATAAATTTTCCAAAGTCGACACTGAGTCCGTCTGTTCGTCTTCCCTATCTGGGAATGATTCTGGACTCGGTGCAGGCGAAGGTCTTCCTGCCGGAAGACAAACTCAGGACTCTCCAGGAGGAAGTCAGGTCCCTCAGGGACGTTCCGCACTCGTCTCTGCGGACGTGTATGAGATGTCTGGGATTGATGGTTTCGGCCTTCGAGGCGATTCCATTCGCCCAGTTCCACACGCGGGGTCTCCAAGCGGAGATCCTGTCCAGGTGGGACGGGCGACCTCAATCTCTGGATCTTCAAATCTCGTTGAGTCATCGCACCAGAGGAAACCTTCTGTGGTGGCTCCAGTCCCCGTTGGTATCCGGGGGCAAGTCGTTTCGTCCGATCTCGTGGACGGTAATCACCACGGATGCCAGCCTGTCGGGCTGGGGTGGAGTTCTGGGCGTTCTGTCCGCCCAGGGGACTTGGTCGGAGGGGGAGTCTTCCCTTCCGATCAACATTCTGGAATTGCGTGCGATAAGTCTCTGTCTTCATCGCTGGACGGACCGGCTGCAGGGCTGCCCGGTTCGGGTGCAGACGGACAATGCCACGGCGGTGGCCTACATCAACCACCAAGGGGGCACCAGGAGTGCCCGAGCGGCTCGAGAAGTGGCCGACATTCTGTCTTGGGCCGAGACTCATGTCCCGGCGATAACGGCGGTTCACATTCCGGGGGTGGAGAACTGGCAGGCGGACTATCTGAGTCGCCAGACCCTGGATCAGGGGGAATGGTCTCTCCACCCGGCTGTCTTCCAGATGTGGACCTGTTCGCGTCTCAACAACAAGGTGAAGAGGTTCGTGGCAAGGACGCGCGACCCTCGGGCAGACGCGTCGGACGCGTTAGTGGCCCCGTGGCATCAGTACAGGCTGATGTACGCGTTTCCACCGATTCAGTTGCTGTCCAGGTTCCTTCGCAGGTTACACTCGGAACGCAGCACGGTGATTCTTGTGGCACCGGACTGGCCTCGCCGGTCCTGGTACGCAGACCTCGTGAATCTGGCGGTCGACGCCCCGTGGCGTCTGCCTCTTCGAGACGATCTACTGTCTCAAGGACCGATATACCATCCTGCTTTACAGTCGCTGGCTTTGACGGCCTGGCTGTTGAGACCGAGGTCCTGAAGGAGAGGGGTCTCTCTCCTGAGGTCGTTCATACTTTAATCAATGCGAGGAAGTCTTCCTCAGGGAAGGTTTATTACCGTACTTGGAAGGCCTATTTTGCCTGGTGTAAGTCCAGGGGGTTTTCACCCCGCACGTACTCGGTTTCCCGTGTGCTGTCTTTCCTTCAAACGGGTGTTGATCAGCGTTTGGCGCTGGCTACGATAAAGGGTCAGGTGTCTGCACTGGCCGTTCTGTTTCAACGTCCCGTGGCTTCCAACTCCTTGGTTGGCACCTTTGTTCAGGGTGTGCGGCATCTGGTCCCCCCTAGGCGGGATCCTCTGCCCCCTTGGGACTTGAATCTCGTTCTATCTGTGTTACAACGTGCTCCTTTTGAACAGATCAGGGAGATCTCGTTGTCTATGTTGTCCAAAAAGGTCGCCTTTTTGGTGGCGATCACTTCAGCTCGCAGAGTGTCGGAGCTGGCGGCTTTGTCCTGCAAGTCTCCGTACCTGGTTATTCATTTGGATAAGGTGGTCTTGCGACCCAATCCTTTGTTTCTTCCGAAACGAGTTTCGGCATTCCATCTTAATGAGGATATTGTCTTGCCTTCGTTGTGCGCGAAGCCTAAACATCCAAAGGAGGTGAGATTGCATTCTCTGGATGTTGTTCGGGCGATAAGGGTTTACCTTAAATCGACTGAGTCTTTTCGAAAGACGGACTCCTTGTTTGTTCTTCCAGAGGGTCCTCGGAAGGGCATGGCGGCTTCGGCCTCTACCATCGCCAAATGGATCAGGCAGACCATTGAACAGGCCTATGCTTTGCAGGGGAAGGTTCCCCCTGTGCCTGTGAAGGCGCACTCTACTAGATCTCTGAGTACGTCTTGGGCCTGTCGTCATGGGGCTTCTGTAGCCCAGGTGTGTATGGCGGCGACTTGGTCGACCGTGCACACTTTCACAAAATTCTACAAAGTAGATGTTCAGGCATCGGCGGATGCTTCCTTTGGCCGCAAGGTTCTTAGTGCGGCTGTTCCCTAGGGTCCCTTGTTGGGGACTCCTGGCTGTTGGGATAAGTTTTGTATCCCCTGGTTTTTTTGTCTTTTCCTGGGTTGTTGCTCCTGTTGAGCACTTGTTTTTTTGCTGTTGCCCAGCTGGTTTCCTTCCTTTGGTAAGGTTCCTTTCTTTGATGCGGAGACTGCGTTGCCTTTCGGCGCGGATGCGTTTCCCACCCCTCATGTTTGCACTGCTTTGGGACGTCCCCATATGTGACGAATATGAAGAGGCGGCGACTGTCGGAGGACGTAAGAGAAAACGGAATTTTTGTAAAATCTTACCTGTAAAATTCCTTTCTCTGAGTCCTCCGACAGTCGCCGCCCCCGCCCCTCTTTTGGGGTTTGGTTGTGTACTCTACTGCTATTCCACTAAAACTGAGATATGGTTGCAGGAAGTAGGAGGGTATTGACTGAGGGGACCACCCCTTGAGGGTGGGATATGTTAAAAGCTTTATTGTTAACATATTCTGTTGCCTAGCTACTCCTTCGGAGCAAAGTCTAATACCCCATATGTGACGAATATGAAGAGGCGGCGACTGTCGGAGGACTCAGAGAAAGGAATTTTACAGGTAAGATTTTACAAAAATTGCGTTTTTTTTTTTTTTTATAATTTTCTGTCTTTTTTTCTTTTTTTTTTTGTAGGAAATGAAAAACCCAGAGGTGATTAAATACCACCAAAAGAAAGCTCTATTTGTGTGGAAAAAAAAATTATAAAAATTTCATATGGGTACAGCGTAGCATGACCACGCAATTGTCATTCAAAGTGTGAGAGCGCTGAAAGCTGAAAATTGGCCTGGGCAGGAAGGGGGTGAAAGTGCACTGTAGGCAAGTGGTTAAACTAGTAATGGCGGCAATCTGCGTTTTTTTTTTTTTTTTTTTGCGGACTGCGACGGACAGATCGGACCCCTGACTGACATTTTTGAAACTTTTGGGGGTACCAGCTACATTACTACAGTAATCATTGCTATAAATATGCACGGTTACTGTAAAAATGACACTGGCAGGGAAGGCGTTAACTTTATTGATGAATTAGTGTGTCCCTAGGGGCGTGATTCTAACTGTTAGGGGGAGTGGCTAGTGAAGTAACCACAGAGATATGCGATCCTATATAGCAGGATCGCATTTCCTCTGGGCCTACTTCAGTGAGAATGACTGATGGCTGTGTTTACATCAGCCTTCTGTCTTTCTCCCTCCCCTGTGGGAGATCGCGAGTGTCCGTCAGCCATTGGAGCCGCTGGTCAAACGCGCTGGCTAGGCAGGGAACGAGCGGGGGTGGGAGCGCGGTGCGCACTCGCCCCCTACAGGCTCTTTGGCAAGCGACGTAGTACTACGTCACTTTCCTGTAAGCGGCTGCGTGCCGCAGTAAATATTCAGGAGGTGGTCGGCAAGTGGTTAAAGAAACACTTTGAATGCCCAAACAGCTGAAAATCCTTCGTCAGGTCATGTTTCAACACCACAGTCACTAAAAAACGTTAAGTATTTCCAGTGATAAACAGCCAGTGTCCTAAAAATGTCAACACACCGGTGTTTTAAGTGACTGCGGTGTCGGAAACATAACAGGCACATTAATTTTTCTTAAACACATCTGGTGAAAATGCAAATATTTTATAACTTAAAAAAGTAGTCATTTCGAGTCATATGTCTCAAGTCAAAGTCAAGTCTGAAGTCATAAATACCAAGTCAAAGTCAAGTCGAGTATTTTATTAATTTTAGTCAAGCAAGTCTCAAGTCCTCAAACTGACTTAAAGCGGAGTTCCACCCAAAAGTGGAACTTCCGTTTTAGGGAGTCCTGACCCCCTGACATGCCACATTTGGCATGTAATTTTTTTGGGGGGGGAGCGGGTACCGAGTTTTGAGAGGTACCCGCTCCCACTTCCGCTCAGAGCGCCGTGGCGCCCTGAACGGAAGTTCTCCTCTCCCCCTCCCTCCCTGCAATCTTCTGGGACACGTCAGAGGTCCCAGAAGATTGCCGGCCAATCACGGCGCGCAGCGCGACTCGCGCATGCGCAGTGGGTACCCGGCTGTGAAGCCACAAACTGTGACAGCCGGGTGCCCACAGCACTGATGCCGGCGCCGAGGGAGAGGATCGAGGCTTCGGGCGGCCGCATCGCTGCACCGTTGGACAGGTGAGTAAATGGCTGGAACTCCGCTTTAAGTCAAGTCGTGTGACTGGAGTCCCCCAACTCTGGTAATCAATATTGGATTACCTTAATTGCAACATGGATTTATGTGTTTATTCTAAAATTTCCATGTGCATTGACGTATGTTGGCAAGATAAGGGGTGTGTTTAAGTAACTGTTCCAGAAACACAGGAGTGACATCAGGACCACATTGGCCAAGACAGACAAAGGCGAACAAACGGATTTGAACAAGCCTGTAGCAATAAACTTTGCCACTTCCAGACACCAGACCCATGAGCTACGTGGGATGATGATTGAGCATGTTAAACAACTGGCCAGGGGAGGTGACCGTGATCTATTTCTTCTCTGCCATGAGGCGTACTGGATCTAAACTTTGGGTACAGTACAGCCCAGATGCCCTAACACTTATCCCTCACATGTTTTCTTGGTGCCAGTCCCCTAATCTTCAATTTGCAGGGTATTTTATACCCCCGCTTTTTTCCTGAGTTACACCCGAGCGGCAATGGTCATAGGCAGGAGACTATTCGTATTTGGCCTTTTTCTTCTTTTTCCTTTTTTTTTTTTTCTTTTCATTCTTTTTTTCCTGTGTTGGGCCATTCTGAGTTTTGCGACCTATTATTGGGGTGCCTATTTCGCAGGAGAGAAATTATTTTATAAATACGGCTTCGATTGGCAGACCCTTAGATAATCAGGGACTAATACTTAGCCCCAGTCCTCCCTTCCCCCCCCCCCCCCTTTTAACTAGCTAGGTGAATGATTACCCAAAATTAGTTTCTTAGTGACCCATCCATTGTTTGTGCTCTTTTTCCTCTTTGCCACACTACTTATATACCGTCTCTTCTTACTTTTCCTGGCATAGCGAATTGTTACCTGCATTCTTTGTTTGAGTCATACCTCTATCTTACTGTATTCATTAATTTCTCAATGTTTTCTTCCCTTCCTTTTTCTATTCCTTTTTCCACATTTCTGTTGAATTCCTTCTATTTAATTTTTTTATTTTTTCTATGCTCATTTTTTTTTTTCGTTTTTTTTATTGTTGTTTTTCTTACTCTTTTTTTCTGTATTAAATTTTTTAAATCTTTATTCTTTACATTTATTTTTTTTATTTGTTTTTTTTATTTTGATTTTTTTTCCCGTTTTTTTCTTTTTTCTTTTGTTTCTATGTATTCCCGTTTATTGATTTGTTTTCATGCATATTTTTATTTCTATTTCCTTTTTTTATTTAATTTATTTTATTCCTGTTTATATTTTCCCCCCCCTTTTTTTCCCCCCCTTTTTTTGTTTATCTTCATTTCTTGAACCGTGTCTGTTTTCTCTTTTCTTTTCTTCTCTTTCACTTGGTAACATTCATTTTCTGTTTCCTTTGCTTCACATAACTGCGTGTTTCACTTCTCCCTCGCCTGGTGCCGTACGTGTCTGGCATAACACCTTATGTCATGGTTGCCATGACAGCGGCGGCCACGGAGACCGGCAAGTCAGTGAAGTAGTGGCCTTCGTGGCACGTCATGATTGGCCCCACGATGCGTGGCCTGGCAATGGGGACGCTGTGTCCCGCTGCCAGTGTGAGAAGATCGGTATACATCCAGGTGATGCATCTGATCGGTAGAGATATCTTAAACATTCGTACACCCACTGGGGGACCCTCAAGAACGCACATGTCTATTCACATGTGATCAATATATTGATTACAGTGTAAACGACTATTTTACTAAATGGCCATAGGTGGGAACATTACGTCAGAGGAGGGGTATGTCAGTTTTCCATTGCTCTGATTCGTGGTTTTATCACCTATATTCTTTGCTCAATGTTAACACTTCATTACATGCCTGAGTGAGGGGTCCTGCATCTATCCTAATGTGATCCTTTTGCAATAAATAGTTTCTTTGGACTGATGTGTAAGATCCTTGGTGTGCTGGCGAATATGTATGTAACCTTTGTAAATGAGACTCCATTTTATAGGCCATCAGTTAAGACTGAATCAGATGATATTAATTTGCACTGACAAGGGGCAGGATTGCTTTCTAATTACATATTTCAGATGGTGTCTTGACTTTCCATGCTTTTTTTCTCTTACGTCCTCCGACAGTCGCCGCCTCTTCATATTCGTCACATATGGGGTATTAGACTTTGCTCCGAAGGAGTAGCTAGGCAACAGAATATGTTAACAATAAAGCTTTTAACATATCCCACCCTCAAGGGGTGGTCCCCTCAGTCAATACCCTCCTACTTCCTGCAACCATATCTCAGTTTTAATGTCTAGCTTGTCAGGAGTGGCTGGCTCTCTCTGTGCTGGGACTTTCTGTCCCAGACTCTTTCTTCTTTTTAAAATTTTGTTTGAGTTTTTCTCTCTACCTTTACTTAGCTGTTATTTTGTCAGCGTTAGTTAGTTCTTCGGATGAAGAGGATCATGCGGACTGGGTCTCGGGCTGATCCCCCTGGTCGCAGGTCGTGGGTCAGTGGCTTCCCAGTCTGCCATCGAGCGTTCAGCCAGGTAACGCTCCTGGCACAGTGAACGACCCATCCCTGTTCGGTGCAGGGATGATTGGTGAGGTGGCTACCTCACTGGACGCTGTGCGGTTTCTTAACCCCCCCCTTGTGTGCGTCTTGAATGCGACTCTCCCTGCCTCATGTGCAGCGGCTTGTTCGCCTGTGCGGGTCCCCCACGCCATGTGAGGTAAGTGTATTTATGTGGGGACCTGTCTGTCTGGGGGGGTGTCAGTCTGGGACTGTGTAACCTGCCTCTATTCACACTGCTTGTCTCCCTATCTCTCGGCTGCATGCTGTGGGCTGCAGGGGGGGGGGGGGGAGCTGTATGACACTGTGTGTGTCAGACTGGTCAGTGTGAGAAGCTGTGTGCTGTGGGGCATGTTTTTTTGGCATGTTTGGGCATATACAGCGATCGCTGCGGCGATCTGACATGTATTCTGATATTGGAATGTAATGTGTGTTTTAATGCACTGTGGAGCGGCGGTTTCGGCGCCAAACGACGCCATTTTGCCTACACTCGCTCCGGCCGCATGGTTTACATGCATGGCGGCCATTTTCTTGTAGCCTCCATAGGCTTACATAGAGCGCCCTGGCAGCATCACTTCCTCTTTCCAGGAACACCGATCGAGGCAGCAGCAGCGGCGAGGGTCTCCTCAGGTTTTATCCTTCTGTTCTTGCTATCCATTGCCTGTGTTCAGTTTGCATATTCCCTGTGGGGGTCTCATTGTGCTTGAGTGTGGTGCGGTGGGCTGCGCTTGCCGCGCTTGCTTAAAAGGGGCAGTTAACCCTTGGTTGTCTGGCATTACAGGGGCAATGGATTCTCAGGAGGGCAAATTTCCTACAGTATTGGTGGAAAGCCAGGGGACCGCTGTTTCCCCCCAGGGGGGGATTTAGCCACTATTGTGGCTGGTCTTGCTGCTCAGGTGCAAATGCTGGTGGCTGCTCAATCTACTAAAAGGCCCAGAGTTGCTCTTTCTTCTGATTCTGAGGGTGAAGGTGATGGGGCTGTTATGGCGAGGGCCTCCTTATCGGGGTCCCGCTCCTCTCTTGATCTAGTGGGGTCTGAGGTGGAGGCTGAAGTTGAGGGGGTTGATAATTCTCCCCCTGGCTCGCCTGAAGAGCTTGCAATCATGGATGAGTTGATTGCTTCCATTAAGCAAACGCTGCGTTTGCAGGACGAAGTGTGTCCCCCCGCTGCCTTGGCGGCTTATGGGACGCAGAGGAAACGCAGGACGCCGCAGGTTTTTCCCTGCAATGAAGATTTTTAGCGCGCTGTTAAGGATCAATGGCGCAATCTGCGCAAACCTTTTGCGGTACCAAGTAGATTCAAGCTGCGTTATCCTTTTTCGCCTTCCACTGATGAAAGGTGGTGTGTGCCTCCACCAGTGGATCACGCAATTGCGGTTTTGAACAAAGCCACTGCGATTCCTGCAGATGATTCCCCTGTTTTCCGTGATGCCACGGATAGGAGACTGGAGTCTCTTGCCCGTCATACTTATTCTGTTACGGGTTCTATGCTTAAGGCTCTGTTTGCTTCTCTCATGGCGGCCCAGGCGATCGCAAGTTGGACGCAGATGCTTAGGCGCGTCCTAGTGGCCGACTCGGCCTCGCCGGCGACCCTGGATATGGTGGATCAAATCCACCAGGGTGTCATGTATCTGTGTGATGCGGACCTGGACCTGGTTCCGTTGGCTGCACGTGTGCACAGTGTGGCGGTGTTGTCTCGCCGCCTGGTTTGGTTAAAATGTTGGTCGGTGGACCAATCTTCACGTAAGACCTTAGCCAATCTACCTTATGATGGGTCTCGCCTTTTTGGGGAGTCCCTGGATGTGTTGATTAAGGGGATCACCGGGGGTAAGAGCACTCTCTTGCCCCATTTCCCCAAGGCTAAGGGGGCTTCTGGGAAGAAGCATGCTAATTTTCGGCCCCCTCAGGGGTCCTTTCGTGCCTTTCGGCCGCACTACAAGGGCAAACCATTCAAAGGTCAAGGCTCTCAGAAGAAGCCCTGGTCTGGCAAACAGAAGTCCGGCCAATCCGGATCTGCAGCCCATAACAGTTCGGCCTGAAGGGGCGCCCTCACCCAGTTTTGGGGTGGGGGGACGCTTGCTCGGTTTTCTTCAGCCCTGGTTGGCCCGTGTGCGGGACAGATGGGTTCAGGAAATCGTTCGATCTGGTTACAAGATCGAGTTTCTCTCTCGGCCGGAGAGCAGATTTTTTCCCTCAAATCTTCAACTGTCTCCAGAGCGCTTGCGGGACCTGCACCTGGCGGTGCGGGACCTGAGGGCTCAGGGAGTGGTGGTTCCGGTGCCTCATCGGGACAGGTTTCGGGGGTTTTATTCCAATCTGTTCACCGTGCCCAGAAAGGAGGGCAAGGTTCGTCCAATTTTGGACTTGAAGGCTCTGAACCGCTCTGTGCGGGTTCGCAAGTTCCGCATGGAATCCCTGCGGTCGGTGGTGGCTGCCCTGGTTCCGGGGGAATTCATGGCCTCCATCGATTTGAAGGATGCGTACCTTCACATCCCCATATTCGAGGGTCATCAGAGATACCTTCGATTTGCCATTGCGGAGGATCACTACCAGTTCGTGGCGTTGCCCTTTGGTCTCGCCTCGGCTCCGCGGGTCTTCACCAAGGTGCTTGCACCGGTTCTGGCATTATTGAGGGCCCAGGGCGTTTCTGTCCTGGGGTATCTGGACGACATTCTGGTTCGGTCTGCGACCAGCCAGGGTCTGGAGAAGGACCTGTCTGTCACGATGCAAACTCTGCAGGAGTTTGGTTGGATGATAAATTTTCCAAAGTCGACACTGAGTCCGTCGGTTCGTCTCCCCTATCTGGGAATGATTCTGGACTCGGTGCAGGCGAAGGTCTTCCTGCCGGAAGACAAACTCAGGACTCTCCGGGAGGAAGTCAGGTCCCTCAGGGACGTTCCGAACTCGTCTCTGCGGACGTGTATGAGATGTCTGGGATTGATGGTCTCGGCCTTCGAGGCGATTCCTTTCGCCCAGTTTCACACGCGGGGTCTCCAAGCGGAGATCCTGTCCAGGTGGGACGGGCGACCTCAATCTCTGGATCTTCAAATCTCGTTGAGTCATCGCACCAGAGGAAACCTTCTGTGGTGGCTCCAGTCCCCGTTGGTGTCCGGGGGCAAGTCGTTTCGTCCGATCTCGTGGACGGTAATCGCCACGGATGCCAGCCTGTCGGGCTGGGGTGGAGTTCTGGGCGTTCTGTCCGCCCAGGGGACTTGGTCGGAGGGGGAGTCTTCCCTTCCGATCAACATTCTGGAATTGCGTGCGATAAGTCTCTGTCTTCATCGCTGGACGGACCGGCTGCAGGGTTGCCCGGTTCGGGTGCAGACGGACAATGCCACGGCGGTGGCCTACATCAACCACCAAGGGGGCACCAGGAGTGCCCGAGCGGCTCGAGAAGTGGCCGACATTCTGTCTTGGGCCGAGACTCATGTCCCGGCGATAACGGCGGTTCACATTCCGGGAGTGGAGAACTGGCAGGCGGACTATCTGAGTCGCCAGACCCTGGATCAGGGGGAATGGTCTCTCCACCCGGCTGTCTTCCAGATGTTGTGCGCGAAGTGGGGTCTTCCAGATGTGGACCTGTTCGCGTCTCGTCTCAACAACAAGGTGAAGAGGTTCGTGGCAAGGACGCGCGACCCTCGGGCAGACGCGTCGGACGCGTTAGTGGCCCCGTGGCATCAGTACAGGCTGATGTACGCGTTTCCACCGATTCAGTTGCTGTCCAGGTTCCTTCGCAGGTTACATTCGGAACGCAACACGGTGATTCTTGTGGCACCGGACTGGCCTCGCCGGTCCTGGTACGCAGACCTCGTGAATCTGGCGGTCGACGCCCCGTGGTGTCTACCTCCTCGAGACGATCTACTGTCTCAAGGACCGATATACCATCCTGCTTTACAGTCGCTGGCTTTGACGGCCTGGCTGTTAAGACCGAGGTCCTGAAGGAGAGGGGTCTCTCTCCGGAGGTCGTTCATACTTTAATCAACGCGAGGAAGTCTTCCTCAGGGAAGGTTTATTACCGTACTTGGAAGGCCTATTTTGCCTGGTGTGAGTCCAGGGGGTTTTCACCCCGCACGTACTCGGTGTCCCGTGTGCTGTCGTTCCTTCAAACGGGTGTTGATCAGCGTTTGGCGCTGGCTACGATAAAGGGTCAGGTGTCTGCTCTGGCCGTTCTGTTTCAACGTCCCGTGGCTTCCAACCCATTGGTTGGCACCTTTGTTCAGGGTGTGCGGCATCTGGTTCCCCCTAGGCGGGATCCTCTGCCCCCTTTGGACTTGAATCTAGTCCTATCTGTGTTACAACGTGCTCCTTTTGAACAGATCAGGGAGATCTCGTTGTCTATGTTGTCCAAAAAGGTCGCCTTTTTGGTGGCGATCACTTCGGCTCGCAGAGTGTCGGAGCTGGCGGCTTTGTCCTGCAAGTCTCCGTACCTGGTTATTCATTTGGATAAGGTGGTCTTGCGACCTAATCCTTCTTTTCTTCCGAAACGAGTTTCGGAATTCCATCTTAATGAGGATATTGTCTTGCCTTCGTTGTGCACGAAGCCTAAACATCCAAAGGAGGTGAGATTGCACTCTCTGGATGTTGTTCGGGCGATAAGGGTTTACCTTAAATCGACTGAGTCTTTTCGAAAGACGGACTCCTTGTTTGTTCTTCCAGAGGGTCCTCGGAAGGGCATGGCGGCTTCGGCCTCTACCATCGCCAAATGGATCAGGCAGACCATTGAACAGGCCTATGCTTTGCAGGGGAAGGTTCCCCCTGTGCCTGTGAAGGCGCACTCTACTAGATCTCTGAGTACGTCTTGGGCCTGTCGTCATGGGGCTTCTGTAGCCCAGGTGTGTAAGGCGGCGACCTGGTCGACCGTGCACACTTTCACTAAATTCTACAAAGTAGATGTTCAGGCATCGGCGGATGCTTCCTTTGGCCGCAAGGTTCTTAGTGCGGCTGTTCCCTAGGGTCCCTTGTTGGGGACTCCTGGCTGTTGGGATAAGTTTTATATCCCCTGGTTTTTTGTCTTTTCCTGGGTTGTTGCTCCTGTTGAGCACTTGTTTTTTGCTGTTGCCCAGCTGGTTTCCTTCCTTTGGTAAGGTTCCTTTCCTTGATGCAGAGACTGCGTTGCCTTTCGGCGCGGATGCGTTTCCCACCCCTCATGTTTACACTGCTTTGGGACGTCCCCATATGTGACGAATATGAAGAGGCGGCGACTGTCGGAGGACGTAAGAGAAAACGGAATTTTTGTAAAATCTTACCTGTAAAATTCCTTTCTCTGAGTCCTCCGACAGTCGCCGCCCCCGCCCCTCTTTTGGGGTTTGGTTGTATACTCTACTGCTATTCCACTAAAACTGAGATATGGTTGCAGGAAGTAGGAGGGTATTGACTGAGGGGACCACCCCTTGAGGGTGGGATATGTTAAAAGCTTTATTGTTAACATATTCTGTTGCCTAGCTACTCCTTCGGAGCAAAGTCTAATACCCCATATGTGACGAATATGAAGAGGCGGCGACTGTCGGAGGACTCAGAGAAAGGAATTTTACAGGTAAGATTTTACAAAAATTCCATTTTGCACCTCCCTTTCTTCATGTGTTCAGTACTTTCCCTGTGCCATAAAATTTTATTACACCCAATTTAATATCTGAACTTATTTGTTTTGATTTCTTTGTATGAATGAATTGGATGGGTTGTTACCGACATCTTGTGAAATTTTTATGCTAACACTGGTGCTACATGAAAGTCGTGCGACTGTCGATCTGTCTTTGCCGTGCAACTTTGGTCTGACATAGATCCGACTTCCTTGCAACTTTAATGAACAAGATCCAATTTTAATCCGACTTTGAGAAAAAAAAAAATGTAAAAAACTGCCTTAGGATCTTGTATGGATTTTGATGGAAACCCCACGCCAAAATTAACCACTTAAGCCCCGGAGGATTTGGCTGCTAAACGACCAGGGGGTATTTTGCGATTCGGCACTGCGTGACTTTAACGGACAATTGCGCGGTCGTGCAACGCTGTACCTTAACGAATTTGACGTCCTTTTTTTCCCCACAAAAAGAGCTTTCTTTTGGTGGTATTTGATCACCTGTGCGCTTTTTACTTTTTGCGCTATAAACAAAAAAAAGCGTAAATTTTGCAAAAATAACAATATTTTTCATATTTTTTTTTTATATGAAATTCCCCAAAAAAAAAAAAAAATGTAAAAATCAAAATTTTTTAACATTTTCGGCCAATTTCTTTTATGCTACATATGTTTGATTAAAAAAAAATATCGCAAAAAGCGTATTTTGATTGGTTTGCGCAAAAGTTATCGCGTTTACTAACAAAGGGAAAGATTTTTGTCATTTTTGTTGTTTTTTTTTTGTAACGCGTAATGGCGGCGATCTGCGATTTTTTTTTTTTTTGCGGTACTACGACATTGCGGCGGACAGATCGGACCCTTGACTGACATTTTTGACACTTTTGGGGTTACCAGTGACATTTCTACAGTAATCAGTGCTATACATATGCACTGTTACTGTAAAAATACACTGGTAGTGAAGGGGTTAACTTTATTTGAGAGGGAGGGGCTGTGTGTGTCCCTAGGGGCGTGATTCTTACTGTGATTGGCTGTGGCTTGAGGTGTAAGGACACTGATAAACGGTTCTACATAGTAGAACCGTGTGATCAGTGTTTTTACACCGAGGAGAATGACAGGTGGCTTGTTTACACAAGCCGCCTGACTTTCTCCCTCTCCCCCGACGATCACAGAGTGACCAGCGGACATCGGGTCCGCCGGTCACACGCGCGGGGGGGGGGGGGGTTTGGGAACCGTGACCGAGCGGGAGCGCGCCTCCTCGGGCGCGCTCTCGCTCCCCAGACCCTCCCAGGCTAGTGACGTTAATTAACGTCACTCTGCCTGGCCGTGGCTGACCGCCGCAGTAAATTTACTTGCGGCGGTCGGCAAGCGGTTAAAAAAACAAGAAATAGTGTGGGGTTCTTCCCCGAATCCATACCAGACCCTTTTCCGAGCATGCAGCCTAGCAGGTCGGGGGGGGGGGGGGAGCCAGACTCTTGCCCTTCCGTCATCCCAGGGTTGTAGGGAAGACACCCTTGTCCAAAAACATTGAATTTTAAATGTCATGAGTGCTCTCAAGGTGGGAAATGGGTCTTAGAAATCTACCTAGAAAAATGGTGACGTGTTCAATACATTTTACCCATGAATGTGTTTATATGTTTTTTATATGTGTGTGATATTGTGTTTTGATTATACTGTGTATGATTTATAATAATGTTGTAACGTCTTCTTTCAAAGGGCGAGCGGGACGTGTTTCTAAAGGCTATTGCTACAGGCTTGTGCTGAAGGACTTCTGGAATAATTTCATACCTGAGAATGTTGTTCCAGAGATTTTGGTATGATTCACATTATTTTTTCATTGTAGCAGCAGAGAACTGTACGGTTTGCCAAAAAAAAAAAAAAATTGGAATTAAAATCGCTAAACTAGCTTAACCACTTGCCTACAGTGCACTTTCACCCCCTTCCTGCCCAGACCGATTTTCAGCTTTCAGCGCTCTCACACTTTGACTGAGAATTACTCAGTCATGCAACACTGTACCCATACAAAAATTGTGTCCTTTTTTTTCACACAAATAGAGCTTTCTTTTGATGGTATTTGATCAATACTGGGTTTTTTATTTTTTGTGCTATAAATAAAAAAAGACTGAAAATATTGTGAAAAAACGCATTTTTCTTTGTTTCTGTCATAAAATTTTGAAAATTAGTCATTTTTCTTCACAAATTTTGGCCAAAATTTATACTGCTACTTATCTTTGGTAAAAATAACCCAAGTAAGTGTATATTATTTGGTCTTTGTGAAAGTTATAGAGTCCACAAGCTATGGTGCGAATCATTGAAAATTGATCAAACTTGATCACACCTGATGTACTGAAGGCCTATCTCATTTCTTGAGACACTAAAAAGTCAGGAAAGTACAAATACCCCCCAAATGACCCATTTTTGGAAAGTAGACATTCCAATGTATTTAATAAGGGGTATGGTGAGTTTTTTGAAGTTGTAATTTTTTCCCACATTGCTTTGCAAAATTAAGATTTTTTTTTTTACAAATTGCCGTATTAACAGGTTATTTCTCTCACACAGCACATGTATACTTGCAACTACACCCCAAAACACATTCTACTACTCCTCCTGAGTATGGCGATACCACATGTGTGAGACTTTTTCACAGCCTGGCCACATACAGAGGCCTAACATCCAAGTAGCAGCGTCCGGCATTCTAGGAGCATAAATTACACATATAATTTCCTGACAACCTATCGCACTTTTGAAGGCCCTGGAGCACCAGGACAATGAAAACCCCCATAAAATGACCCCATTTTGGAAAGCAAACAGCCCAACCTATAATTTTTGAGGCATAATGAGTCTTTTGAACTTGTCATTTTTTTTCCACAAATTTTTGGAAAATGTGGAAAGAAAATGAAAACACATTTTTTTTTTTACACAAAGCTGTCCATTTATGCAATATTTCTAACAGATAGCATGTACATAGCAAAAATTGCACCCCAAAATACATTCTGCTATTCCTCCTGAGTATGGCGATACCACAGGTGTAACACTTTTTCACAGCCTGGCCACATACATAGGCCTAACATCCAAGTAGCGCTTTACACAAAGTTGTCCATTTATCCACTTTAAGACTGGGCCTATTGTTGACACTTGGTGTTTACAAGCTAAAATCATTTTTTTTGCTAGAAAACTACTTGGAACCCCCAAACATTACATATTTTTTTTTTAGCAGAGACCCTAGAGAATAAAATGGAGATCGTTGCAATATTTTTTATCACACCATATTTGCGAAGCAGTCTTACAAATGCGATTTTTTTGAAAAAAATTCACTTTTTTGAACTAAAAAATAAGAAAACAGTAAATTTAGCCCAATTTTTTTCCATAATGTGAAAGATAATGGTACGCCGAGTAATTAGATACCCAACATGTCATGCTTCAAAATTGCGCATGCTCACAGAATGGCGCCAAACATTGGTACTTAAAAATCCCCATAGGCAACATTTTAAAAATTTCTGCAGGTTACTAGCTTAGAGTTACAGAGGAGGTCTAGGGCTCAAATTATTGCTCTCGCTCTAACAATCGCGGAGATACCTCACATGTATGGTTTGAACACCGTTTACATATGTGGGCGGGACTTGCGTATGCGTTTGCTTCTGCGCGCGAGCTAACGGGGACAGGGCGCTTTAATTTTTTTTTTTTTTTCCTATTTATTTTATTTATTATTTTTTTATTTTTACACAGTTTAAAAAAAAAAATGTTTTGATCATCTTTATTCCTATTACAAGGAATGTAAACATCCCTTGTAATAGAAATAGGCATGACAGGTCCTCTTTATTGTGAGATCTCGGGTCAAAAAGACCTCACAACTACACTAAAAAAGAAAAAAAAAAAAAGCGGCCCTTTAAACCGGTTGCTAGGCAACGTCTTTTGACGTAGCTCCGGTCCTCCAAGACCATAGAGTCGAGTGAGGGCCATGTTGCCCTCACTCGACTTCCTGTCTCTGAGGATCCGGGACCGGATAGTTTTCCCCGCTGCCGGCGGGTCCGGTAAGCTGGGAAAACGTCTGGGACGCGGCAGGAGGGGGGGGGGGGCACCTCTTCCCCTGCACCGTAAGGGTAATTCCGCGGCGAATCCGCCACTGGGACCACCCTTATCTGAAAGCCAACTGCCCGCCGTTTCAAAAAATACCGGGGTTATGGGGGCTATCTGCTGCCATAACCCCAGTATTTAGCTTTTAATGGCCGAAGCATATAGTCGTTAGGCAGTCAGTAAGTGATTGCATGTATATGGCAAACAGGTGACGATGACTGATGGGGTGACAGGTGACTGATGGGGTGACAGGTAATGACTGATGGGGTGACAGGTGACGATGACTGATGGGGTGACAGATGACGATCACTGATGGGATGACAGGTGACGATAATTGATGGGGTGACAAGTGACGATCACTGATGGGGTGTCAAGTGATGATGATTGATAGGGTGACAGATGACGATGACTGATGGGGTGACAGGTGACGGTGATTGATGGGGTGACAGGTGACGGGCGATGGTCACTGATGGGTGACAGGTGACGGGCGATGGTGCACGGCGGTACTGATGGCAGTCTCTGGTGACCGGTGAACTTTAGGCTACGTTCACATGTGAGCGTAGCGATCATGGGCAGAATCACTGCGATTCTGCCCACGATCCAGAAATCATTGCAAATGGCGGGACGCCTGTGCGTTGCCTGTGATTTGCAATAGCACCCCAAACGCTGTGCGATGTTGCTGCGATTTCCGCCTGCCGAATCGAGGTAACATCACGCAAACAACGCATGTCGCCCCAAAGAAGCTCTTGTACCTTTTTTTGGGCGTCATGCGATGTTTGCGCGATGTTACCGCGATTCGGCAGGTGGAAATTGCAGCAACATCGCACAGCGTTTGGGGTGCTATTGCAAATCACGGGCAACGCACAGGCGTCCCGCAATTTGCAATGATTTCTGGATCGCGGGCGGAATCGATGTGATTCTGCCCGCGATCGCTGCGCTCACATGTGAACGTAACCTTATGGGTGTCAATTTCTGGGCACTGATGAGGTGACTGTTGGGTGACAGGTGACATTGGGGGGGGGGGGGGGGGGGGCTGAGGACTGTGTGGGGACATTTTATTTTTGTGATTTTTACTTTTTTACAGGTACACAGAGCAGTAACTCACTATTTCTAGCTCTGCTCCCCTCACACTGGAAACTGTATGAGGGGAGAAGAGCTAGTAACAGTGAGTTACTGCTCTTTGTTTACATTTTGTGATCGGCTGTGAATGGATTCACAGCCGATCACATAGTAAACAGTCACTGTCAGTGACTATTTACTACTGCCGGTGACAGCTGTGTTCCTACGGAACACAGTGCCACCGACATGACCGCGCATGCGTGCTCATCTCCCAGGCGCCTCCATTGTGATCGGCTGTGTCATTGGAACACAGCCGATCACGTGGGAAACAGCCACGCCCATTGGCTGTTTCCCCCCTGCCGGTGACGGGGGCTGTCCCGGGGACACCCCGACACCGGCAGTGCAGGGCGGCGCGCACGCGATCGCGCGCCTGCCCTGCTATTCTGGGATCACGTCATATGACGTCTTCCCAGAATAATGGTCGCACCGCTCCACCGTCAATTGACGTCGGGCGGGCGGCAAGTGGTTAACCACTTGCCGCCTGCCGCAAGTACATTTACTGCGGCAGTCAGCCCCTCCTGGGCTCGCCCAGGAGCCTGTAGGTGGCGAGCGCGCGAGTGACCGGCGGCTCTGGAGAGGGGGGAAAGGCAGGCGGCTTATGTAAACAAAGCCGTCTGTCATTCTCCCTGGTGTAACTGCAGAGATCATACGATCCTGCTATGTATGATCGTATGTCTCTGTGGTTACATCAAAAGGCACGCCCCTTGACAGAATCACGCCCCTAGGGACACACTTAATCCCTGGTTCTCTATTAAAGTTAACCCCTTCCCTGCCAGTGTAATTTTTACAGTAACAGTGCATATGTATAGCACTGATTACTGTAGTAATGTCACTGGTACCCCCAACAGTGTAAAAATGTTAGTCAGGGTCCGATCTGTCCGCTGCAATGTTGCAGTCCCGCAAAAAAAAATCGCAGATCACCACCATTACTAGTTAAAAAAAAAAAAAAAAAAACTGAAATCGTTCACTTAGTAAACACAATAACTTTAGCGCAAACCAATCAAAATACGCTATTTGTTTTTTTTTTTTTTTTAACAAAAATATTTAGCCGGAAACAAATTGGCCTAAAATGTTAAAAAATGTAGATTTCTCTTACGTCCTCCGACAGTCGCCGCCCACTCACAAGTCTTCACCAATGGGTATTGACCTTTGCTCCGCAGGAGTAGCTAGGCAACAAGAATTGTTAATACAAAAGCTTTTAGCATAGACACACCCCTAGGGGCTGTCCCCACAGTCAATACCTCCCTGCACCAGCATTCCCAACTCAGTTTGATCTTGCCTAGCTTAGGAGTAGCTGGTTTTCCTGTGCTGGGGCTCAGTCTCAGCCTTCTACCCTTTATTTGATTTTATTTCAAGTATTTTTCTTTTCTTTACTAGCTGTTATTTTGTCAGCTTTAGTTTAGGGATCTTCGGATGAAGAATCGTCATGCGGAGCTGGGTCTCGGACTGGCCGCCCTGGATCCCAGGGCTGAGAGCCAGATGGATCCCCAGCCTGCCATCGAGCGTTCAGCTTAGGTTTGCCCTGGCACATTGAACGACCCATCCCTGTTCGCTGCAGGGATGCTGCCTGTGAGGTGGCTACCTCACTGGACGCCATGCTGCGGTCTATGGCTGCAGTCCACAAGCGTCCTGGCTGCGGCACTCCCTGTCTGCCTTGATAGCGGTTTGTCGCTGGAGACGGCTCCCCACGCCATCTGGTACGGTAAGCACCTTCTGTGTGGGGACCTTCTGTGTGGGTGTCAGTCTGTGGCTGTGTAGTACCCCCCCATGTCTGTGTAACTGCGGGCTCCCTGTCGGATCCCTGTGTGGCTGCACTGCCTGTGGGCTGCGAGGGGGGGGGCCATCCGGTTCTGCTGTGAATTATGCTCTGGGTGCAGTTTGAGTGCAGACATGTGTTTGTGCGGCGGTCGCTGCGGCGATCCGCCATTTTCTTTGCTTGAATGCTGTGACCTGCCCTGTCCCTGTGCAGCGCCGTGTTTGGCGCCATTTGCCGCCATTTTTGCGGGCCGTGCTCGTCCGAGCGCATGTCGGCGCCATTTTTCTGTAGCCTCATCCCTCAGCCGGGCGGCCATGTTTGCAGAGCCTCATAGGCTATATCAGTCAGCCAGCTATTGCATCACTTCCTCTTCCTCTGGGACCAGCGATCGGTGGCAGCAGCCTGTGTGCTCTCTCCAGGTTTTTTACCTTCTTTGTCCTGTAATTCCTTGCTCAGTGTTATCTATCCCTGCGGGGTCGGTGCATTCAGTAGTGTACGGTGGGCTGCGCTCGCCGTGGTATTAAAGGGCCAGTACCTTTTTTACTTTTCAGTGCTGGGGCATGGATTCTCAGGACAGCAAGTTTCCCCCCGCCCTGGTGGGGGACCAGGGGGCTGCTGCACCCCCCGACGGGGGCGATCTGACCGCTGTAGTGGCTTCCTTAGTGTCTCAGGTGCAGATGCTAATGGCTGAACGATCCGCAAAATGGGCCAGGGTATCCATTTCCTCTGATTCAGAGGGCGATGTGGCTGCTGTGGCTGGCGTACCATTTTCGGGGTCTTGCTCATCTTTGGACCTTCTGGGGTCCGAGGGGGAGGCAGAGGTGGAGGGGGTTGATGTTTCTCCCCCTGGCTCGCCTGAAGAGCTTGCACTAATGAATGAGCCGATTGCTTCCATTAAAGATACCTTGCACCTAGAGGATGAGCCTACTCCTCCTGCTAGGGTGTCCTCTTTTGGAATGCAGAGGACTCGAAAATCAATGCAGGTTTTTCCCTGTCCTGCTGAATTTCACCATACGGTTAATGAACAGTGGCGCAATTTAAAGAAGCCCTTTACTGTGCCGAATAAGTTTAAACTGCTTTATCCGTTTGTGCCCTCCACCGACGAGCGTTGGTGTGTGGCTCCTCAGGTGGATCACGCAGTGGCCATTTTAAACAAGGCTACTGCGGTGCCTTCTGAGGATACCCCGGTTTTCCGGGACCCTACGGACAGGAGAATGGAGTCTCTTGCCCGTCATGCCTATATGGTTGCTGGTTCTATGCTGAAGCCTATTTTTGCTTCCATTATGGCGGCACAGGCTGTTGCAGATTGGACAAAGATGCTTAGACGCACCTTGGTGGCTGATTCAGCTTCGCCTATCATGTTGGCTATGGTGGACCAGATCCATCAGGGTGTCATGTACTTGTGTGATGCGGACTAGAATTTAGCTCCCTTGGCTGCACGCCTGTCCAGCGTGGCGATACTGAACCGTCGTCTGATTTGGCTGAAAAATTGGTCGGTCGACCAATCTTATCGCAAGACTCTGGCAGATTTTCCCTACGCGGGATGTCACCTTTTTGGCGAGGCTTTGGATTCTCTGATAAAAGGGGTTACGGGGGGCAAGAGTACTCTCCTGCCCCAGTCTCACAAGCATAATTCCTTCCGTGGTAAATGGAATTCCTCGTCTAGGTCCTCTCAGGGGGTCCTTTCGTGCCTTTCGGTCACAATCCAAGGGCAAGCCCTTCAAAGGCCAAGGCTCCCAGAAGAAGCCGTGGGCAGGGAAGCAGAAGTCCGGCCAGTCTGGTTCAACTTCCCATGCCACTTCCGCCTGAAGGGGCGCCCTCACCCGTTTCTGGGGTGGGGGACATCTGCGCGGTTTCCTACAACCTTGGCTGACCCACATTCGGGACAGATGGGTTCAGGAAATCGTTCGATCTGGTTACAAGATCGAATTTCTCTCTCGGCCGGCGGGCAGATTTTTTCCCTCAAATCTTCAGCTGTCTCCGGAGCGCTTGCAGGATCTGCGCCGGGCGGTGCGGGACCTGCGGGCCCAAGGGGTGGTTGTTCCGGTGCCTCATCGGGACAGATTTCGGGGGTTTTACTCCAATCTGTTCACTGTGCCCAGAAAGGAGGGCAAAATGCGTCCCATTCTGGACTTGAAAGCTCTGAACCGCTTTGTGCGGGTTCGCAAGTTCCGCATGGAATCTCTGCGCTCAGTGGTGGCTGCCCTGATTCCGGGGGAATTCATGGCCTCCATCGATCTGAAGGATGCGTACCTACACATCCCCGTTTTCGGGGGTCACCAGCGGTACCTTCGATTCGCCATTGCGGAGGATCACTACCAATTCGTGGCGTTACCTTTTGGTCTCGCTTCGGCTCCGCGGGTTTTTACCAAGGTGCTGGCGCCGGTTCTGGCCCTGTTGCGAGCACAGGGCATTGCTGTCTTGGGGTATCTGGACTTTATCCTGATAAGGTCAAACGCCAGTCAGAGCCTGGAGACCGACCTGTCCACCACGATGCGGACTCTGCAGGAGTTCGGTTGGACTATAAACATTCCGAAGTCGACTCTGTGTCCTTCGGTTCGTCTTCCCTACCTGGGAATGATTCTGGACTCTGTCCAAGCGAAGGTCTTCCTACCGGAAGACAAGCTTCGGACACTTCAGGACGAGGTCAGGTCCCTCAGGGACAACCGGCACTCGTCTCTCCAGACATGCATGAGATGTCTAGGTTTAATGGTCTCGGCTTTCGAGGCGATCCCCTTTGCCCAGTTTCACACGCGGGGGTCTCCAAGCGGAGATTCTTGCCGAGTGGGACGGGCGGCCGCAATCCCTGGATCTGCGGATCTCATTGAGCCAAAGCACCAGAAGGGATCTTCGGTGGTGGCTCCAGTCCCCGGCGGTGTCGGGGGGCAAGTCTATTCGTCCATTATTATGGACAGTGATCACCACGGATGCCAGCCTGTCGGGCTGGGGTGGTGTTCTGGGCGTTTTGTCCGCCCAGGGAACTTGGTCGGAGGAGGAGTCCTCCCTTCCGATCAACATTCTGGAATTGAGGGCGATAAAGCTTTGCCTTCTGCGATGGACGGACCGGCTTCGGGGCCGTCCAGTTCAGGTTCAGACGGACAATGCCACCGCGGTGGCCAATATCAACCACCAAGGGGGCACGAGGAGTGCCCGAGCGGCTCGGGAAGTGGCCGACATTCTGTCTTGGGCCGAGACGCACGTCCCGGCGATAACGGCAGTTCACATTCCGGGGGTGGAGAACTGGCAGGCGGATTATCTGAGTCGCCAGACCCTGGACCAGGGAGAATGGTCCCTTCACCCGGATGTCTTCCAGATGTTGTGCGCAAAGTGGGGTTCCCCAGATGTGGACCTGTTCGCGTCTCGTCTGAACAACAAGGTGGAAAGGTTCGTGGCAAGGACGCGCGATCCTCAGGCAGACGCCTCAGACGCGTTAGTGGCGCCCTGGCATCAGTATCGTCTGATGTATGCCTTTCCGCCGATTCAGCTACTGTCCAGGCTCCTTCGCAGGTTAGCCTCGGAACCGCACACGGTGATTCTGGTGGCACCGGACTGGCCTCGCCGGTCTTGGTACGCAGACCTCGTAAATCTGGCAGTCGACGCTCCGTGGCGTCTGCCGCTTCGAGAAGACCTTCTGTCTCAAGGGCCGATATTCCATCCTGCTTTACAGTCGCTGGCTTTAACGGCCTGGCTGTTGAAAGCCAGGTCCTGAAGGATAGGGGTCTCTCCCCTGAGGTCATTCCCACTTTGATCAAGGCTAGAAAAGCCTCTTCAGGAAGAATTTACTACCGTACTTGGAAAGCGTACTTTGCCTAGTGTGAGTCCAGGGGGTATTCCCCTCGCTCATACTCGGTGTCGAGAGTGTTGGCTTTCCTCCAAACTGGAGTGGTCCAGCGTTTGGCGTTGGCCACGATTAAGGGTCAGATTTCTGCGCTGGCCGTTCTTTCGACGCCCTGTGGCGTCTAATTCATTGGTTAGCACCTTTGTTCAGGGGGTGCGACATTTGGCCCCTCCTAGGAGGGAACCTTTGCCTCCATGGGACTTGAACTTGGTTCTGTCCGTGTTGCAACAGGCTCCCTTTGAAAAGATCAGGGAGATCTCGTTGCCTCTGTTGTCCAAGAAGGTTGCCTTTTTGGTGGCGATCACTTCAGCTCGCAGGGTGTCGGAGCTGGCGGCTTTGTCCTGCAGCTCTCCCTACCTGGTGATCCACCAGGATAAGGTGGTCTTGCGACCTAACCCATCTTTTCTTCCGAAGAGGATCTCGGAGTTTCACCTTAATGAAGATATTGTCTTGCCTTCGCTTTGCGCGAAGCCTAAGCATCCGAAGGAGGTTGCCTTACATTCCTTGGATGTTGTCCAGGCTGTCAGGGTTTACCTGTCGTCCACTGAATCTTTTCGCAAGTCGGATTCCCTCTTTGTCCTTCCTGAGGGACCTCGGAAGGGCATGGCGGCGTCTGCTGCGACCATCGCCAAATGGATCAGACAGACCATTGAGCAAGCCTATGCTTTGAAGGGGAAGGTTCCTCCCTTCACTGTGAAGGCGCACTCTACCAGATCTTTGAGTACGTCTTGGGCCTACCGCCATCAGGCTTCTGTGGCCCAGGTGTGTAAGGCGGCGACTTGGTCGTCCGTTCACACCTTCTCAAAATTTTATAAGGTGGATGTTCAGGCATCGGCTGATGCCTCCTTTGGCCGTAAAGTTCTCAGTGCGGCAGTTTCTTAGGGACCCTTGTTTTTTTGGGCCCTTGGTTATTGGGGTGTTTTACCCCTGGGTTACTTGTTTTCCTGGGTTGTTGCTCCTGTTGAGCACGTTTTTCCTGATTGCCCAGTTGGTTCTCTTACTGTGGGTACTGCGTTGCCTTTTCTACGGTTGCGTCTCCCACCCCTCATGTCTGCAATGCTTTGGGACATCCCATTGGTGAAGACTTGTGAGTGGGCGGCGACTGTCGGAGGATGTAAGAGAAAACTGAATTTTTGTAAAATCTTACCGTAAAATTCCTTTCTCTGAGTCCTCCGACAGTCGCCGCCTCCCGCCCCTCTTTTGGGGTTTTTGTGTACTCTTACTGCTATGCTGCCAAACTGAGTTGGGAATGCTGGTGCAGGGAGGTATTGACTGTGGGGACAGCCCCTAGGGGTGTGTCTATGCTAAAAGCTTTTGTATTAACAATTCTTGTTGCCTAGCTACGCCTGCGGAGCAAAGGTCAATACCCATTGGTTAAGACTTGTGAGTGGGCGGCGACTGTCGGAGGACTCAGAGAAAGGAATTTTACGGTAAGATTTTACAAAAATTCCGTTTTTTACATTGGGGGGGGGGGGGGTAGAATTTCATATAAATAAATGTGAGAAATATTGTTATTTTTTCATAATTGCCACTCTTTTTTTGTTTATAGCGCAAAAAATAAAAATTGCACAGGTGATCAAATACCACCATAAGAAAGCCCTGTTCGTGGGGAAAAAAGGGACATCAATTTCATTTTGGTACAGCGACGCACGACCGCGCAATTGTCCGTTAAATTCACGCAGTGCCGAATCGCAAAATAGGCCCTGGTCTTTGAGTAGCCAAATCCTCCGGGGCTTAAGTGGTTAAGAGAATGTGCAAAGAGGATAGGGTAGTTTGTTAGCCAGAATGTCAAAATTTGCAAATTTTTCACTTTTTTTTTTTTTTTTCTTTCTTTCTTTCTTGGAAATAGTCAGTTTTCACCCAAAAAAAGAAGTGGTTTCTGAAACAAATGCAAATTTACATGATTTGGTACACAACAGGAAACAGATTGTTGTGCATATGAAGGTTAAACCACATGCTAAAACTATTTAACACCACTCTTTGGGCCAGTTCACAACAAAGAAACACAGTCCAGGTGCTTTTCTGCTTGTGCGCTTTTGGTGTGTTCCTGTGTGTTTTTGGTGCGTTTTTGATGTGGTCCAGTGCATGTTCCCCCCTCTTTTTCATAATCTGAAATAAGGACGTGTGTGTCAGTGCATTCGTGTGTTTTTTTACGCGTTTTACTGTGTTCCAGTACAGCCTAGTGTAGAAGAAAAATTCTGCATGTTCTCCTTTTGGAACACATTAGGACTGACTTCATTGGTGTAAACTATGCCTTTGAAAACCATACAAGCTACTATCCGTGCATTTTTGAAGCAGAAAAAAAAAGGCACTGGGCTGCCTGTGTTGTGAACTAGCCCTTAATATAGGCTACTTTATTGTTACATTTCTTTTCTCCTTAATAGTTGGGATTAAATAAAAGAAACAATTTTTTCTTTTATTTAATTTATTAAAAATTACATCAAAGATTCAGTCAATTTATCTCAATCAAAAAGAAACACCGGGGGGGGGGGATTCCCTTCCCTTCTCTTCGATTCCCTTCCCTTCGATTCCCTTCCCTTCGATTCCCTTCCGGATTCCCTTCCCTTTCCTTTCCCGGATTCCCTTCCCATATCCCCAATCATGAACTTTAAACCCCCCTTCTAAGAGGGAAAAAATTAGCCAGTTCTCTGTCTTCTCAGAATATAATATCTCCATCTATTCTCATTCTCCTATATCAAACATTTCCATGTGCTTCTCAGATTTCTTAAACTCCAACCATTTCCTCCAAGAGTCTTTATTTCTCTTACGTCATCCGACAGTCGCCCACTCATACAGTCTTCACCAATGGGTATTGACCTCTTATCTATAGGAGCAAGTTAGGCATAAGACTTGTTAAAAACAAAGCATTTACATAGCCACACCTATGGGGGCTGTGCCATTGGTCCAATACCCCCCTGCTATCAGCCATCCCAGCTCAGTTTGTCTTCTGCCTAGTTAGCTGTGAGATAGGCTCTTCCCTGTGCTGGAGCTACAGTCTCAGCCTTCTTCTGTTTCTTTATGATTTTATTTCAAGAAATGTGCTTTTTTTCTTTTACATTACTAGCTGTTTATTTCTCAGCTTTTAGTTGGTCACTTCTTCAAGATGATGACGGCGTTGCGAAGCTGGGAGTCGGACTGGTCGTCCTGGTTTTCCAGGACAGAGGGTCTTATGGAATCCCAGCCATCCCGCCATCGAGCGTTTAGCAGGCTATGTGTTCGCCCTGGCCTCCCAAACGACCCATCCCTGTCCTCAAGGATGCAAGCCTGCGTGGTAGCTACCTCGCCTGGACGCCCCATCCACAGTTCTCCGTGCACTGCTAGCGTCCTGCGTTTTTTGGCTGACGGTACCCCCGCCATCTGAGGGTGGGAGGTTTCCCGTCGATGAGAGGCACCCCACGCCATCGGGTACAGGTGAGTACATTCTGTGTGGGGCCTCTGTGGCTGGCAGTCCTGTGTTATCTCACAGCTAGTGTGCTGTGTGGGTTTGTGGGGGTCCCTCTCCTGTGTCACTTTAGGGTGCTTTTTGGAGGTACAGACACGTGTGGCGACCGATGTGGGAATAAACACCGCCGGTCTGCCATTTTAGGTGTGGGCAGCATGCTGGCTTCACTGTGAGCGCTAATACAGCATTGTATGTAGTGGGTTTTTGGCGCCTTACGGCGCCATCTTGTGTGTGGCAAAACGTTCGTTCCGAGCACGTCGTCTGCCATTTTGCCTAAGCCTCCCATTACTTTCTATTGGCAACCATTTTTCCTTGGCCTGGAGTCTCTGTTCAGTCTCTTGCGGTGAAAACACTTCCTCTTTCTGCTCTGAAGAGATCGGCTGCGGTTGGTAACACATTGTGGGGGTCTGTCTGCTGTCCTTTTTTTTGTGGAAATACTTCTGGCTATCAGCTTATTCCTGCTTAGGGGGTCTGTCTTTCACAGTCTTTATAGCGGTGTGCTGCGGGGGTCCGTGGCGCGCTTAAAGGGCCAGTACATACACATATATATATATATATATATATATATATATATATATATATATATGGGAAAAAAAATTTCCCCTATAAAGTCTCAGGACAGCAAATTTCCCCCAGCCTTGGTGGGTGATTCAGGTTCCTCTGAATCTTCTGCTCTGACTACTTTGTCTGCTGCAGTGGCGACTTTGGTGTCCAAAGTGGACATTCTGATGACTGAACGGACTGATAGAAAAAGGCCTAGGCTTTCCTTTTCTTCTTAATCTGACATGGTTGCCATAGGTAGCGTGCCCCTTCAAGGGTCTCGCTCTTCTTAGTCTGAGCGGGAGGCAGAGGTTGCAGGGGTGGATGATTCCCCCCCCCCCCCCTGGGTCTTCCGAAGACCGCACAGCTATAGATGCGCGGATTCTTGCCATTAAGGAAACACTACATTTAGAGGATGAGCCCAATCCTCCTGGCATTGTGTCCTCTTTTGGTACAGGCACAGGTCTTTCCTTGTCCCGCTGAGTTTCACGCTACTGTGAATGCTCAATGGCGTAATTTAAAACGCACCTTTGTGGTGCCAAATAAGTTTCAACTCCTTTACCCCTTTGCGTCTCCTACGGTTTCCCGCTGGTGTGTGGCTCCTCAGGTGGATCACACTGTGGCCAGATTGAACGAGGCTATTCTGGTACCCACCGAAGATTCTCCGGTGTTTAGGGATCCTACGGATAGAATGCTGGAATTTCTTGCCCGATATTCCTACATGGTGGCGGGTTCCATGCTGAAACCTATTTTCGCCTCTGTAATGGTGGCTCAAGCCGTGGCGGATAGGACCAAGGTGCTCAAACGCACCCTCGTGGCTGATTCTGCCCCCCCCCCACTACCTTGTAGATGGTGGACCAGATTTATCAAGGGGTCATGTATTTGTGCGATGCGGCCTTAAATGAGGCCCCATTGGCTGCGCGCCTGTCCAGTGTCGCGGTGATTAACCGTCGCCTGATATGGTTGAAATGCAATATAATAAGTTGCGCTGTGTGAAAGAAAAACAAATAAATAAATGTCCAACTAGTAAATGTCCCAAAATTAAACGTAGATTGTGACTAATAATGTTTGAGGGTCTTGAACAGCCTCCAAAGGTCCCATAGGAATTGTGCTTACCGGAAGGGCAATTTTAAATTGCAAGATTCATATGATGAGGTAAGTTCACAAGCCAAGGTAATCCAATGGAGTTCTTGCGCCGAATACTCAATATAAATAACCGTATATCACATAAAAGAAAAGAAAAAACATTCCATAGCGTGATACCGTACAGAAAAATATATCAAATTAATCGAAGTGTATTCGGCCACATATTGTGTGAATATCCTTCACCGATTGTGCAGCCGCTTACCAAAGGATAAGCGTAATGAGTGTATTTAATCCCAGTGATAAAGGAAGAAAGAACCGCCACCAAACGTAGAGCCTCTTACCAGATGAATCAGCAAAACGTGTATTTCTATCCCAAAGATATAGAGGTGAAAACCGCCACCAAACGTAAGGCCTCTTACCAGATTGAAATGTAAAGTCAGCAGAGTATTTAGGTCCACATACACCAGATATCAGCAAGCCACCCAAGGACGTTTAAAGCCTCTTACCAGACCACAAAAATATTGCACGATGTAGACACTTGATGTAATCCCCCAACGTGTGGACAGGTAATCTCAAGGACCCAATGGCACCAAGGCAAACCATAGATGTATTGCACGATGTGGACACTCGATGTGCACAGGTGGCCTCAAGGACCCACTAGTACCGAAGGCTGAGCTGCTGTTTGTTCTCAGTAGTCAGGGTGTATCGGCAGACCAGCCCAATAAAGAGAAAGGCGCCAATAGTGTAAAATCCTATAACACATTTATTATAAAAAAGGTAGTGTACTTGCAAACAGATGATATATTAAGCAAAGGGATGTGAAGCCGCCGGCCGGATGGCAAGGCGCATCCGCTCCCTCAATACGCTTCCGGGGATGACGTCAGCACGCCGTGACCTAACAGCGTTTCGTCCAAGGAGACGGTTACCTTTGATAAAAACTAATTATATTTGGAATAAACTATATAAAAAATGTTTTGAATACCGAACCTAAATAGCGTGGAGCCCGTTTGAGAGAGAGGCCGCATGCAAGAACGTATACAAAAGGTGGAAAGAGCAATCTCATTGATAAAAGGGTCTCACGAGGGGGGGGGGGGGTAGAGTGCCTGTCCTCCACAGGCTAACAAGAGTAAGGGCCTTCGTCACAGACGGGGTCCAACCTTGTCGGCTCACATTTCTTCGTCCCTCGGGGACAGTCGATGTGGCGAAGTCCTTAAAGACTTCCTCGGGTGGTTCCAAACGACCCTGGTCTGGCGAACAAGAGAATTGTTTTCCAGACCTGCGTACAAGACCAACTTGGCCTGAAGGTGCGTCCTTCACTCATCTTTGCTGGTGTTTGGACCTGCGGCTGGCCTTGATCCCAGGCAGCTGGGTTTAGGAGGTCATGCCGTCTAGTTGCAAGATCTAGTTTTGAACCGTTTTTTCCAGGAGGGTTTTCCCTTTGAATGTACGGCTGTCCCCAGATTGCTTGCAGGTGCTCTTGGGGTAGTTCAGGCTCTGGTTCAACAAGCTGGACCTACTGGCCCTTTGAATGTTCAGTGCGGATCAAAAATTCAAGATGGTATCAGTTCGCACAATGGTGGCTTCCCTACATCAGGGGGATTTCTGTACTCCGTAGACATCAAGATGCCTACCTTCACATCCCTTTATGTTTAGGACACCAACTGGTTCTCAGTTTTTGCCATAGGGTAGGATCTCTATCAGTTTGTGGCATTACCCCTTGGTCTTGCTTCTGCTACTCGGGTCTTCACAAAGGTGATTGCTCCGGTCTTGGCGTTGTTGCCGCAGCGGAGCTTATCGGTCCTGGCTTCCTGGCCGATCTTCTTCTCCATGTGGAGTCCCCTACGGTGCTGACAACGAATTGGAAGTCACCGTTAGAACTCTGGATGAGTTCAGGTGGGTTTTGAACCTTCAGAAGTCATCCCTGGTTCCTTCCGTGAGAATGGACTATCTGGACCTGACTTTGGACTTGTCCTCAGTCAAGGTGTTTTCTCCCGCTGGTAAAACACTCTTGGAACCTCAGACTGCGGTTCAACTGTTACTGTTCAGCACATGATCGTCCCTTCGGACCTGCCTGCGTGTTCTGGGGCTGTTGGTGTCGTCTTTCGAGATGGTCCTTTTCGCTCAATCCCTCTCGAGGATCCCCTAGAAGGTAATCCGTCTTGAATGGGACTAGAATCCAAACTCTCTGGACTTTCAGGTCCGGCTGAGCCGGGTGACCAGGGTGTCTTGATCTGAGAATCCTTCCTCCCCTTTTTACTGGACAATTGTCACTGCGGATGCAAGCCTGTCCGGGTGGGGAGGAGTCCTCGGCAGTTCTCTGCTTCGAGAGTATGGTTCCTGGAGGATCCAGGTTACCGATTAATTTCCTGGACCTGAGCGCGATCTGTCTTTGCCTAGTTCACTGGATCGGGCACCTGCAGCTGTCCAGAGAACATTCCATCGACTACGCCACGACCGTGGCTTATGTTATTTACCAAGGGGGCACCTAGGGTGTCCTTTGTGGCCTTGAAAGTAACAGGCATTCTTCGTTGGGCAGAGCGTCTTGTTCCAGCTCTCTCTGCTTTTCCCTTTCTAGGTGTGAAATATTGGCAGGCGGATTACCTCAGTCGACAGGCCTTGGGTGCAGGGGAATGATCCCTTCATCCGGAGTTGTTCCAGCGGTTGTGCCTTCATTGGGGCACTCCAGACATGGACCTGCTGGCGTCACATCTACTCGATAGTGCAGAGGTTTGTGACCCGCTCCCGGGACCCTCTGGCGGGTGCAATGGTGGCACCATGGGTTCTCTTATAGGCAAGAACATTCTAAGAAATGTGCATTGCATACTCTGGATAGAGTTAGGTTAAGGTGTACTTGGCGACTACGCAGTCTTTTTCTTAAGTCAGGCTCGCTCTCTGTACTTAGGGCCCATGAACAGGACTGCCTGCATCTGCTGCGACTATTTCCAGATGTATCATACAGACGGTGGTGCAGGTTTATTCAGTTAAGGGTCAGGTCCTACCTTTCCCTGTTTTGGCACGTTCTACTTGGGCGCCTAGTGCTTCCTGGGCTTTTCGCCTGGCAGGCATCTGTGCTCCAGGTTGCAAGATGGCTACTTGGTAGTCTGTTCACACCTTTACCAAATTTTATAAAGTGGATGTGCTGACATCTGCAGATGCCTCTTTTTGCCGCAAAATTTTGTTGGCTGCTGTCTGGAGGGCTTTTGGCCTTCCTTAAGGGTCTTTACTGTTTGTTTCCGATGGGCCTCATCTTTTGTTCTGCTGCGTCCTATTTTGCCTGGTTGGCTGTTTAGCCTTGGGGACTTGTTCTTTTCTGCTGTTCCCACTCCTCATTTTATGGCACTGCTTTGGGACATCCATACTGATGTGGATCAGAGGACTGCGTCATTTGATCAAAGATGGAGAGAACTGGATTTTTAACTTACTGTAAAATCCTTTTCTCTTAAGTTCATTGACGGATGCAGTACCCGCCCCTCTATTTTGAGTTGGGTTGATGTTACTTTTCTGACACTTCTTTGATACAAAACTGATATCCTATACAGGAAGAGAGAGGGTGTACCCTCCGGGACTGCCCATAGGCATAGCCAGAACTTTATTTCTGCCTAGTGTCCTGCTGTAGGGGACAATATAACCCTACTGATATGGATCAGAGAATTGCGTCCATCAATGAACTTAAGAGAATAGGATTTTACGGTAAGTCAAGAATCCAGTTTTCTAAAAGGCATCTCATGTTTCCTCTCTTTACATCAAGATCAAGTAAAACAACCATTAATACCTCCCTTTAAGCCTTTGTGCTAGGTTTAATCCTGGATTCTAACCTCTTTTCATTCCCATATCCAATCGCTGTCCAATTATTACTGCTTTTAACTCTGCAAGATTTTTAAAATTTCCAAATGACACCTCCAAGCTACTATTTACAATCTCGCTATCTGTCATCTCCACTACTTCAATTCCTGCCTTGTTAGACTGAGGAGAGGAGAGTCTATATCGAAGGTAGGCTGTTATGCTTGCTTAACAAATATTGTAAATAACCTACAAAAGTCATCCCTGAGCAGATTTCCTGCGGAATCAAAGCTGAACGGGATGAATGCCTCTTTTTGGACACCAGTGCAAGATCATTTGTCTACATTATTAAAGTGGGAAGTTTACATCAGGTTTCCTATGATCTATTACATTTAGTTTCAGAAAAATGGAAATGAACGGTGTCTTACTTTTTCTACATTTTTTATATTTTTTTTTCCCAGGTCTGGGCTGACCCGGATGTAGGCACACATCTGGTTTTCTTGAACTCACTCCAGTCCTCCCAGATATTTACCCATTCTACCATCTCTTCTTCTCCCCCGTTTTTTAAGTATTCCATCGTTCTTATTTTCTCCACCCTAATGATACAGTCTCCTACAGTCGGGGCTTCATCTCTCTGCCAAAACAGAGGTATCAAGCCCTTTGCGGCATTCATTAAGTGTGGTATTGGTGTTATTTTATATTGTTTTACTGAATTCTGTATACCATGAAATAAACAAAACCATGGCTTCTCTAGAACCTCAATATTTGTGATCTTCTTAATTTGTGCTAGGACTTCCTTCCAATATTTTTTAATCTTGGGGCAGTCCCACCAATTATGTGCCATTGTACCTATTTTATCACATCCCCTCCAACAATATTTGGACTTCTCCTTCTGATAATTATAAACTTTGTCTAGGGTATTGTACCATCTAGAAAGGTATTTATAATTAATTTCTGCTTTTTTCATGTCTACTGCGGACCCATGTATTAACTTCAAACTTTTTTCCAAGTGAAAATCCCTCCTCTGTGTTCCCAGCTCTTCTACCTATTTTTGTATGAATGGAAGTACAGTCGGTTCCATCTCAGCCACCAAAATTTTATAAATATTAGAGATGCTATTTTTATTCCCTTCTGAAATACACATTTTATCAAAGTGTAGCAACTCCGCTTCTGATCTTAATGATTTAGGTAGTGACGCCACAGTGTTGCAACTGACTATATCGCCACTCATCTTTTTTCCATTTTTTCTTTTTAAATTCCCCTATTGTGCACAATTTATCTTTAACCAAAATGTCTTTTAATCTTATATCCTCCCCTCCCATCCAATTACCCCATAATTTTCCTTGTCCTGGTAAGAAAAAACTTGTGTCTTTTAGATGGGATTAATGGTGAATTCCCGTTTTTTCTTTTTTTTTTATTTAATTCACAAATTTTCAATGCGTGTCGTGTAAATTATATGTGTGTTTGTGCTTAATTTTCTATATTGTGGTGGTATCCATATAATTTTACTTAAATTAGAATTACTTAAAGTGTTTTCTATTTCTACCCAACTCTTCCCATTTTTTTTCTTTCCCCATTCTATGACTCTTGCAAGTAGTGTCGCGTAGTAATAATTTTTAAAGTCTGGGACCGCTAGACCTTGATTTTTGCCTTTCGTTAAGACCGCATACTGTATCCTAGGTCTTCCTTTTTTCCATATAAATTTCGTTTTCTCTGTCGCTCATTGACAGACGTAGTCCTCGGTGATTCAACAGGACTAGACAGGAAAGAAAATACTCTGGCCACACCCTAGGGGCAGTCCCCGAGGGTATATCCTCTCTCTCTCTGCTACAGCAAATCAGTTTTTTTCTGTCTAGTTAGGAGTAAGGACCTAGATACCTTGCTGGGATCTTCGGTCCTGGCAGGATTTTTTTCTTAAGATTTTTTTTTAGACAGCTTTTTTCTCCAGTGTTCCTGTGAGATCTTCAAGCAAGAAAGCTGAACTGGGCGACGGGCTGGATGTTGAGATCCAGTGGTCACCCCAGTTCAGCCCGCGAGCGCGTGCAGGCCATAGCTCCGCGCTGGGTCGGCCGCGACATAGTTCCACTGGACGGGGACTGACCCTGCGAGTTAAACGTCTCGCTGAAACGCCAAAGACCATGAGTCAACGGCGTCCGTATTGGTCGACAGCCCTCCCACCCCGGTGGAGAGGGGTACTGTCAGGAGTTGGCGCCCGCCTGGTTCCGGTATGGTGAGTAGTATGTTCCCCCCTTTCCCCTGACGGGTCTTGTGGTGAACGCGGGCCCCTCTCTGTATGGTAAGGATGGGTTCCCCTCTATCCTATAACATGGCACAGATTCTCCTATTTGAGTGTGATTTTTGTGTACAAAAAGCCAGGAGGCTTGGTTTGGGAGCTGACAATCTAATTGCAAGTATGTTTAAATGATTGTAATCAGTGGCAGTACTAGAATCTTACTGTGATAGATATGGTATCCTACCTGTCAGAAGCCACAGGACATGTATACTGCTTCCAGGTCATTCCTCCAGCAAAAGCATGCCTCCCGATGGCCACGCGGTCCGCCAGGGTCCGGTACCGCCGGCCACGCGGATCACCATGTAGAGAGAGGTTTATTGATGCCGAGATACTCTGCAGTCACGCCGCTATCCTGAAAAAAGGCCGCCGCCATTGTTTGGTAGATCGCACGAGGCCGCCATTTTGGCGTAGCCTCGTGTCTCCAGCATGGGGGCGGCCATGTTTGAGGTGACTCAAACACCTCGTGGAGCTAGGGGAGGCGCCGGAAGGCATACAGAGGGGTGGAGCCGCCTCCTTTCTTCCCGTGCAGCCAGCCAAGAGACTTCCTGTCTGTTCTAGACAGTGCTGAGACAAGTTGCAGTAAACTCTGAGCATCAAGTGGTGAGCCTAGGGGTCTATCTCTCTCTCTCTCGATAGGGGTCCCTAAGCAGGTAACATTGAGGGGCTTTGTGGCGCTGGGGGTCTGAGAAAAAAAAAAAAAAAAGTTTTTTTTTTTTTTTTTGATTGTTTTCCGGGTAGTAACTGGAATTATCATGGACCCTGCCACACAGGTAACCCCACCTGTTTCCCTCGAGGGGGCTGCGGGACCCGCCGGTGCACAGAGTATAGATGCATTTACAGCAGTTTTGGAGTCTTTGGTGGCTCGGGTGGAGACGGCCTGTCAGGAACGGGGGTCAAGAAAGCGACCCCCGCCTACCCCTATATCATCTGACACTTCAGACTCAGATTCTGAGATGGTCATTGCAGCTGCAGGTCCCTCTGCAAGAGCTGTTGTCTCAGGTAAAGTTCCTTCAGACAGTGAGGAGGACGTTCATGCTTCCGCCATAATTCGGGAAGAAGCATTGGTGGACGCACTAGTTGTGGCGGTTCGGGAAACCTTAAGACTTGAGGTTTTACCGGCAGAGGCAACTGAAACAGAGATTCCCTTTGGTACTAACAAACCCACCAAAACGGTGAAGGTTTTTCCTGTACCCAAGTGTTTTGGTAATAAAGTTAAAGAAGAATGGGAGCATTCTAAACGTACCTTTACTATTTCCAAGCGTATTGCTAGACGCTATCCGTTTGAGGAATCCCTCATTAAGAAATGGACGGTACCACCAGTGGTGGATCCACCTATTTCCAGACTGAATAAAGCCACGGTTATTCCAGTGGAGGACACTTCGTCCTTTAAGGACCCGGTGGATCGGAAGGTAGAAGCGGAGTCCCGCACTATCTTTTCCCTGATAGGGTCAGCCTTTAGACCAGTAATTGTCATTGGTCTAGTTTCCCAGACACTAACGGAATGGGCGAGATTGGTGCGCCAGGACCTGAAGGGGAAAGATATCCCCCAGGGAACATCTGAATTGATGGAACAGATCATACAAGGACTACAGTTCGTCTGTGACGCAGCCTTGGATGCTACCCCCCTATTAGGGCATGCATCTATGTCAGCGGTAATCCTCAGACGTGTGCTGTGGTTAAAATGCTGGTCGGCAGACCTAGGTTCCAAAAAGACCTTGACGAATCTCCCCTTTCAGGGGAATCGCCTATTTGGGGCCACCCTAGATGAGATCATTAAGGATGCCACTGGGGGCAAGAGCACTTTCTTGCCACAGGCTGCTAAAGCTAAAGGACCTCGTAACAAGCGGGGACCTTTCTTTACCGCCCATAAAGGGTTTGTGCGCCCGACTGCTGCAAGCGGGAAGGGCAAGGCTCCTCCAGGAGGGTTCAAGAAGGGCTGGTCGGACAAACAAAAGACCGACTCAGCCAAACCTGAAGCAAAGGATTACACAGCCTGAAGGTGCGCCCCCACCCGGCTTGAGGGTGGGGGGATGTTTTCACCGGTATTCATTAGATCGAGCATCGACCACTGCTACCGGTGCGATTCTTCCCTTGCAACATTTAAGTACTACAGGGAGCGGTAGTTACCGTTCCCTGAACAGATCTTTTTCTTTACCTTTTCCAAAGATTAGTCTCAGTTCCCCACAAGAATCGGATCCGGTTGAACAGACAGACCAAGAAGCCTCTAGCCGGGTGACTTCGGTCCCTGAGATTCAACCAGGAGAGATCACCGTTCCTGATAGGAATCAGGTGTCTGATAAATGTGTGGGAACGGAGAACGATCAGACTTTGTCGGATGGTCGGGGCCAGATAGCTCTAGGGCCGCCTGGTTCAGATCCAGTCAGCGCCAGTGGTCCTAGAAATTCTAGGCTGGCCTCGTCAAGCCGATCTACCCGACTTGGACATGCGAGTCGCGGACGTTCCTTGGGAACTTCGTCTCAGGGAGTGTCTGCGGTCTCAAGGACCAATCTTCCATCGTGCTTTACAGTCGCTGGTTTTAATGGCCTGGCCATTGAGACCCAGGTACTGAAGGACAGAGGGTTGTCAGCTTCAGTTATTCCTACCCTTATTAAAGCAAGGAAAGCGACTTCCAGCAAGGTCTATGATCGCACATGGAAGACTTATATCGCGTGGTGCGAATCTTTAGGGATTCCTCCACGTACCTATTCGGTGACCCGAATATTGGCCTTTCTGCAAAAAGGGGTTGAGCAGAAACTAGCCTTGAGCACCATCAAGGGTCAAGTTTCAGCATTAGCAATCTTCTTTCAGAAGCCTTTAGCTACTAAGTCCTTGGTGCAGAATTTCATCCAGGGGGTGCGGCACCTGGCTCCACCAGTCCGCGCGCCCTTACCGCCCTGGGATCTTAATTTGGTTTTGTCGGTTCTACAGAAACCTCCCTTTGAAAACATCAGGGAGATTCCCTTGCTTACTTTATCCCAGAAGGTAGCCTTCTTGGTGGCTATCACGTCTGCACGCAGGGTGTCAGAACTGGCTGCATTATCATGCCAGTCCCCATACTTAGTGATTCATAGGGATAAGGTAGTGCTTCATCCTAAGCCATCCTTTCTTCCAAAGGTGGTTTCAGATTTTCATCTGAATGAAGATATTGTACTACCTTCCTTGTGTCCTCAGCCCAATCATCATCGGGAACATGCGTTGCATTCCTTGGATGTGGTTCGGGCAATCAGGGTATACCTGAAGGCGACGGAATCGTTCCGTAAGACGGATTCACTTTTTGTGATCCCGGATGGCCCCAGAAAGGGGTTGCCTGCATCTGCCGCGACTATCTCCAAATGGATCAGACAGACGGTGGTACAGGCTTATTCTATTAAGGGTCGGAATCCTCCATTCCCTGTTAGGGCGCACTCCACTCGAGCGCTCAGTACTTCCTGGGCCTTCCGCCATCAGGCGTCAGTGGTCCAGGTATGTAAGGCGGCCACCTGGTCGTCGGTACATACCTTTACAAAATTTTACAAGATTGATGTGATGGAATCGGCGGATGCCTCATTTGGCCACAAGGTTTTGCAGGCCGCAATTTGAGGAGACCGGTGGTCTACCTCGAGGGTTTTTTTCTGTTGAAAAATTTCTGTTGAGTCTCATCACTGAGGATGAGCATTGTAAACTTCTAGTTGGCACCGGTTGGGCCTTCTAGATTGGATTTGATTTCCATTTTCCCACCCCTCATTTGTGGTACTGCTTTGGGACGTCCCGAGGGTGTTGAATCACCGAGGACTACGTCTGTCAATGAGCGACAGAGAAAAACGGATTTTTGTAAAATCTTACCGTAAAATCCTTTTCTCTTAGCTCATTGACAGACGTAGTACCCGCCCCTCTGTTTTTGAGTTGGGTTGGGTTAAATTCTCTAAACACTGCTTTGTGGCGTAACTGATTTGCTGTAGCAGAGAGAGAGGATATACCCTCGGGGACTGCCCCTAGGGTGTGGCCAGAGTATTTTCTTTCCTGTCTAGTCCTACTCCTGTGGAGGGCAGCATAACCCGAGGGTGTTGAATCACCGAGGACTACGTCTGTCAATGAGCTAAGAGAAAAGGATTTTACGGTAAGATTTTACAAAAATCCGTTTATTAACGTCTACAAAATCCTAAAATATGATTGGGGGATAGGTATTGGAAGCATTTGAAATTGATATGCTATTTTTGGTAATATTGACATTTTTATTATTATATTAATTCTTCCTATCCACGATAGTACTCTACTAGATAGCCTGTTTATATCTGTTCTTATTTCATTTTAAAATGGTATGTAATTTATTTTATATAATTTTTCTAGGGAGACTTTCAATTTAATTCCAAGGTACTTCAATTCTGATCTTTTCCATATAAAGGGAAATTCTAATTTTAATATCTCTTCTTTTTGTTGTTTAATATTAATGCTTAATATTTCTGACTTCGCTAAATTAATTTTTAAGTTAGAGATTTCACCATAGTCTTTTAAAGTTTTCATCATATTTGGCAAAGTTGTCGTAGGTCTGGTTATATATAGCAAGACGTCATCTGCAAAAGCAGCCACTTTATGCTCCACCGTTCCTATTTCTACTCCTCTTACATCAGGATTCCACCTAAATGTGGCTAAAAGGGGTTCTAGGGATAGAACAAACATCGGGGAGAGCGGGCAGCCTTGCCTTGTTCCATTGTGCATTTCTAATGGCTCAGAGTTGGTCCCATTAATCTTAACTCTTGCTGTAGGTTGGCTGTATATTGATCTTATCCATACCATCATTCTTTTTCTAATTCCCAATTCTTCCAGGGTTCTCAGCATGAATTCCCAGTTTACTCTGTCAAATGCTTTTTCTTCATCAATTGACGATATTAACCCGGGGATACCACTCCTAGCCATTTGTTTCATCAAAAGAATTGTTCTTACTCCATTATCCCTACCCTGTCTTCCAGGTATAAAACCTACTTAGTCATTATGGACCCAATCTGCCATCATATCCTTCATCCTAGTTGCCAGAACTTTTGTAAACAGTTTAACATCTGCATTTAATAGCGAGATAGGTCTATAACTAGAGCAATTTGTCGCATCTTTTTCCTCCTTCAGTATAACGGTAATTGAGGCCCTGATGGCATCTTTACTCAGTAAATATTGCTGTCCTATTCCGGTAATATAATCTTTTAATTTGGAAATTAACAGATCTTTAAAACTTTTATATTAATTCACTGTAAACCCGTCTGGCCCTGGGTTCTTACCTGCGCTAGTTTCTTTTAGTACTTTACCTAACTCTTTCTCTGTAATCGGATCTTCTAACTGATCTAACTGTTCCTTCTGGACCTGGGACAGCTTTGCTTCTTTCAAATATTTTTGATTTTCTCCGTTCTCTCGGGGGTCCGCCTTTCCCGCCTCCTCTTTTTTTATATTATATAGTCTACAATAATATTCTTGGAACACTTTAGCTATTTCTGTTGAGGAATACCTTATTTCTACCCCTCTATCCCTTATCTTCTCTATAAAGTTAGTTGATTTCTTCTTTTTTACTACCTTCGCCAATGTTTTCTCAATCTTGTTACTCCAGCGATAACTCTCTTTTGCTAACCTACTGACCTCTTGTTTAATTTCCTGCTCTAGTAGTATTTTTAGTTCATCTCTTTTTATTACTAGACTATTGTGGATCTCCGCATTCTGTGTTCTTTTATGCCCTTGTTCTAATTCAAATATCTCTTTTATTAACCTTTATTAGCTGATCTTTCTTTTTTCCTCTGGACTCCTTTCGCTATTAAAATCCCTCGTATGTAAGCCTTATGTGTTTCCCATAGTATATCTTTAGGGGTATCTTCTTTCATTTATTGAAAAATATAATTCCAACTTTTTTAATTTCCTCCTCCCCCTTTTTTTCTCTTAACTTTTCATTTATTCTCCAGATATTTGTTTTAGGTTGCTCACCCACTATTTTCAACTTCATTTTAACAGGGGCATGATCCTACCATGATTTTATCCCTATTTTTACTTCCAGCACGGACTCTATTCCTCTATGTTCGATCAACAAATAGTTGATCCTTGAATACGTCCCATGGACAGAGAAGTAGAACGTATAGTCCCGTTCTTCTGTGTGCAATACTCTCCATGCATCCAAGAGTTGGCATTGATACAATTTCTTTTTTGTTGCTCTTAAATGTAGTCTCTTACTCCTCTGTCCACCCGACGTACTATCTCTCTCTGGGTCCAAACAAAAATTCAAGTCTCATCCCATTATCACCCACCCCTTCTTAAAATCCATTAATTTATCCAGGGTCTTTCCCAGGTAGTTCAGGGGTTTATCATTCGGGCAATATATATTAACCTCTTTACTCAGTAGCTTTCCCTTCAGGAAAAGAAATCTCCCTTCAGGGTCTGCTAACCTCTCCTCTAAGGTAAATCTCAACCCTTTGGACATTCCAATGGCCACTTCTTTTGATTTTTCTGTTGTGGAGTCTGAATAGAACTATATAGGGTGGTCTTTTGTATATAATCTAATATTAGAAGAGTGTGTTATATGGGTCTCCTGTAGGAATATTATGTTGGCATCCATGTTTTTTTCCGGTGTAATTCAGACCTCTGATGTTATGTTACCACATTTATGACTGGCATTTTAGGAATATATTTAACTCTATGTTCTCCAACTCTTCCTTATTTAACCTCCTCTTTCGGAGTGGGAGAACATAGGGTCCAAATCCCCTCCCCTTTATCAATGTGTCATGAATCCAACATACTGATGTGTATAACATCCCAAGTGTACTATTTACTTTTCTCCCTTTCCTTCCCCCTCTCTTCCCATCCCTCCTCTCCCCTCCCTCTCCCTCCCCCCTATCTTCCCTTACTGCAAACATTGGATATCTGGGCACTGTCCCTTTGGGTCCTTCCCGTTGATATCCTTCCTCCCTCCTTATATCAGCTCTTATCAACTGGGGCTCTGGACAATGCTCGCATGCCCTCCTGCCCTCCTGGTCTCCCCTTGGGGACCTGGATTAGGTGTACCTCCAGACCTTCGGGCTCCCATCCATTTCCTATGTTCCTCAGTTCCTCTTCTCTCCCTCCCCCTCCCGCCTACCCCCCCCCCCCCCCCCCCTCCACCTCCATCATATGTCATCAGTTCTATACATTATTTTTTCTTCTAATTTGTAATCTTAGGCAATAATTGCCACTGTTCTTCCTCTGTTCTTCTTCTCTCTGACAGTCCATTCGGGGATCTCCGGTGTGGGTATATTTAAACTGTCACAAGACACTTGTAATTCTTCTGGGAATCTCAATTTTACTGTCATTCCATTCTTTTTAGCTCCCAAGAATGCAGGGTGTCCCCTGAAGTATTGAATATCATGTTGTTTCATTAGGTCTACCACTGGTTTTAATATTTTTTTTCTAGCTATTGTCTCATGTGATAGATCTGCAAATACCTGTAGATCCGCTCCTCCAAACTTTTAAGGGGGTCTACTCTTCATTTTTTCCCAGATCTGTGCACGTGTTTCATATTTATGAAATCTTACAATAACCTCTCTGGTGGCTTCTTTTGACAGGTTTTGTATTTTCCTAATTCTGTGTATCCTTCCTTCTATTTTCTCTTTTCTTTTCCCAATAGGGGATTAAATACTGATTCCAGCATTCCAGCATTTCCGCTAAATTTTCTTCTCTCCCCATCTCCGGGAAACCCTGAATTCCTAATTTTTTTTCTTCTGTCCCTATTCTCTTGATCTTCTAGTTTGTATAGTATATTTCTCTGCACCAATTGTGTCTTCCTCAATTCCTCTTCAAATCCCTTTATCTCCTTCCCACATCTGACCGTTGTTTCCTCAACTCCTTCCACTCTTTTCAGCATTTGTCCTAAATCACCGTGTAGAGTTAGTTACCATTTCATTTTTAATTGATTGTTCCAATTTAGCAAACATCTCCATTATTTCTAGTTTTGTGGGCAACTGATCTTTTATATTTCCCTCCTCCTCTCCTATAACTTCCCGGTCTCTTTCCATCTGCGTGTTATCTTTCAAGGGGTTGAGGCTATTTTCTTCATTTATCCCCGATGGTTTCTAGTTCCTAGTTTTCTTGCTTAATTCAGTGTCCTGTTTTAATTTAAGGGTTGATTGTATTTACCCGCCATTTTCCTCTGGTTTTTCAGGGGTCATGTACATTTTAATTGTCCCGGGGCTTGCACTAATTTTTGGAGCTTTTCCTCCCCCGTCTTTAGTAGGTTTATTCTTCATTTTGAGTCTTTTCCTGCTCACTTCCCCCCCTTAATAGATATGGACAGATATTTACTTATTCTCAATGCAATTACACTGTGTTTTTCATTGGTGCTGACTTTGCTGTCTATGCATCCACCTCCATTTATATTTCCATTCCCTGTTTTAGATATATAAAGCACAGGAAGTCCCCATAAGGTCAAAATATAGTGGAGGCTGCTATTTTATTCCAGATATTTATAGGAAAACAAGGATTTTTTTCATCTTTTTAGATGAAGTGGGGATCTCCCCTCTCTCCTCCGTGCCCTCCGGTTTCTGATTTCATTACTTGTCCTGCCTGTTTGGCTCTGCACTCTCCTCGGTCACCCTCCCCTCCGTTCTCTTCACGCTGGTATCAGGCCGATGCCTTGCCGGCTCAGCGTCCCTTTGGAGGGGCGACCGCTGTGTGGTTCCAGTTGCCGGGCTCAGACGCTCTCACTACGTCCAAAGGCTGTCGCTCCCGACCTCCTCACCACCTACCTCCAAGGTCTTGGAGCCGCCAGTATCCTCGAGAGTCATCCTGTGTCCTCCGGTATCAGAATTGAGGTAGGGTCACAACCGGCAAAGAGGTGGCGTAAGGGGGGGGCAGGGGGATCAGTGCTGCAGGCCGGCGAGGTGAATATCTGCAGCCGCGTGGGTCTGCATATTCGGCATCACCTGGATGGGATCTCCCAGGTGTCTAGCCTGCACCTGCTGCTGGCGCCATTGACAGGCTCCTCACCCCACCAAAGCCTTTGCAAAGTGGTTTTAAGTCAACACAATTTTTATTTATTTTTTTTACCCTTAATGCATTCCCTGCTGTAAAGTGGCACTCTTGAATATTGACGTGAAGTATGTTCCACTTTCACCTTCCCCTTCTGGTGGGGGATCTTAGAAGAGGAGTTTCAGGCCCCTCTATGCATTAACGTTGCACAGAGCAGGGACATATAAAATTTTTATCTTAAGAATACAAATAGAGCGTTTACAACCGCTTTCTTATGATGTAATTGTATTGTCTCCTTTTTATGTAATAAAGCACATCAAAAACCGTTGGTGCTATAGTAATCATATATACCCGTAATATGGATTTTTATTTCATTTGTACTTCTTGAATATTTTCTGTCTCACCTACGTGACATTTTTCTTTTATTTCCTTCAGCGAAGCCCTTTGGGAAGTACAATCTTGAAGGTGAAACTTCTTGACATGGGAGAGCCTAGGGCCTTGCTGGCTACAGCCCTTTCTCCTCCTAATGTTTCTGACATTGAACGCACTATACTTTTGCTCAAGGAGGTAAGTGTCTGTTCAATTCAAAAGGGTAGTATTTGAAGAGTTTTCCAACTCTTTCTCAAGCAGATATATTAAAACCCATTCACAATTCTCCTGAAAAGCAGGAAAATTGTGATTGAGCTTGAAAAGTTTAAAAAAGTAGCGAAAGATATTCATATTCTTTAAAAGCAGAACTGTGACCAGCCTATAGAATTTAAAATATTTATATTTTCTTAGCAAGTTACATATAAGCTTTTAACACAAGCTAGCTTTAATTTCTCTATCATTCATTGATGGATGCAGTGTCTGTTCTTCTTAACAGTAGGGTTATACTGCCCCCAACAGGAGTAGGACACTAGGCAGAAAAAAGTTCTGGCTACGCCTATGGGCAGTTTCAGGAGGTATACTTTCCCTCTCTGCTATAGGATGTCAATTTTAATCTGCCTGGTCAGGAGTAAGGACCTAGTTTCTTGTTGGGATCTGTGGTTCTGGCAAAACATTTTTTTCCTGTGAGATCTACAAGCAGCTAAGCATAATCTGGGTGACTGGCTGGATATATAGATCCAGTGGTCACCCCAGCTAGCAAGTGCACGCGTGCAGACCCCAGCTCCGCGCTAGGTCGGCCGCAACATAGTCCCACCTAACGGGGACTGGCCCTGCAGTTAAATGTCTCTCCAGGTCGCACACGACTGGGACTAGTCCCGATTCGCAGCGTTCCTATTGGACAACAACCCCCCCACTTCGGTGGAGAGGGGTTCTGTCAGGAGATGGCGCCCGCCTTTTATAGCTATGGTGAGTATTTGTCCCCCCCCCCCCCCACCACTGGCGACTTTGGAGGTGGACGCGGCCCCTTCCTAGGATGGTTAGACCCCGGGATTCCCCTCTGTCCTGTCACGCACCCCCAGCCCCCCCCCCCTCACCTACTGGGGATACGGGGAGCTTGCAGCTAAACTTGTGGGCTGGGACTGGGTGTCATGCTGATCATTGGGGGCGGGGGGTGGGGATGTGCCGCTGGCAACTGATCAATGCTGCAGGGGGGATTCACCTGTCACTACTAGGGCCCCCCATCCTTTCAATCCCGTCCAGGAGGCTAAGTGGTCCCCTCAGTGTCCTCCAGAAGCTTTGCAGGCCGCCATTTTCTTGAAGCCCATGTGCTGCATAGGATCAGGGTTTATTTTGCGGTTGATCCCCATTGAAAATCAATGGCGGCCATGTTATTGGAGTCCCTAGAGGTGTGTTTTTGGCGTTCGAGCCCCTCCCTATTCCCGAATGCTGATATTTAGGTTTTCTCACTTCACTTTCCAGGACGGTCAACGCATGAGAGATGATAGGCTCCTCCTTACCGGAAACACAATCCAGATACAATTTGTTAAAAGGCCCCACCCGTCCTCTTGTCCCTCAGTTTAGATTGGGTTTCTTCCTACAGCGAAACGTTTGTTGTTTTCACTGACCTGAAGACTTGGAAGTCTGATGGTCCCCCTGTGAACCAGGTTCAGGAATGCCGGTGAGAGCTGCAATCTACCTGCTGCCTCCTTAGGCTTCTCAAAGGTCGCCTCCATTTTGCACAGGTCGTCGGTCACCAGGGTGTCCCTCTCGGCCTGTCTCGAGCTATCCAGCAGTCTCCTCCACGCTGGGAATTCGAAAGGACGGGCGTCTCAAGCCTCACTGTGAATCCGGAACTTCAGCGTAGCGTCAGAGGCGGATCATACGCAGCGCCGCACGGATGAGGAGAAGCAATGTGGAGGAGAAGCCGGAACCGCTTGCTAGCGCAGACTCCCAGGCCCCAGGAGTCCGGGTAGCTGCAGGGGAAATGAAGCCTACTACTACTCACATCACGGGGAAGGAGAAGCGAAGGCTGGTCCAGGTGACTGCAGCCAACCCCAGGTCGGAATCAGGTAAGTGCTGACTGTCTTGATTGCAAATGTTAACCACTCTGCAACCGCTCACAGTAATACTACTGCGGCAGAGTGGTTCGTTATCGTCCAGCCACGTAGTATTAACGTGACTGGACTCCTCCCCTTCTGGGCGGCGCTTGCGCGCCGCCGGAGGCTCGCTCCCGCTGTTTTCATTCACAGCGGGAGTCGGGCCAGGGGAGGAGCAGCGGCGATCGCCGCTGCTCTTACCCGATCGTCGGGGATCGAGTCTGGAGATCCGCCCTCTGTGTATAAACACAGCGGGCGGATCTCCATAGTGACAGGGAGTGACAGATCGGACTGTTCAGCATAGCTGGACATCCGATCTGTCCATGAATCACATAGTCACCTCCCCCCCTACACGTCAGTAAGCACCAGGCATACATTAACCCCTCCCTCTCCAATAAAATTAACCCCTTCCCTGCCAGTGTCATTTTTACAGTAACAGTGCATATATATAGCACTGATTACTGCAGTAATGTCACTGGTACCCCCAAAAGTGTCAAAAATGTCAGTCAAGGGTCCGATCTGTCCGCCGCAATGTCGCAGTCCCGCAAAAAAAATCGCAGATCGCCGCCATTACGCGTTAAAAAAAAACACCAAAAATGACAAATCTTTCCCTTTGTTAGTAAACGCAATAACTTTTGCGCAAACAAATCAAAATACGCTTATTGCGATTTTTTTTACCAAACATATGTAGCATAAAACAAATTGGCCAAAAACTTTTAAAAAAATTGGTTTTTACATCTTTTTTGGGGGGAATTTCATATAAAAAAATGTGAAAAATATTGTTGTTTTTTCAAAATAAACGCTCTTTTTTTGTTTATAGCGCAAAAAGTAAAAATCGCACAGGTGATCAAATACCACCAAAAGAAAGCTCTGTTTGTGGGAAAAAAAGGACGTAAATTTCGTTTGGGTACGGCGTCGCACGACCGCGCAATTGTCAGTTGAAGTCGCACAGCGCCGAATCGCAAAAAGTGGCCTGGACGGAAGACAGCAAAATCCTCCGGTTGTAAAGTGGTTAATTGCTGGTGTTTACAAGAACCCTGGAAGGTCCTTTCCCCTGACCATAGTCAGACCCATATTTTGTCCTTTCTAAGGTTTAATTCTTATGGAAGAGTGATACATTTTTTGTCTTTTGTTTGTATCTTCTTCTCCAGAGTCCCAGAGCGGTTTACAAGAAGCCTCTAGTACTGTACCCCCCCTTGTCTACAGATGCCGGTACCTCAAAAAAGTGTGGTAATTGCGGGGACAGACTATCTAGCTTCCACACTAAGCCTTTCTGCTATAAATGCATCAATAAGTTAGCTGGTAAAGAGGCTTCTGGATTAATGAAAGATTTTTTTAAAATCTGTCCAGGAAGATATGCTGGCTACAATTCAGTCATTTCGTTCCTCTGTGGTTTTCCCCCAAGTCATAGAATCCAGTGAGCCTACCCTTAAGGAGGGGTTTCTTCCCAGGAAAGCTCAGCTTCAAGAGCAGGTCCTTCAGGGTTGTTATAATTTTCGCAGAACCTCCCCCCAGCACAGCCCAGGGAGGAAGAAAGGTTGGCAAGTGAGGCAAACCGCTCACTCTCCCAAACCAGTTCAGAAGGCGAGGGAGAGAGGTCCTCAGAAAGTGAAGCCGAGGACTCAGGAGTAAGCAGGAATTTATTCGGGTTGGAAAATATGCAGGGACTCCCATCAGGCCATTTATGCCTCAGAAGAGATCCCTGAACCCCCGAAGGAAACTTCAGCACAGGACAGGATGTATAGGGGTCTAGGTAAGAACCCTTCAAAGGTTGTACCTGTGCATCAGTCCTTGAAAGGATTAATCCTTCAAGAGTGGCAGTTTCCAGAAAGCAAGCTAGTCAAACCAAAGTCATGGAAAAGAAGATTTCCCTTTTAAGGAGGAAGATGTGGAAAGGTTTCTAAAAAATCCCAAACTGGATGCCCCAATGTCACAAGTAACAAAGAGGTCTGACCTCTCCTTTGTGGATACAGGCAATATTAAAGATGCCATGAGCCGGAAGGCAGACTCCTTATTAAAAAAGGCTTGAGATACCAATGCATCAGCAATGGCCCCAGCCCTAGCTGCTTCTTGTGTGGCAAGAAATGCTAACTGTTGGGTGGAAAGACTGACTAAAAACCTGTCTCAGGTTAAAACCCAAGACCTACAGGACTCCCTGTTTGTTATAGGTAAAGCGGTTGCCTATCTAGCTGACGCTGCAGTGGAATCAGTTATAGCCTCAGCTAAAGTGGGGGTTCTTCTGAATTCAGCCAGAAGGAGAAGGGCCATCTGGCTTAACTCTTCAAAAACCAAGCTCTGTGGTTTTTGCCTTTTTGAGGGGTCGTTACTCTTCGGGTCAGGCCTAGACGAAGTTCTGACCAGATCCTCAGAAAAGGGGAAAAAGTTTCCTGCCAAACCCAGGAGGGACAGAGGCAGAACATTTTCTCGTGCCCCCCATCCCCAAGGACAAAGGCAGCAAAAGAACAGGAAAGAACCTGCTAAAAGATGGGGTTTTGGAAAAGGGAGGCAAATAAACAGTTTGCTTTTTCCCTCATCTGGCACAAGAGATAAGTGATGCCGGAATCAAAGTGGGGGGCAGACTAAGCCAATTTTCTCTGTCGCTCATTGACAGACGTAGTCCTCCTTGATTAATATCAACTCGGGTTATACTGCCCTCTACAGGAGTAGGACTAGACAGGAAAGAAAACGTTCTGGCCACACCTTAGGGGCAGTCCCAGAGGATATATCCTCTCTCTCTCTGCTACAGCAAATCAGTTTTTTTCTGTCTAGTTAGGAGTAAGGACCTAAGTTCCTTGCTGGGATCTTTGGTCCTGGCAAGATTTTTTTTTAGAAATACTTTTTTAGGCAGCTTTTCTTCTCCAGTGTTCCTGTGAGATCTTCAAGCAAGTACGCTGAAACTGGGCGACAGGCTGGATGTTGAGATCCAGTGGTCACCCCAGTTCAGCCTACGAGCGCGTGCAGGCCATATCTCCGCGCTGGGTCGGCCGCGACATAGTCCCACTGGACGGGGACTGACCCTGCGAGTTAAACGTCTCGCCTGGACGCCAATGACCAGTTGCAAACTCAGTCACGGCGTCCGTATTGGTCGACAGCCCCCCCCACCCCGGTGGAGAGGGGTTCTGTCAAGGAGTTGGCACCCGCCTGGTTCCGGTATGGTGAGTAGAATGTTCCCCCTCTCCCCCTGTCGGGTTTGTTGGTGGACGCGGGCCCCTTTCTGGGATGGTCGAACACTCAGTTTCTGGGTCCCCCCTCTATCCTATAACAGGTCACAGATCCCCCAATTTGAGTGTGATTTTGTGAATATGAAACCAGGAGGTTTGTTTTGGGAGCTGACTATCTAAAGTGTAAGGGTGACTGAAGTCAGTGGCAGACTACTAAAGGGCATTACTATTGAGGTATAGAGGTATCCTACCTGTCATAGTGTGTATACAGGCCGATGCCTATGCCTGAGTTACTGCATCCGCAGGTCGCCATCCCTCCAGAAAGCCGGTCACTTCCACAGGCCGCACAGCCTCCCGCAGGCCGCACAGGCCGAGCGCACAGCCTCCCGCAGGCCGCACAGGCCGAGCGCACACTCCCGCAGGCCGCACAGGCCGAGCTCCCACTCCCGCAGGCCGCACAGGCCGAGCTCACACTCCCGCAGGCCGCACAGGCCGAGCTCACGCTCCCGCAGGCCGCACAGGCCAAGTGCACACCTCCCGCAGGCCGCTGCTAGCTTGCAAGCTGCCGCTATCCTACACAGGCCGCCGCCATTTTCCTGCAGATCGCACGGGGCCGCCATATTGGCGTAGCCTCGTGTCTCTAGCATGGGGGCGGCCATGTTTGAGGTGACGAAACACCTCGAGGAGCTATGGGGAGGCGCCGGAAGGCGTGTAAAGGGGCGGAGCCGCCTCCTTTTACCCGGGAAAGCAAGCCAAAGACTTCCTGTCTGTAACAGACAGTGCTGGAACAGGTTGTATTGAAACTTCTGAGCTCAAGTGGTGGGGTCTCTCTCTCTGTAGGGGTCCAAAAGCAGGTAACACAGAGGGGCGCTGCTGCGCTGGGGGACTAAAGAAAAAAAAAAAAGTTTTATTTTTTTGATTGCAATTATTTTTTTCTGGCAAGTGTCTTGTATAATCATGGACCCTGCCACACATGTATCCCCACCTGATCCCCTCGAGGTGGCCGCAGGACCCTCCAGTACCCCACTTGTGATGATGCATTATCAGCAGTTTTGGAGTCTTTGGTATCCCGGGTGGAGAGGGCCTGTCAGGGACGGGGGTCAAGAAAGCGACCCCCGCCTACCCCTATTTCATCTGATACTTCAGATTCAGATTCTGAGATGGTCATTGCAGCTGCAGGTCCCTCTGCAGGAGCTGTTGTCTCAGGTAATGCTCCCTCAGATAGTGAGGAGGACGGTTCTACCTCCGCCATAGCACAAGAAGAAGCATTGGTGGACGCACTAGTTGTGTCTGTCCGGGAAACCTTGAGACTTGAGGTTACACCGGCAGAGGTAACCGAGATGGAAATTCCCTTTGGTACTAGTAAACCTACCAAGACAGCGAAGGTTTTTCCCTTACCCAAGTGTTTTGGTAATAAAATTAAAGAGGAATGGGATCATCCAAAACGAATCCTTACTATTTCCAAACGCATTGCTAGACGCTATCCGTTTGAGGAATCCCTCATTAAAAAATGGACGGTACCACCAGTGGTGGATCCACCGATTTCAAGACAAAATAAAGCCACTGTTATCCCGTTGGAGGACGCTCCGTCCTTTAAGGATCCAGTGGAAGCGGAATCCCGCACTGTTTTTTCCCTGATAGGGTCAACCTTTAGACCAGTGGTTGCCATTGGTTTAGTTTCACAAACATTGACAGAATGGGCAAAATTGTTGCGCCATGACTTAAAGAGGAAGTAAACCCTCCTCTACAACTTGTACCTATAGGCAAGCCTATGATAAGGCTTACCTATAGGTACTGTAAATATCTCCTAAACATGTACCGTTTAGGAGATATTTACCTTACATGTCGCCAGTGACGTCACTGGCGCATGTGCTCTGAAGGAACGGCCGATCGTGCCGTTCCTTCAGAGCCCCGTGCCGTGACTGTCGGCTCCCGCGCGCGTGCGCGGGAGTGACGTCACCGCGGCTCCGGCCAATCAGATGGCCGGATGCCGCGATCCCGGAAGACTGGCGACTAGACATGTCGCCCGTCATAGAGGTGAGTGAGCGGCATGGCGGGGGCTCGTTCTGAGGTAAGTATTGTATAATGAGCTAATATGCGATGCATACTAGCTCATTATGTCTTTCTTTTGCAGGGTGTAAAAAAAAAAAAAAAAAACTCAAACGAGTTTACAACCTCTTTAAAGGGGAGAAGTATTCCTCAGGCAGCGTCTGATTTGATGGAGCAAATTATACAGGGATTACAGTTTGTCTGTGACACAGCCCTGGATGCCACTCCCTTGTTAGCGCATGCATCGATATCAGCAGTAGTCCTCAGACGTGTGCTGTGGTTAAAGTGTTGGTCGGCGGATCAAGGTTCCAAGAAAGCTTTGACTAATCTCCCTTTTCAGGGGGATCGCCTATTTGGGGCCACCCTAGATGAGATAATAAGGGTGTCACTGGGGGCAAGAGCACTTTTTTGCCACAGACTGCTAAAGCTAATGGACCTCGTAACAGGTGAGGACCTTTCTTTTCCGCTCATAAGAGGTTCGTTCGCTCCGCTGGGGCGAGCGTGAAGGGCAAAGCCCCTTCAGGAGGTTTCAAAAGGCGCTGGCCGGGTAAACAAAAGGCCGACTCAGCCAAACCTGAAGATAAGGCTAATACAGCCTGAAGGTGCGCCCCCATCCAGCTTAGGGGTGGGGGGACGTGTTCACCGGTGTTCAGATCCAGGGCTTTCCTGAATCCCGGACTAAGGGGTTCAGGAGATCATATGATCGGGATACAAGATCGACTGTCGATCACTTCTACGGGTGCGATTCTTCCCTTCCAACATTCATATGCTACAGGGAGCGGTAGTTCCCGTTCCTTGAGCAGAACGTTTTCTTTACCTTTTCCAAAGATCATTCCCAGTTCCCTCCAGGAATCGGTCCTGGTTGAGCGAGCGGACCAAGGAGTCTCTGGTCCCGGTGACTTCAGTCTCTAATGCTCAGCCAGGAGAAGTCATCACTTCCAATAGGAATTTAGTTTCTGATAAATGTGTGGGAACTGAGAGCGATCAGACTTTGTCTGATTGCCTGGACCAAGCAGCTCTAGGGCAGCCCGGTTCGGATCCAGTCAGACAATGTCATGGTGATGACTTAGGTCGATCACCAAGGATTTCACCACCTGTGTCTTCAGTAGGGCATCCCGCAGGTTGATCTGTTGACATTTCGGCTCAACAGGAAGGCGCGGAGATTGGTAACTTGCGCCCGCGATCGGCTAGCGGACGCAGCAGACGCGCTGAACGTCCCGTAGGGGCAGTACCAGCTACTATATATGTCTTCCCCCCTCTCAAGTTACTGCTGAGATTTCTCCGCAGGATAGAGGTGGAGGGAACTCTAGTTATTCTGGAAATTCTGGGCTGGCCTCGTCAAGCCGGGTACGCCGACTTGGGCAGGCTAGTCGCAGACGCTCCTTGGAGACTTCTTCTCAGGGAGGATCTGCGGTCTCAAGGACCGATCTTCCATCGTGCTTTACAGTCGCTGGTTTTAACGGCCTGGCCATTGAGACCCAGGTACTTAAGGACAGGGGATTGTCAGCTTCAGTTATTCCTACTCTAATTAAAGCAAGGAAAGCGACTTCTAGCAAAGTCTATTAGCGCACATGGAAGACTTATATTGCGTGGTGTGAATCTTTGGGATTTCCCCCACGTACCTATTTGGTGACCCGAATTTTGTCTTTTCTGCAAAAGGGGGTTGAGCAGAAACTATCCTTGAGCACCATCAAGGGTCAGGTTTCAGCGTTAGCAATCTTCTTTCAGAAGCCTTTAGCTACTCATTCCTTGGTGCGGAATTTCATCCAGGGGGTGCGACACTTGGCTCCGCCAGTGCGCGCGCCCTTACCGCCCTGGGATCTTAATTTGGTTTTGTCGGTTCTGCAGAAACCTCCATTTGAAAATATCAGGGAGATTTCCTTGCTTACATTATCCCAGAAGGTGGCCTTCTTGGTGGCTATCACTTCTGCACGCAGGGTGTCAGAACTGGCTGCATTATCATGCCATTCCCCATATCTAGTGGTTCATAGGGATAAGGTAGTTCTTCATCCGAAGCCATCCTTTCTTCCTAAGGTGGTTTCAGACTTTCATCTGAATGAAGATATTGTGCTACCTTCCTTGTGTCCTAAGCCCAATCATCCTCGGTTGCATTCCTTGGATGTAGTTCGGGCAATCAGGGTATACCTGAAGACTACGGAATCGTTCCGTTAAACGGATTCACTTTTTGTGATCACGGATGGCCCCAGAAAGGGGTTGCCTGCATCTGCCGCGACTATCTCCAAATGGATTAGACAGACGGTGGTACAGGCTTATTCTATTAAGGGTCGTAATCCTCCGTTCCCTGTTAAGGCGCACTCCACTCGAGCGCTCAGTACTTCCTGGGCCTACCGCCATCAGGCGTCAGTGGTCCAGGTGTGCAAGGCGGCTACCTGGTCGTCGGTTCATACCTTTACAAAATTTTATAAAGTTGATGTGATGGCATCGGCGGATGCCTCATTTGGCCGCAAGGTTTTGCAGGCCGCAATTTGAGGAGACCGGTGGTCTACCTCGAGGGTTTTTTTCCGTTGGATTTTCAGTTGAGTCTCATCGTGTGATTGATGAGCCTTTAAAACTTCTAGTTGGCACCGGTTGGGCCTTCTAGATTGGATTTTGATTTCCATTATCCCACCCCTCATTTGTGGCACTGCTTTGGGATGTCCCGAGTTGATATTAATCAAGGAGGACTACGTCTGTCAATGAGCGACAGAGAAAAATGGATTTTTGTAAGATCTTACCGTAAAATCCTTCTTTTAAGCTCATTGACAGACGTAGTACCCGCCCCTCTGTTTTCTGAGTTGGGTTGGGTTAAATTCTCTAAACACTGCTTTGTGACATAACTGATTTGCTGTAGCAGAGAGAGAGAGGATATACCCTCTGGGACTGCCTCTAAGGTGTGGCCAGAACGTTTTCTTTCCTGTCTAGTCCTACTCCTGTAGAGGGCAGTATAACCCGAGTTGATATTAATCAAGGAGGACTACGTCTGTCAATGAGCTTAAGAGAAAAGGATTTTACGGTAAGATCTTACAAAAATCCATTTTTTGTCCCAATGGGAAGAAATTGCAGTGACCCCTTATATTCACTCCCTCATGAAAGAAGGTTATTGTCTGCAATTTACATCATTACCCCCCTTCACGATAAACCTTACCCATCCTCCTATGGAAATTCAAAAAAGGGAAGCCCTGTTTCAAGGAATTCAAAAACTGGCAGAGCAGTTAGTGATAGTCCCTGTACCGGAAGATCAGCTCTTCCAACGTTTCTACTACCATGTGTTTGTGGTCCCCAATCCCTCTGGAAAACATCACCTCATAATAAACTTAAAGAACTTGAACAAGTTTTTACTATACAAGACGTTTTCAATGGAAACCATATTTCTCTGTTGCTCATTGGCAGACGCAGTCCTCTTGATTAATATCAATTGGGTTATACTGCCCTCTACAGGAGTAGGACACTAGGCAGAAGAAAACGTTCTGGCCACACCCTGGGGGCAGTCCCAGGGGGTACATCTTCTCTCTCCCTGCTACAGGATGTTAGTTTTTTTCTGTCTAGTCAGGAGTAAGGACCTAAGTTCCTTGCTGGGATCTTTGGTCCTGGCAAGATTTTTTAGATAAATCCTTTTTAGTTAGCTTTTTTTCTCCAGTTGTTCCTGTGAGATCTTCAAGCAATGATGCCGGATCTGGGCGACGGGCTGGATGTTGAGGTCCAGTGGTCACCCCAGCCGGCCTACAAGCGCGTGCAGACTCCAGCTTTGTGCTGGATCGGCCGCGACACATTCAAACAATTATGCTGGAGCTGGGCGACGGGCTGGATGTTGAGATCCAGTGGTCACCCCAGCCGGCCTACAAGCGCGCGCAGGCTCCAGCCTCCCGCTGGGTCGGCCGTGACACATTCAAGCAATTATGCTGGATCTAGGCGACGGGCTGGATGTTGAGATCCAGTGGTCACCCCAGCCGGCTTGCGATCGCGTGCAGGCCCTAGCTCCGCGCTGGGTTGGACGCGACATAGTCCCCCATATATAGGACGGGGACGGGGACTGGTCCCGCGAGTTAAACATCTCGCCAGGTCGTCTACGACCAATTTGAATGGAGTCGCGGCGTCTGTGTTGGCCAACAGCCCCCCACCGCGGTGGAGAGGGGTTCTGTCAGGAGTTGGTGTCCGCCGGTTTCGGTATGGTAAGTAGAATGTTCCCCCTCTCCCTCTGTCGGGTGGATGCGGGCCCCTCCGTGGGATAATCGGACCCTCATAATCCCGGGTTCCCCTCTATCCTGTAAACATACTCCTCCTAGCTTCCCCACCTAGGAGGGGTTGGTAAGTAAGGCCTGTCCTGTAAAGATTTGCACTCCAGGAGGCTTGGTTGGAGACTTACTATTCTGAAGGTCACGGCAAGGATCCATGACTAAGGTTTGTAAAGGATGGAGTATGGAGATGGGCTTACCGTTTAATCGGTCGGCTACAATGCGCGGAACGCCATCTTGTCGAATCCGTGACTAAGGTTTGTCAGGAATGGAGTATGGCGCCGCAGGCATTACCAGTAAAACAATCAGGCAGTTTGTCGGACACCTACCGTTTGATCGGTCGGTTGCAGCGCATGGAACGCCATCGTTTCGAATCCGTAACTAAGGTTTGTCATGGATTGAGTATGGCGCCGCAGGCATTGCCACTAAAACAATTATGCAGATTGTGAGACACCTACTGTTTGATCGGGCGGTTGCAGCGCACGGAACGCTAGCTATCCTTTCAAATCCATGACTAAGGTGGTCAGGAATGGAGTATGGCGCCGCGGGCGTTACCAATGAAACAATCATGCGTACAGATCGATCGGTCGGCTGCAGCGCGTGGAGCGCCATTCTTTCGCGGGCGTGAGGCCGCCATTTTGGCGTAGCCTAGATGTCCTCGATATGGCGGCGGCCATCTTTGATACACCCAGCCTCGTGGAGCAGCGGTGGGAGGGCCGGAAGACGTGTAAGGGGGCGGGGCCGCTTCCTTTACCCGGGTAAATCGATCCAGAAAACTTCCTGTCCTGTAAAGACAGCGCTGAGAGCAATCCTGTAGGAACTTCTGTGCATCAGGTGGTAAGCCTTGGGGGTGTCTCTTCTCTCTCTGCGGGGGCTCCAAAGCACGTGGTCACTGAGGGGCGCTATTGCGCTGAGGGATTACTTAAAAAAAAAGAAAAAAAAAGAGAAAAGTTTTTTTCTTTAGTTTCAAATTTTGTCATTTGTTTGCTGACAGGTTCCTGGCTTTGCCATGGACCCTGCTACACATGTATCCCCTCCTGATCCCCTCGAGGTGACCACGGGACCCTCCAACTCTCCACTTACTATAGATGCATTATCAGCGGTCCTGGAGTCTTTTGTATCCCGGGTGGAGGTGGCCTGTCACGGACGGGGGGGTGAAGAAACGACCCCCGCCTACCCCTATCTCGTCTGACATATCAGATACGGATTCTGAGCCTGTCGCTGCGGCTGCAGGTCCCTCTTCTGGGGCTTGTGTCTCGGGTACCGTCTCCTCAGATAGTGAGGAGGACGTTTCTGCCTCCGCCATAGCACAAGAAGAAGCGTTGGTGGATGCACTAATTATGTCTGTCCGGGAAACCTTAAGACTTGAGGTTACACCGGCAGAGATAGCTGATACTGAAATTCCTTTTGGTACTCTCAAACCTACCAAGATGGCGAAGTTGTCTCCCTTGCCCAAATGTTTTGGTAATATAATTAAAGAGGAATTGGGCCGTCCAAAACGAACCCCTGGTATTTCCAAACGGATTGCTAGGCGCTATCCGTTTGAGGAATCCCTCCTTAATAAATTGACGGTACCACCATCGGTGGATTCGCCGAATTTCCAGACTAAATAAAGCTACTGTTATCCCATTGGAGGAGGCTCTGTCCTTTAGGGATCCGGTGGATCGTAAGGCGGAATCCCTATCCCGCTCCATTTTTTCCCTGGTAGGGTCAGCCTTTAGTTCAGTGGTTGCCATTGGTTTGGTTTCACAAACATTGACAGAATGGACCAAGTTGTTACACCATGACCTAGAGGGGAGAAGTCTCCCCCCGGCAGTATCAGACTTGCTGGAGCAGATGATACAAGGGCTACAATTTGCCTGTGACGCTGCTCAGGACGCCACTCCATTGTTGGGGCGTGGTCCTCAGGCGTGTGTTGTGGTTAAAATGCTGGTCTGCGGATCAGGGTTCCAAAAAAGCTTTGGCTAATCTCCCTTTTCTAGGGAATCGCCTGTTTGCTGCCACCTTGGATGAGATTATCAAGGATCTCACTGGGGGCAAGAGCACTTTTTTGCCACAGAATACTAAGGGTAAAGGACCTCGTCGCAGACGGGGACCTTCCTTTTCCGCTCATAAAAAGTTTTCTCGTTCCACTGGGGTGGGCGATAAGGCGAAGCCCTCCAAAGCCCCTCCAGGGGGTTTCAAAGGGCGCTGGTCGGGTAAACAAAAGTCCGGCTCCGCCAGACCTGAAGATAAGACCACTATAGCCTGAAGGTGCGCCCCCACCCATATCTGGGGTGGGGGGACGTCTTCACCGGTTTCCGGACCCATGGCTCTCCAGGATTCCAGACAAATGGGTTCAAGAGGTCATACGGTCGGGATACAAGATCGAGTTTCGATCACTTCCACCGTTGCGGTTCTTCCCTTCTAAAATCCGACTATCCCCGGACCGCATAGCTTTGCGGGGGGCAGTAACGGATTTGATGCAACAGGGAGTGGTGGTCCACGTTCCTTAGACAGAACGTTTTCAGGGGTTCTATTCGAACCAATTCACAATACCAGAAAAGAGGGCAAGGTGCGTCCAATTCTGGACTTAAGAGCACTCAATCATTTTGTCCAGGTACAAAAATTCAAGATGGAGTCCATTCGCACAGTAGTGGCCTCCCTGCATCAGGGGGATTTTCTGGCGTCCATAGACATCAAGGATGCCTATCTTCACATTCCCATTTATGCAGGACATCAGCGTTTCCTTCGCTTTTCCGTGGGAGAGAACCATTATCAGTTTGCGGCGTTACCCTTTGGTCTCGCCTCTGCTCCCCGGGTCTTTACAAAGGTTTTGGCCCCAGTTTTGGCACTGTTGCGACAGAGGGGCATTTCGGTTCTAGGCTACCTAGACGACCTTCTACTCTGTGCAGAGTCTCCGCAAGCTCTGTTGCTAAACTTGGAGATCACGATGATCTCTTTGGAAGAGTTCGGATGGCTGGTGAACCGGCAGAAATCATCCCTGGTTCCCACCAGGAGACTGAACTATCTGGGCCTAACTTTGGATACATCCTTGGCAAAATTGTTTCTCCCGGTGGATAAACTCCGGAAGATTCAGTCGACGACCTAGTTATTATTGACCGTCGACTGGCCTTCCCTGCGGACTCGCATGAGGGTTCTGGGACTGATGGTGGCCTCCTTCGAAGCAGTACCGTTTGCCCAGTCTCATACCCGGATGCTTCAAAAGGAGATTCTTCTCAAATTGAACCGGAATCTCGATTCCCTGGACAATCAGATCCGGCTGAGCGAACGAACCAGGGAATCTCTGGTTTGGTGGCTTCGATCACCAATGCTCAGTCAGGGGGAAGTCATTTCTTCCAATCTATTGGACGATTGTCACCACGGATGCCAGTCTATCCGGGTGGGGTGGAGTTCTTGGCAGGCGATCTGCTCAAGGGCTCTGGTCCCTGGAAGAATCCAGGTTACCAATAAATGTATTGGAACTGAGAGCGATCAGACTTTGTCTGATTCACTGGACCGAGCAGCTCCGGGGCAGCCCGGTGCGGATCCAGTCGGACAATGCCACGCAAGTGGCTTACGTCAATCACCAGGGGGGCACCAAGAGTGTCCTGGCGGCCATGGAAGTGGCCAGCATCCTTCGTTGGGCGGAACGATTTGTTCCAGCCCTCTCCGCGGTATTCATTCCGGGGGTGGAGAATTGGCAGGCAGATTTTCTCAGCCGTCAGATTCTAGATCAAGGGGAATGGTCTCTTCATCCAGAGGTATTTCACCAACTGTGCCTTCGTTGGGGCACCCCGGATGTAGATCTGTTGGCATCTTGGCTCAACAAGAAGGTGTGGAGGTTTGTAGCTCGCTCCCGCGATCCTCTAGCAGACGCCGCAGAGGCACTGGTCGTCCCGTGGGGGCAGTATCAGCTACTGTATGCCTTCCCTCCTCTCAAGTTGCTGCCGAAACTTCTTCGCAGGATAGAGGTGGAGGGAATTCCAGTCATCCTTGTGGCTCCGGATTGGCCCCGTCGGGCCTGGTACGCCGACCTGGTCATGCTGGTCGCGGACATCCCTTGGCGACTTCCTCTCAGGGAGGATCTGCTGACTCAGGGACCGATCTTCCATCCTGCTTTACGATCGCTGGCTTTAAAGGCATGGCTGTTGAGACCCAGGTGCTGAAGGACAAGGGTTTGTCGGCTTCAGTTATTCCTACTCTAATTAAAGCGAGGAAGGCGACTTCCAGAAAAGTCTATCATCGCACATGGAAGTCTTATATCGTGTGGTGTGAATCCTTTGGGTTTCCTCCACGTTCCTACTCGGTGGCCCGAATATTCGCTTTTCTGCAAAAGGGGGTTGAGCAGAAACTGTCCTTGAGCACTATCAAGGGTCAGGTTTCAGCGTTAGCAATCTTCTTTCAGAGGCCTCTTTTCTACTCATTCCTTGGTGCGGAGTTTCATCCAGGGGGTGCGGCACTTGGCGCCGCCGGGGCTCGCACCCTTGCCGCCCTGGGATCTTAATTTGGTGTTGTCGGTTCTTCAGAAAATATTAGGGAGATTCCCTTGCTTACTTTATCCCAGAAGGTGGCCTTTTTGGTGGCTATCACTTCTGCACGCAGGGTGTCGGAACTGGCCGCATTGTCCTGTCGTTCCCCATATCTGGTGGTTCATAGGGATAAGGTGGTTCTTCGTCCGAATCCATTCCTTCCTAAGGGGGTTTCAGATTTTCATCTAAATGAGGATATTGTGCTACCTTCCCTGTGTCCTAAGCCCAGTCATCCTCGGGAGTTTGCGTTACACTCCTTGGATGTGGTTCGGGCGATCAGGGTGTACTTGACTACTACGGAATCTTTCCGTGAGACGGATTCACTTTTTGTGATCACGGATGGCCATAGAAAGGGGTTGCCTGCGTCTGCGGCGACTATCTCGAGATGGATCAGACAGACGGTGGTACAGGCTTACTCTATTAAGGGTTGGGTTCCTCCGTTCCCTGTTAAGGCGCACTCCACTCGGGCGCTTAGTGCTTCCTGGGCCTTCCGCCATCAGGCGTCAGTGGTTCAGGTTTGCAAGGCGGCCACCTGGTCGTCGGTTCATACCTTTACAAAATTTTATAAAGTTGATGTGATGGCATCGGCGGATGCCTCTTTTGGCCGCAAGGTTCTGCAGGCCGCTGTTTGAGGAGACCGGTGGTCTACCTCGAGGGTTTTTTTCTGTTGGGTTTTCAGTTGAGTCTCATCCTGTTGTCTGAGCCTTTAAGACTTCTAGTTGGCACCGGTTGGATTGGATTTTTGATTTCCGTTATCCCACCCCTCATTTGTGGCACTGCTTTCGGACGTCCCAATTGATATTAATCAAGAGGACTGCGTCTGTCAATGAGCAACAGAGAAAATTGGATTTTTGTAAGAACTCATTGTAAAATCCTTTTCTCTTAAGCTCATTGACAGACGCAGTACCCGCCCCTCTATTTGGGTTGGGTTGAATTCTCTGACACTGCTTTGTGACATAACTAACATCCTGTAGCAGGGAGAGAGAAGATGTACCCCCTGGGACTGCTCCCAGGGTGTGGCCAGAACGTTTTCTTCTGCCTAGTGTCCTACTCCTGTAGAGGGCAGTATAACCCAATTGATATTAATCAAGAGGACTGCGTCTGTCAATGAGCTTAAGAGAAAAGGATTTTACGGTAAGTTCTTACAAAAATCCAATTATTCAGTACAAAAAAAAACCTGCTGAAAGAGGTTTTCATGACTACCCTGGATCTCAGAGATGCATACCTGCATGTTCCTATTCATCAGGAACATCAGTCCTTTCTGAGATTTGCGTTAGTTACCAAAGAGGGAACAGCACACTGGCAGTTCAGGGCACTTCCCTTTGGGCTAGGAGCTAGCTTGAGAATCTTTACAAAAACTCTAGCAGATGCAGTGGCCCATCTCCATCTCCAAGGTATAGCCTTAATCCCCTATCTGGACGACCTGCTGATTTTTGGCATGTCAGATGATCAGGTGAGCTCAGACACCTGGCAGGTGATAAGATTCCTACAAAAACTAGGCTGGTTAATCAGCCTAGAAAAATCTTCCCTGGAACCCACCCAGGTGCAGACCTATCTGGGGTAACGTGTAGACTCAAGGGTACAAAAGCTCTTTCTTCCGGTGGAAAAAGTGGAGAAAATAGTCTCTTCAGTAGGAGCTCTCGAGTGCATCCTCTTGTTCCAGGAGAGAAATCCTAAGATTCCTGGGACTTATGTCCATCAGCATCCCAGCGGTTGTTTGGGCTCAGCTGCACTCAAGAGACCTTCAGTTCTTCCACCTATCCTCCTGGGACAGGAAGATGGAGTCACTAGATGAGAATGTCAACCTCACTCCAAAAATCCATGGGTCACTAAAGTGGTGGTTGGACCCAAGCAATTTGGAGGAAAGCAGACCGTGGGGTCCGTGGAACCCTGTAAAAATCAACACAGACGCGAGCACGTGGGGGATGGGGGGCTCACCTGGAAGGGGCCCAAGCTCAGGGGGTCTGAGACAAACAAATAGACAAATAGCCCAGGCCTCATCAAACTTCAGGGAGCTGAAAGCAGTGGGAGAAGCTCAGATCCTGTCCGACAACACCACAACTGTGGTCTACATAAATAGTCAAGGGGTACCATCTCAAATTCCCTCTTGGCACTGACCAAGGAAATTCTAGGGTGGGCCGAAGGGAAGCTAATCTCTCTGATGGCCATGCATATAAAGGGGAAGAACAACTGGCAAGAAGACTTCCTCAGTAGTCACCCCTTAAGAGGAGGAGAGTGGGAGCTAAATCCCAACATCTTCCAATGGTTGGTCCAAAGGTTTGGGTACCCAGATATTGATTTGTTTGCCACCCTGCAAAACGGGAAGGTAAAAGGATTCTTTTCCCTTACGCAGGAGAAAGGGATGCTGGGCTTGGACGCCCTAGCTCGAAGATGGCTGTTCAAGCTGGCTTATGCTTTCCCTCCCACTGCAAGCTGTCCTGGAACCCCGACTTTAATCTAGAAGATACAGGACTGTAGAATACTTGACTTAAGACACTGCTTTGCTCAAAAGTCGCTGATTGGCTCCCTCCAGCCCTGCGCTGGCTTGAGGTAGCTCTTTGCAAATTCCTTTGCTGCTGCAACTCTCAACTGGTACACTCCACACTGTACACTGACTCTTCAGGGCCCAACTGCAGGCACCCCCTTTAGCACTTCAGGGCCCTCTGACTAGGTACCCCCTCTTATTTCAGGGTCCTCTGACTAGGCACCCCCTTTACAGCTAGCTGACACTTGGATCCCCAGAACCTCCTCCTGAGTGGGCCCCTCTGACACTAGGCAGACTCCAGGGGCAATCCACAGTACTCACGGCCTTTTGTAGGCTTTCCTGGGACTGGACCCCTCTCTCTCTATCTGCTGGTTCTCCACGCATCGGATCCCCTTCAGCTCAATTCAGCACCCTCTGAACTCTGAGGCAGCACCACGAGACATCCGCTTCCTCTGACAGGAGGAGAGACATCCGTACTCTCCCTCCTGGGACTCTGCTTCCCACCAAAGACACTGAATCATGTACTCCCTTCAAACGTATACCCACTCCCAGAATTCTCTGTGGCAGAATCTGCCTTCTGGGGTAGTTACAAGCCTGAATGTGTTTCTGATTGGGTTTCCTCCACTGCCCAATGAAAAGCCTCTCACAGGGCTAGTGGTGAGACTCCCCTCTCAGCAGACACAAGTGGGAGCCATGACGACCTACGTGACCAAATGAAATCATGGCTCTGCTGCTAGGCAGACAATGCACACTATATTTTACCTAGCACCTACCTGTAGGGTGCTACACCTACATTTGTGTTCATATTTGAATGGGGGGCACTTACATTTTTTTTTTTTTCTATTTACATTTTTTTTCTTTTTCCATGTGATAATAAAGTTGATCAGAAGGGTTGAATAACATGCTTTCTGATAGCTGGGCAGTGACAGGTACTCTTTATGGAGAGATCTCTCTTTTGGCCTCCAAAAAAAAATCAGTGTAATTGGCTGCTCTACTAGCCAGTAATGGCTAGTAAAGAAGCAACCAAAGCCTGAAGTGACTAAATCCTCACCTCTTAAGAACTTTACCAAAGAATACGGAGAATGGAAGTTCCTTCCACTCTGCAATTTAATTCCAGTGTGACACATCAAATTGGTCCCAAGCTCTGGGATCATAGCTGCAGCCTTGCTCTTGGTACTCGTTCTTCCCATCCAGGATGTATATGTATGTAAGGTGGCTGGGAAGTGGTTAAAATCTAACCCTTTTGCTATGCCCCTCCCCAAATGTACCTTTTCTCTTCAGTGAAGGTTCCTCTATAAGCTACTTGAGCTGTTTTCTACTTGCAGATATTCTAGTTAGTTTCTTCTGCAGTGGCTTTGGGTGCTATACCTGCATCCCCCTGAACTAAGCGATTGCAGAAATGTGACCTTGGGGCACTGGGCTTTGTACTGTTGTGCTTTCCGGATCTAGTAAACTGTTAGTCACAGGGTACTTTGTGTGCAGAGCCATGGTACAGCCTCAGGTGTGTCTCTGAAGACTTGCTTTGAGTTGCCTGTGCTGGGCAAGTACCAGGAGCTATATAGTCACTAGGGGCACAGGGCACCTTTTGTAATCTTCTGTTTGTTTACCAAGGAAGGGGTTATCAATGAGGAACTGAGCACATTATGCTGTAAGTGGATTTTTGAGCACATGCCCTGTTTCAGTAGCATTGATGAAGCACCTTCCTGTTGCTGCTTTTGACTGCAAGTGGTACATTAATCTATCCTTGGTATTTCACTCCTGTCTGACCAAATTGACCTTGTCAGCTCTGGCACCCTTAACATCTGTTGCCACCAGCAACTGGTTTTTGAGTATTCAATGCCTAGCCTTGTGCACTAGTCTATGGTTCTCCTGCCTTGATGAAATAGGTCTAATCCCATACAGGTGGTCCTCGGGTTACAAACGGAGGGAGACAACCGGAAGTGAGAGGAAATCTACCCCTGAGAAGGGAAACTCACTTCTAGAAGAGTTTGCATGGGAAAAAGGTGTCTCCACTGAAGCCTTATCACAAATCCTTAATTCCCTAACAACCCAAAATTGTCCAAATCTAACTATCATAGGGACAGAAAGTGAGGTGAAACCTTCCAAACGGGCACAGACAGCAAAACAAATGTTACAGGGGTGTGAACACTTCTCTATGCTATTCAAAAAAACTTTAAAAATAATTTTTCTGGCTGGAGCTACACTTAAAAAATGTACCTGTTTCGACTTACAAACCTACAAGACCCTATGTTGTTTGTAACCTGGGGACCGCCTGTATATGTACATTGGGAAATGTCTCTCTTTATCTGGTGCTTCCAGCTCAACATACACACTTTCATTGCTGCCTGTAGTGTTCCAACTGAAAAGTCCTCCCTAGTTTTGTCAAGCATGGCCCCTTCTTTGGTTCTGTCCCAGAGGTTTTACCACAGTCATGTAGGATTCTTTTTTTTTTTTTGGCCAAATTGGAACCTTGTTTCCAGATTCTGACCACGGATGTCATACCTGGACTTCTACATCTTTGCCTGCAGAATTCTTATCAGATCTGGCCTCAGTATTTGCAGCCTCTAAAGCTCTTATGTGGGTCTGTGGTCCTCAACACCGAACGCATCATTGGTTGCTATTACTTCCAGATGAAAATTTGCACAGGTCACACCTTTTTATCTGTTGAAGATCAGCTTGCAGCGTCTGCCAGTGTTTTTTCAGTCCTTTCACCTCAGTCTACCTTTCTGGTACACGCTCTTTGTTTCTGGTTTTCTTTTATGGATACTGGAAGAATCCGTAAAAAATAAGTATGGCCAAAGCTTTTTTGGCCATATTTTTATGGATCATAGGAGTTCTGCACTCCTGTGACCCGTTTCAGCCAACAGTTGGCTAAAGCCCGCTGCTAGCTGGAGTCACGATATTGTCCCGGCCTTGGAGCTCTCAAGGTACGGCATGGGTATGCTGCCCCTTCAGAGTGCATGTGCCGGTGTCATCACTGACTGCATTCCATGTGAATATCTCCTAAACTGGTTTTGGAGATATTCACTGTACCTACAGGTAAGCCTTATTATAGGCTTACCTGTTGGCACAAGTTTAAAAGCTTTACTTCGACTTTAAGCTTGGTACACTTTTTTTGTGCATTCAGCCCAGCTGGCCATACTTTAAATAAAAAAAATAAATAAATAAATAAATCGCTTGACATCGCTGTACTAATACTAGCAATGTTAGTACGGCTATCTCCCCTGTTGTGCTATTGTATTCTAGCAGGGGGACTGCCATTGGCTGAAAGCCCTGATGAGATGCTTGTTATCCAGCATGCCTGTTTGACAGATGTTGGTCTTGAGACATCGAGCTGTACACATGGCCGGAAGTTAGCCGGTTCCTGCCGAACCGGCTGTGTTCAGCCTATTTTCGACCGATGTGTAACCGGCATTAATTATGTCTAAATACTACTGCCTACTAATTTGATGTTTCACAGATAAGGGTTTGACCACCAGCCTTAGTATGTGTTCTAATGCTTGTTCCCAGCAACCTATTTCTGCAGCTGACATAATAACCAAACAGCCTACAGATCTAGCTGTGTCCTTCAATGGACTTTCAAGAAAAAAGAAATTTGAGTAGAAAGCTAATTTTCTTGGCGTTCATTGATGGGAACTGATTCCACATCTCTGTCTATAATTATGCTCTTGGTATTTCTTTTCTATACAGTTGAGGTATGGTGGGAGTAGGGGGTACTAATGTGGGCTGGCTGCATTTCTCTTACGTCCTCTGACAGTCGCCACCCACTCATACAGTCTTCACTTATGGGTATTGACCTATCATCCACAAGAGTAAGCTAGGCAGAAGATTTTTTGGCTGATGGCACCCCCACCACCCGGGGTGGGAAGCTTCCTGTTGCAGAGTGGCACCCACGAATTCGCATGGATCGGTGAGTACCATGCTACCCCCTCTGTTACCATGCTACCCCCTCTGTCTATGACATTGTATGCCCGGGGGTTTGTGTGTGTGGGGCCTTCTCTAATGGGGATGGCAGTCTGTTTAGAGCCTGTGTGATCCCCCTCATGTCTGTCTGTGTGGTCCCTGTGTCTCCCTCACGGTCCCTGCTGGGGCGCTATTTGCGGTCATGCCGCGTTGTGGGGGGTATGCGGGGGTCCCTCGGGAGTGTGTTGTCACTTTGGGTGTACAGGCATGGTTGTGGGGGCTGCTCCGGTGTAATATTCGCGGGGCCGCCATTTTGGATGTGGTCAGGCTGTTCTGGCTTCATGTATGGGCAGTCAGCAGCCATTTTCTCTAGTGTAATTCGCGCCCTTCGGGTGCCATCTTGCATGTGGCAATGTTTCTTTGCTTAGGGCTCGGCGGCCATTTTCCCGGAGCCTCCCTATTACTTTGCATTGGCAGCCATTTTTGCTTAGCTCAGAAAACTGTTGGGCAACTAGTGGCGTGATGTCATTTCCTTCATCCTGACAATCCGATAGTGCTGGGAGCTGGGTGACACCTCTGGGGGGCTTGTGTGCTGTTTTTTTGGGGTATAACCTGTGCTTTCAGTACTATGTTCGGGGCCTTAGCGCTATAGACTAGTCCTCATTGCGGTGGAATCCGCCTCTGTCACTTATTTAAAGGGCCAGCTCTATACATTTTTTAAATGTGTGTTATGGAGTCCCAGGACAGCAAATTTTCCCCAGCTCGGGTGGGGGGCTCAGGTACGCCTGAATCCTCTGCGATGGGCTCCCTTACTGCTGCATTGCGACTTTGGCATCTTAAGTGGATCTGTTGATGTCTGAGCGGGCCTCTAGAAAACTGCCCAGGCTTTCTCAGTCTTCTGATTCAGAGCTGGAATGGTTGCCATGGACTGTGTACCCCCTGAAGGGTCCCAGTCCTCTCAGTCGGAAGGGGAGGAGGATGCCCACGGGGGCTTATCCGGTGCTTAGAGACCTGGCAGCTAGGCGGGTGGAATCTCTTACCCGCCACTCCTTTGTGGTGGTAGGTTCCTTGCTGAAGCCCGTGTTCGCCTCAGTAATGGTCTCTCAGGCTGTGGTGGAGTGCACTAAGGTGCTCAGACGCACCCTTGTGGCTGATTCCGCCCCTCCTGCTACTTTGGAGATGGTGGACCAAATTATTCAGGTGGTTTTATTTGTGTGATGCGGCCTTGGCTGAGGCCCCTTTTAGTCTCACGCTTATCTGCTGTTGCAGTGATAAAATGTCTCCTTGTGTGGCTGTAGAGCTGGTCGGCCGACCGGACTTCCAGGAAGACGGTGTCTGACATCCCTTATGCAGGGAATCGCCTTTTTTGGGGACTCCCTGGGCGAGTTGGTTAAGGGGGTCACTGGGGGTAAAAGCACTCTGCTGCCCCATGTGTCCAAGGGTAAGTTTTTTTTCCGCGGTAAGCTGGGCCCTTCCTTTAAACCTAACCAGGGATCCTTTCGCGCCTTTCGGGCACAAGACAAGGGCGAATCCTTTAAGGCCTCTGGTGGCCAGAAGAAGCCTTGGGCGGGCAAGTCTAAAGCCGCCCAATCTAGCACAGCAGCCCCGTTCGCCATTCAGGACAGATGGGTTCAGGAACTCATTCGGTCGGGGTACAAGTTCGAATTTCGATCGCACCCAGCATACAGATTCTTTCCCTCAAATCTTCATTTGACCCCAGATCATTTCCAAGATCTCCAACGGGCGGTTTAGGATCTCCTCGCCCAGGGGGTGATCATCCCGGTATCACATCGGGACGGGTTTCGGGATTTTTTTACTCAAATCTGTTCACGGTGCCCAGAAAGGAGGGCAAGGTGCTTCAGATTCTGGACCTACAGTTTCAAAAATTTCCGTATGGAATCCCTCCGATCGGTGGTGGCCTCTCTGAGCCCGGGAGATTCCTGGCTTCAATCGACCTCAAGGATGCGTATCTACACATTCCTAACTTCGAGGATCATCAGAGGTACCACCGATTCGCAATCGCAGAGGAGCACTATCAGTTTGTGGCGTTACCTTTCGGTCTCCCTTCGGCTCCAAGGGTGTTTACCAAAGTTTTGGCTCCTGTTCTGGCCCTGTTGCAGGCGCTGGGGATCGCAATCCTTTGATATCTGGACGATCTCCTGTTAAGGTCGATTTCCTGTCCAACTTTGTTGCGCGATCTGTCAACCACGGTTCAGACGCTCCAGGAGTTCGGGAGGGCCATCAACTTTCAGAAGTCCACATTGTCCCCTTCTGTTCGTCTCCCTTACCTGGGAATGGTCCTGGACTCCGCCCATGCGTGAGTTTTCCTGCCGGGGGACAAACTCCGGACTCCGCAGAACGAGGTCAGGTCCCTCAGGGACAACAAATCCTCATCACTCAGGACCTGCATGCGGTCCCTAGGATTGATGGTGTGAGCTTTCGAGGCGATGCCGTTTGCAAGTTCCACACGCGATCTCTGCAAGCAGAGATCCTAGCCGAGTGGGGCAGGCATCCTTAGTCCTTGGTAAGGAGGATATCTTGAGTCACCTGGTCAGAGTGGACCTTCTATGGTGGCTCCAGTCTCTGGCTCTGACGGAAGGGAAATCGTTCCGGCCGTTGTTATGGAAGGTGATCACCACGGACGCCAGCCTGTCGGGCTGGGGTGGCGTTCTGGGTAAATTGTCTGCCCAGGGCACTTGGTTGAAGGAGGAATCCTCCCTACCGATAACTGTCTTGGAAGACTGTTTGCTCCGTTGGTGGGATCATCTTCAGGGCCACCCTGTGTGGGTGCAGACGGACAACACCACTGCGGTGGCATACATCAATCACCAAGGGGGCACCAGGAGTCCCCGGGCAGCCAAGGAAGTGGCAGAGGTTCCGCCTTGGGCCGAGGCGCTGGTCTCGGCGTTTTCGGCAGTTCACATTCCGGGAGTGGAAAACTGGCAGGCCGAGTATCTGAGTCGTCAGACCCCAGACCAGGGGGAATGGTCCCTACACCCGGAGGTGTTTTAGATGCTGTGGCGCGATGGCGCGCCTCCTCTAACCAACAAGGTGGGAAGGTTCGTGGCAAGAACACAAGATCCTCTGGCAACCGTCTCAGATGCGCTGGTGGTGTCTTGGAATCAGTATCGCCTTATTTATGCCTCCCCTCCCCCCCCCCCCCCCGATCCAGTTGTTGTCACGGTTCCTTCGCAGGTTGGTCTCGGAACCAAGGTTGGTGGTTCTGGGGGCCCGGACTGGCCGCGTCGGTCTTGGTACGCGGACATCATGCAAATGGTCGTCGTGCCTCCCTGGCGGCTCCCCTTACGAGACGATCTGTTGTCTCAGGGGCTGCTCTTCGTTCTTGCTTTACAGTCGCTGGCTTTGAAGGCGTGGCTGTTAAAAGCCAGGTCTTGAGAGATCGGGGTCTCTCATCGGCGGTCATTCCTACCTTGCTTAGAGCTAGGAAGGCCTCGTCCGGTAAGATTTATTATCGTACCTGGATGGCTTATTTCGCCTGGTGCGAATCTCTGTTTCTATCCTCGCTCCTTTTCGGTGGCGAGGGTGTTGGCCTTCCTGCAATCCGGTGTGGACCAATGTCTTGCGCTGACCACTATTAAGGGTCAGCTATCTGCGCTGGCCATTCTTTTCCATCGCCCCTTGGCATCAAATTCCTTGATCCGCACCTTATTCAAGGGGTACGTCATCTGGCCCCCCCTCGGCGGGCGCCCTTACCCCGTTGGGACTTGAATTTAGTTCTGTCTGTTTTGCAACGTCCTCCCTTTGAGAACATCAGGGAGATTCCTCTGCCTGCGCTGTCACCGAAAGTCGCCTTTCTGGTGGCGATCACATCTGCTCGCAGAGTGTCGGAGTTGGCGGCCCTATCTTGCCGCTCCCCCTACCTGGTTGTTCATAGGGATAAGGTGGTCTTGTGACCTCATCAATCCTTCCTTCCGAAGGTGGTGTCTGAAACCCATCTCCATGAGGAGTTTTGATTGTTTTACCTTCGCTGTGTGTGAATTACTACGCATCCTTCAGGAGTTTGCCTTGCATTCTTTGGATGTTGTCAGAGCGATCAGGGTTTACCTGTCGTCTACCGAATCCTTCAGAAAGTCGGATTCTCTTTTTGTCCTTCCTGAGGAACCTCTGAAGGGTATGGCTTCGTCTGCGGCAACCATTTCTGAATGGTTCAGATGGACGGTGTTACAGGCTTCTAAGCTTAGGGAACGGGTTCCGCCCTTCCCAGTCACGGCACACTCTTCCGAGCGGTCGGTGCGTCTTCGGCCTTTCGCCATCAGGCGTCGGGGGTCCCGGGTTTGCCAGCGGCGACCTGGTCGTCCGTGCACGCCTTTACAACATTTACATACTTAATGTTTAGGCATCGGCAGATGCCTCCTTTGGCTGCATAGTTCGGAGTGCGACAGTACTTGGGGGGGAGTCATGGCGTTTTTAGCCAGTCCCCTCCTGTTGGGTTTTTTTCCCCCCTTGGTTATTTTGCCATCCTGGGTTTGTTCGCTCCTGTTGAGCTTTCCTGTTACCCAGTGGGTTACCTTTCTGGTTCAGATGAGGTTCTTTTATCTGGCCTTGGGTGCTTCATTACCTTTAGACAGTTGCGTTTCCCACCCCTCATGTCTACACTGCTTTGGGACATCCAATAAGTGAAAACTGTATGAATGGGCAGCCACTGTCAGAGGACATAAGAGAAAATAGAATTTTTGTAAGATCTTACCCTAAAATTCTTTTCTCTGAGTCCTCTGACAGTCGCCGCCCCTCTTTTGGGGTTCATGGACTATCTACTGCTTGCTACCAAACTGAATTGGGAATGAGGCTAGCCGCGGGTATTGGACCAGAGGGACAGCCCCCTGTAGGTGTGTATGCAAAGTTTTGTGAATGTTTCTAACAAAATCTTCTGCCTAGCTTACTCCTGTGGATAAGAGGTCAATACCCATAAGTGAAGACTATGAGTGGGCGGCGACTGTCAGCGGACTCAGAGAAAATAATTTTACTGTAAGATCTTACAAAAATTCTATTTTGTTTTTCTTTGAGTTTCGGTGTCCATATTCTGTATGTCTGTAGCATACAGCTTTTAAAAGTAGCCATTGTAATATGATTCAAAGTTGTAACAAAGTGTTTTTTTTTTGGCTGACCCTATTTTACAAAACTTTAAGACTGTTGATTAGATATATGAGTAGGCTAGTAGAAATAATTAAACAAAAGCGGAAATTAAAATGATTTTTCTTTTTTACCATATATATGCTTTAATGTGTCTGTGCTTTTTTTAATTTGATGTATATTATGGTGTATTTTTTTTTGCATCATGAAGGTAGGTGCTTTGGCAGTAAGTGGAAAGCAGGAGGAGAACCCATATGATGGGGAGCTCACACACATGGGGAGAGTTCTGGCTCAGTTACCTGTTGACCTTCAACTTGGAAAGCTGATTGTCCTTGGCCACGTTTTTGGATGTCTGGATGAGTGTCTTATTATTGGTACGTGCTAAAGTTTAATTAAAGATGCTACTTCAAACTATTGTCAGATTGATAGTAGATGGTTGTTTGTAGAACGATTTCTACATTTTTTTATATTTATTGGGGGGGGGGGGGGGGTTGAGCGTAAAGCCCAATTTTTTGCAAGTTTTTAAAATCAATTTTATGGTATATCAGACAATTTAGTTAATTTGCTATTATTTTGATTTACTTTGTATACTTGACTTTATGTACAGCTTACTTTCAAATGTTTTATTTTGCCACATACCATCTACTATACCCACCTACAACTGTAAGGCTGGAATACATGGACCGAACATCAGCCAGGTCAGCCGAAAGTGGCCGGTGTGTACCAGGCTTTTAAAGTGGGACTTGGGATAGGAAAGAAAAAACATAGAAACATAGAAACATAGAATGTGTCGGCAGATAAGAACCATTTGGCCCATCTAGTCTGCCCAATATATCTGAATCCTATGAATAGTCCTTGGCCCTATCTTATATGAAGGATAGCCTTATGCCTATCCCATGCATGCTTAAACTCCTTCACTGTATTTGCAGCTACCACTTCTGCAGGAAGGTTATTCCATGCATCCACTACTCTTTCAGTAAAGTAATACTTCCTCATATTACTTTTAAACCTTTGCCCCTCTAGTTTAAAACGGTGTCCTCTTGTGGTAGTATTTCTTCTTTTAAATATGCTCTCCTCCTTTACCGAGTTGATTCCCTTTATGTATTTAAAGGTTTCTATCATATCCCCTCTGTCTCTTCTTTCTTCCAAGCTATACATGTTAAGGTCCTTTAACCTTTCCTGGTAAGTTTTTTCCTGTAATCCATGTACTAGTTTAGTAGCTCTTCTCTGAACTCTCTCTAGAGTATCTATATCCTTCTGGAGATATGGCCTCCAGTACTGCGCACAATACTCCAAGTGAGGTCTCACCAGTGTTCTGTACAGCGGCATAAGCACTTCCCTCTTTCTACTGCTTATACCTCTCCCTATACATCCAAGCATTCTGCTGGCATTTCGTGCTGCTCTATTACATTGTCCTCCCACCTTTAAGTCTTCTGAAATAATTACTCCTAAATCCCTTTCCTCAGATACTGAGGTCAGGACTGTGTCAAATATTCTATATTCTGCCCTTGGGTTTTTACGCCCCAGGTGCATTATCTTGCACTTATCCACATTAAATTTCAGTTGCCAGAGTTCTGACCATTCTTCTAGTTTTCCTAAATCCTTTTCCATTTGGCATTTCCCTCCAGGAACATCAACCCTGTTACATATCTTTGTGTCATCAGCAAAAAGACAAACCTTACCATCGAGGCCTTTTGCAATATCACTTATGAAGATATTAAACAAAATTGGTCCCAGTACAGATCCCTGAGGTACCCCACTGGTAACATGACCTTGTTCTGAATGTTCTCCATTGACTACAACCCTCTGTTGTCTGTCACTCAGCCACTGCCTAATCCACTCAACAATATGGGAGTCCATGTTCAATGACTGTAGTTTATTGATAAGTCTTCTATGTGGGACAGTGTCAAAAGCCTTACTAAAATCTAGATATGCAATGTCTACTGCACCTCCACCGTCTATTATTTTAGTCACCCAGTCAAAAAAATCTATAAGATTTGTTTGACATGATCTCCCTGAAGTAAACCCATGTTGTTTTTCATCTTGCAATCCATGGGATTTAAGATGTTCCACAATTCTATCCTTTAATAGGGTTTCCATTAATTTGTTAAAGTGTGCCATCATAAAAAATGCATATCAGAAAGTCCCTCGTTGCATGGAAATATCAACATTTCCAATTTATCATAGCCTTGACTGTTTTATGGCCTGTGCTTCCCTATTTCCCAGGGGGCTGCATATGCTTTAAAATGACCAATACAACGTTCAGGTTGAGGGCAATTCTACAGTATATTTACAGTAAAAGTCAATTATCCTAATTGTACAGCACACAAAAGTTAACTTCATACACCATGGGTTATAGGATTGGACATTGGCTTTTGAGGACCTGCCCCCTTGGGGGGGCTCTATAACCTTACCCCACTCCATGGGTTGCTAGTGGTATGTAGGTTATGATCCACTTCCCCTTCTCTGAGAGAACCGCTTCACTACTCTAATTCATTTTATTATTTTCCTAAAGAATTCTTCAGTCAACCTCACTGCCTGTGGAAGTAGTTTATCTGGATTAATGCAACTTTGTTGAAACCTTTTGGGAGCTATACACAGACCTCACACTGTGTGGTCTGTCTTAACAATGTTTTGAGCACTGGATTTTGGGTTGCTCACCTTGGCACTTTGTGCAACTAGTTGACTTAACTATAGAAGTCCAGGGCCATAGTCCATCACAATGGATCTTGTATAAACAAATTCAGAGTATTTTACAGGATGTCCCTAACTTACCTGTTCAACAGATTATTACTGTGTATTACCGAGGTATGTTTGGGATGTGTTCACTTTTTGGTGCAAACTTTTTATACCTGGCACAAAAATTCAATTACTCAGAGTTAAGCCTCTGGTGAATGACCAGGTGTTGAATCACAGCAAATGCAACTCTTTGATGCCACTTCTGCCTAGAGCCCTTAATAAAGTACTCAGCAGGTTCCTCTTGCTCTTTCACCATTAGAATCCATTACAGGACAATCTAAACCTGGGTTTATTCGTACTCCTAGCGGACATGGTTATGCTGTCTCCCACGCTCTACTCTTTGAGTACCCCACAAGAAAATACCCTAACTTGTAGTTGCTATGCTGTGGCAGTGACAAGGCAAAACGTACGATGGAGGCCTTGCACCAGAGCAAGAACCGCTCCAAATTCCAGCTTCAGGATCTGATTCTAGCTCTTTTAGGCGAGTAAAAATCATTCTGTTTAACAAAAGCAGATTTGTCTATTGTTCATTGACGGATGCAGCTCCATATTCTTCTTGACCATTGGTTATTCTGCTCCGTACAGGAGTAGGACACTAAGCAGAAAAAAAATTTACCACGCCTATGGGGCAGTCCCTGCAGGCATACACCCACACACTCTACTATAGGCTTCAGTTTGTTTCTGCCTAGTTTAGGAGTAGGCCCTAGTTCCCGGCTGGGACTTCGATCATAGCTTGTTTTTTATTTTAAAATGATTCTTTGTTAAAAATGTAATTCTTTTAGCTAGTTATGTTCCTGAGAGAACTGCAGTCAACAGCTGGACTGGGTTTTGGACTGTAATTTCTAGATCCTTAAGGTCGCCCGGCCAGCGAGGGCGCGCAGAGGTTATAGCCCAACGCTGAGCCTCGCCACGACAGACCCCCCTTGGACGGGGCTGGCCCACGAGTGGAACACCTCGCCGGAACGCACATGACCTGGTTCAGCCTGAGTCGCAGGGTACCCCGAGTGGAGAGGCAGTCTGTCCGGAGTGGTGCCCAACCGATATCGTTGGTATGGTGTTTCTTCCACCCATGTAATTGCCGCCGACTTGCCAAATCTCCACCAGTTACATTGTTGTAAGTGAGTTGTCTAATGGGCATCAGTGCAGTTTACTTTCTATATAAGACCTGTTTGCCTTCCTTACCGCTACAATGATAACAGGAGAATTGGCTTCCACATATCCTAAGCACTTCATTACATTGTAACCACAGTTTAAATCCCATCATCTGCATTATTATCAAGCCTATTTACCGGCATCAGACCGCATATGCAGTTAACAAGGGATTTTAATCCATGGTTTACTTATCAGGGACAGTTATCCAGGATAATATAGAATTTCTTCTTTCAGGCTTTTTTTCCAAAATAACATTTCTCTTATGTCCTCCGACAGTCGCCGCCCACTCATACAGTCTTCACCAATGGGGTATTGACTTCCTCTCCACAGGAGTAGCTAGGCATAAGACTTGTTAAAACAAAAGCATTTACATAGACACTCCCATGGGGGTTGTCCCGCTGGTCCAATACCCCCCTGCAATCAGCCATCCCAACTCCGTTTGTCTTCTGCCTAGTTAAGGAGTAGATGGGCTTCCCTGTGCTGGGGCTACAGTCTCAGCCTTCTTATTCTATTTTATGATTTATTTTCTGTAAATTTCATTTTTTTCTTTGCATTACTAGCTGTTTACTTTGTCAGCGTTAGTCGGATCTTCGGATGAAGACGGCGTTTGCGGAGCTGGGAATCGGACTGATCGTCCTTGTTCTCCAGGACAGAGGGTCAGATGGAATCCCAGCCCGCCATCGAGCATTGAGCAGGCTATGTGTTCGCCCTGGCCTCGCAAATGACCCATCCCTGTCCTCAGGGATGCAGCCTGTGAGGTGGCTACCTCACCGGACACATCCATGGTTCGTCCATGCACTACTGGTGTCCTGCGTTTTTTGGCTGACGGCACCCCCTGCCATCTGGGCGGTTTCCCGTTTGATATGAGGCACCCCACGCCATCGAGGACAGGTAAGTTCACTCTGTGGGGGGCCTCTGTCTGGGGCTGGCAGTCCTGTGTGTCTGTGGTGTCCATGTCTGTGCGTTTTTGGGCTCCCTGATCCCGGTCCCTGCGGGAGTTTTTTCTCTCACAGCCAGCGCTGTGTGGGGTTTTGGGGGTCTTTCTCCTGTGTCACTTTAGGGTGCTTGGAGGTACAGACACGTGCAGCGACCGCTTTGGGGTTAAAAACCGCCGGTCCGCCATTTTAGGTGTGGGCAACATGTCTGGCTTCACTATGGGCGCTTATACAGCATAGTATGTAGTGTATTTTGGCGCCTTGCGGCGCCATCTTGTTTGCTGCAAACAATCGTTCCGAGCACATGTCGGCGGCCATTTTACCGAAGCCTCCCATTACTATCTATAAGCAACCATTTTTCCTTCGTCTTCAGCCTCAGTTTAGTCTCTGGTGGTGACATCACTTCCTTCTTTCACTCAGGAGCGACCGACTGCGGTGGTAACACACCTGTGGGGCTCTGTTCTGCTGTCCTTCTTTTCCTCCCTTGTGCAATCTTCCTGGCTTTCCGTTTGTCCCTGCGGAGGGTGGGGGGTCTGTGTTTACAGTCATTGTAGCGGTGTGCTGCGGGGGTCCGCGGCACGCTTAAAGGGCCAGTACCTTACAAAAAAAAAAAAACGTTTTTGCAATGGAATCCCAGGACAGCAAATTCCCTCCAGCTTTGGTGGGGGATTCAAGTTCCTCTGAATCCTTTGCCCTGACTAATTTGGCTGCTGTAGTGGCGACTTTGGTGTCCAAAATGGATGTGCTGATGACTGAACGTGCTGCTCGAAAAAGGCCTAGGAGTTCTTTTTCTTCTGATTCTGAATGTGACATGGTTGCTGTAGGTAGCGTGCCCCTTTCAGGGACTCGCTCTTCTCAGGACCCGCAAGAGTCTGAGGGGGAGGCGAAGGTTTGAGGGGTGGATGAATCCCCCCCTGGGACGCCCGAGGAACGCGCAGCTATGGATGCGCTGATTTCTGCCATTAAAGAAACACTTCATTTAGAGGATGAGCCCAATCCTCCGGGCATTGTGTCCTCTTTTGGTACACACAGGACCCGCATGACGGCACAGGTTTTTCCTTGCCCCGCTGAGTTTCATCACACAGTGAATGAGCAATGGCGCAGTTTGAAACACACCTTCATGGTGCCTAAACAGTTTCAACTTCTCTACCCTTTTGCGTCTACTACAGTTTTGTGCTGGTGTGTGGCTCCTCAAGTGGATCACACTGTAGCCAGATTGAACAAGGCTACGCTGGTTCCCACTGAAGATTTCCCGGTATTTAGGGATCCTACAGATAGGAGGCTGGAATCACTTGCCCGCCATGCTTACATGGTGGCAGGTTCCATGCTAAAACCTAATTTTGCCTCTATCATGGTGGCTCAGGCTATGGCAGATTGGACCAAGGTGCTCAAACGCACCCTTGTTGCTGATTCTGCCCCCCCCCCCCCTTACTACCTTGGAGATGGTGGAGCAGATTTATCAAGGGGTCATGTATTTGTGCGATGCGGCCTTAAATGAGGCCCCGTTGGCTGCGCGCCTGTCCAGTGTCGCGGTGATTAACCGTCGACTGATCTGGTTGAAAAGCTGGTCGGCTGACCAAAAATACAGAATAACGGTGGCTGACATTCCCTATGTGGGGTCTCGCCTTTTTTTGGGGATTCCCTGGATGAATTGGTTAAAGGAGTCACTGGGGGCAAGATCATTCTGCTTCCCCAGAATCCTAAGGGTAATTTTTTCCTTGGTAAGCGGGCCCTTCCTTTAAACCTAATCAGGGGTTCTTTCGTGCCTTCAAATCGCAGAATAAGGAGAAACCCTTCAAGGGCCAGGGTGGCCAGAGAAAGCCCTGGGCCGGCAAACCAAAATTCTGGCCAAGCGGGTGCGGTGGCTCAACCTGCTTCTACCTGAAGGGGCGCCCTCACCCATTTCAGGGGTGGGGGGACGTCTGCGCGGTTTCCTCCATCCTTGGTTGCGCCAAATTCCGGACAGGTGGGTTCAGGAAATCATTCGATCAGGGTACAAGATCGAATTTCTTTCACGGCCGGTGGACAGATTCTTTCCCTCAAATCTTTATTTGACCCCAGGGCGGTTACAAGACCTGCATCAAACAGTAGAGGATCTCCTCGTCCAGGGGGTAATCGTCCCGTTGCCTCATCGGGACAGATTTCGGAGGTTTTACTTTAACCTGTTCACTGTGCCCAGAAAGGAGGGCAAGGTACGTCCGATTCTGGACTTAAAAGCTCTGAACCGATTTGTGCGCGTTCGAAAATTCCGCATGGAATCGCTCCGCTCTGTGGTGGCCTCCCTGAGTCCAGGAGAATTCCTGGCCTCTATGGATCTGAAGGATGCGTATCTACACATCCTCATTTTCGAGGGTCATCAGAGGTACCTCCGATTCGCTATCGTGGAGGATCATTATCAGTTTGTGGCGTTGCCTTTCGGTCTCGCTTCGGCTCCAAGGGTCTTTACCAAGGTGTTGGCGCCTGTTGCGGGCACAAGGCATTGCGGTCTTGGGTTATCTGGACGATCTCCTGTTAAGATCGAGTGCCAGCCAGAGCCTGTTGTGCGATCTGTCCACTACAGTCCAGACGCTCCAGGAGTTCAGTTGGACCATCAACGTTCAGAAGTCGACCTTGGTTCCTTCAGTTCGTCTCCCGTATTTGGGAATGGTTTTGGACTCTGCTCAGGCAAAGGTGTTCTTACCGGAGGACAAACTCCGGACCCTGCAGTCCGAGGTCGGGTTCCTCAGGGACAACGAATCCTTGTCACTCAGGACCTGTATGCGGTCCCTGGGGTTGGTGTCAGACTTTGAGGCGATACCATTTGCACAGTTTCACACGTGATCTATCCAAGCGGAGATCCTGGCCAGGTGGGACAGACTACCTCAGTCCTTGGACCTGAGAGTGTCTCTGAGTCACCAAACCAGAATGTATCTCTTGTGGTGGCTTCAGTCCCCGGCAGTGTCGGAATGAAAATCCTTCCGCCCATTACTGTGGACGGTGATTACCACAGATACCAGCCTGTCGGGCTGGGGTGGCGTCCTGGGCAACCTGTCTGCCCAGGGCACTTGGTCGGAGGAGGAATCCTCCCTTCCGATAAACATATTGGAATTGAGAGCGATCAGGCTGTGCATGCTCCATTGGTCGGATCGTCTTCAGGGCTGTCCTGTACAGGTGCAGATGGACAATGCCACTGCGGTGGCTTACATCAACCACCAAGGGGGCACCAAGAGTGCCCGGGCGGCCCAGGAGATGACCAGTATTCTGTCTTGGGCCGAGACTCATGTCCCAGCGATATCGGCAGTTCATATTCCGGGTGTGGAGAATTGGCAGGTCGATTATCTGAGCCGCTAGACCCTGGACCAGGGGGAATGGTCCCTGCACACGGAGGTATTTCAAATGCTGTGTGCGAAGTGGGGATCCCCGGATGTGGATCTGTTCGCGTCTCGGCTAAACCACAAGGTGGAAGGGTTCGTGGCAAGAACGCGCGATCCTCTGGCAGACGCCTCGGAAGCGCTGGTGGTGCCTTGGCATCGGTATCATCTGATATATGCCTTTCCTCTGATTCAGTTGTTGTCCAGGTTCCTTCGCAGGTCGGCCTCGGAACAAACTTTGGTGATTCTGGTGGCGCCGGATTGGCCACGCCAGTCCTAGTACACGGACATCATTCACCTGGCCGTCGAGCCTCCATGGCGGCTGCCGATGCGAGAAGATCTCCTGTCTCGGGGACCGATCTTTCATCCTGCTTTACAGTCGCTGACTTTAACGGCGTGACTGTTGAAAGCCAGGTCCTAAGAGACAGGAGTCTCTCCTCAGAGGTCATCCCTACTTTAATCAAGGCTAGAAAAGCCTCGTCTGGTACGATTTATTACCGTTCATGGAAAGCTTATTTTGCCTGGTGTGAGTCCAGGGGTTTCTCTCCTCGTTCCTACTCGGTGGCGAGAGTGTTGGCTTTCCTCCAGTCTGGTGTGGACCAGCGCCTTGCGTTGGCCACGATTAAGTGCCAGGTATCTGCACTGGCTGTTATTTTCCAGCGCTCTGTGGCATCTCATTCCTTGATTCGCACCTTTATTCAATGTGTGCGTCACTTGGCTCTTAGAAGGGAGCCCTTACCTCCATGGGACTTGAACTTAGTTCTGTCCGTGTTTCAACGTTCCCCGCTAGAAAACATCAGGGAAGTTTCGTTACCTCTGCTGTCTAAAAAGGTTGCCTTTCTGGTGGCGATCATTTTTTCTCGCAGAGTGTCGGAGTTGGCGGCATTGTCTTGTCGCTCCCCTTACCTGGTGGTTCATAGGGATAAGGTGGTCTTGCGACCTAACCCGTCCTTTCTTCCAAAGGTGGTTTCAGATTTTCACGTCATTGAGGACATTGTTTTTACCTTCGCTCTGTGCGAATCCTAAGGAGGTTGCCCTGCATTCTTTGGATGTTGTCAGGGCGATCAGGGTTTACCTGTCGTCAACTGAATCCTTTCGAAAATCGGATTCTCTTTGTCCTTCCTGAGGGACCTTGGAAGGGTATGGCTGCCTCTGCGGCGACCATTGCAAAATGGATCAGACAGACAATTGTATAGGCCTATTTGTTGAAGGAACGGGTTCCACCCTTCCCTGTCAAGGCGCACTCTACCAGATCGGTGAGTGCATCCTGGGCCTTCCGGCATCTGGCTTCCGGTGGCCCAAGTGTGCAAGGCTGCGACTTATTCGTCAGTGCACACCTTTTCCAAATTCTACAAAATTGATGTTCTGGCATCAGCTGAATGCCTCTTTTGGCCAGTACCGTAGGGGACCCTGGTTTTGTGCGGGTCCCTGGCTGTTGGGGTTGTTTACCCCCTTGGTTACTTGCTTTTCTGGGTTGGTGCTCCTATTGAGCTTTTTTGTTGCCCAGAAGGTTCCCTTGCTGTTCATGTAAGGTTCCTTTCTCTGATGTGGGTACTGCGTTGCCTTTTTTGACGGTTGCGTTTCCCACCCCTCATGTCTACACTGCTTTGGGACATCCCCATTGGTGAAGACTGTATGAGTGGGCGGCGACTGTCCGAGGACGTAAGAGAAAACTGAATTTCTCTTACGTCCTCCGACAGTCGCCGCCATCTTCATATTCGTCACATATGGGGTATTAGACTTTGCTCCGAAGGAGTAGCTAGGCAACAGAATATGTTAACATTAAAGCTTTTAACATATCCCACCCACAGGGGGTGGTCCCCTCAGTCAATACCCTCCTACTTCCTGCAACCATATCTCAGTTTCAATGTCTAGCTTGTCAGGAGTAGCTGGATCGCTCTATGCTGGGGCTTTTTGCCTCAGCCTTTCTCTTCTTTTTTGATTTTTTGTTTGAGTTTTTTCTCTCTCTTTACTTAGCTGTTCTTTTTGTCAGCGTTAGTTCTTCTGATGAAGAGGATTCGTGTGGGCTGGGTCTCGGGCTGATCCCCCTGGTCGCAGGTCGTGGGTCAGTGGCTTCCCAGCCTGCCATCGAGCGTTCAGCCAGGTAACGCTCCTGGCGCAGTGAACGACCCATCCCTGTTCGGTGCAGGGATGATTGGTGAGGTGGCTACCTCACTGGACGCTGTGCGGTTTCTTAACCCCGATTTTGTGCGTCCTGGATGCGACTCTCCCTGCCTCATGTGCAGCGGCTTGTTCGCCTATGCGGGTTCCCCACGCCATTATGAGGTAAGTGTATCTATGTGGGGACCTGTCTGTCGGGGGGGGTTGTCAGTCTGGGACTGTGTAACCTGCCTCTGTTCACACTGTCTCCCTATCGCTCTGGCTGCATGCTGTGGGCTGCAGGGGGGGGGGGGGCTGTGTGGCACTGTCTGTGTCAGCCTGTGTACAGTGTGAAGGGCTGTGTGCTGTGGGGCATGTTTTTGTCACGTTTGGGGCACGATACAGCGATCCCTGCGGCGATCCGCCATGTTTTTTTTACATGGGTGGTGTTGTATGCATCACAGTAGTGGGGGAGTGGCGTTTTCGGCGCCAAACGGCGCCATTTTGCCTGCGCTCGCTCCAGCCGCATGTTTTCACTGCGGGTGGCCATTTTCTTGTAGCCTTCCATAGGCTTTAATAGAGCGCCCTGATTACATCACTTCCTCTTTCCTGGGTGCACCGATCGAGGCAGCAGCAGCAGGGGTCTCCTCAGGTTTTATCCTTCTGTTCCTTCCTATATCCATTGCCTGTGTTCAGTTTTATCCCTGTGGGGGTCTCATTGTTCTTGTGTGTGTGTGCGGTGGGCTGCGCTCGCTGCGCTTGTTAAAGGGGCAGTTAACCCTTTATTCTCCGGCATATTTTTTTCTTGGGGCAAATGGATTCTCAGGAGGGCAAATTTCCTGCCACCTTGGTGGGAAGCCAGGGGACTGCTGTTTCCCCCCCAGGGGGGGGATTTAGCCGAAGTGGTGGCTAACCTTGCTGCTCAGGTGCAGATGCTGGTGGCTGCTCAATCCACTAAAAGACCCAGAGTTTCTATTTCCTCTGATTCTGAGGGTGAAGGTGATGGGGCTGCTATGGCTGGAGTCTCCTTATCAGGGTCCCGTTCCTCCCTGGATCTCGTGGGGTCCGAGGTGGAGGCTGAGGTTGAAGGGGTTGATAATTCTCCCCCTGGCTCGCCTGAAGAGCTTGCAATCATGGATGAATTGGTTGCTTCTATAAAACAAACGCTGCGTTTGCAGGATGAACTGTGTCCTCCCGCTGCCTTGGCGGCTTATGGGACGCAGAAAAGACGCAAGACATCGCAGGTCTTTCCCTGCACTGATGATTTTCAGCGCGCTGTTAAGGAACAATGGCACAATTTACGCAAACCTTTTGCTGTGCCAAGTAGGTTCAGGCTGCGTTATCCTTTCACGCCTGCCACTGATGAACGGTGGTGTGTGCCACCCCCGGTGGATCACGCAATTGCGGTTTTGAACAAATCCACTGCGATTCCTGCAGAGGATACCCCGGTGTTCCGAGATGCCACGGATAGGAGAATGGAGTCTCTTGCCCGTCATACTTATTCTATTACGGGTTCGATGCTTAAAGCTCTGTTTGCCTCTCTTATGGCAGCCCAGGCTGTCGCAAGTTGGACGCAGGTGCTTAGGCGCGTCCTAGTGGCTGATTCGGCCTCGCCGGCGACATTGGATATGGTGGATCAAATCCATCAGGGTGTCATGTACCTGTGTGATGCGGACTTGGACTTAGTGCCGTTGGCTGCACGTGTACAAAGCGTGGCGGTGTTGTCTCGCCGCCTGGTTTGGTTGAAGTGTTGGTCGGTGGACCAATCTTCGCGCAAGACCTTAGCCAATCTGCCTTATGATGGATCTCACCTTTTTGGGGAGTCCTTGGATACGTTGATAAAGGGGATCACGGGCGGTAAGAGCACGCTCTTGCCCCACTTCCCCAAGGCTAAGGGGGCTCCTGGTAAGAAGCATACTAATTTTCGGCCTCCTCAGGGGTCCTTTCGTGCCTTTCGGTCGCACTACAAGGGCAAACCGTTCAAGGGTCAAGGCTCCCAAAAGAAGCCGTGGTCTGGTAAACAGAAGTCCGGTCAGTCCGGACCCTCTGCCCATAACCGTGCGGCCTGAAGGGGCGCCCTCACCCAGTTCTGGGGTGGGGGGACGCTTGCTCTTTTTTCTTCAACCCTGGCTGGCCCGCGTGCGGGACCGGTGGGTTCAGGAAATCGTTCGATCTGGCTACAAGATCGAGTTTCTCTCCCGGCCGGAGAGCAGATTCTTTCCCTCAAATCTTCAACTGTCTCCGGAGCGTTTGCGGGACCTGCACTTAGCGGTGCGGGACCTGAGGGCTCAGGGAGTGGTGGTTCCGGTGCCTCATCGGGACAGATTTCGGGGGTTTTATTCCAATCTGTTCACTGTGCCCAGAAAAGAGGGCAAGGTTCGTCCAATTCTGGACTTAAAGGCTTTGAACCGCTTTGTGCGGGTTCGCAAGTTCCGCATGGAATCCCTGCGGTCGGTAGTGGCTGCCCTGGTTCCGGGGGAATTCATGGCCTCCATCGATCTGAAGGATGCGTACTTTCACATCCCGATTTTCGAGGGTCATCAGAGGTACCTTCGATTCGCCATTGCGGAGGATCATTACCAATTCGTGGCGTTGCCTTTTGGTCTCGCCTCGGCTCCTCGTGTTTTCACCAAGGTGCTTGCACCCGTTCTGGCTTTGTTGAGAGCTCAGGGCATCTCTGTCCTGGGGTATCTGGACGACATTCTGGTTCGGTCTGCGTCCAGCCAGGGTCTGGAAAAGGACCTGTCCGTCACGATGCAAACTCTGCAGGAGTTTGGTTGGACGATAAATTTTCCAAAGTCGACGCTGAGTCCGTCGGTTCGTCTCCCTTTCCTGGTAATGATCCTGGACTCGATCCAGGCGAAGGTCTTCCTGCCGGAAGACAAGCTCAGGACTCTTCAGGAGGAAGTCAGGTCCCTCAGGGACAGTCCGTGCTCGTCCCTCCGGACGTGCATGAGATGTCTGGGATTGATGGTCTCGGCTTTCGAGGCGATTCCCTTCGCCCAGTTTCACACGCGGGGTCTCCAAGCGGAGATCCTGTCCAAGTGGGACGGGCGACCCCAATCTCTGGATCTTCTAATTTAGTTGAGCCTTCGCACCAGAAGGGATCTTCTGTGGTGGCTCCAGGCCCCGATGGTATCGGGGGGCAAGTCCTTTCGTCCTATCTCATGGACAGTGATCACCACGGATGCCAGCCTGTCGGGCTGGGGTGGTGTTCTGGGCGTTCTGTCCGCCCAGGGAACTTGGTCGGAGGGGGAGTCCTCCCTTCCGATCAACATTCTGGAATTGCTTGCGATAAATCTCTGCCTTCGCCGTTGGACGGACCGGCTGCAGGGCTGTCCGGTTCGGGTGCAGACGGACAATGCCACGGCGGTGGCCTACATCAACCACCAAGGGGGCACCAGGAGTGCCCGAGCGGCTCGGGAAGGGGCCGACTTTCTGTCTTGGGCCGAGACTCATGTCCCGGCGATAACGGCGGTTCACATTCCGGGGGTGGAGAACTGGCAGGCGGACTATCTGAGTCGCCAGACCCTGGATCAGGGGGAGTGGTCTCTCCACCCGGCTGTCTTCCGAATGTTGTGCGCGAAGTGGGGTCTGCCAGATGTGGACCTGTTCGCGTCTCGTCTGAACAACAAGGTGAGAAGGTTCGTGGCAAGGACGCGCGTCCCTCGGGCAGAAGCGTCGGACGCGTTGGTGGTCCCGTGGCATCAGTACAAGCTGATGTATGCGTTTCCACCTATTCAATTGCTGTCCAGGTTCCTTCGCAGGTTGCACTCGGAACGCAACACAGTGATTCTTGTGGCACCGGACTGGCCTCGCCGGTCCTGGTACGCAGACCTCTTGAATCTGGCGGTCGACGCCCCATGGCGTCTACCTCTTCGAGACGATCTCCTGTCTCAGGGCCCGATATTCCATCCTGCTTTACAGTCGCTGGCTTTGACGGCCTGGCTGTTGAGACCGAGGTCCTGAAGGATAGGAGTCTCTCCCCTGAGGTCATTCACACTTTGGTCAACGCGAGATAACCTTCCTCAGGGAAAGTCTATTACCGTACTTGGAAGGCCTATTTTGCCTGGTGTGAGTCCAGGGGGTTTTCACCTCGCACGTACTCGGTTTCTCAAGTGTTGTCTTTCCTTCAAACGGGTGTCGACCAGCGTTTGGCGCTGGCTACGGTCAAGGGTCAGGTGTCTGCGCTGGCCGTTCTTTTTCAACGTCCTGTGGCTTCTAACTCCTTGGTTGCCACTTTTGTTCAAGGAGTGCGGCATCTGGTCCCTCCTAGGAGGGAACCTCTGCCTCCTTGGGACTTCTTAATCTAGTTCTATCTGTGTTACAACGTGCTCCTTTTGAACAGATTAGGGAGATCTCGTTGTCTATGTTGTCCAAAAAGGTCGCCTTTTTGGTGGCGATCACTTCAGCTCGCAGAGTGTCGGAGCTGGCGGCTTTGTCCTGCAAGTCTCCGTATCTGGTCATTCACTTGGATAAGGTGGTCTTGCGACCTAATCCTTCTTTTCTTCCGAAGCGAGTTTCGGAATTCCATCTCAATGAGGATATTGTCTTACCTTCGCTGTGCGCGAAGCCTAAACATCCGAAGGAGGTGAGGTTGCACTCTTTGGATGTTGTTAGGGCGATAAGGGTTTACCTTAAATCGACTGAGTCTTTTCGCAAGACGGATTCTTTGTTTGTCCTTCCAGAGGGTCCTCGGAAGGGTATGGCGGCGTCGGCTTCTACCATCGCCAAATGGATCAGACAGACCATTGAATAGGCATATGCTTTGCAGGGAAAAGTTCCTCCTGTGCCTGTGAAGGCGCACTCTACTAGATGTCTGAGTACGTCTTGGGCCTGTCGTCATGGGGCTTCTGTGGCCCAGGTGTGTAAGGCGGCGACCTGGTCGACCGTGCACACTTTCACAAAATTCTACAGAGTAGATGTTCAGGCATCGGCGGATGCTTCCTTTGGCCGCAAGGTTCTTAGTGCGGCAGTTCCTTAGGGTCCTTTGTTTTGGACCCCTGGCTTTTTGGGATACGTTTTTATCCCTGGGTTATTTGTTTTTCCTGGGTTGTTGCTCCTGTTGAGCAAGTTTTTTTTCATGTTGCCCAGCTGGTGTCCTTCCTTTGGTAAGGTTCCTTTCTTTGATGTGGAGACTGCGTTGCCTTTAGGCGCGGCTGCGTTTCCCACCCCTCATGTTTGCACTGCTTTGGGACGTCCCCATTGTGACGAATATGAAGATGGAGGCGACTGTCGGAGGACGTAAGAGAAAACGGAATTTTTGTAAAATCTTACCTGTAAAATTCCTTTCTCTGAGTCCTCCGACAGTCGCCGCCCCCGCCCCTCTTTTGGGATTTTGGTTGTATACTCTACTGCTATTCCACTGAAACTGAGATATGGTTGCAGGAAGTAGGAGGGTATTGACTGAGGGGACCACCCCCTGTGGGTGGGATATGTTAAAAGCTTTAATGTTAACATATTCTGTTGCCTAGCTACTCCTTCGGAGCAAAGTCTAATACCCATTGTGACGAATATGAAGAGGCGGCGACTGTCAGAGGACGTAAGAGAAAACTGAATTTTTGTAAAATCTTACCTTAAAATTCCTTTCTCGGAGTCCTCCGACAGTCCCCGCCCCTCTTTTGGGGGTTCTTATACACTTAACTGCTTGCTACCAAACTGAGTTGGGATGGCTGATTGCAGGGGGTTATTGGACCAGTGAAACAGCCCCCATGGGTGTGTCTATGTAAATGCTTTTGTTTTAACAAGTCTTATGTCTAGCTACTCTTGTGGAGAGGAAGTCAATACCCCATTGGTGAAGGCTGTATGAGTGGGCGGCGACTGTCGGAGGACTCAGAGAAAGGAATTTTAGGGTAAGATTTTACAAAAATTCAGTTTTTTCCTTTTGGAACACACATGCTTTTGCATGTAACACTAGGACTTTCTACTATACTACTCTTTTTTTTACCAGGGGAGTACTTCAAAATTTCTGAATCAGGCAGCATCTGCTGCTGATATACTGTATCACCCCTGTCACAGGAATTTATACACACCAGCTGGTTGTAGTTATTTGTACACACGTTGTCTTGTCTCGTTTCCTTGTTATATGTTGTCACCTTTTCTTTTTGGTCATTTTGTTTATGCCCGCACATTCATGTAATGTCATGAATTTATTTACCACGCTTTACATTTTTGGAACTACTCATAACTGTCTCTTTGCCTAATTCAAGATCTAGCTAAAAAACTTTTTTTTTTTCCCCCTATTCTTAGTGGGGAAACATTTTTTGCCTACATTGTGTGTGGTTAGGCTGATCCCCACTAAAAACGTGGAGGCATTGTAGAGAAATATTACTATCTTGAGGACTGTTACTTTTTATCCCTTTTTCTCCCATTTCTTACAAAGCCGAGGAACAGTCCATTTCAGACCTGCAGGCAAATTACCGTATTCATGAATGGACGCCCTCACCAATATCTGGGGTGGGTAGGACGTCTTTGCTTCTTTCCAGAACCATGGACTGCCTTGATTCAGGACAAATGGGTCCATGAACTGATCCAATCAGGTTACAAGATCGAATTCCGGTCCCGACCATCAGACAGGTTCTTCCCGTCCAATCTACACCTATTTCCAGACCAGTTAAGGGATCTACGAGAGGCGGTACAAGATCTGCTGTCACAAGGGGTGATTGTGCCGGTTCCTTCTCGGGAACGCTTTCGGGGGTTCTATTCACACCTGTTCACTGTGCCCAGGAAAGAAGGCAAAGTATGTCCAATCCTGCACCTCAAGGCTCTGAACCGCTTTGTGCGGGTACAGAAGGTTTGAATAGAGTCCATTCGCATGGTAGTAGCGTCTCTACACCAAGGAATTTTTTTGGATTCCATGGATATCAAGGATGCATATCTACACATCCCTATTTGGACACCGGCGTTTTCTTAGCTTCGCTGTAGGAGAGGAGCATTATTAATATGTGGCGTTCCCTTTTGGTCTCCCTTCTGCCCCCAGAGTCTTCACCAAAATGTTGGCTCTGTTATTGGCATTACTGCGATAAGGGGGATTGCGGTACTGGGGTACCTGGACGATCTCCTCTAAAGAGCAGACTCACATTCAGCCCTGTTGGCGACTTGACAATCACTGTACGGACTCTGGAAGAGCTCAGTTGAAACATCAATTTAAAAAAAATCTCCCCTGGTACCATGCCTAAAACTGGATTATCTGGGCCTGACTCTGGACTCCACTTCAAGAGTTTTTCTTCCCCTGGACAAACTGCAAAAGTTGCAGGGGGCAATTCGTTTGATGTTATCCAGCACTGTGTCCTCTCTTCGGATTTGCATGCGAGCCTTAGGTCTGATGGTGTCAACCTTCGAGGCAGTTCCGTTTGCTCAGTTCCACACCAGACCCTTACAAAAGGAAATTCTTTTCATATCTAACAAAGATCCAATGTCAAAATTGGTGTTTGTTGTAAATTTGTGAAATGTACCAACATCCCAATGATACTGATAACCAGAAAAGATAGTCTGTGTAGGATCTGGGTGAGGGATCCTTAACACTGGGACTAAATTCTCAAAATAAAGAAAAAGGGAAAAATTGAAGGCAAAGGATCCAGTGGGTATAGAAAAAGGGGAGAGAAAAAAGGGAAAAAAGGGAGAAAAAGAACAAAGGGAAGAAAGAGTGGGATAAGGAGAAGAAGAAAAGGAACAAAGGAAAGAAGAAGGGGAAAGAAATAGGGGAAAAAAGATAAAGAGAAAAAAAAGGGGAGAAATGCAAGGTATAAGAATAGCTAGAAAAATGAGAAAAGAGGGCTGGTGGGATTTTGACGGTACTGTAAGTCTAGAAAGTATATAACTTGTTTATAAAAAATACATATTTATTTATTTAAACAAGGTTAAAAGCACAGAAGACATACAATGGTACATACAATTGGAATGTAAAAACATTATTGTATCCAATGTTGACATACAAGTAAAGGAACAGGCAATAGATATAGACACATGAAACAATAACCGGTGGTCAGATGAGCACCTGGCATCTACCCAACATGTTTCGCGGACAAATGGGTCCGCTTCTTCAGGGGTTTGATATAAAATAGTGTTGTTTTTGCCTTTAAGATCCTGTGTAATAGAAGATATATAATAGAATACAACATATAAATTGATTGATACGTCTCAGAGCCACTACATGCACATGCACACCAGGGTCCCATGTCTATCCAACCCCATGCAGATGCGGGCCATCACCCAGTGAACGCCTCACCAACGGATGTGGAGGGGATATTGGCATGCAGAAGTTTGTGAAAGAAAAGTTGTTTAAAAAAATATAAAAAGAAAGGAAGACCTTCTTATAGGCATAAGTACCTGTATGTAGACAATAATGGATATAGTTGTCTGAGATGCTCAACAGAGTAGTGTAGGTTATATCACTCTCTGTAGAAACCAAGAGGTTCTAGATTAGTGCTCATGAATAACAGGCAGACCTTTGTGGTTAGAGGTAGGGGTTGAGCGATATAAAAATTAGACTTGCCAAGCCTTAGACAGTATATCATCTGTCAGGCCGGACTGAATGGACACTTATAACCTGAGACGCTGTTTTGGGGTGCCGGGAGTCTTAATTCTGATTACAACAGTGCAATACTGGGGTAACGTGCTCAGCCAACAGGGAGAGGGAAAGGAGATAGGGGGGGGGGGGAAAGGGGAGGAGAGGACAGGAGAGGAAAACAGGAAGGGGGGGAGATGTCTCCCTGGCGTCACCGGCAGCGTACGGTCTAGATGGATATACAGAGGAACAAAATCAGAGGCGGATTGGTAAATGAAGTTCGTGTTAGAGTCACACATAGTAACTCAACACTCCTTACCTCTAGGTCGTCTGTTAGCATGGACAACGGCATCTGAAATGATGATGCCGATGTGCTGTTTTTAAGCCAACCCTCAACTCGGCGCGGTGACACACCTCCGGGCGGAAGTGACGTCCGCACGCCGAGTCAGGTCCCTAACGGCGTAGTGCGGGTGACGGAGCATGCGCCGCGCTGTGCACCAAACAGCCGCGATAGCGGCAGTGTACAGCCACCAGACCGGATATGAATGGGAATCAAGTCCCACTATCTCGGCCGGCCCAGAGACCACACATCCGTTGGAGGTGCTGGGTCATGGCGACCCCCGCAGGGGGAAAGGAGAATAGCATGGGATTGCGCATGTGCAGTGGCTGGGAAACAGTTGTTAAAGACACATTTATGTCAATATTCCAACAATCATACAGGTAGTCAAAAAATGAACAATACATAGATTATACAAAGCACCCTTTTTAAGTGTTTACATACAAAATGCGTACTGACAGCCATGTGGACAAAGATTGTCCATCTATGGTTGTCAGAAGAATATTAGCAATATTTGAGTAGTCACCTGTGTGTAAAAGAGACACACAGGTAACATAGTTAAAGCATGGAAAATTAATGTCACAGGTATAGAATAAACAACTGTTAGTTAGCATTCATGGGAATACACGAGAGAGATGAATGAATTAGAAAAAGTGAAACAAAGGTGAAACAAACAAAGTAATTAGACTTGGCTTTCACCTCTCCTGACTAGACCAATAGGAACGCAAGGCATGAAAGTGGCCTGCTATTCCATCTTTCTGCACAATGTGGGAACCAGCACGGTCATTGGCAGACTAGGACGTGTCCGGGAAGCAACCATCAGTTATATATTTTGACAAGGCAGCATATCTGCGTCTGAGGTAGTAGGTCCATAGAATTGGACCATAAAGGCCCCCGGAGGCGCGCCCCGCTCGTTCACGGCGGCTCCGATGTCGGCCGGTCACTTGCGATCTCCCGCTGGCAAGAGAGAAAGGCAAGCGGCTAATGTAAACAAAGCCTCCTGTCATTCTCCCTGGTGTAACAGCAGAGACTATACGATCCTGCTATGTAGGATCGTATGTCTCTGTGGTTACATCAAAAGCCATACCCCTTGACAGTTAGAAGCACGCCCCTAGGGACACACTTAACCACTGGATCTCTAAAGTTAACCCCTTCCCTGCCAGTGTCATTTTTACAGTAACAGTGAATATGTATAGCAATAATCACAAACCAGGCGCTCCTGGGATGCCTGTAGGGTGGAGGGATAGACGTAAGCCTGTGAGGCTCCCCAGCGGTTGTTCTGCTGCTAGCCAACAAGCATAGGAAGGGTACTGATATGGACAAAAGTACATGAGGAAGGCAGCGCATGAACCACACCGGGATGCAATGGATAAGGAAGTCAGGTGAACATCCAGTATAGGAAGGGTTAACAGTTTATTGGTATTGATAACCGAAAAACAAAGTACATAAAATGCTTACATCTCCCTGGGCTGGAGTAGACAAGGGCACCTGGCAGCAAGCAACACGAGTGCGAGGAGGTCAGTCTCCCAGGACTGCTAAGCAGTGTGTGCACAAAGCCGGAAACCAGCCGGCGTGAGGATGAAAGGACTCCGCTGTAGTTCCGTAGCGGTGACATCAGCCGGACAGGCGCCACTTGCGGGGAAATACCAGGAACCAGGGTGGACCATAAGCTATATGGTTGCCATGACTACATGTTTTGCGCTGTGCGCTTTGTCAAGTCTTATCTTCCCAAAGAAAATTATTCAAATCTTCACAATCATGCCTTATTTATGTATTCAGTTTTCGGCAGAACCTGTATTTGTAAGCAACCATTTAACCACTTGCCTACTGGGCACTTTCACCCCTATCTGTGTGTGCATGTATGTGTGTGTGTGTGTGTGTGTGTGTATATGTATGTATGTGTGTATATATATGTATATATATATATATATATATATATATATATATATATTCATCTTTGTATAATTGCAACATGTCAAGCCACATCAACAATCATGTTAATACAGTTCTCCAAGCTGTGGGTCATATGCCTCATTTAAAGTCCCAAAACTCCAGCCCCCCCCCCCCCCGTGAGGAATCAAGGGCAAGGGTCTTCCAATCAGTCATCTGGCCGTAAACTGGTACTGAAGGAAAGAGATTTGTCTGAATTAGTGACCCTACTATGGTGAGGGCGAGGAAGTCGACTTCTAGCAAGATATACCATCGTACGTGGAAAGTGTACATTTTCTTTTTTGTGTCAATTGGCGCTCATCCTCAATATTTTCTGTGGCTCCGTTCTTAGCCTTTCTTCAACGGTGCTTTGAGCAGAGTTTGGCCTTGATTACCATCAAGGGCCAGGTGTATGCCTTGGCAATCTTCTTTCAGCAACCCCTAGCCATGCACTCTTTAGTTTGTACCTTTTATTCAGGTGGTTTGACATATGGCTTCACCTGCATGGTCTCTCTTTCCGCCATGCAATTTAAATGTAGTGCTTTCGGTTCTCCAGAAACCTCCATTCGAGAATATTCAGGAGATTCCCTTGCTTAAGTTGTCCCAGAAGTTGGCATTCTTTGTGTCTATTTACCTCGGACCGCAGGGCATAGGAGTTGGCATTATACTGTTGCAGTCCCTATTTAGTGGCCCATAGGGATAAAGTGGCATTCATTGACTGACACAGTCTCTGATGCATGTCAGTAGGGTTATACCCCCCACAGGAGTGGAACGCTAGGCAGAAAAAAAGTTCTGGCTACGCCTATGGGCATTCCCAGGGTATACCCTGTCTTCATGCATAGGATGTCAGTTTTAATTTGCCTATTTAGGAGTAAGGACCTAGTTCCTTGCTGGGATCTCTAGTCTTTTTTTTTTCTATTAGCTATTTTTTTTGTTAGCTTTTTCTCTGGATTTTATTCCTGTGAGATATACAAGCAACTATGCCGGATCTGGGCATTGGGCTCGATATTTAGATCCAGTGGTCACCCCAGCCAGCGAGCGTGCGCAGACCCCAGCTCCACGCTGGGTCAGCCACAAAATAGTCCCACTGGATGGGGACCGACCCAGTAAATTAAACGTCTCACCAGATCACATACAGCCGGGTCTAGGCCCGCCCGAGTCACCCATTTCTATTTGGCCGACAGCCCCCCCCACTTTGACGGAGAGGGGTTCTGTCAGGAGATGGCGCCTGCCTGTTCTGGTATTGTTGGTAAATGTCCTCCCCTCTTCCCCTTGCAGATTTTGGAGTGGACGTGGGCCCCTACCTGGGAAGGTCGGACCCTCACATTCCCGGGTTCCCCTCTGTCCTGTCAGGCACTCCCTCTTCTACTCCCCCCCCCGTTCGTCTGGTACCAGCGACACACCCCCGGCCCCCACATCTGGCCCGGAGCGTGGTCCCAGCCCCCGGGAGCAGGCCCACTAGCCCCCTCCTCAAACTGGGGGCTAGTGGGCCTGCTCCCGGGGGCTGGGACCACGCTCCGGGCCGGATGTGGGGGCCGGGGGTGTGTCGCTGGTACCAGACGAACGGGGGGGGGGGGACTCTGCCTGTTACTCCAGGGCCCACCTGACAGTCTATCCCATTTTGGTCTCTGGGGGGGTCCCCACGAGGGTCCTCATCTGCTGCAGGCCATGCGAGGCCACCATTTTCTTGTAGCCTCATGTGCTGAGGAGATTGGCAGCCATCTTGATACACCTGACAGTCTTTTTGCGGTTGTTATCTCTATAGGAATCAGAATCCTGGAGGCGTTGTTTTGTGGGTGGAGCCCCTCCCTATATCCTGGGCTGTTTCTCAGATCCTTCCTTTTATGGATTGAGCTGCTGCTGAAACGTGCTGTGCAGACATTCTCTCTCTCTCTCTCTCTCTCTCTTCTGGGGGTCTCCAGCGTGCTTGCCTAACCTTTGGGGGGTGCTGTAGTGCGGTGGGACTTTTTGAGAAGAAAAAAAAACTTTGTGCCCCCTTTTTTCTTTAGCTTTTGCTGACTGGTTCCCTTTGTGCAACATGGACCCTACAGATCTTGTGTTCCCCGACCCCTCGGGGAGGCCGCAGGGCTCTCCGGACCCCAGCTGTCTAAAGATGCAATTTTGCCGATTCTGGAAGCGTTTGTGTTCCGGGTAGAAATGGCCTTTAAAGGGCGAGGTGCTAAGAAACCCCCCTCCGCCTACCCCTGCCTCATCTGATGTCTCCGGTTCTAAGTCTGATTCAGCCACCGCAGACGCGGGTCTCCCTGCCGGGTCTGCTACCTCAAGCTCTGTCTCCTCTGATAGTGAGGAAGACATTTCTACCTCCACTGCCACGTAAGATAAGGCGCTGGTGGACGCACTAGTGTTTTCTGTACTTGATACCCTAAAAATGGAGGACGCAGGTTACATTTGGCACTCACAAGCCATCCAGAGCGACAAAGGTTTTTCCCTCACTCAGGTATTTTGACGCCATTCTCAAAAATGAATGGGACCGCCCAAAGCGTTCCTCTGGGATGCCTAAGCCGATTCCTAGACGCTACCCTTTTGAGGAGTCCCTGATAAAGAAGTGGACGGTGCCACCTCCTGTGGACCCCTCCAGTCTCTAAGCTGAATAAAGCTACCGTGATTCCAGTGGAGGATTCCTTGCCCTTTAAGAATCCAGAGGATAGGAAGGCAGAGTCTGTGGCCGCAATATGTACTCTCTGGCGGGGTCTGCAATAAAACCGGTGTTTACGGTTGTCCTTGTCACGCAAACATTGACTGAATGGGCTAAGTTACTACGCCGCGACTCAGAGGGAAAACGTCTCCCTCCTGCCTTTGCAGCCCCTGCACCAGCTGATCCAACAGCTCCTTAATATGTGATGCCGCGCTGGCATGTTTTGCCGTTGGATAGGATCACTATCATTTTGTGATGTTGCCCTTTGGTCTCGCCTCTGCTCCTTGGGTCTACACAAAGTTGTTGGCTCTGATCCCGGCGCTGTTACAGCAGCAGGGGATATCGGTCCTTGGTTACCTGGACAATCTGCTTCTCCATGCGGAGTTTTCTACGGTGCTGGACACAAATTTGGAAATCACCATGAGTTCAGGTGGATTCTGAACCCTCAGAGGTCGTCCTTGGTCCCTTCCATGAGACTGGGCCTGACTTTGGACTCGTCCTCAGCCAGGGTGTTTGTTCCTCTGGAAACACTCCAAAAACTCCAGACTGCCGTTCAGCTGTTGCTGTCCAGCAAATGATCGTCCCTTCGGACCTGTATAAGAGTTCTCTGATTGATGGTGTCATCCTTCGAGGCGGTCCCCTTCACTCAATTTCACGCTAGGATCCTCCAGAAGTAGATTCTTCTCATATGGAACAGGTATCCAAATTCCCTGGACTTTAAGATTCAGCTGAGCCGGCTGACCAGGGAGTCTCTGATCTGGTGGCTTCGGTCCCTGACCTCCCTATATATTGGACAATTGTCACCGCGGATGTAAGTCTCTCTGGGGGGGGGGGGGGGGGGGGTCCTCGGCAGGTTGTCTGGTCCCTGGAGGTATCAAGGTTACCGATCAATGTTTAGGAGCTGAGAGCGATCCGGCTTTGCCTAGTCCACTGGACAAAGTACCTGCAGGGTTGTCCAGTGCGCATGTAATCGGACAATGCCACGGCCGTGGCTTATGTCATTCACCAAGGGGGCACCAAAAGTGTCCTTGCAGCCTTGGAAGTGGCAGGCATCCTTCGTTGGGCGGAACACTTTGTTCCAGCTCTCTCCGTTGTTAACATTCCAGGAGTGGAAAATTGGCAGGCAAATTACCTCAGTTGACAGGCGTATGCAGGGGAATGGTCCCTCCATCCGTAGGTGTTCCAGCAGTTATGTCTTCGTTGTGGCACTCCAGATTTAGATCGGTTGGTGCCTCCGGTCAACAGAAAAGTACAGAGGTACTCCCGGGGACCGTCTGGCAGACGCTGCAGACATGCTGGTGGCCCAATGGGGTCAGTATCAGCTGATGTGTATGCCTTTCTTTCTAGTTTCTGCCAAGACTTCTTCGCAGGATTGAGGCGGAAATGGATTCCCGTCTTTCTTGTGGCTCCGGACTGGCCCCTTGCCTAGCTTGGTATGCCGACCTGGTCAGGCTAGTCGCAAACGCTCCTTGGAGACTACCTCTCTGGGAGGATATATTATCTCAAGGACCAGTCTTCAATCCTGCTTTTCGGTCGCTGGCTTTGACTGCTTGGCTGTAGAAAGCCAGGTGTTGGACGGGATTGTCTGCTTCAGTGATTCCCACTCGGCTTATAGCGAGGAAAGCGACTTCTAGGAAGATTTATCATCGTACGTGGAAGTTGTAGATTTTGCGTGATGTGAGTCTCTTGGGGCTCCCCCTTGTTCTTACTCGGTTGCTCGGATCTTGGCTTTCCTTTAACGGGGAGTTGATCAAAAGTTGGCCTTGAGTACTATCAAGGGTAAGGTTTTGGTCTTGGCAGTTTTCCAAAGGCCATTGGCCACCCATTACCTGGTGCGTAGCTTCATCCAGGGGTTGCGACACTTGGTGCCTCCGGTGCGACCTCCGTTGCCACCTTGGGGCCTTAATTTGGTGCTGTCGGTTATTCAGAAACCTCCTTTTGAAAGTATTCGAGAGATTCCCCTTCTTACCTTATCCCAGAAGATGGCCTTCTTGGTGGCTATCACTTCTGTGTGCAGGTTGTCGGAACTGGCGGTGTTGTCCTGTTCTCCCTACCTGGTGGTTCACAGGGATGAAGTGGTACTGGTGGTTCACAGGGATAAAGTGGTACTTCGTCTGGATCCATCCTTCCTTCCAACGGTGGTTTCCCGTTTTCACTTAAATGAGGACATTGTGTTACCTTCTTTGTGTCCTAAGCCAAAACATCCTAAGGAATTTGCACTGCATACTCTGGATGTGGTTCGGGCAATCAGGGTGTACTTGCCTACTACTGAGTCTTTTCGAAAGTCAGATTCGCTCTTTGTACTCAAGGATGATCCAAAGAAAGGGCTGCCTGCGTCTGCTACGACTTTCCAGATGGATCAGAAAGTTGTGCAGGCTTATTCAATTAACGGTCAGGTTCAGCCTTTCCCTGTTAAGACGCATTCTACTTGGGCACTTAGTGCTTCCTGGGCTTTTCGCCATCAGGCATCTGTGCTTCAGGTTTGCAAGGCGGCTTCCTGGTCGTCTGTTCACACCTTTACCAAATTTTATAAGGTGGATGTGCTGGCATCTGCAGATGCTTCTTTGGCCGCAAAGTTTTTCAGGCTGCTGTTTAGGGGGCTCTTTGGACTTTCTTAAGGGTGTTTACTGTTTGTTTCAGGTAGGCCTCATCGGCTGTTCTAATGAGTCCTGTGTTGCCTGGTTGGCTATGTTTAGCCTTGGGGACTTGTTTTTCTGCTGTTCCCACCCCTCATTTTATGGCACTGCTTTGGGATGTTCCTACTGATATGCATCAGAGACTGCGTCCGTCAATGAACTTAAGAGAAAAGGATTTTACGGTCTGTCAAAAATCCAGTTTCTTCGTCCCTGTCCATCATTCCCTCCCAAAAGTGTCTCTGGATTCCATTTGAATGAGGACATTGTGTTGCCTTCCTCATGTCCCAAGCCAGCTCATCCCAAGGAATTTACTTTGCATACCTGGATGTGGTTTGTGCGATTTGGGTGTATTTGGCAGCTACTGAGTCCTTGCGGAGGTCAGACTCTTTTTGTGGTTAACGGATGGACCAAGAAAAGGGCTGGCTGCTTCTTCGGCTACCATCTCTAGATGGTTCTTACAGATGTTAACTCAGGCCTATTCTAAAAGGTCAGGTTTCTCCTTTGCTTGTGACGGTGCATTCTACTCAGATGCCAAGTGCTTCTTGGGCCTTCCGTCATCCTGTCAGTTTCTCAAGTTTGCAAGGCAGCCACTTGGTCATCGGTGCATATGTTCACAAGTTTCTACAAAATAGATTCTTTTTCCTCTGTGGATGCTTCTTTTGGCTGCAATGTTTTGCAGGCTGCTTTTTTAAGAGTAGCTGTTCCCTCTTGAGGGGTGTTTTTCTTTTACATTTTTATTTTTTCAGATTGAGCTCCTATTACCTGGTTAAGCCTTCTGTATCCTGGTTAGGGCTCTTATGTTTAGCCTTGGGTTATTTTCCCTGCCTATCCCCTCCCCTCGTTTTGGCGCTGCTTTTGGATGTCCCAGTAGTTCTAATTTATGGATCGCTGTGCGTCTATGAGCGAAAGCGAAAATGGTATTTTCTCAGACAGTACTTACCTTAAAATCCGTTTCTCTTGAGTTTGACGGACACAGCACCCACCCCTCTAAGGAGTTTTGATACTTCCAATACCGCTTGCTACTCAACTGACTACCTAGAGCAGAGAGGGTGAGTTATATTACAGCTGTGGACAGGCCATGGGCGTAGCCAGGGTTTTGTTCTTCCTAGTCCTACTCCTTGAGGAGGCAATATAACCCAGTAGTTATGGTTTATGGAGGGTTGTGTTTGTCGAACTCAGAAAAATGGATTATACGGTAGGTACAAAAAATTATTTTTTTCTTTCTTGCTGACTCTTCAATGGTTAACTTTAGTATTTATTTTGTTTTTTTTTTCAAAGCTGCTGCTCTTTCACTAAGAAACTTCTTTGCAATGCCCTTCAAACAGCACCTTGATGGATACAGGTAATTTCTATAGTGCAATCTGTTTTTAACTGCAATAACAATGTAGTCCTACATGTAGTAATAGTATACTGTAGTACTGTAGTTGTGGACCATTTTCATGACTAGTTCTTATGGCTTTTTTTATTGACAGGAGCAAACTGAGTTATGCTGGTAATAGTAGGAGTGATTGCATTGCTCTTGTCAATGCTTTCCGGGTAAGGTTATGGATTTGTTTACCTTATAGTGATTTTTACAAAAATATGGATTTTTTTTTTTTTTTATAATGTCCCTGTAAAAAAAAAAAAAAAAAAAAAAAAAAGTTTGGGTTTCCATAGATGTTTACGTTTTTTGGTTGTGATATCATACAGATCTAACCAGAAGCTGGCAATGTACACTACAGTTTAAAACATTTGGGGTCACTAGGAAATGTCCTTATTTTTGAAAGAAAAACTGTTTTTTCAATGAAGATCACATTAAATTAATCAGCAATACAGTCTAGACATTGTTAATTTAGTAAATGACTATTCGGGCTGGAAATTCCTGATTTTTAATGGAATATCTACATAGGTATACAGAGGCACATTTCCAGCAACCATCACTCCTTTGTTCTAATGGTACATTGTGTTCACTAAACATGTTAAAAGGCTAATTGATGATCACAAAACCCTTGTGCAATTATGTTAGCACAGCTGAAAACTGTTGTGCTGATTAGAGAAGCTATAAAACTGGCCTTCCTTTTGAGCTAGTTGAGTATCTGGAGCATCAGTATTTGTAGGTTCGATTATACTCTCAAAATAGCCAGAGAAAGATAACTTTCTTCTGGAACTCGACAGTCTATTTTTGTTCGGAGAAATGAAGGCTATTCCAAGTCACTGAAGATTTGCAACAACGGCGTGTACTACTCCCTTCAGAGAACAGCACAAATGGGCTTTAACCAGAATAGAATGAGAATTGGGAGGCCTCGGTGCACACCTTAGCAGGAGGGCAATCACATTAGAGTCTCTAGCTTGAGAAATATACGCCTCATAGGTCCTCAACTGGCAGCTTCATTAAATGGTACCGGCAAAATGCCAGTCTCGCAGTGAAGAGGCGACTCCAGGATGCTGGCCTTCTAGGCAGAGTGGCAAAGAAAAACCCATATCTGACTGGCCAATAAAAGGAAAATATTAAGCTGGGCAAAAGAACACAGACATTGGACAAAGGAAGATTGGAAAAAAGTGTTAAGGACGGATGAATCTAAGTTTGAGGTGTTTGAATCACACAGAAGAACATTCGTGAAATGCAGAACAAGTAAAAATATGCTGGAGGAGTGCCTGACTCCATCTGTCAAGTATGGTGGAGGTATTGTGATGGTTTGGGGCTGCTTTGGTGCTGGTAAAGTGGGACAAGGTAAAAGGGATTTTGAATAAGGAAGGCTATCACTCCATTTTGCAACGACATGCCATAACCTGTGGACAGCTCTTGATTGGAGCCAATTTCCTCCTACAACAGAACAATGACCCAAAGCACACCTCCAAACTATGCAAGAACTATTTGGGGAAGAAGCAGTAAGCTGGTATTCTGTCTGCAATGGAGTGGCCAGCGCAGTCACCAGATCTCAACTCTAATGAGCTGTTGTGGGAGCACCTTGACCGTATGGTACGTAAGAAGTGCCCATCAAGCCAATCCAACTTGTGGGAGGTGTTTCAGGAAGCGTGGGGTGATATTTCTTTAGTTTCGGTAATCTTAATGAAATGAAAAAAGATAACAATATGCAAAACATTCAAAGAACAGAAGTTGGTAAATTACAACAACGTGCATACATAAGTAGCAATGAACAAAGGAACGTGGCTGCAGCGTAAGGAGTCTATAGCATGAACTAAGGTCCTATGCAGAATCGAGAAGCTCCTCTCCCCCGGGCACCCCAGGGGGAATGCACCTGGGGGAGGGGGCGCCTCCTAATATCAGAAACCACAATAAACAGTATACAAATAGTTCCCGGGGCTAAACCCCAGCTATCCAATGAAAGAGAGAAGTGGGGGGGGGGGGAAGGGGCACACATTAGGAGGGGAGGGAACATATAGGGTGGGAAGCAAGAGAGGGGGAGTGCAGATAGGTAGTTAGGCATGAAACCCTTAAATTCTATTCATGAGCATGTAATGAGTACTGTCAGATCTTAACAGTACATTTGCCATGCGATAACCAAGTGTCTCATTTCCTGTGAAAGGCGCCAGAATCCAGTTCCACACTTTTGATTCAAGGTGAGAATAGTATCATTCAGTGAGGGGGATTCTAATGATTTTCAGAGCCTCATGATAGGGAGTTTAGCTGCCAGGAGAAGGTGTATGATTATAAACCGATTTTTAGGTAATAGGGCATGAATATCAAGGTGTAGAAGAGCAAGGGCAGGTTCGAGGGGTACAGGTTGAGCTTGTATATCTGAAACCAGTGAAAAAATTTAGTTCCAGAAGGACCGAAGCGATACACTGGACCATAGTGTGTGGTATAAGGTGCCTTGTTCTCCGCATTGCCGCCAAATGGAGGTTCGAAGGGAGTGATTGATTTTTGAGAGTCTAAACGGAATGAGGTACCAAAAGTGTATCGTTTTAAGGTATTGTTCCCAGTGGTTGGCGCATTTAGTGGCTGATTATGTATAGGAAAATGCTTTCTGCCAGGATGAATCTGGGAAGGTCTTCTGCAACATTTTTTCCCATCGTACCATTGTGGTGGTTTTGTCGGAAGAGTTTTGGTGAGAACTCATCCGATAACAGTTATTCCTTTACACCTATTGTAGGAATCTTGGAAGAGCTGCTTGATCTCAGTGGGTAGTACCAGATGTGTGGGTAGGGGATGTGAGCGGAGGAAAGATCGGATTTGGAGGTAGGTGTGGAAAGTTTTGGGAGGAAGGTTGATTTTTTTTAACCAAGTCAGCAAAGGAGACTACCGAGTGGTCCGGGTAGATATCATGTAAGTAGATGCATGGGCAGGATGAATGCCTAGGCGTCCATAGCCTGAGGTCCAGGTTGGGGATGACGTGTGTCAGGAGAGTGATTGGCAGTGAGATCCGGTAACCTGAGTCTCCCGGAGGTGACTGCACAAAGAGTGCCATCCATTCTTTAAAGGATGCTTGTATAGATGGAGAGGGATTTGGAGGGGGTTTCGCTCCCAATTTGACATCTAGTAGGGCGAGTTGTAGATTTTTATGGGGGATTGCGCTAGCCTCAATATCAGTCCATATTTTTCCGAAGAAGGTGTCCACCAATGTTTAAGCTGATCAAGAACTCAGGCTTTATAATAAGATTTAATATCGGGGACTCCCATATGGCCCAAAGTTCTTTGTCGGGTCATGATACAAAAGGAGCATCTTCAGGGTTTGTGATTCCAGATTAATTTTGTGAGACGTTTTTGAATCGATGCAAAGAAGTACTGTGGGAGGGGGGATAATTAGAGTACGGAAGAGGTAAAGTATTTTAGGGAGAACCAACATTTTAAAGAAAGCTACTCTGCCTGCAGTAGAAAGCTCTTGTATTTTCAGAGTTTTCAATAGGTGTGGGAGGGAATCTAATAGAGGTTTAAAATTCCGGGCGTATAGGTGCGATACCTGGGAGGTAAGTTGAACACCTAAGTAAGGCAGCGAGTGTTCGGGCCATGAAAATGGAAATTGTTTAGACAGAGAAAGTCGAAGGATAAGGGATAGATACAGTTCGAGTCTGGGATTTGGTGGCATTGAGTTTATAGTAAGAGACCTCACTAAATTCTTGGAGCAGGGTATATGTTGCTGCTAGGGATGTGGCAGGTTTAGACAAAAGAAGCAGAACATCGTCCGCGAAGAGGCCGAACTTATGTCCCTGACCATTCATGTGTATACCCTGAATGTGGGGGTTGGAGCGGACTTTTTGGGCCAAGGGTTCCATTAGGAGGGTAAAAATGATGGGCGAGAGGGGGCATCCCTGGCGGGTACCATTCGTGAAGTGTATGGGGACTGACTTAATGCTGGAGTTGAGGACTACAGCTGATGGGTTGGAGTAAAGTGACATAACCGCAGATTGCAACCAGTCACGTATACCAAATGATTCAAGGACCTTTTGGAGATATCCCCAGTGAACCCTGTCAAACGCCTTCTCCGCATGCAAGGAGAGAAGGCGTTCGAGAGGGTCCAACTGAGGAGATCAAATTTGAGAAAGCGTCTGGTGCCATCAGGAGCCTGGCGGCCTGGTACAAATCCTACTTGGTCGGTGTGTAACAGGAGAGGGAGAACCAGTTGTATTCTGAGGGCTAGAATCTTGGCATACACCTTAACGTCCCTATTAAGGAGGGAGATAGGCCTGTAGTTTGCCCGGGATGTGGAATCTTTGCCGGGTTTAGGTCCAGTAACAATTTACAGCATGTAACATATCGGGGGGGAATGAAGCAGTGGAGGAGGCGAGTGTAAAGACAGATTGCAGGTGGGAAGCTATTTAGTTAGGGAAGCATTTAGAATACTCGTTGGAGAAGCCATCTTCTCCTGGGGATTTGTTTGGCAGCGTGGCAATAACAGTACAGATTTCTTGGGAAGTGATGGATTGTGAGATAGACTTGCGCTGGCCAGGGGAGAGAGTCGGCAATGTAATGTCAGCTAAGAACTTAAGGATGTGTGCGGCAGTCGGATGAATTGTGGTCTGATCCTTACGGAGATCATACTGATAGTAATTTGCAAAGGCGTTGGCTATGTCTTTCGGATTGGACAAAATATAAGACGATGTAGGATGCTAAATTGCTAGGATCCGCTGTTTGATTTGTCTAGACTTAATTCTCCTGGCCAGCCGAGCGCCTGCCTTGTTGTGAAGTCCATAGAAACGTGCCCTCATGTATTTGAGGTGAGTTTTGGATTTGTGCAATAACAGGGAGCCAAGGGCCTCCCTATCAGCCATTATTGATTAAGATTAGGGGACGGGTTAGACTTATTTTGCCTCTCCTTAGAAGCGATGGATGATAGCCGCTCTTCATTTCGCCGCCTCCTCTGCTTCCTGAGCCTAGAAGTCAGTTTTATAAGGACACCACGCATATAAGCCTTATAAGCATTCCACAGCGTAAATCTATTAATTTCCTGAGAGTCATGAAATGGAAAAAAAATTGTTGTGTTCCTGCAGAATCGATTGGCGCAAACCTTCGTCTGTTAGTAGTGCAGAGTCTATTGTCCATGGGGGGGGGGGGAGCTACGAAGGGTATAGTCAAGCTCCAACGTTATAGGGGCATGGTCTGACCAAGAAATTTCACCAATCAAGGCTGCCAGGACATTTTGCAAGGTACCTTTGTTGGTTAGAAACATATCTATACGAGAGTAAGAGGAATGTGCAGCAGACAGGAAATTAAAATTGTTTTCAGTACCATGGAAGCAACGCCAAACCTCATACAGTTCATGGTTAAGCAGTAACGGGGCAATGGAATGGGAGGGTCTTCTAGATTTGGACGTGGAGTCCATAGAGGGGTTCAGAACCGAGTTAGTCTCCCCCTATGAGGCGGGACCCTTGTAGGGTGTCCATGACCATAAAAAGCAACGGTCACACTTTGTTCTGGCAGGTAGATAAAGGTGCTGTGTCGTAAAAGTCCGGAGGGATGAGAAGCAGTTCAGCTACAGGTCGGTGAAGCGATGGAAGTTCGAGCTGCAAAGAGAGAAGGGGGAGACAAACAGACAAACAAGACAGACACCAAAAAACAAAAGAAAGGCCTGAAAAATGCAGGCTCAATGGGCGGCTGTAACAGGAGCCGCTGCATCAATTGGGGGATAGCACACTGCTCAGTGTTACACTGGGAAGGGTGCTATACGGGAAAAGAAAACCACTGTGAAGAAAAAATGGCAACTATTTGGGCTGAAAAATACCCGAGTCCAAAAAGAGACAAGTAAAAAAATTGAGGGATTCCTATACGAGCCCAAGGCAACCTCAGCATGGGTGCAGAGGTCACGGATCAGAGGCTGTATGGACTGGGTAGCACAATCAGGACCAGTCAGTCTGAGCGTTCCATAGGAGGGGAGGTAGGCGATGGCTCATCAGGCGGAAGCAGGCGCCATTGCTTGAAGAGATGGATGCCTTTATCCACATTGTAGATCGGGTGGGTCTTCCCCTTCCAGGTGATCAGGAGCTTCATGGGGAACCCCCACTTGTAGATCACATTATGATTGTGTAGTATTTGTGAGCGGAGCGAGCATCTTCCTATTTAAAGCGGTTTGCTGGGAGATGTTAGTGTAGAGCGAGATGCCCGTAAATTTGTCGGGGACCACTGGACTTTGCTTGGCCGCTCGCATGACACGCTCTTTGACGTGGTAGTAGTGGATACGCGCCAGAACATCCCTGGGAGCTGTGTCCGGCAGGAACTTGGGCTTGGGAATTCTATGTGCTCTATCAATACAAAGTTCTATGTCACTCAGCTATGGGATCAGAGATTTCATGAGCCACTGCAAATAATTAGTGAGGTCAGCTTGTTGTACAGATTCAGGGATACCTCTGAACTTTGTGAGCGGTCTTCTAAATCCACAAATTTGTTCTGCATGCGTTGTAGCTCGCTTTCTTGATCCGTGTAGGCATCTACCAAATCATTGTGAGCTGTATACAGGTCCGCCATCTTAACTTCTATGTGCTGGATTTTTGCATCATGGGTCTGAACTGTATCATGCAGGGGTGCAAACATAGTTGAAAAATCAGCATGAAGGCTGCTGCAGAGAGAGAGCAGCATATTCTTCATAGTCGCCTCCGATATAGCCTGGTCAGTGGCTGGAAAAAGCTATATGGTGGTGTTAGAGGGGTTAATAGGCCCAGAGGCTTGATCTGCCATGTGTTGTGTGGAGGGGAGACCCCTATCCTCTTCCCTACGCTGCCTGGACTTGGCTGGACTGCGGGTTGTGGGTGAGGAGGGAGGGGAACATTCCTCCAGATCTGCAATGGTCCCCTGTCTGCCTCACAGTCTCCCCCGAGGGATACAGGCCGCGCTCTGTGCCGAGGCCGGCGCCATCTTGCCTACCTCGGTGCGGTCCGACCAGAAAGAAGTCTGTGAGGCGCTGCGGCTGTTTTTAGGTCCTTGCGGCGCTTGGACATGATTGTTGCTGTTGCTGGGTGTGAGGTAGGGTTGAACGAAGCCCTGCATGTCTCTATGCGTCGTAGCTGTGAGCCGGGATGAGCTGAGGCTGCCGGAGCTCTGCAGTTAAACAGCCACCATCACCGCTTACCTCAACAAATTGACAGCTAGAATGCCAAAGGCTGCAAGGCTGTAATTGCTACAAATGGAGAATTATTTGAGGAAAGCAAAGTTTGAAGGACAAAATTATTATTTCAAATAAAAATCATTATTTCTAACCTCGTCAGTGTCTTGACTATATTTTCCATTCATTTTGCAACTCATTTGATGAATAAAAGTGAGTTTTCATGGAAAACATGGAGTTGTCTGGGTGACCCCAAACTTTTGAACGGTAGTGTAATTGAAATGCAGAGCCAGGAACAAGGTGGGACTTTTCAGTTTTGCTAGGATTCTGAGTTAATACACCAGTAATATACAGGTGCATTTCAAAACATTAGAATATCATCAAACAATTTATTTCAGTAATTCATTTAAAAAGTGAAACTTGTATATTTTATATAGATGCATTACACACATATATATTTCAAGCTTTTTTTTTTTTTTAATTGATTATGGCTTAATTAAACCCAAAATTCAGTATCTCCGAAAATTTGAATATTACATAAGACCAATAAATGGAATTGTAATACAGAAATGTTGGCTTACTGAAAAGTATATCCATTTAAAGTATAGTATGCACTAAATCAATACTTGGGATCGGGGGCTCCTTTTGCATGAATTACTGCATCCATGTGGCGTGGCATGGTGGCGATCAGCCTATGGTACTGCTGAGGTGTTATGGAACCCCAGGTTTTTTTGAATGTGGTCTTTGGCTCTTCATTGTTGGGTCTGGTGTCTCCCCTCTTGCTCTTAAAAATGCCCCATAGATTCTCTATGGGGTTTAGGTCAGACGAGTTTGCTGGCCAATCAAGCATAGTGATACCATGATCATTGAACCAGGTATTGATACTTTTGGCAGTGTGGGCAGGTGCCAAGTCCTGCTGGAAAATAAAATCAGCATCTCCATAATGGTCAGCAGAGGGATGCATGAAGTGCTCTAGAATTTCCCGGTAGAGGGTTGCGCTGAATTTTGACGTGACAAAACACAGTAGACCAACACCAGCAGATGACATTGCTCCCCAAATCATCTTGGAAAAATTTGCATTTTATTTGGAAATCAAGGTCAGGGAGTCTGGACGGAGAGTGGATAGGCACAGAATTTAAGTTGCATGAGGTCCAGTATGAAGTTTCCACAGTGATGATTTGGGGAGTAATGTTGCTGCTGCTGGTGCTGGTCCACTGTTATATCGAGTCCAAAGTCCTTGCAACCCTCTACCAGGAAATTCTGGAGAACTTCATTCTTGCCTCTGCTGACCAGCTTTATGGAGATGCTGATGCCTTGTATCAACAGTTCAGGCTGGTGGTTGTAGTGCAATCATTTGGGAGATATTTTCTTGGCACACTGAGCCCCTTATAACTAATCGAGCATCGTTTAAATGCCACAGCCTACCTGAGTATTGTTGCTTATGTCCATACCTTTATGACTACAGTATACCCATCTTCTAATGGCTCCTTCCAGCAGAATAATGCACCATGTCACAAAGCTCAAATTCATCTAACTGGTTTCTTGAACATGACAATGAGTTCACTGTACTCACACGGCCTCCAGAGTCACCAGGTATCAATCCAATATAGCACCTTTGGGATGTGGTGCAACGGGAGGTTTGCATCATGGATGTGCAGCCGCCAAATCGGGAGCAACTGCATGATGATATTATGTCAGTATGAATCAAAATCTGAGGAATGTTTCCAACACCTTGTTGAATCTAATCTTCAAAGAATTAAGACAGTTGTGAAGGCAAAAGGGGGTCCAACCCAGTACTAGCAAGGTGTACCTAATAGTGTCCGGTGAGTAGATCTTCATCTCGACTATCTAAAGCTTTTTTTTTTTTCTCTCTAGTTTTGGCAGGATTGCAAAGAGAGAGGTGACCTTAGAAAGCCCAAGGTGCGTAAAATAAATTCTGCATCCTATGCATTTTGTGTTTTCTCCTTCTTTATCAAGTAGGTTACCACAAACTTGGTTGTCATGTTAGACATTCAACTTTTTGGGCCAAATCAAACTTGTGCCCTGTGGCAACGCATACTTTTCTGCAATTCACGTTAAAGAACCTGCTCTTTGTACTGTGCGTTGTGGTAATGGCACCCCAAAACATTTTGAGCTCAGCACGCTACAATGTATGATTTCTACTGCGCACGCGTCTAGTCGCGTATAGTGCCTTGCGACCGTATTCCCCCTCTTATTTTTTTTCATTACACCCTGGAATTAAAATAGATTTTTGGGGGCTTTGTACCATGTGAAGTATGTAAAAGATTTTTTGGTGACAAATAACTAAGATAAAAATGTGTGTGTGCAGAAATATTCACCTCCTTTGATATATTATTCCTTTTAAACCTTTTAGGTTACACCCCTGGGGCAGTCCCAGAGGGTATACCATCACTTCCTGCTGTAGAACTCCAGTTATTTCTGCATAGTCAGGAGTAAGGGTCCACACACGCTGAGGGCTTTAATAGTGAGGATGAGTTTTCGCCCTCCACAGCCACGCATGAAAAAGTGCTGGTGGAGGCCCTAATTGTCAGTGCGGGGAAACTAAAGTTGGAGGACTCAGCTGAGGCTATGTCGGCGACGCCGGTGCAGTTTGGCTCCCGGAAATCGGCCAAGCTTACCAAGGTGTTTCCCTTTTCTGCCTATTTTGACGATATTGTCACTATTCATGGGGTTCCCCAAAATGCATGGTTGGAATACCTAAGCGTTTTGCTTGGAGATATTCCTTTGAGGAGTCTCTTCTGAAGAACTAACGGTTCCACCGTCGGTGGATTCTCAGGTTTCCAGGCTGAAAAAGGCCACACTTTTGCCGGTTTAATATTCTCTATCTTTTAAGGACCTCGTGGACAAAATAGCTGAGGCGTTGGTTCGGTACCTCTTCACCGTGATTGGTTAAATTGTAAGACCGGTGTTTGCTATCACCTTGGTATCCCATACCTTAATGAAATGGGCTAAGATTTTGCGCCAGGATCTGGAGGGGAGTCAACATCCTGAGCTGGCGGATCAGTTGATCCAAGGGTTACAGTATATTTGTGATACATCTCTGGGTGCAGCCCCCTTGGCCGGCAGGGTTTTGGTGACGGCGGTGATCCTTTACCGCATGATCTGGTTGAAGTACCGGTCAGCTGTCCAGGCTTCTAAAAAGGTGCTGATTGATTTTCCTTTTGTCGGTGAACGTCTGTTCAGTGCCTCTATGGAAGAGATCATTAAGGGCCTTACAGAAGGCAAGAGTACGTTGCTTCCGCAGGCTAAGGGCAAGGAACCTCGCCGTAAGCGGGGTTCCTTCTTTTAGGCTCACAAGCGGCCCTTTTGTCCGTCTGAATCACAGGAAAAGGGCTCGAGATCCACCCGTAACTTTGCTGGAGGCTCCGAGAGACCCCCGAATGTTAGATCCAAAGTGGGCAATTCTGGTTCCGCAGACAAGCCTTACCCAGCCTGAAGGGGCACCCTCACCCGCATTTTGGCTGGGGTGTACATCTTCACTTCTTTCTGGATCCGTGGACCTTGCTCATTCAGGACAAATGGGTCCACGAACTGATTTGATTCGGTTACAAGATCGAGTTTTGGTCCTTGCCTCCGGCAAGGTTCTTTCCTTCCAACTTACGCCTGTCTCCAGAGCGGCTACAGGGCCTCAACGGAGCAGTGCAGGACCCGTTAGCACAAAGAGTTATTGTGCTGGTTCCAGAGTCTTAACTTTTCCAAGGTTTTTATTTAAATCTGTTTACAGTTCCTAGGAAGGAAGGAAGGCAAGGTTCGTCCGATCTTGGATCTCAAGGCTCTGAACCACTTTGTGCGGGTTCAGAAATTTCAGATGGTGTCCATCCGCACAGTAGTAGCTTTCCTTCATCAAGGAAATATGCTGGCTTCTATCGATCTTAAGGACGCTTCCCTTCATATTCCAATATATGTTGTGCATCAGCATTTTCTTAGTTTTGCCTTGGCGTAGGAGAACTTTAAATTTGTGGCATTACCCTTTGGTCTCGCCTCAGCACCAAGGGTGTTCACAAAGGTTTTGGGCCCAGTTTTGGCCTTGTTACGGCAGAAGGAGTTTGCAGTACTAGGTTACCTGGATGATCTTCTGTGTGCAGGGTCTTCCTTGGCTCTAGAAGCCGACTTGGACGTTCCGGTGCAAACTCTGCAGGAGTTCAGGTGGACACTGAATTTTCAGAAATTGGCACGGTCTCTCAAAGAGAGATACAAAGCTGTATTACTTGGGTCTGACGCTGTATTCAGTGTCAGCCCGGGTGTTTCTTCCTCAGACAAGACTTCTGAAGCTACAGGATGCTGTTCAGCTCCTGTTGTCCAAGGATCGATCGTTACTCAGGATTTGCATGCAAGTGCTGGGTCTAAAGGTCTCCACCTTTGAGGCGGTTCCGTTTGCGCCGTTCCACATCAGACCTTTGCAAATGGAGATTCTGATCATATCGAACAAGAATTCGCTGTCATTGGACAATTTGATCCTGTTGAGTCGTGGTTCGAGGGAGTCTCTCCTATGGTGGCTTTGCTCCCCGGCTCTACGTCTGGGAAAATCTTTTCTTCCCCTGTATTGTACTGTAATGACCACGGATGGCAGTCTGGGGAGATGTCTTGACAGTGTGTTCGGCCCAAGGTGTCTGGACTCAGGAGGAGTCCAGGTTGCCCATAAACATCCTGGAAATTCGGGTGATCAGACTTTGTCCAAATGAATGGATCATCTGCAGGGACGCCCTGTGTGGATACAATCGGACAGTTCTATAGCTGTGGCATATGTCAATCATCAAGGGGGCACAAAGAGTGCCCTGGTGGCCCAGGAAGAGTCCGGCATCTTGAGGTGGGCAGAACAATGTTCCAGCCCTCTCTGCTGTGCACATTCCAGGGCTAGAGAATTGGCAGGCAGACTATCTCAGTCGGCAGACGTGTGATCGGTGAGAATAGTCTCTTCACCCGGCGGTATTTCATCAACTCGCTCGGTCTTAGGTGGAGGACCCCTGATGTGGATCTGCTGGCTTCCCATCTCAACAGAAAGGTGCAGAGGTTTGTGCCAAGGTCTTGAGATCCTCTGGCAGATGCTCTGGTGGCTCCTTGGGGTCAGCCAAGTGTTGAAGGAATAGAGTTCTTTCTGAATCAGTGATTCTGACTTGAAGGCCAGAAAGTGTACTTCTAGGAAGATCTATCATCGTACGTGGAAATCTTACATCTCATGGTGAGAATCGCTGAAGGTGCGGTGCAGCCTCGCCTCTTTTCCATGGCTAGGATTTTGACCTTTCTTCAAAAAGGAGTTGAATAGCGGTTGGCTTTGGGCACTATCAAAGGCCAAGTGTCAGCTTTGGCTGTGATTTATCCATCGTCTTTTAGCTACGCGTGCCTTGATTTTTACAAGGTGTTCGCCATATGGCTCCTCCGTGGCGATCCCCACTACCTCCGTGGGATCCTAATTTGGTATTGTCTTCTTTTGAGAACATTAGGGAGATCCCTCTGCTTACACTATCTCAAAAGGTTACCTTTTTGATTGCTTTTACTTCTGCCCGCAGAGTATCTGAATTGGTGGCGCTGTCCTACCGTTCCCCTTATCTGGTGGTCCACAGAAATAAGGTGGCACTTTGACCTAATCAGTCGTTTCTTCCTAAGGTGGTTTCTGATTTTAATCTGAATGAATACATTGTGCTGTCTTCACTCTGTTCTAAGCCCAAGTATCCCAAGGAAGTTGCTTTGCATTCTTTGGATGTGGTTTGGGTAATTAAAGTTTACCTGCTGGCTATGGAAGAGAAAAGGAGGTGCAAACAGCTAGTGCGTCACCCTTGGACACTTTTAAAATGTTTAAAATGCCAAAAACATACTTGCTCCATTCCTCAGAGGTGCTCTGAGAAAGGGCGCTTGCCTCCCGTAACGTGTCAGCTGTCCAATTACAGGGACATGTTCATTTCCACAAGTGGTGGAATCATTCTATGCGATTTTTGCTCTTCATGTCTGAGTATGTTTTTGGGATTTTAATAAACATTTTAAGTGTCCAAGGGTAATGCACTAGGTGTTAGCGCCTCCTTTTCTCTTCCATGTGCATATTGTTTGGAGTTCCCCGCCTGAGGAGAGCAGCACGCCTATCATTCCCATCGGAGTGAGCGCTTGGGTGATTCAGTTGTTTGGAAAATTACCTGGTGGCTACTGAATCTTTAAGGAAATCAGATTTTCTCCTCACCGAAGGACCTTTAAAGGGGTTGGCTGCTTACATATCCAGATGGATCAGGCAGAGGGTGGTACAGACTAGGCGCATTCTACTAGAGCGTTGAGGACTTCTTGGGCTTTTCGCCATCAGGCGTCAGTAATGCAAGTTTGCAAGGGGGCAACTTGGTCGTCTGTGCACATGTTCACAAAATTCTACAAAGTAGATGTTTTGGCATCCTCATATGCTTCTGTTGGCCGCAAGGTTTTGCAGGCTCCTGTTTCAGAGAAAATATTCTTTTTGAGGGTGTATGTTTCTAGGTGATCTCCAGTTGTTCCTGGTTGGCTAAGTTTAGCCTTTGGGGAATTACCTTCTTTGTAGTCAAAAATCCATTTTTTTTCTTTCCCCTAACAATTTTTACCTTTTTTAGTTTTGCAGGAAAAAAAATCCCCAATGGCAATTAAATACCACCAAAAGAAAGCTCTATATGTAAAAAAAAAAAAAAAAATTTGTTTGGGTACAGTGTTGGAGGACCATCCAGTTGTGCAAAAGCACTAAAACCTAAAAACTGGCCTGATCAGGAAGGGGGTGAAAGTGCCCATTAGGCAAGTGGTTAATAGTTGGTCAAGGTTAAGTATTATTTCCCTGGAGAATGCAACTTTACAATCAAGTAAAAAAAATGTCAGCGCTTGTATTTCTATACTGACAATTACTCCAAAAACTTGTAAGGTTCCCAACAGCTCAATGTATGTGGCACATCATCCCCATGACATAACATTTCAAGCAGGGCTCCTTTCCTGTTGGGCTATATAGAGATTAACAAAAGACTATCTTAGGACTTCTCATAAGTAAAGGTATCCTATCATACTGGCATTTTTCAAAGGCTTTTTGTACAAATACAAATCCTAACTGTGTGTAAAATTGCACTTAAACATAAGGCCTCATGTACATTGCTGATAAACTGACATTTAGCAGTAGTTGGGCATTTTTTTTTTTTTTGAGCAGCCCCTGAACTTTCCTCTGTTATTATCTGTCTGTAGTTTAGAGGCAGTTGCATTTTAGAGGCTTTTTTTTTTTTTTTTTTTTTTTTTTTTTTTTAAAAGCAAAAAAAAAAAATGTATTTAGGATGAAAATTTATAGGCATTTGAAATGCCAAATGCTTCTAACAACTTGCAAACGCGATTAATTGCGGTAGAAAGGTTTATAAGCGTTTTCGTTCATAGGCGTTTTTAAAATGGAAACTGCTGACCATTTGCTATAGGGAAAAACAGACTTTCCAGGAGAGAGTGACTGCATTTGTAAAATCTGTTATCTGCAAAAATGCTTCCAAACAAAAACATTGATGAACGTCGGTAAACGTGACATGTAAAAGTTTTTTAACGTCATTTACTAGCTGCCAAGTTCCAGCGTTTTCAAACATCCAGTGTACATGAGTTCTTAAAGTGGTTGTAAACCCATTCTTATAACTTTTACCTATAGGTAAGCCTTTAATAAGACTTACCTAAAGGTACTGTAAATATCTCCTAAACTTGCACTGTTTAGGAGATATTTACATTTCATGCAGCCCATGCCATTTCTTCAGAGCCCTGTGCCGTGACCGGCGGCTCTTGCGCGCATTCGTGGGAGTGACGTCACGCGGCTCCCGGCCAGTAGCATAGCCGGAGTCTGCAGACCAGAAAGGAAGATGGCAGAAGATGGATGCGGCCTCCAGAGGGGACGGCCAGGGCTTCGTTTGGAGGTAGGTGTCACATAATGTGCTAGTATGCAATGCATACTAACACATTATGCATTTACTTTGCAGGGAAGAAAAATGCTAAAAAAAAAAAAAAAGTTTACTTCTGCTTTAAAGACATTTTAGCTATCCAGTGAAATGTTTAGAAATTGTATTCTTCTCTTTTTATTAAATATGCGTGAAGACAATGCCCTACAACTTCAGCTAGATGAATACTAAGACTTCACTTTTTTTTTTTTGTATGTAGCCTTACTTTGCTATGTTATTTTAGATTCCATTTTTTACTATATATACTAAAATATCTGTGAAAAGCTAGATGTTTTACTTGGAATATAAAAATTGCTATATATAAAGTCTAAGATTAAATACAGATGAATAGAGGACAAAGCTTGTTTTGTTAATAGAAGCAATATTACAACTCTTATAAATGGCAGAGTTGGGCAGAAAAGACAGGCTCAGTGGGGCACTCTTAAGGAGTGGCTGTCACATGTCAATTTGCCCTATTAACCCCTCCCCTAACATTGTGGAGGTGGGTAAGGGGAGTCAATGGAAGAGGATTTTTGCTAGAAAAGGGATGCTTTCTATTGGCCACAAGTTTTGTCCCTTGTCCTTTTTTCTTTTTAAAAAATGAACCACTTGCTGAGCACCGCACGACTATTTACTGCGGCGGTCAGCCCCTACTGGGCAAAGGGATGTAGTACTACGTCGCTCGCCCACGAGCCTCTAGGGGGCGCGTGCGCCCCTGCTCAGTCACTAACCTCCCCGGGCGAGAGACCGGCGGCTCCGATGTCCGCCGGCTACTCGCAATCTCCCGCTGGAGAGGGAGAAAGGCAGGCGGCTAATGTAAACAAAGCCGCCTGTCATTCTCCCTGGTGTAACTGTAGAGACTATACGATCCTGCTATGTAGGATCGTATGTCTCTGTGGTTACATCACAAGCCACGCCCCCCCCCCCACAGTTAGAATCGTGCCCCTAGCGATACATTTAACGCACTAGTCACCAATAAAGTTAACCCCTTCCCTGCCAGTGTCATTTTTACAGTAACAGTGCATATTTATAGCACTGATTACTGTAGTAGTCACTGGTACCCCCAAAAATATCAGTCAAGGGTCCGATCTTTCCGCCGCAATGTCGCAGTCCCGCAAAAAAAAATCGCATATCGCCGCCATTACTAGTTAAAAAAAAAACAATTAAAATGACAATTCTTTCCCGTAGTTAGTAAATGCAATAACTTTTGTACTTTTGTGCAAATCAATCAAAATACGCTTATTGCTATTTTTTTTTTTTTTTTCACCAAAAATATGTAGCAGAAAACAAATTGGCCTAAAATGTTAAAAAAATTTAGATTTTTACATTTTTTTTTTTTGGGGAATTTCATATAAAAAAATGTGAAAAATATTGTTTTCTCTTACGTCCTCCGACAGTCGCCGCCCCTCATCACTATTGGGTATTGACTTCCGCTCCGCAGGAGTAGCTAGGCATAAGACTTAGTTAAAAGAACAAAAGCATTTAGCATAGACACACCCATAGGGGCTGTCCCACTGATCAATACCCCCCTGCAGTGATCCCTCCCAACTTAGTTTGTCTCTGCCTAGCGTAGTCAGGCTTCCCTGTGCTGGGGCTTCAGTCTCAGTCTTTCTAATCTTTTCTTTGATTTTTATTTGCAAAAATGTCAGTTTTTTCTTTGCTTTACTAGCTGTTTATTTTGTCAGCTTTAGTTTAGTCGGATCTTCGGATGAAGATGGATCATGCGGAGCTGGGAATTTAGACTGGCGGCCCTGGATCTCCAGGGCAGAGGGTCAGATGGATCCCCAGCCCGCCTTTGAGCGTTCGGCTATAGTTCGCCCTGGCGCTATGAACAACCCATCCCTGCTCGCAGCAGGGATGCAGCCTGTGAGGTGGCTACCTCACTGGACACGTCTGCGGTTCTGTGCTGCAGTGTCCTGTGTTTTTGGCTGACGGCATTCCCTGTCATCTGAGGACACAGGCTTTCCGTTCATAGAGGCACCCCACGCCATCCGGTACAGATAAGTGCTTTCTGTGTGGGGACCTCTGTCTGGGGTGGCAGTCCTGTGTTTCTGTGTGTCCCCTCATGTCTGTGCGTTTGTGGGGCTCCCTGATGCTTTCCCTGCGGGTGTCTTCTTTATTACACTGCTGGCACTGTGTGGTGTGGGGGCCCCTCTTCTGTGTCACTTTTAGTGTTTGGGAGGTGCAGACTGTATGTGAGGCGACCGCTGCAGCTGAAAACCGCGTGGTCCGCCATTTTGGATGTGGGCAGCATGTCTGGCTTCACTGTGGGCTTTTACTATAGCTTGCTATGTAGGGATTTTGGCGCCAGCTTGCGCCATCTTGTGTGTGGCAGAAGGATCGTACCGAGCACATGTCGGCGGCCATCTTGCCAAAGCCTTCCATTCATTCCTATGGGCAGCCATTTTCCCTGGGCCTTGCAGCATATAGTTCAGCCTCTGGTGACTCACTTCCTTTTCCTCTTTAGCAGCGATCGGTGTGGTAACACTCTGTGGGGCTCTGCAGATTGTCTCTTCCATATCTCTCTGTTCTATCCTTCCTGGCTCAGTTTTGTCCCTTTTGGGGGGTCTGTGTACACTGTGTTTATAGCGGTGGGCTGCGCTATCCGCAGCGCTTTTAAAGGGCCAGTACTTTCACTGTTGTTTTTTTGCAATGGTTTCTCAGGACAGCAAAGTCCCCCAGCCTTGGTTGGGGACCCCAGTTCTGCTGAACCCCCTGTTATACCTAATTTGGCCGCTGTGGTGGCGTCTTTGGTGTCAAAAATGGAGGTGCTGATGGCTGAACGTGCTGCTAGGAAAAGGCCCAGATTATCTTTCTCCTCTGATTCAGATGTTGATGTGGCTGCTATGGCTGGCGTGCCCCTTTCAGGGTCTTGCTCGTCCCTGGACCCTCTGGGGTCTGAGGGGGAGGTGGAGGGGGTTGATGAATCTTCCCCGGGGTCGCCTGAAGAACGTGCACACATGGATGATTTGATTTCTTCTGTGAAAGAAACACTACATTTGGAGGATGAGCCCACTCCTCCGGCCGTTGTGTCCTCATTTGGTACACATAGGGCCCGCAAGTCGGCGCAGGTTTTTCCCTGCCCCGCTGAGTTTCATCACACAGTGAATGAACAATGGCGCAGTTTAAAACGCCCTTCACGGTGCCTAGTCGGTTTAAACTGCTGTACCCCTTTGCGCCTTCTACGGATGCGCTGGTGCGTGGCCCCCAAGGTGCATCACGCTGTGGCCGTGTTAAACAAGGCTACTCTGGTCCCCACTGATGATACTCCGGAGTTCTGGGGTCCTACGGACAGGAGGTTTGAGTCTCTTGCTCGCCATGCCTATACGGTGGCGGGTTCCATGCTCAAACCTATCTTCGCTTCTGTCATGGTGGCTCAGGCGGTGGCGGACTGGACTAAGGTGCTTAGACGCACACTAGTGTCTGATTCTGCCCCACCTGCTACGCTGGAAATGGTGGACCAAATTCATCAAGGGGTCATGTTTTTGTGCGATGCGGCCCTAAATGAGGCCCCTTTTGGCTGCACGCCTGTCTAGTGTTGCGGTGCTTAACCGTCTAATGAAATGGCTGAAGAGCTGGTCGGCTGACCAGACATCACGAAAAACGGTGGCTGATTTTCCCTATGCTGGGTCTCGCCTTTTTGGCGAGGCCTTGGATACTTTGGTGAAAGGAGTCACTGGGGGCAAGAGCACTCTGCTGCCCCAGAATCCGAAGAACAAGTCCTTTCGCGGCAAGCAGGGTCCTGCCTTTAAACCCACTCAGGGGTCCTTTCGTGCCTTTAAGTCACAATTCAAGGGCAAACCTTTCAAGGGCCAAGGTGGCCAGAAGAAACCCTGGGCGGGTAAGCAAAAGTCCAGCCATGCTGGCACGGCAGCTCAGCCCGCCTCTGCCTAAAGGGATGCCTTCACCCGTTTCAGGGGTGGGGGCACATTTGCACGGTTTCCTCCAACCTTGTCTGCTCCGTATTCCGGACAGGTGGGTTCAGGAAATCATTCGATCGGGATACAAGATCGAATTCCTTTCGCGGCCGGTGGACAGATACTTTCCCTCAAATCGTCATTTGACCCCAGGGCGTTTACAGGACCTTCATCAAGCGGTGCAGGACCTCCTGGTCCAGGGGGTAATTGTCCCGGTGCCTCATCAGGACAGGTTTCGGGGGTTTTACTCCAATCTGTTCACTGTGCCCAGCAAGGAGGGCAAGGTGCATCCTATCCTGGACTTAAAAGCTCTGAACCGCTTAGTGCGCGTTCGGAAGTTCCGCATGGAATCCCACCGCTCAGCGGTGGCCTCCCTGAGTCCAGGGGAATTCCTGGCCTCTATCAACCTGAAGGATGCGTACCTTCACATCCCCATTTTCGAGGGTCATCAGAGGTACCTTTGGTTCGCCATTGCGAAGGACCATTATCAGTTTGTAGCGTTACCTTTCGGTCTCCCTTCGGCTCCAAGGGTCTTTACCAAAGTGCTGGCGCCTGTTCTGGGCCTGTTGAGGGCACAGGGCATTGTGGTCTTGGGATATCTAGACGACTGTTAAGATCGAGTGCCAGTCAGAGCCTCATGTGTGATCTGTCAACTACGGTACAGACACTACAGGAGTTTGGTTGGACCATCAACGTTCAGAAGTCGACTTTGTCTCCTTCAATTCGTTTTCCCTATCTGGAAATGGATCTGGACTCTTCTCAAGCGAAGGTTTTGCTGCCGGAGGACAAGCTCCGGACCCTTCAACACGAGGTCAGGTCCCTCAGGGACAACCAGTCCTCGTCGCTCAGGACCTGTATGCGGTGCCTGGGGTTGATGGTATCGGCCTTCGAGGCGATCCCATTTGCTCAGTTTCACACTCGGTCTCTCCAAGCAGAGATCTTGGCCAGGTGGGACAGGCTTCCTCAGTCCTTGGTTCTGAGGGTTTCGTTGAGTCGCCAGACCAGAATGGATCTTCTGTGGTTTCTTCAGTCCCCGGCTGTGTCAGAAGGAAAATCCTTTCGTCCGTTGCTGTGGACGGTGATTACCACGGATGCCAGCCTGTTAGGCTGGGGTTGAGTCCTGGACAACCTGTCTGCCCAGGGCACTTGGTCGGAGGAGGAATCCTCCCTTCCGATCAACATATTGGAATTGAGAGCGATCAAACTCTTTCAGTGGTCGGATCGACTGCGGGGCTGTCCTGTTCAGGTACAGACGGACAATGCTACCGTGGTGGCTTACATCAACCACCAAGGGGGCACCAGGAGTGCCCGGGCGGCCCGGGAGGTGACCGACATTCTGTCTTGGTCCCAGACTCAAGTCCCGACAATTTCAGCAGTTCATATTCCGGGTGTGGAGAATTGGCAGGCTGACTATCTGAGCCGCCAGACCCTGGATCAGGGGGAATCGTCCCGAAACCGGAGGTCTTCCAAATGCTGTGTGCGAAGTGGGGATCCCCAGAAGTGGATCTGTTCGCGCCGCGGCTAAACCACAAGGTGGAAAGATTCGTGGCAAGAACGCGTGATCCGCGGGCGGACGCCTCGGATGCGTTGGTTGCCCCTTGGCATCAGTATCGTCTGATGTATGCCTTTCCTCCAATTTAGTTGTTGTCCAGGTTCCTTCGCAGGCTAGCCTCGGAACCGAACTTGGTGATCCTAGTGGCGCCGGACTGGCCACGCCGGTCCTGGTACGCCGACGTTCTTCACCTGGCAGCCGAGCCTCCTTGGCGGCTGCCACTGTGGGAAGATCTGCTGTCTCAGGGACCAATCTTCCATCCTGCTTTACAGTCGCTGGCGTTAACGGCCTGGCTGTTGAAAGCCAGGTCCTGAGAGACAGGGGTCTCTCCCCAGAAGTCATTCCTACTTTAATCAAGGCTAGAGAAGCCTCGTCCGGAAAAATTTATTATCGCACTTGGAAAGCCTATTTTGCCTGGTGTGAGTCCAGGGGGTTTTCTCCTCGCTCATACTCGATGACGAGAGTGTTGGCTTTCCTTCAGACTGGTGTGGACCAGCGCTTGGCGCTGGTCATGATAAAGGGCCAGGTTTCTGCGCTGGCTGTTCTTTCAACGCCCTGTGGTGTCTCATTCTTAATTCATTCTCATTCTTTATTCAAGGTGTTCGACATTTGGCTCCTCCCAGGAGGGAGCCTTTACCTCCATGGGACTTGAACGTGGTTCTGTCCGTATTACAGCGTTCTCCCTTTGAAAACATCCGGGAGATATCGTTACCTCTGCTGTCTAAAAAGGTTGTCTTTCTAGTGGCGATCACTTCGGCTCGCAGGGTGTCAGAATGGGCGGCGTTGTCTTGCCGCTCTCCTTATTTGGTGGTTCACAAGGATAAGGTGGTCTTGCGACCTCATTCATCTTTTCTCCCTAAGGTGGTCTCTGATTTTCACCTTATTGAGGACATTGTTTTGCCTTTGCTCTGTGCGAAGCCTAAGCATCCTAAGGAGGTTGCATTGTATTCCTTGGATGTCAGGGCGATTAGGGTATTCCTGTCGTCCACTGAATCCTTTCGAAAATTGGATTTCCTCTTTGTCCTTCCTGAGGGACCTCGGAAGGGCATGGCTGCGTCTGCGGCGACCATTGCCAAATGGATCAGACAGACCATTGAAAAGGGCTATACTTTGAAGGAACGGTTCCACCCTTCCCTGTTAAGGTGCACTCTACCAAATCATTGATTACGTCCTGGGCCTACCGGAATCAGGCCTCGGTGGCCCAGGTGTGCAAGGCTGCGACTTGGTCGTCTGTGCACACCTTTTCCAAATTCTATAAGGTGGATGTTCTGGCATCAGCTGATGCCTCCTTTGGCCGCAAAGTTCTCAGTGCGGCAGTGCCATAGGGGACCCTTGTTTTTTTGTGGGTCCCTGGCTGTTTGGGTGTTTATCCCCTGGGTAATTTGTTTTCCTGGGTTGTTGCTCCTGTTGAGCCTTTTTCTGTTGCCCAGAAGGTTCTCTTGCTGTGCGTGTAAGGTTCCTTTCTCTGATGTGGGTACTGCGTTGCCTTTTCTACGGTTGCGTCTCCCACCCCTCATGTCTACACTGCTTTGGGACATCCCAATAGTGATTACTTATGAGGGGCGGCGACTGTCGGAGGACGTAAGAGAAAACTGAATTTTTGTAAAATCTTACCGTAAAATTCCTTTCTCGGAGTCCTCCGACAGTCTCCGCCCCTGCCCCTCTTTTGGGGTTTTTTCTTGTACACCTACTGCTATTCTACCAAGCTGAGTTGGGAGGGATCACTGCAGGGGGGTATTGACCATTGGTACAGCCCCCATGGGTGTGTCTATGCTAAATGCTTTTGTTCTTTTAACTAAGTCTTTATGCCTAGCTACTCCTGCGGAGCGGAAGTCAATACCCAATAGTGATGACTTATGAGCGGCGACGACTGTCGGAGGACTCAGAGAAAGGAATTTTACGGTAAGATTTTACAAAAATTAATTTTTTTCAAAATTGTCGCTCTTTTTTTTTTTTTTGTTTATAGCGCAAAAAGTAAAAATCTTACAGGTGACCAAATACCACCAAATGAAAGCTCTGTTTAAGTATAGCGTCGCACGACCGCGCAATTGTCCATTAAAGTCACGCAGTGCCGAATCGCAAAATAGGCCCTGGTCTTTGAGCAGCCAAATCCTCCGGGGCTTAAGCGGCTAAGTCTTTACAGTGGAACTTCCTGTGAAAGTGTGTTTTGTTGCTTTTCTTTTTTGATAAAGGGGTGGGGGGGGTTACCATTCTGTGAGCATTCTCCTTCCTTCCTTCCATGCGCAGGGACATTTTTGCAAGGATGAGATGTGGTTTTTTCAATTTGTTCACCATTAAGTCATTTTCTTGCATCCAGTCACGGTTGTTCTTTCAGTTATTTATATTTTAATTTGATAATGTTTTAGCGTATACAGTATTAAAATATCGCATTAACCTTTTTCCTAGGATGAAATGGAATGGGGTAAATCGAACTACTTTCAAATCAAAAGAATAAAAGAGGTGAGTGTTTAACTGAGACATGGCAGACATTACTAATGCTTTAGGACAGGCTTGGAGTGTAATTACCTCTGCTGTAGTAATACTTTTGGTGTTTATAGTAGAAGTTCATTGCACTTGTAAATACCAATTCCTGCCATCTTACAAGTACAGCTGTGGCCAAAAGTTTTGAGAATGACACAAATCTAATTTTTCGCAAATTCTGCTGCCTCAGGGGACGCAGGCCCCTCTTAGGAATGGTCGGATTCCTGGGTTCCTCTCTCTTCCCCCGCAGCCCCTCTAAATTTTGGTTGTCACTATGTGTTTGCCGCCCCTCCCTCCAGGTTATGAGCTGGCTTTTGCAACATGCTCTTAAGGGGGGCTTGTTGGGGTTGCTGCTGACCGCATTTTTCCTGATGCGCAATGAGTGGTTGAGCGTGTTTCCCTCCACCCTGGGGGTTGGTGACCAGGGCAGGGAAGTCCTCTGAGCTCCATGCTGCAGTTGTTGGACAGGGAGAGAGGATGGTTTTGCATCCAGTGGTCCACGCTGCCGAATCTGGCCGAAAAATTTAGGCCACGGCTTTGCAACCTACTGGTTGGGAGCTATGTTGGGCGGCCCCAGTGAGGGTGACTGAAGCCACTATCCTCAGTTTGGGCATCCACCCTCCCCTCCACTGCACCGTGTGGTTGGCTCTGCTGAGGCTCATGCCCAAGTGGCTAGGTGTCCAAAAAAATTTTGGCCGCGGCTTGTGGCCTACTAGCCATGCGGCCGAGTCGGGCGCCTCTGTTGGATGGGACGGCCCCAGCGAGTTTAGCTGAAGCCCTCATCCCTTGGTCACCTCCGCTGGCCCTATTGGTTTGGATCCCTGCACTTACGGCTGGGCCTTCACAATATTTAGGCTGCGGTGTACTAGCCCATGTGGCCAGCTTGGCATCTTCTTTGGAAGGGGTGGGGGCAGTCTATTTTTTTGATGGCAGCCATCAAAATGGGGTCTCCCTGGTGACTCATGGGGTCTTTGGGCACATTTCCCCTCCTGATCCCCTCTCTGTGGCTGCGGGTAGCCCTCAGGGTCCCAACCATCGGCCGTAACAGATGCAGGTCACCTTTCTGGGTCTGTGACCACGCTCCAGGAATCCTCTGATAAGTGATGATGATTCTTCTAAGTCTGCGCGCGAAAAGGCGCTGGTGGATGCACTGATCAAATCTGTGTGTGAGACCCTGAAGATGGAGGACGCAGCTGCCTTTTAGAGCAGCAAAAGTATTTACCTGCCTATTTGACAGAATTTGTCGCTAAAGAGCTGACCGTTCAAAGAGTCCCTGTGGGGTTCCTAAACGCTTTACTAAGCGTTACCCCTATTATGAGTCCCTTCTCAAGTGGACAGTGCCACCGGTAGTGGATCCTTCGGTTTCCAGATTAAACAAGGCAACAATGATCTTGGTTGACGAGTCCCTGGTCTTTCAGGCTGACCGGAAAGGCAGAGGCTGTGGCCCACACTATAAACAACTTATCTGGTTTGGTAATGAGGCCGGTATTCACCATTGCCCTAGTGTCGAAAGCTCTTGACCCAGTGGGATAAGCTCCTTAGCCGTGACCTGGAAGGGGAGCAGCTCCCCCCTGCTTTTGTCGAGCTTTCGGACCAGCTGGTCCAGGAGCTGCAGTTTATCTGTGACGCCTCTTTGGATGCGGCTCCCTTGATGGCTCGCCTCTCTTTTCAAGGAGGTACCCTGGAATCACATAATTTTAAGGGTTTCACGGGCAGAAGTTATTTTCTTCCACAGGCTACTAAGGGCAAGGAACCTCATCCTAGACGTGGACCTTCCTTCTCAGTTCCCATGAGATTTTTTTCGTCCCTCGGGGTCGGAGGACAAATGCTCCAAGCCTTTCAGGACCTCTTCTGAAGTATCCAAGCGAAGCTGGTCTAGCAAGCCAAGCTTCTTCCGACCCGCCAAAAAGGCCCCTTCTGCATGAAGGTGTGCCCTTGCCCATTTCTAGGGTGGGGCGATGTCTTCACTGGTTTCTAGACCCGTGGACTTCCCTGGTGCAAGACAAGTGGGTCCACAAAGTAATTCGATCCAGTTACAAGATCGAGTTTTTCTCTTTAACTCCGCCACAATTTTTTCCATCCAACCTGCGCCTGTCCTCAGACTGTCTACGTGGTCTGTTTGGGGTGATACAAGACGTGGTTCCCGGTTCCGACTTCAGAATGTTTTCAAGGTTTCTACTCAAACTTGTTCCCAGGAAGGAAGGCAAAGTGCGTCCAATTCTGGACCTCAAGGCGCTCAATTGCTTTGTGCAGGTACAGAAGTTAAGAATGCAGTCTAATCGAACGGTGGTGGCATCCCTGCGTCAAGGGGATTTCCTTGACTCTATCGATATCAAGGATGCCTACCTTCACATTCCAATATGTGCCAGTCACCAGCATTTTCTCTGCTTTGCTGGGGGAGAGGAGCATTATCCGTTTAGGACGTTACCCTTTGTTCTCGCCTCCGCTCCTTGGGTCTTCACGAAAGTGTTGGCCCCGATGCTGGCCCTGCTATGCCAACTGGGATCACCGGACTAAGTTACTTGGATGATCTTCTGCGAACTGAGTCTCCCTCTGCTCTAGTGGAGAACCTAGAGATCACAATGTGAAATCTTCGGGAGTTCGACTAGACTCTGAATCTTCAAAAGTCTACCCTGATTCCGTCAACAAAGCTCGACCATCTGGGTCTGACTCTGGACTCTGCCTCAGCCAGATTGCTCCTTTATCCCAACAAACTCCAGAAGCTGCAGGCGGCAATTCGCCTCCTGCTGTCCAAACAATGTTCATCACTCCGGACTTGCATGCGGGTGCTACCTTTGTCTACCTTCTGTTTGCACAGTTCCATACAAGGTCCCTGCAAAGGGAGATTTTGACCAAATATGACAAGACTCTGCAGTCTCTGGACAATCAGATCCGGCTGAGTCGGGGAACAAAAGTCTCTGATATGGTGGCTTCGCTCACCGGCGCTTCGGCTTGGAAGATCCTTCCTCCCGTGTACTGAACAGTAGTCACCACAGATGCCAGCATGTCCGGCAGGGGAGGTGTCCTCGGCAAGCATTCTGCTCAGGGTATCTGTACGCTGGAAGAGTCCAGACTACTGATCAATGTCTTGGGACTCAGAGTGTTCAGACTATGTCTGGATCATTGGACTTATCGTCTTCAGGGATGCCCAGTGTGCATTCAATCGGACAATGCCATGGCCCGTGGCTTATGTCAATCAACAAGGGGGCACAAGAAGTGTCTTTACTCTGGTAGTAGCCGGAATTCTAAGGTGGGCAGAACGGTTCGTTCAGCCCTCTCAGCCGTACATACAGGGAGTGCAGAATTATTAGGCAAATTAGTATTTTTGAGGATTCATTTTATTATTGAACAACAACCATGTTCTCAATGAACCCAAAAAACTCATTAATATCAAAGCTGACTATTTTTGGAAGTAGTTTTTAGTTTGTTTTTAGTTTTAGCTATTTTAGGGGGATATCTGTGTGTGCAGGTGACCATTACTGTGCATAATTATTAGGCAACTTAACAAAAATCAAAGATACAGTATACGCATTTCAATTATTTATTTTTACCAGTGAAACCAATATAACATCTCAACATTCACAAATATACATTTCTGACATTCAAAAACAAAACAAAAACAAATCAGTGACCGATATAGCCACCTTTCTTTGCAAGGTCACTCAAAAGCCTGCCATCCATGGATTCTGTCAGTGTTTTGATCTGGTCACCATCAACATTGCGTGCAGCAGCAACCACAGCCTCCCAGACACTGTTCAGAGAGGTGTACTGTTTTCCCTCCTTGTAAATCTCACATTTGATGATGGACCACAGGTTCTCAATGGGGTTCAGATCAGGTGAACAAGGAGGCCATGTCATTAGCTTTTCTTCTTTTATACCCTTTCTTGCCAGCCACGCTGTTGAGTACTTGGACGTGTGTGATGGAGCATTGTCCTGCATGAAAATCATGTTTTTCTTGAAGGATGCAGACTTCTTCCTGTACCACTGCTTGAAGAAGGTGTCTTCCAGAAACTGGCAGTAGGACTGGGAGTTGAGCTTGACTCCATCCTCAACCCGAAAAGGCCCCACAAGCTCATCTTTGTTGATACCAGCCCAAACCAGTACTCCACCTCCACCTTGCTGGCGTCTGAGTCGGACTGGAGCTCTCTGCCCTTTACCAATCCAGCCACGGGCCCATCCATCTGGCCCATCAAGACTCACTCTCATTTCATCAGTCCATAAAACCTTATTTCTTGGCCCAGTCTTGACGTTTCAGCTTGTGTGTCTTGTTCAGTGGTGGTCGTCTTTCAGCTTTTCTTACCTTGGCCATGTCTCTGAGTATTGCACACCTTGTGCTTTTGGGCACTCCAGTGATGTTGCAGCTCTGAAATATGGCCAAACTGGTGGCAAGTGGCATCTTGGCAGCTGCACGCTTGACTTTTCTCAGTTCATGGGCTGTTATTTTGTGCCTTGGTTTTTCCACACGCTTCTTGCGACCCTGTTGACTATTTTGAATGAAATGCTTGATTGTTCGATGATCACGCTTCAGAAGCTTTGCAATTTTAAGAGTGCTGCATCCCTCTGCAAGATATCTCACTATTTTTGACTTTTCTGAGCCTGTCAAGTCCTTCTTTTGACCCATTTTGCCCAAGGAAAGGAAGTTACCTAATAATTATGCACACCTGATATAGGGTGTTGATGTCATTAGACCACACCCCTTCTCATTACAGAGATGCACATCACCTAATATGCTTAATTGGTAGTAGGCTTTCGAGCCTATACAGCTTGGAGTAAGACAACATGCATAAAGAGGATGATGTGGTCAAAATACTCATTTGCCTAATAATTCTGCACTCCCTGTATATCCGGGGTGGACAATTGGCAGGTGGATTACCTCAGTCGGCAAGCGTTAACCCACAGGGAGTGGTCCCTTCATTCGGGGGTGTTTCACCAGCTGTGTCTCTGGTGGGGCACCTCCAAGGTGGATCAACCGAACTGTGCAGAGGTTCGTGGCAAGGTTGTGGGATCCTCTAACAGATGCGCTGGTAGCCCCGTGGGGCCTCACCTCGATCTTTCTCGTATCTCAACTACCCCCAACCATCCAAGAACCGTTTTGGGAGGAACAATGCCTTTTCCAGCATGAATGGAGCACCTTGCCATAAGGCAAAAGTGACCACTAAGTGGTTTAGGGAACAAAACATTGAAATTTCGGGCCCATGACCAGTGAACTCCCCAAACCCCAATTCCAGCTTGTGGTCAATCCTCGAGGCAGGTGAACAAAAAATCACAAATTCTGACAAACTCTCAGCATTGATTATGCAAGAATGGGCTTCCATCAGGATTTGGCCCAGAAGTTGATTGACAGCATGCGAGGAGGAATTGCAGAGGTATTGAAAAAGATGGGTCAACACTGCAAATATTGATTCTTTGCAGTGATTGTAAAGTCTTTATTTAAAAAAAAAAACTTTATACTTACCTCCTCTGTGCAGTGGATTTGCATAGAGCAGCCTGGATCCTCCTCTTATCGGGTCCCTCTTTGCTGTTCCTGGTCTCTCCCTTCAGTTGAGTGCCCCCACAGCAATGGAGCTGCCATTCAGCCCCGCCCCCTCTCTCTCTCGATTGGCTGGTTGACTTTGACAGCTGGGGGAGCCAATGGTGCCGCTTCTGTGCCTCAGACAATCAGGAGGGAGAGTACCGGATGGCCGAGGGAGTCGTGGACATTGCTGAACAGGGATCGGTTTCAGGTAAGTATTGGGTGGTGCTGGGGAGGCTGCTACACACAGAAGGTTTTTTATCGTAATGCATAGAATGCATTAAGAAAAAAAAAAACCTTCTGACTTTGCAACTACTTTAATGTAATTGTCAAAAAGAAAAAAACATTGACACCTATTAAATGCTTCTAATTATACCTCAGTATAACATAGTAACATCTAACAAAAAGATCTAAGAAGCTGAGGCAACAACAGACTTTGAACAATAATATTTGTAATTCTCAAATCCTTTGACCACGGCTATATATTTAAGCACCAGTGTTTTTTCAATCGGGTAGATATTTTCAGATATCCCAGTAATTTTCAGGCTTTGCCGCTTTAGAGAAATAAATGTTTTCTAATGTGCCTCTGTAAATACATTTGGCTTCTTCTTAGGTGGCTGCCTTGTATGATGAGCTGAAAAAGCGAGTTTCCCATTTCAACATGCATGTCAATGAACGAGCAAGCAGGGATCCAGACTACAAACACAAGCAGCGCTTCATACTCCAGGTTTTTAGCTGCATTCAACGTTGTACATAAAATGAAACCAATCCTTTTTTTTTTCTCTGCAGAAATGAATAGTATTTTTTTGTTTTCTGTCGGCTTTTGTTGGCCCGTTCACATCGGCCCTAGTCCCAAAAGAGTTACAGGCTAATGTGCCTATGTTAGCCATACATATAAATGTACCCAAACTTATATAGACAAATATAGCTCAATTCATTGGATCCTGTCAGCATGTGTGGTGTAAATTTGCATCAGTATTTAGGAGACTCAGTGACAAACTTTTATTTTTTTTTAATACTATTTTAAGTATGTATTGTCAAAGTGGTTCTAAAGGCTAGGCGTTTTTGTTTTTCCCTATGGCATTCCTTGCATTAAGGTAAAAAATGTCCCAGGACTTGTATTGCCCCCTCACCTCCCCAAATACTTACCTACGTCCTATCTGGTTCCAGCGCTGTACCAGTTTGCAGCGGCACTCTCTCTCTCTGCTTCCAGAGGCAACCGGAGTCATTGGGTCAGAGAGGACATACAAGGACACCTAAATACATAATACAAAACAGTTTGATGAAAAATAGATCACAAAGCCATAAAAGTGATACTAAAGCTAAAATTTTTTTTTTTTTTTTAACCTTAATTTTATATTTCTCTGTCCTCCCCTTCTCTGTGTGATGAGGAAGAGAGGGGAGAAGAGAGCCAATGCTGTGCACAGCTACATCTCTTCTTTTCTCGTCTTCTTCATACGGGGTCTCGAACAGCAGCAGGAGCGGTCATTCAAATGCAGAGAGAGGTAAGTGGGAGCAGGGCTAAGCCCTGCTGTGTGTCTTTGGAGCATGGCTTCATAGACGCACAGTTCGGTAGCAAAGAGATAGTGTGTCCCCCATAGCAAACAGATTTTTATGTGGACACACCTGTGTGGGACTCGGAGGAGGATCAGGGACGCTCTGTGCAATACTATTGCACAGAGCAGGCGAGTAGAACATGTTTGTTTTCATTTAAAAAAATTATTTCTCTGTCGCTCATTGACAGACGTAGTCCTCCTTGATTAATATCAACTCGGGTTATACTGCCCTCTACAGGAGTAGGACTAGACAGGAAAGAAAACGTTCTGGCCACACCTTAGGGGCAGTCCCAGAGGGTATATCCTCTCACTTCCTGCTACAGGATATCAGTTTTTTTCTGTCTAGTTAGGAGTAAGGACCTAAGTTCCTTGCTGGGATCTTTGGTCCTGGCAAGATTTTTTAGAAATACTTTTTTAGGCAGATTTTCTTCTCCAGTGTTCCTGTGAGATCTTCAAGCAAGTAAGCTGAAACTGGGCGACGGGCTGGATGTTGAGATCCAGTGGTCACCCCAGTTCAGCCTACGAGCGCGTGCAGGCCATAGCTCCTCGCTGGGTCGGCCGCGACATAGTCCCACTGGACGGGGACTGACCCTGCGAGTTAAACGTCTCGCCTGGACGCCAATGACCAGTTGCAAACTGGGTCACGGTGTCAGTATTGGTCGACAGCCCCCCCCCCACCCCGGTGGAGAGGGGTTCTGTCAGGAGTTGGCGCCCGCCTGGTTCCGGTATGGTGAGTAGAATGTTCCCCCTCTCCCCCTGTCGGGTTTGTTGGTGGACGCGGGCCCCTCTCTGGGATGGTCGGACACTCAGTTTCTGAGTCCCCCCTCTATCCTATAACAGGTCACAGATCCCCCAATTTGAGTGTGATTTTGTGAATAAGAAACCAGGAGGCATGTTTTGGGAGCTGACTATCTAAAGTCACTATATGACTGTAAGGGTGACTGAAGTCAGTGGCAGACTACTAAAGGGCATTACTATTGAGGTATAGAGGTATCCTACCTGTCATAGTGTGTATACAGGCCGATGCCTATGCCTGAGTTACTGCATCCGCAGGTCGCCATCCCTCCAGAAAGCCGGTCACTTCCACAGGCCGCACAGCCTCCCGCAGGCCGCACAGGCCGAGCGCACACTCCCGCAGGCCGCACAGGCCGAGGACACCTCCCACAGGCCGAGGACACCTCCCGCAGGCCGCGCAGGCTGAGAACACCTCCCGCAGGCCGCACAGGCCGAGGACACCTCCCGCAGGCCGAGCGCGCACTCCCGCAGGCCGCACAGGCCGAGTGCACACCTCCCGCAGGCCGCTGCTAGCTTACAAGCCGCCGCTATCCTACACAGGCCGCCGCCATTTTCCTGCAGATCACACGGGGCTGCCATATTGGCGTAGCCTCGTGTCTCTAGCATGGGGGCGGCCATGTTTGAGGTGACCAAACACCTTGAAGAGCTATGGGGAGGCGCCGGAAGGCGTGTAAAGGGGCGGAGCCGCCTCCTTGGCCAGGGAAAGCAAGCCAAAGACTTCCTGTCTGTAACAGACAGTGCTGGAAGCAGGTTGATAAGAAACTTCTGTGCATCAGGTGAGCCTTGGGGTCTCTCTCTCTCTCTCTGAGGGGTCCAAGCAGGTACACTGAGGGGCGCTATTGCGCTGGGGGACTAAGTAAAAAAAAAAAAACAAAGTTTTTTCTTGCAATTAATTTTTTGTGTTTGCTGGCAAGTGTCTTGTTAATCATGAACCCTGCCACACATGTATCCCCACCTGATCCCCTCGAGGTGGCCGCAGGACCCTCCAGTACCCCACTTGTGATGATGCATTATCAGCAGTTTGGAGTCTTTGGTATCCCGGGTGGAGGTAGCCTGTCAGGGACGGGGGTCAAGAAAAGCGACCCCCGCCTACCCCTATTTCATCTGATACTTCAGATATGGATTTTGATCTGGTCATTGCAGCCCCTCTTCTGGGGTTGTTGTCTCAGGTACGGTCTCCTCAGACAGTGAGGAGGATGCTTCTGCCTCCGCCATAGCACAAGAAGCGTTGGTGGAGGCACTAGTTGTGTCTGTCCGGGAAACCTTAAATCTTGAGATTACACCGGCTGAGGTAGCTGAGACTGATATTCCTTTTTTGGTACTAGCAAGCCTACCAAAATGGCGAAGGGTTTCCCTTGCCCAAATGGGGTCGTCCGAAAACGAACCCCCTGCTATTTCCAAATGCATTGCTAGGCACTATCAGTTTGAGGTATCCCTCATTATAAGATGGACGGTACCACCAATAGTGGACTCACTGATTTCCAGACTAAATAAAGCCACTGTTATCCCGTTGGAGGACGCTCCGTCCTTTAGGGATCTGGTGGATCGAAAAGTGGAAGCGGAATCCCGCTCCATTTTCTCCCTGATAGGGTCAACCTTCAGGCCAGTGGTTGCCATTGGTTTAGTCTCACAAACTTCGACAGAATGGGCCCCCACCCATCTCTAGGGTGGGGGGACGTCTTCACCGGTTTCCGTATCCATGGCTTTCCAGAATCCCAGATAAAGGGGTTCGTGAGGTCATACGGTCGGGATACAAGATCGAGTTTCGATCACTTCCACCGGTGCGATTCTTCCCTTACAATATTCAACATCCCCGGGTCGCTTAAAAAGCTTTGCGGGGGACAGCTTGATGCAACAGGGAGTGGTAGTTCCCATTCCTTATACAGTTTCAGGGGTTCTAGTCGAACCTGTTCACAATGCCCAGGAAAAAGGGCTAGGTGCGTCCAACTCTGGTCTTGGGAGAGATGGAGTCCATCCGAACAGTGGTGGCCTCCCTGCATCAGGGGGATCTCATGGCGTCCATAGACATTTAGGATGCCCATCTTCAGATCCCCATCTTCACAGGCTGTTTCCCACCAGGACACTGAACTATCTGGGCCTAATTTTGGATACATCCTTGGCAAGAGTGTTTCTCCATGCGGAGAAACTTCAGAAGATTCAGTCAATGATTCGGATGTTGCTGTCCGTCAACTGGCTGGGACTGATGGTCGCCTCCTTAGAGGCAGTACCATTTGCCCAGTCTCATACCCGAATTCTCCGAGAGGAGATTCTTCTCAAATGGAATCGAAATCCCGATTCCCTGGACAATCGGATCGGATTGAGCGAGCAGACCAGGGAGGCTCTGGTCTGGTGGCTTCGGTCTCCGATGCTCAGCCAGGGGAAGTCATTTCTTCTGATAATATCCAGGTTACCGATAAATGTGTTGGAACAGAGAGCGATCAGACTTTGTCCGATTTACTGGACCGAGCAGCTCCAGGGCAGCCCGGTTCGGATCCAATCGGACTATGCCACGGTCATGACTTATGTCAATCACCAAGGGGCACCAAGAGTGCCCTGGCGGCCATAGAAGTGGCCAACATTCTTTATTGGGCGGAACAGTTGTTCCAGCTCTCTCCGCGATATTCATCCCGGGGGTGGACAGGCAGATTATCTCAGCCGTCAGATTCTGGATCAAGAGAAATAGTCTCTTCATCCAGAGGTATTTCACCAGCTGTCCCTTCATTGGGGCACCCCGGATATGGATCTGTTGGCATGTCGGCTCAACAGGGCTCGCGCCCGCGATCCTCTAGCGGACGCAGCAGACGCGCTGAGCGCCCCGTAGGGGCAGTATCAGCTATTATATGTCTTCCCCCCTCTCAAGTTGCTGCTGAGATTTCTCCGCAGGATAGAGGTGGAGGGAACTCCAGTTATCCTGGAAATTCCGGGCTGGCCTCGTCAAGCCGGGTACGCCGACTTAGGCAGGCTAGTCGCGGACGCTCCTTGGAGACTTCCTCTCAGGGAGGATCTGCGGTCTCAAGGACCGATCTTCCATCGTGCTTTACAGTCGCTGGTTTTAACGGCCTGGCCATTGAGACCCAGGTACTGAAGGACAGAGGATTGTCAGCTTCAGTTATTCCTACTCTAATTAAAACAAGGAAAGCGACTTCCAGCAAAGTCTATTATCGCACATGGAAGACTTATATTGCGTGGTGTGAATCTTTGGGATTTCCCCCAAGTACCTATTTGGTGACCCGAATTTTGGCTTTTCTGCAAAAAGGGGGTTGAGCAGAAACTATCCTTGAGCACCATCAAGGGTCAAGTTTCAGCGTTAGCAATCTTCTTTCAGAAGCCTTTGGCTACTCATTCCTTGGTGCGGAATTTCATCCAGGGGGTGCGACACTTGGCTCCGCCAGTTACGTGCGCCCTTACCGCCCTGGGATCTTAATTTGGTTTTGTCGGTTCTGCAGAAACCTCCCTTTGAAAATATCAGGGAGATTCCCTTGCTTACATTATCCCAGAAGGTGGCCTTCTTGGTGGCTATCACTTCTGCACGCAGGGTGTCAGAACTGGCTGCCTTATCATGCCATTCCCCATATCTAGTGGTTCATAGGGATAAGGTAGTTCTTCATCCGAAGCCATCCTTTCTTCCTAAGGTGGTTTCAGATTTTCATCTGAATGAAGATATTGTGCTACCTTCCTTGTGTCCTAAGCCCAATCATCCTCGGGAATGTGCGTTGCATTCCTTGGATGTAGTTCGGGCAATCAGGGTATACCTGAAGACTACGGAATCGTTCCGTTAAACGGATTCACTTTTTGTGATCACGGATGGCCCCAGAAAGGGGTTGCCTGCATCTGCCGCGACTATCTCCAAATGGATTAGGCAGACGGTGGTACAGGCTTATTCTATTAAGGGTCGGAATCCTCTGTTCCCTGTTAAGGCGCACTCCACTCGAGCGCTCAGTACTTCCTGGGCCTACCGCCATCAGGCGTCAGTGGTCCAGGTTTGCAAGGCGGCTACCTGGTCGTCGGTGCATACCTTTACAAAATTTTATAAAGTTGATGTGATGGCATCGTCAGATGCCTCTTTTGGCCGCAAGGTTTTGCAGGCGGAAATTTGAGGAGACCGGTGGTCTACCTCGAGGGTTTTTTTCCGTTGGAATTTCAGTTGAGTCTCATCTTTTGATTGATGAGCCTTTAAAACTTTTAGTTGGCACCGGTTGGGCCTTCTAGATTGGATTTTGATTTCCATTTTCCCACCCCTCATTTGTGGCACTGCTTTGGGACGTCCCGAGTTGATATTAATCAAGGAGGACTACGTCTGTCAATGAGCGACAGAGAAAAATGGATTTTTGTAAGATCTTACCGTAAAATCCTTTTCTCTTAAGCTCATTGACAGACGTAGTACCCGCCCCTCTGTTTTTGAGTTGCGTTGGGTTAAATTCTCTGACACTGCTTTGTGACATAACTGATATCCTGTAGCAGGAAGTGAGAGTATATACCCTCTGGGACTGCCCCTAAGGTGTGGCCAGAACATTTTCTTTCCTGTCTAGTCCTACTCCTGTAGAGGGCAGTATAACCCGAGTTGATATTAATCAAGGAGGACTACGTCTGTCAATGAGCTTAAGAGAAAAGGATTTTACGGTAAGATCTTACAAAAATACATTTTTTTGGGAGGGTAAGAATATAGTTTAGGGTCACTTTAAACCCTGTGTGGAGAGCTTACACAATCCAGGACCGTAGCCCAGTGACGCAAGAGATCGAATGCCTCGGCCCTGTTCTGAATACCATAAATATAACAATTTACAGCTTGTATGCAAAAACATCATTAGTCTCTAGATTGCTACGTGGTGGAGGACAAACTGAGGTTTATTGACTAGAGTTTTAGGGCCAAAGATGCCAAAGGCTCTAAAGAGCTGTGGGTTTGAGACCCCTAAACCCAACTTAAAGTGGATTTCTCTTTCATTTATTGACACACATCATCATATCCATTTACCCGATGGGTTATGCTGCGCTTCCTAGGAGTAGAACACTAGGCGGAAAAGGGTTAACAAAGTTACCAGAGCTTTACCTATGCCCATGGGGCAGTCCCAGGTGGGGTACTCCCCACTTCCTGCTCTAGGATCTTTTTCTGCCTAGTCAGGAGTAAGGACCTAGCTCCCTGCTGGGATCTCTTGTCCTGGCATTTTTTCCCATTTTTAAACTGATATTTTTCTTTTTTTTTTCTTTCACTTTTGTTTTTTTTCCTTTTTTGTGTGTTCCTGTGAGAACTACAATCAACTGCCGGACTGGGTGACGCACTGAATATTCTAGATCCTGGCGGTCACCCCAGTCCGGCCAGCGTGCACATGCCGGCCTCAGCTCCACACTAGCTCGACCGCGTCGTGTTCCCACTGAAAGGGACTGGCTTGGGAGTGGGACACCTCGCGCGGACGCACACGACCTGGTCGCGGCCAAAGTCGGAGCGTTCCTCGGGCCTGCCGCACCCCTTGTTCCAAGATGAGGAGGGGACCTGCATGGAGTGAACCTTACAGAGTCTCCGATGGTATGGTGAGTAACCCCCTTTCTCCCTCGGAAAAGTTAGAGGTTAGTGTGGGTCCTCCCGGGGTCGGTGGTCTTGTCTGTGTCCCAGAGGTGTATTTTGTGGGGTGCTTCCCTCGTCTGCAGGTGCCGCCAACTTTTTGACATGAGCTGCTGCTCAACGGCCATCTTCCCAGAGACCGACGCTTTGGTGGCCCGGGCTACTGTGCAGGTGCGCGGCCTTTTTCTTGTAGCCACATTGTGCAATATGCGGCAGGCAGCCACTGGTAGTAGCACAGACCTTGTTCTGCTCAGAGCGGCGCGCTGCAAGCAATTGGCGCCTCTTCTTGCTCCTTGTGCTGCGGAGACGTGGTATGTTGAGTCCTGTGGTGGTATCTCCCTACCTGGTCTAACTGTTTGCAGTGTTCTGGGACCTGTAGTCCCACAGGCGTCCACACTGCTGGGTTTTATTTTTGTTTTTTTACTCTTGAAATTGTTGAAACTTTTACTGTGTTCCCATACCAGGGTGTCATGGAGTCAGCCGAACATGTCTCACCACCAGACCCATTCTGAGGGGGGATCCTCAGGTCCCACTCTCCTATGGCGGCCATGACGGCGGTCCTACAATCTTTAGTGTCTAAAGTGGACATTGTTTTACAAAAGAGACCTGCCAAAAGCGCCTGCTGTCCTCTCCTGTTTCCTCTGCTTCCTCAGACTCTGAGACTGATATGGCCGTCGCGGTTTTAAGTCACCCCACGGGGTCCGCGTCCACGCACTTTGAGCGCTTGGACAGTGATTATGATTGCTCTACCTCCACCTCGGCACATAAAAAAGCGCTGGTAGAGGAACTGATTGTGACGTGCGATGCTGTACCCAAACAAAATTTACATCCTGTTTTTTTTCCCCACAAATGGAGCTTTCTTTTGGTGGTATTTGATCACCTGTGCGATTTATTTATTTATTTTTTTAGCTATAAACAAAAAAAGAGTGACAATTTTGAAAAAAAAAAAAAAAGATTTTTCACATTCTTTTATGACATTCTCAAAAAAAAAAAAAAATCAACATTTTTTAACATTATAGGCTGATATTTGTTTTCTGCTACATATTTTTGGTAAAAAAAAAATCGCAAATAAGCTTATTTTAATTGGTTTGCGCAAAAGTTATTGCATCTACTAACTACAGGAAAGATTTATTTTATTTTTGTTTTTTTTTGTTTTTTTTTAACTAGTAATGGCGGCAATCTGCGGTTTTATTTTATTTTTTTACGGGACTGCGACATTGCGGCAGACAGATCGGACCCCTAACTGACATTTTTGGCACTTTTGGGGGTACCAGTGACCTTACTACAGTAATCAGTGCTAAAAATATGCACTGTTACTGTAAAAGTGACACTGGCAGGGAAGGGGTTAATACTGTTAGTGATTAAGGGGTTAACTGTAAGCCTAGGCGAGTGATTCTAACTGTAGGGGGGTTGGGCTTGCTAAATGACCACAGAGACATGCAATCCTGTATAGCAGGATCACATGATCTCTGTGATCGTTGCAGGGAGAAGGACCGACGGCTGTGTTTACATCAGCCGACCGTCCTTTTCCCTCAGCGGGGAGAGATCGCCGGTGTAAGGTGGCAATCGGAGCCGCCTGACACATGCGCCGCCTTCCCCGTGAATGAGCACATTCGCCCCCCTAGCAGCCATCAGGCGTGCGCCATACATATACGGCGATTTTACTGGAGCTTGTGATGCGGGGAATGAAGACAGAATCGGGGGAGAACTGAGGGGGAAAAACGAAGATTATAAACTTCCTTCTTCCTCGTTCAGACCCCCCAACACAGTAATCGTGTCCCCCTGCCATATTTCTGTATATATATATATATATATATGTATATATATACACACACACACACACACATACATGTAGCTATATATTTAATGTGTGTGTGTGTGTGTGTGTGTGTGTGTGTGTGTGTGTGTATATATATATATATATATATATATATATATATATATAAAATGTATGCGTGTGTGTATTCAGTGTGTGTATAGATAGATATATATATATATATATATATATATATATATATATATATATATATATATATATATATATATTATGTAAGGGGGCTATTATTTATTAACATTAGTGGGGATCGTGTACTCGGCAGTGATAATTTATCACTGCTTGTTAAAGAGCGCCTTTGATTTTCATACTACGGTAATCTCGCTTTGTCTTACGAGATTACAGGCGCTCCCATTCACTTCTACACAGATCTCCGAGAAAACACTTCTCCTCTGATCAGCCTGGGAGAACTGAAGTTCTCCGCTTCATAAACAGGGTGCCAGAGGAGATAATTTTCCCCGGAGAACTGCAGAGAAGTGAATAGAGAACAAAATTCACCCTTTCATAAACGTACACCTATATCTGCAGCGGCTGGTAAGGAATCGGTTAAGGACCGTGCAGATAGGAATGCTGAATCGTTGGTGCCATCTTTTTACTGTGGCCGGCTCAATTCTGAGACCGGTGTTTGCCACAACCTTGCTCTCCCAGACCTTGACGGAGTGGGCACAGCTGTTATGCCAAGATGTGAAGGAGGAAATGGCGGAGCTGGCTGATCAATTCAGGGATTGCAAAATATTTGCAGTGCCTCCCTGGATGCACCTCCGTTAGCCTGCAGGGTATCGATGATGGCGGTGACTTTGCGCCGTGTGATCTGGTTGAAATGCTGGTTTGCGGACCAGGCCTCTAAAAAGGTTCTGACGGATCCTCCCTTTCGCCGCAAATGTGGTCCACTTACAAGTGCCCTTTTCGCCCCACTGGGTCACAGGATATACCCTCACGACCCTTCTCGGGGGGTAAGTCCAAGTCGGGTCCCTCGGATAAGCCCTCCTGCGCCTGAAGGGATACGCTTACCCGTACTAGGGGTGGGGGGACGTCTTTGTTTCTTTCTGGATCCATGGATTTCGTTCATCCAAGACAAATGGGTTCTCGAGTTGATTTGGTCCGATTACAAGATTGAGTTTCGGTCCTTGCCCCCACCAAGGTTCTTGCCTTTCAATTTGCATCTGTCCACAGATCAGCTTCTAGGTCTTTTCAGAGTAGTGCAGGATTTGTTGTCACAAAAGGTGACAGTCCCTGTTCCAGAGTCGGAACGCTTTCAGGGGTTTTATTCAAACCTCTTTACAGTTCCCAGGAAGGAAGGGGGAGGGTTTGTCCTATCCTTAATCTCAATGCCCTGAACCATTTTGTGCAGGTTCAAAAATTCAGAATGGAATGCATTTGCTCAGTCGTGGCTTCTCTTCCTCAGGGGGACTTTCTAGCCTCATCGATATCAAGCACGCTTACCTCCATATTCCGGTTTACATCGGGCATTAACGTTTTTTTCCCTTTGCCTATGGAGCACTATCAATTTGTGGCATTACCCTTTGGTTTTGCCTCCGCTCCTTGGGTGTTCACAAGGGTGTTGGCCCTGGTGTTAGCCTTATTCAGGCAATGAGGGATTTCAGTTCTGGAGGCGAAATCATCATCTGTCCTGAAGAAGGAGTTTGGCTTGACTCAGAATTTTCAAAAGTCAGCCTTGACTCAATCCAAGTTGGACTTTCTGGGGCTGACTCTGGATTCAGCATCATCCCGGGTGTTTCTCTTGGGAATTAAACTATTGAAATTGCAGCGCCAGATTCTCCTCCTGTCATACAATCGTCAGTCGTCTCTGAGGACCTGCATGCAGGTGCTGGGACTGATGGTTTCCACCTTCGAGGCCCTCCCCTTCGCTCAGTTCCATACCAGACATCTGCAAAAGGAGATTCCAACCATATGGGACAAGAATCCTCAGTCTGGACAATTTGATCCTGTTGCAATCCTGAGTCGGGTTGCGAGAGGGTCTCTGCTTTCGTGGCTCCGTCCCTGGCACTCCCCCCCTGTTGTGGACAGTAGTGACTACAGAAGCCAGTCTGTCCAGATGGGAGGGGGGGGGGGGTCTTGGGCACAGATTCAGCCCAGGGATTTTGGTCCCCAGAGGAGTCCAGTCTGCCGATCAACATCCTGGAAATTTGAGCCATCACACTTTGCTTGTCCCAGTTGATTGGATTGTCTGCAGGGGTGTCCGGTGAGGTTTCAATCAGACCACTCCACAGCTGTGGCAAATATCAATCACCAAGGGGAAGCCAGAAGTGCCCTAGTGGCAAAAGAAGTGGCCGTTATTCTACAGTGGGCGGAATGTCTTGTTCTGGCACTATCGGCAGTGCACAGGTGTGGAAAATTGGCAGGCGGACTATCTGTCGTCAGGCTCTGTGTCCGGGCGAATGGTCCGTTCACCTGGAAGTTTTCTATCAATTGTGTCTTCGGTGGGGGACACCAGATGTGGACCTGTTGAACTCTTGTCTCATCTGTGCGAGGTCTCAGGATCCTCTGGCAGGTGCCGCAGACACTCTGGTTGCCTCTTGGGGCCTGTATCGCTTGATTTATGCATTTCCTTCAATACAACTTCTGCCAAGACATCTGCACAGAATCGAGGCAGAATGGATTACAGTGATTCAGGTAGCCAGTGCCCCCTGGCGGCTTCCCCTCACGCTAAACAATCTACATCTCAAAAAATTTACCATCAATTCTGGAAGGCTTGGTTTGAGTCTCTGGGAATTTCCCCCTTCTTCTTTTTGGTATCGCGTCTTCTTGAGTTTTTACAAAAAGGTGTTGATCAACGTTTGACTTTGGGCACCATTAAGGGCAAGATTTCGGCTTTGGCAGTTTTCCTCCAAAAACTGTTTGCAATGAACTCCTTGGTTCAAACATTCGTGCAGGGAGTTTGCCATTTGGTTCCCCCCGGTGCGGTCCCTAGTGCCTCCGTGGGACCTCAACCTAGTACTGTCGGTCCTACAAAGACCGCTGTTTGAGAATATTTGTGAAATTCTTTAACTTGCCTTGTCACAGAAAGTGGCCTTCTTGGTGGCTATTACTTATGCATGCAGGGTCTCAGAGTTGGCTGTGTTGTCCTGTGGTCGCCTTATCTGGTGGTTCACAGGGACAAAGTGGTGCTTTGCCCCTGTCAGTCGTTGCTTCCGAAGGTCGTTTCGGGGGGTTTCACTTGAATGAGGACATTGTGTTGCCTTCGTTATTTCCTAAGTTTAAGCACCCGAAGGAGGTTGCTTTGGTTTCGTTAGACGTGGTTCGGGCAATCAGGGTGTACTTGATGGCAACTGAGTCCATTCGGAAATTGGATTCCTTGTTTATTCTTTTGGAGGGTCCTCATAAGGGACAGGCTGCGTCTGCAGCGACCATTTTTAGATGGATTAGGCAGACTGTGGTGCAGGCCTGTTCCGTTAAGGGTCAGGTTCCTCCTTTCCCTGTTAAGGCGCATTCTACGAGGGCGCTCAGTGCCTCCTGGGCCTTCCGTCATCAGGTGTCAATGGTTCAGGTTTGCAAAGCAGCCACTTGGGTGTCTGTACACACATTCACAAAGTTTTACGGTAAGACAAAAATCCAGTTTTTGCATTTCTTCAAGCTCTGCTCAGATTACCAAAAAAAAAACTGCTAATGTCAGTGGGTGTGAAATGTACCTATTTGTAATAAATTAAATCTAAAATTATTTTTGCCTTACCCCCTTTCTCCTGCATTGCTTAGCGTGATGTCACTGTCCTTCCTGAGGATTCCTTGGAAATCCGAGTAGATGAATTCTTGTAGAAAATCCCTCCAATCCATTGTAGGAGGACCTTGTGAGATTTCGCCTGCTCTGTATTCCCCTGGCTAGAAGTGTAATGCCCAGGGTTCGTACGGTCATGAAAAACCTGCAAATGTCATGGAATTTTAAAATGGCAATTTCCAGGCCTGGAAAAGTTTTGGAAAATAATTTAACCCACAAAGTTTTGGAAAAGTCATGGAAATTTGTTTCATAATGACTATATTCGAATATGCTGAAAAGAGAGAAAGGTGCCACTCAGTGTAGCAGATGTAAATAATTTTATTGACACATATTAAAACTTACATGGAGGTAAGCGTCCCTGAGACTGGCCTGCAGCCGGGAGATGACACTAGGGGAAAACCAATCAGTGGACTTATTCAGATCGAGGCAGCGGTGAAGCGCATACCTCACTGGAGGGACGCACGAACTTGATGACGCGGGGGTAACTGGTTTCGGAGCATGGTTATGATGCGTTCCCAAAGAAGGCAATAGCCTGGGAACTCACATCTGGACCACACCACAGTGCTCAGAAATCGCACAAGTTGCAGAAGTGTGAAAGGGGCCTAAAAGTTCAATAGCTTTACCGAATTCACAATAATGTGATGGAATCAAATATGGCATAATCAAATATTGGGTATGTGTATTCCAGCTTGATTCTTGGTGACCTTTGTTTATCTTTTAGATCAGTGCAGCAAGCCAGCATAAAACTCCTGCAGTTTGCTAATGTACTATATTTTTTCGTTATCTCTCCTTATTCTGTTTCTTTTCTTTTACCATCCATATATACAATATTTAAATGTGTGTAACGTACCTTATATACACATGACATTAATTTAGACTTGTGTCCAAACTTAAATGTGCATGGTCATTGCTTTCGAAGTGCAGATGATTTAATTGTACCAGGCTCTAGAATGAATGTTTTTTTTTTTCATTGTACCATTGCTACTTAATTTGTTGGCATTTAACATTTTTCAGGCTGTTATGGCTGGGTCCTTCTACCCAAATTATTTCACATATGGTCCATCAGATCAAGAATCCGCTATTCGAGAACTTGGAGGCAAGGATCCAAAGACTACGATTGTGGTATGTAATGGGGCCAGCAACTTGAGTCATTTTTCCACTATTAAAAAACAAAACGAATATTCTGCGCTAAGTGTAAAAAATCAAGTGATACAAATAAATTAATACAGGAAAGCTGCTTGCACTGATCTATAGAAACAATCAAAAAATAAGAATGGTACAATGTGCAGCGCTATCAAAAAAGTGATGTGAGCAATGTGACAAAAAGTATAATACTTCATCAAGATCATATAAAAGTGTTAATGTGACAATCCTATACCTTAAACCAATAAAGTCCACAAATAAATAAAGTCCATATATAGTAGAGGCTAAACACCCAAGAGATGCACCATAAGTCCCAGCAGATGTAAATATTCTCGGAGGGGTCTTCCCAGTGTGAGTTAGGAAAAGGACAACACTCATGGTCAAAAATGGCATATATCTAGCTGCTTACCAGAAGCCCATGGCCATTCAAAATAATGAGCTGGCCATAAAGGCAATTCACTGAGCCGATGTATACATCCCAGTTCGGTCACTCATCAAATGATCTCAAGGCAAGACAAAGGAGGGAAACCCGTGGATGACATGTATAAGAGATGGGGGAAAGCGGCACATAGCGTAACCCTGCTTTAAGCTAAAAAGGCTTTATTTAAAATTGCACTTACATAAAATTTAAAAGCACAGGCACATAACCTTAATGTGAAGGCTGTAAGAAGTACCGCGGCATCCCGTGTTCACATGTATAACTGGAGTCGGCACGGAAGGGGGTGTGTTGATGTCACGTCTGGTACCGCCCACGTCTTTTTTTTTTTCTCCAACCACCGAGTTAAACCAAAAAAATTACTTGATTCACTCATTCACACACTCGATTTGAGTGGATGGGGGAATCATTTCCACTGAGCTTATTGTGTTCTGACAGCAGGGATACTTCCCTTCCATCAGAATACTGATCATTATTGCAGGCTATACCTGCCAGCACTTATTGATCAGGGATAATCCTAACAGGCTGGTTGTACAGAAATTGATCTACCACTCTACTTCTTTACAACCAGCCTGCCCATACATTGATGGAATTTCAGCCGGTCCCTGCTGAACCAGCCAAATTTCCATTCATGTATAACTGGCTTTAAGCAGTGTTCCAGCCTCCCCCCTCCAAAAATGAAAAGTCCGCAGCTACACATACTGTAGCTGCTGACTTTTACTACTAGAACACTTACCTGTTCTGGTGTCCAGCGATGTCCACACGGCAGCCGATGTTTTACCACCGCCGTTGCCAGTAAGGGAACCCGGAGGTGAAGCTTTGCGGCTTCACAGGTGGGTCCCTACTGGGCATGTTTGAAGCGCACTGCAATGGCCCAGCAACGTGGGAAGGAGTGGTGGCCAAACTTCTGAGGGACAGCGCGGCGGCGCCGTCTCTCGAAAGTGAGGAAGGGTACCTGTCAAAAACAGGTACCCGTTCCCCCCTCCCCCCTGAATGATTCCAAATGTGGCACTGGATGGGGGGAGGAAAAAATTGAGCGCAAGTTTTACTTTTGGGTGGAGCTCCGCTTTAAGATAGTGGTATCATTCAGTAGGAAATATGCACCTCTGTCATTGAGGTCTACTGCTGTCCTTTCTCAACATAAATGTTCACTCTGCTCTTCCATTATATATGCATGATATGTGAGTGCTGCAGACATCGGGTTCTAGGTGAACACATACCCTGCAGTCTACAATAGTGTTGTCCTGAAGCACTTACTGACCACAATGAGCAGTGAAATGCCTCTTCTACACTGAAAAAAGGCCTTAATACCTGGTCTGACTAGGTGTTAAATCCAGGGGATTTAACACCAAGTTTACACTGGTTTTAAGACTCTTCTAAGCTAACACGGGTTACTAAAATGGTACATTTCTATACTAACACTGTAGTTATCACAGAGACAACACCGTAAGGTAAACAGATGTAATATTTGGTTCCTACCTTTACTAAACATCAGTGCACCTGACGAAAGAGCGCACTAGTCCGTACGGGACCTGGCACATGCTCAGAAACGCGTCGTGCATACCTTACATTCCCTGGTGACGTGGCCGCTTAACATCCTTCACCTGCACATTGTAGCCGCCGTTCCGGACGCTGACCGCTGCATGAGTTAGCCGGCTTCCTTCCTTCCTGTGACTGGCAATCGAGCCATGGACTGCCTTATGTGTGGATGGATGGCACCCCCCAGAGGAGATTCTTACATCCTTTGAATTGATACAGCTCATTTATCCTGGCTTCTAGTGAGTTGCTACAACTTATGCCTTTGTTTTAAAATAAATATTGTCTGCACTTAGAGCGCTTTTCTCTCTCTTTTTGTCAATCGGGTTCACAGGTCACTTTTTTTAGGTGAACCTGATCAAACCATCCATTGCCCTCTATGGAGCTGCGGCTGTCGACGAACGTTCCCCATCCATCTGCCGAATCGGATGTATTCGAACATGTGGTCCGTTTACATCCCATAGGACTGTGTCCTTGTCTGTTCAGCATCAGCGGAGTGGACACGGACCTGTCATCCACCTGAAATACTCCACCAGTGTAAAAGGGGCCTTACTAACACTATTCTAAAGGCATGCGATACATACAGTATTTTAAGCAGGGTCAAATTATGTGTATTTAAGACTTTAAAAAATGAATGCAAATGAAATTAAATAATCTAATTTTAAATGACTCTTACGTTTTAAATAAGCTAAGCTATTACTCAAGTGTGTTTTTTTTCTTTTTTCTTTAAACGGTCTTTATTTAATGCAATGAACAGCTGAAGAATGTTCCACTGTATGGATTTCTGTACCACAAGCAGATGCAGTCTCTTTTCAGACAATGTGGTCAAGTAAAATCCATTTTATTTGATGGTTCAAGGTAAGTAATAATGTGTAAGTAGAGGATTTGTTGGTTTAATTTTTAGACTACCGTTGTTTGCGATTTTTCCTGCTTTTTTAGAAATGGTCTTTTGCTTGTTTTGCCTGTTTGAGACAAGTTTCTCCCTGACAGTGCTGGTTGAGTGGCATCATGTCTCTTGATTTGTGGACATTTTGCTATTCAGGGTGTTTTCACACTTGGTGCGATTGCCTGGTCCGAACCCGAGTTTGGTTGCTCCCCCCTCCCCCTGCCCCGATGGACTGTGTTCATCAAGCTGCAGCCGGCGCGTAATCATGTTGCTTGGCAACCACTGTAAACAAGAAGGTGCCAAAATGGATAGAATTGCTTGCTTTGGTACAATTGCGTTCTCATCAGAAGCGATCCGTACTGGAGTTCACATGAACTGTACCCCAGACCACCCTTTTTAATTAGGACTCGGATACGGTTCGCGGACACTGTTCACATCATCAAAATGAACCAAATTCTGACATCAATCGAAAGTGGGTGCGCACCAAAAGTGCTAGTGTGAAAACACCCTCAGTTACCCAGTGTTTATGGCCTAAGAGGGTAATAACAGTGCTGTTGCTCCGGCATCTTACTTTTAGGAAGTGTTTACCCTGTGTGTTTGACTGGTAATGTGTAAAATGGAGCTATGTTCGGAATTTGCTCACTTTACAGTAGAGCTGTACGATTCTGGATAAAATGAGAATCAGAATTTTTTTGCTTAGAATAAAGATCACAATTCTTGGCGTTGCATTATGCAAAAAAATTGGGCGAACTTTACTGTTTAGCTTTTTTTTAAGTGAGTTTTTTCCCAAAAAACTGCGTTTGAAAGACTTCAGCGCAATCAGTGTGACATAAAAGATTGCAACGATCACCATTTTATTCTCTAGGGTCTCTGCTAAAAATATATATAATGTTTGGGGGTTCTTCGATAATTAAAAAACAATAAAAATGACATAAATCTTTCCCATAGTTAGTAGACACAATAACGTTTGCGCAAACCAATCAAAATACGCTTATTGCGATTTTTTTTTTTTCCCCCTAAAAATATATAGCAGAAAACAAATTGGCCTAAAATATTAAAACATTTTGATTTTTAATTTTTTTTTTTTTTTTGGGAATATCTTATAAAAGAATGTGAAAAATGTTGTTTTTTATTTCAAAATTTTCGCTTTTTTTGTTTAGAACGCAAAAATCAAAAAAATCTTCCCGTCCAGAAGTGGTTAAGTGTTAAACAACCCCCATTCCTTTGATCTAAGCCCCCGTTCACAATGGGGCGACCTGGTCGCCTGACAGGTCGCCGTAGGTCGCCTGCCATACAGAAGTTATGGACCCGTTCTAATAGGTATGAATCGAGGAAATGCGCTCTGATGGAGAGGACGATCTATCCTCGTCTGCAGCCGTGCGGGAAAGCACGCTGGTGGAGGCACTTATAGTGCCAGTGCGGGAAACTAAAAATAACGGATAATTTTACAGCATCAGGGACGCAGGTGTCTTTTGGCACCAGCAAATCCCAGAAGTCGGGCAAGGTTTTTCCCTGTCCAGAACTTTTAACAAAATTATCATGAACAGTGGGGATGCATCAAACAAATGCTAATAATACCCAAGCGCTTTAAAAGGCGCTACCCATTCGCGGTATCTGCTAGATGAACCGTACCACCAAAGGTGGATCATCCGGTTTCCAGACTGATCATGTCTACTGTGGTCCCGGTGGAGGAGTCCCCAATTTTCACAGACCCAGTGGGTAGACTGATCCCGCCACTTACATGTGACAGCAGGCTCACTACTGAAACCGATCTTTGTGATCACTCTGGTGTCTCGGACCATAATGAAATGGGCAAAGTTGCTAAAAGGTGACTTGGAAACAGAACAGCTCTTGTCAGGCTGATAGAGCTAACAGACCAAATGGACCAAGCCCTATTGTTTATATGTGATGCGCTGTCGTGTGTGGCTAAAAAGCTGGTCTGCAGACCAGGCTTCCAAAAAGGCTCTTTCTGATCTCCCCTTTATGGGAAACAGGTTGTTTGGATCCTCCTTGGGTGAGTTGATCAAAGGCCTTACAAGCATGAAGAATACGCTTCCTCTCCAATCCGCCAAGGGCAAGGCACCGCGTAATAGATGGAGGCCTTCTTTTTCAGCCCATAGGCGGCCCTTTTGTGCCCTTCCAGGTCGCAGGAGAAAGGAACTAAGCCATTCAGGTCTTCTGGGGATTCTAAGAAGACATGGTCGGGTAATACGAGAGCAGGCCACTCCAGACCTGCGGACAAAACTTTTTCTGCATGAAGGGACGCCCTCACCCGTTTCTAGGGTGGGGGGGGGGGGGGGGAGTCTTTGCTTCTTTCCGGAACCATGGACTTCCTTGATTCAGGACAAATGGGTTCACAAACTGATCCGGTCGGGCAAGGAGTGATTGTCCTGATTCCCTCTCTGTAAGGTTTTCAGGGATTTTATTCAAACCTATTCACTGTGCTCAGGAAAGAAAGCAAAGTGCGTCCAATCCTGGATCTCAAAGCTCTTCACTGCTTCGTGCAGGTATAGAAGTTTAGAATGGAGTCCATTCACACAGTGGTGGGGTCCTTACATCAGGGAGACCTTTTGGCCTCCATCGATATCATGGGCGCATATCTACAACTCTTGGAGGAATGGGGGTCTTCACAAAAGTGTTGTCTCTGATATTGGCACTTCTGCTATTCTCATTCAGCTCTGTTGGGTGATTTGGCAATCATTGTAAGGACTCTGCAAGAGTTTGGTTGAACTATCAATTTCACAAAATCATCCCTGGTACCATCTTTAAAACTAGACTATTTGGGCCTGACTCTGGACTCCGCTTCAACAAAGGGGGCGATTTGTTTGTTGTCCATCAATCTGTCCTCTCTCTTCAGTCTTGCATGGGAGTCTTAGGCCTGACGGTGTTGACATTCGAGGTGGTCTCATTTGCTCAGTACCAAACCCTTAGAGGGAAATTCTGGTCAAATGGAACAAAGATCCAAAGTCCTTAGACTCTGATTCGGTTGTGTCACAACACAAAGACTACTCTTCTATGGTGGCTTTCCTCGTTGGCATTACGCCAGGGCAAGTCCTTTCTACCATTGTATTGGACCATGGTAACAACGGACGGCAGCCTGTCCAGCCGGGGAGGAGTGCTGGGGAAGCTGTGTGCCCAGGAGTCTTGGACAGTAAGAGTCCAGAGCAATAAAGCTTTGCTTGTGTCACTGGACGAATCGTCTCCGGGTTCAATCCAACAATGCCACGGCCGTGACTTACATTAATCTTCAAGGGGGCACCAAGAGTGTCTTGGCAGCCCGGGAGGTTGCCGAGATCTTAAAGTGGGCAGAGAATTTTGTTCCAACCCTTTCCGCAGTGCACATTACAGGTGTGGAAAACTGGCAGGCGGACTACCTGAGTTGTCAGGTGTTGGATCAGGGGGAATGGTTCCTGCAGCCGACGGTATTTCACCTCCTGTGTGTCCGGTGGGGGACACCCGATGTGACCTGTTGGCCTCTCGGGTCAACAAGAAGGTTCAAAGGTTTGTAGCCAGTTTGCGGGATCCTCTGGCCGATGCCATAGATGCACCGTTTGCTCTTTGGGATCATTATAGGCTGATCTATGCGTTTCCGCCACTGATACTCCTGCCGAGGCTTCTGTGCAGGATAGAGGTGGAGAGGGGATTCCAGTCATTCTGGTGGCTCCAGACTGGCCTCGCCGGTCTTGGTACACAGATCTGGTAAGATTGGTCGCCGATGCTCCTTGTAGACTTCCTCTCAGGGATGATCTGCTGTCGATCTTCAATCCTGCTTTACAGTCGCTGGGTTTAACGGTGTGGCTGTTGGGAGCCAGGTGTTGAAGGATAGGGGTCTTTCTGACTCTGTAATTCCTACACTGTTGAAGGCCAGGAAGTCTGCTTCCAGGAAGATTTATCATCGTATGTGGAAATCGTACATTTCGTGGAGTGAATTGATGAAGGTGCAACTGCGCCTTTTTTCGGTGGCTAGGATTTTGGCTTTCCTGCAAAGAGGGGTCGATCGGGAGTTGGCCAAGTGTCGGCTTTTTCCAATGACCTTTAGCCTTGCATGCTTTGATTCGCACTTTTATCTAAGTGGTCCTTCGTGGCAACTCCGAGGCGACCCCCCGCTGCATCCGTGGGATCTAAATTTGATAGATTTCCATCTGAATGAATACATTGTGCTGCCTTCTCTATGTACTAGACCCAAGCATCTTCGGGAAATTGGCTTGCATTCTCTGGATGTGGTTCAGGCTATTAGGGTTTACCTGACGGCTACTGAATCTTTCAGGAAATCAGACTCTTTGTCCTTACGGAAGGACCTAGAAAGGGATTGACTGCGACCATTTCCAGATGGATCAGGCAGGCGATGGTACAGGCTCATTCACTGGTCAGGTTCCACCTTTCCCTGCGATGGTGCATTCTACTAGGGCACTGAGGGCTTCTTTGGGCTTTTCTCCATCAGGCGTCTGTGGTACAAGTTTGCAAGGTGGCAACTTGGTCATCTGTGCACACATTCATAAAATTCTATAAAGTAGACGTGTTGGCATCTTCGGATATTTATTTTGGCCGCAAGGTTTTGCAGGCTGCTGTTTGAAAGAGACTTTGGTCTCTTTGAGGGTGGGGGTGTATGTTCTAGGTGAGCTCCAGTTGTTCCTGGTTGAGCTCCATGTTCACTGGTTGGCTAATGTTCTAGCCTTTTGGGAATTGCGTTCTTTTTTGTGTCTTTTCCCACCCCTCCATGCAAATACTGCTTTGGGACTTCCCAATGGTCAAGAATTATATTGAGCTGCGTCTGTCGATGAACGATAGAGAAAACTGGATTTTTGACTTACTGTAAAATCCTTTTCTCTGAAGTCCATTGACAGACGCAGCACCTGCCCCTCTAACTTGAGTGGGTTGGGATTTTTCCTCCAAACACAACAAAGTTGAAGCCTATAGCAGAGTGTGGGGGTGTATGCCTGCAGGGACGGCCTCATAGGCGTGGTAAAGCTTGTTCCTGCCTAGTGTTCTACTCCTGTAGGGGCAGCATAACCCAATGGTCAAGAATTATATGGAGCTGCGATTGTCAATGTACTTAAGAGAGAGGATTTTATGGTAAGTCAAAAATCCAGTTTTATCACCACCCTTTGGACTCGCCCCTGAAGCCAGCTTTTAATCCAGGGACTCACCCCCCCATGGTCCATACCTACGTTAGATTGTACAGTAAATGTTTGTGGGGAACTGTATCAAATGCCTTTGCAAAATCCAGATACACCACATCCACAGGCCTTCCTTTATCCTTGCTTGGCCTAGTCAGAGCCCAGACTTAAAGTTGGAGTAAACTCACATCTCTGACTTTTACCTATAGGTACTGTAAATATCTCCTAAACATGCACCATTTAGGAGATATTTACTGTACATGCAGCCAGCGCATGCGCTCTGAAAGAATGGCCATCCGGGCCGTCCCTTCAGTGGTGTACCGTAAATGGCAGCTCCCACTGTGTGACTGGCCTGGAGTCCGCAAACCCGGAATGAAGACCAGGTGAAGATGGGAGCGCCTGCAGCAGTGACAGTGCAGTGTTGAAATCCTTTGTTTTCAGGTAAGTTTTAACAATGTGCTAGTATGCAATGCTAGCACATTATATTACCTTGCAGGTTAGAGAAAAAAACAGCGGTTTACTACCGCTCTAAAGCCCATCGATAATCTGTGGAATGAATTAAAGACTGCAGTCCACAAACGGTCACTATCAAATTTAACTGAACTTGAGCAGTTCTGCAAAAAAGAAGAGTGGGCAAATATTGCATAGTCCAGATGTGCAAAGGACATATCCAAACAGACTAAAGGCTGTAATTAAAGCAGAAGTTGATTCAACAAAATTATGACACAAGGGGGTGATCCTTTTTCCAACTTTCCAAAGTGATTCTGTTCAGAGTCCCCTTACACCTTTTCACCTTTGGTCCTTGCGGCTGGCGGGAAAAGGCTTTAAAAAAAAAAATCACCTTTTGTTTTGTCTGAACTGTGCATGTGCAGTTGTGGAGCTGGCTGAATGGTGAACTGCTGTGGTCACCCTCTGATCGGGCAGTGGGGCATGAAAATAAAAGCTGTGTCTGATTTGTGTCATATCGCTGCACAGGTGTGCATCCAGACCTGCCTTTAGTGTGATCTGTGGCTGAATAAATAAATTACAGTGAGAAAATTATCAGCGCAAAAGATGGTGCAACATGTATAAAAATATACTGTGTGCAAAATTATACTGTTTATAAAACAGTATACACAATTATATGCAAAATTATATACTGTGCCTAAAGATACAAGTGACCAGCGGCATACACCGACGGTTCACACTACACAATCAAAATCATAAATAAAATCAAACCGTGTTGCGCCAGATACAGAGTGAAAAAAACAGTTTTCAAGTTATTTAAATTGTGAATAATAGTGTACGTCAAAGTGAAAATCTGTGGCCGAGCGCAGCAGTTACCACTCAACTGCCTCCCAATGGCAACAAGTGGATTTTTGGTGGCATTCTTTTCCTCTCTGTGGATGGTTGACCACACAGCAGCTGATCTAGCGGCTTGATCCAGCATGTCTGTTCAACAGAAGTCGATCGGTAGACTTCAGTAGCAGCAGTGGGCACTCATGAATCATACAGCATATACACGCACAGTATTATACATATACAAACACACACAGTATTATACACACACATTTACACAGTATTATACATACACACAGACACACCAGCACCTTTCATCTAAAAATCAGCCTAATCTAACACACTCCTGCTGCCCCCATCTCCTTGCATGCTGTGACTTGTAGTGCTCCAACATCTCACAGACACATTAGGTGGTAATGCAGAAGAGGAGGAGACTGCCTGTGTACTGGTGGGCAGGTTATGAGTAGGGAGGGGTAGAAGAGATTTGGGGAGAAGTTCAGAACACGTCCTTCCTCCAGAAGCAGTGCACTTCTCACACAGAAAATCGATCTCACAGCCTCAGACAGAAGCCCTTTAGCGCACCCCAGCTTACCTTCAAGCAGGCTGTTGTCCGTCCCACACTGCAGGCTGTGTCCCCCCCTCCCTCTCCTGTCCTTCAGCTGCTGGCATCTCCTCGTCTAAAGTCAAAAGAGCCACGCTGGGGAAGGGGGCGGGTACTTTGCGTTCCCATTGGCTGAGCAGGCAGTTGAGAGGTGGAGCAGCTATAGCCTAGGTATTTTTTTGCTGTCCCTGAATTTACTGATGTTGCCAACCCTGATGGGTCCCCTGGGCAGTGCCCTAATGGTCAGTCTGCCCCTGGATGCCAGTCTCGCCGCACTTTGTCCCTGGGTCACCTGCTGGTGCTCTTGGCCCCCAGCCACCGCTGCCTCTCAGTCTCCGCTTCTTGGCCCCCCGGTCACCAGCTGCTGCCTCTCAGTCTCGGTGGGGGTGGTCCGGTCAGCAGCAGCTCTCACTCCACACACCACGCTGTTTCAGTGACATCACTTCCTCCTTCCTCTCGGCAAGCAACAGCCCAGCTGAATCAGGCCGATCTCCAGCTGCGTATGCTCTGTGCAGGAGAGAACCGACAACGGCTGTGAAATGCTTAGGAAGTGACATCGCCCATAGTTACTATGGAGCTTTATTTACAGTGCAACATTTATAAACTTGGTGCTAAATTTCAACCAATTAGTGCTCAGTCTAAGGTGGATGAACAGGTGTTACATCACACCCCTGGTCACATACATTGACACCGCTTCCACCCCTTAGCCACGAGGATTTGTTACTGGACGGTGTACACCTGAGTTTCTGTGTACTCCTACCAGATCCTTATCTTATATCCCAAATTGTTCTCCGTCAGTACTCCAGTGGTATACCCTCACCTGTAACTATGGCAGAGAGGGGAAAGAGAGAACTTGATATAGTAGGTCAAATATTGCTTTGCCAAAAGCCTGCACAACACACAGCCTCAGAGTGACAATGCGTCCCTTGCACCGGTGCAGGAACCAGTCTTAAAGTGTAAGTCCAGGCAAACCCTAACTAACGTTAAACCTTCTCTCTGGCACATTTCTAACCCTTTGAAGCAAAAATCGCTGTACTTATTTATTCTTCAGCTGATCCAGTTCGATCTCCAGCAGCATATGCTGGGTGCAGGAAAAAAACAGACGACTGTGAAATGCATGGGAAGTGATGTCACCCATAGAGTTACTATGGGGCTTCTGTTGTTGGCTGCCTCTCATGGACCTGCCTCCACACTAAAGCCTCCGCTGACAGCTGATGCTGGGACCAGAGCGGACCACATAGGCTTCAAAATAGATAAGTATAGCAATTTTTGCTGTACAGGGCTAGATAGATTAGGTTTAGAATGTGGCAGAGAGCAGGTTTAGTGTTAGGTTTTGCCTGAATGTCTACTTTAAAATCGGTCTCAGCATCCAATTCTAGCTTTTATTTCAGGCATGCATGCAGCAAGAGGCCTATTTGAAAAAAACAGACTTTTCTGCATCTGTTGCAATTTTTTGGATGGATTGTGGCCTTTATTTGGCCATCTTTGTCCAGTCCTCAAAAATGTCCCACCTCTTTTCCTACTTCTGTTTCTCAACTGGAGTTGGGCACTGATATATTCCAAACCTAGAGAATGCTAAATTAGTGGGTAGTGAAGAGGACTTTTAGGCAGTGTTTGAGGAAGCTGCAGAAGATTTTTCTCCCCACCCTGTCACCATATTAAAAAAGGGAGCTTTACACAACATGTTTGCTAATTTTGAAAATCTCATTGCCTCTGTCTGCAAAAGTCTTAACGGAATATAGATCAGTGATGGTGAACCTTGGCACCCCTGATGTTTTGGAACTACATTTCCCATGATACCTATTCTGCAGTGTAATTGAGCATCATGGGAAATGTAGTTTCAAAACCTCTGGGGTGCCAAGGTTTGCCATCACTGGTATAGATGGACTCTTCCTATGTCTCACCACACCCCTGTGGCTACAACGAGACCTTGCAAAACAGTCCATTGTCACGAACAGATAGAATGTGCAGCCTTTGAAGACTGGGTCACACATAGCAATTTCTACACTTTGCAGTGACAGACGACTTTCAGTTTGATGCATTCAGGTTAAGCTAATGCTTGACAACGGAGATCTCAGAGAAATCCCACAGTGCCAGTCGCCATAAGAGTTGTGGGTCTAATGGTTGCCTCCTTCAAAACGGTTTCCCTCACCCAATTCCACTGAAGAACTCTCCAACTAAACATTCTGTCAGTATGGGAAAAGCATGCTCTTTCCATGAATCCACCCAGGTTTCTATCCCCCAAAGCAAGAAATTCTTTGTGCTGATGGTTCACCACTCCAACTCCATGTTTAAATCGTTTCTTCCCTGCAATTGGAAGGTTCTTACAGCAGACACAAGTCTGTCAGGCTAGGGAGGAGTCTTCCACTCCTTAACAGTTTAAAGAAAAATGGTCAAGGGAAGAGGCAAGCCTCTCCATCAAATAGTTGGAGTTAATAGCTGTCATGCTGTCTCTTGAGCACCTGGACCCACCTTTAAAAAGGATACCCAATTAGATGCAGTCAGACAATGCCATCACAGTGCCATTTATTAACCATATAGGTGGGCATGTCCTCAAACGATTGCCAGTGTCCTAATCACCTGAAGATATGAGTTATAACCCATGGTGTATGAATAAGTTGCCCATTAGAGATATGGAAATTACAGGTAAGTCCATATTCATTTTTTTTCTTGTACATCATGGAACAAAACCTCTTCATATCAATGACTGTAATATTATTCTGCCACCTTCAGGTGATTGGATACTGGTTAAAACAGGAAGTCCCCACCTAGGCATAACCCCTCCCAGCTTGGCAAGACCTGTTTTTTTTCTAGTGTCTTAGGTGATGGTTGTGTCTGCAGTTTCTGCATGAAACAGTAGCTAGCTTCTGTACATTTTGGTCTTGTATTATGAGATTAGCTTTTTCCATATCTATTTTCCTACAGCTTGTGTATGCTCAAAGGAATGGTACCTGGACACACAGGGTCAGTCTTTTCTTTTGCCAAAGCCTGCAAAATGGGCGCCTGCACAATGATATATTGCCTTGCAAACCGCTAAGTTGGTATATGGGTCCAGGGCAGTGATCTTTACCTGAGTAGTTGAGACTTTGAAGGTTCTCGGCTCAAATGTTTCTTTGAAACCACACAAAAAGATTTGCTCTTTTGCAGATTCTTGACCTTTTTCTCAAGGGGTGATCATTGCAATTCCAAAGGTTAAAGGGTTTTGCAGTTCCACAGTTCTAAAATGGATCTCAAGGAATTGTTGCGGTCAGTATTGACCTCTCTTCAGCAGAGAGATTTCCTGGCATCAGTACTGTAGATATCTAAGATACTTAACTGCATGTTTCAATCTTTCCACTTTACAAAAGGTTTCTGTGGTGTGCAGTGGAGGATTGCCACTTTCAATTTTTGGCCCTAATGTTCGGCCTCTCGTTAAAGCTGGATACACACTATACAACTTTAGTTCAATTTCCTTTAGATTTACCTTCAACTATGTAGTGCAAGGGCCTGCCTGATTGCATACAAATTGAAAGTTGTTTAGGTTTGACCTCATATTATATGGTTTTGGTAAAACTAAAAAAACCACACCACAACAGCTGCTCAGGAGAAAATATTTTCTATGCTGTCTTGGGTGGAGCTCATGCCATCAACATTTCAGACAGAATATTGGCAGACTGATTTTTCTTAGCCATTTGCAACTGTCTCTGAGAGGGTGGGCTCCTCATCTAGAGGGGTATGCAAAACCCCAATGGTGGGACACCCAGGATGTGGATTTCCTGGTAATCCTGTTTATTGTGAAGCTGGACAAGTTCATCTTTGGTATCTGGGCTTGTCGAGCATTTGTCATGCATGATCTTGTGACACAGTGGGACCAGTTTTCCCTAACTTATGCCTTCCTGCTGATACAGTTATGACATGTTTGCTTCATAGGATTCAAGTGGAAGGATTTCTGCTGATCCTTTTCGGCCTGGCCCAGGAATATATGGTACTTCAGCATTGTAAACATGTCTGCAGACAACCCTTGGATCCTTTAAGATCTACCCAACCTTCTGTTGCAAGGTTCAATCTTCTATCCTTTACAGATGCTGGCTTTAACAGCTTGGCTGCTGAAGCCAGGGCCTTGAGAGATGAGGGGAGTCTGATTCTTTCTTTCTTTCTCTCTTGTCCTGCTGAAGGGTTGAATGAGGACTTCAAGGAAAATTTATTACAGAATTTCGAAATCTGAATTTGGCTGGAGTGAGGCTAGGAGATTTCATCCTCAAAAGTATTTTGTGGGTCGCATACTGGCTTTTATTAGTCTGAAGTTGATTGATTAGGGTTTGTCCTTGAGTATAATCAAGGGTCAGATTGCTGCACAATTCTTGGTGCATACCTTTGGGCCAGGCACCACATGAATCGGTTTCAGGCATTTTTTTTTTTCTTGCAGGTGTTTGGAGTCAGGCAATGACATCTCAACAAAAACACTTGCAATCTGCCAAAAAAGAGGCTCAAGTACTTTTTTGAGCTTTAAGGCCCGTACACACGTAGCGGTTGTCGGCCGTAAATATTCGGCCGCCGAACGATCAGCCGATTGTCTGCTTGTTAGTATGATGCTTCCGACAGCGACTTTTCGGCCGAACAGAATCGGGTGTGCAGGCTATAAAATTTTTGTTGGCCGTCACCTGAACGGCCGATTGTTCGCAAGTCAGTACAGAATTCGGCTGACAAACAGAAGATTAGCAAGACTGGGCATGCTCTACGAAAAAAAAAGACACAGAAAGTTAACCATCACATGACATCACTTCTGCAGTCAGGTGTTGTTGGCCGACAAAATTCGTGTGCAGTCTTTAGCACTTTTCAGCCGACAGGACAGCACCGGACAAAAGACGGCCGATCGTTCGGCCGACATTCAGTACGTGTGTATGGGGCTTTAGGCATTTTGCTTCAGGCGACAAAACACTCATATGTGAAATGAATGGGATTTTGCTTGTTGAGCGTGTAGGAACTTTAGAGAATAGCTTTTTACCACCTGAGAAATGCTTCGGTGTGAACAAGGCCTTACTTACAGAGTTTTGGAATTGGGCGCTGTTTTATTTTAAGAACCTTTCCAGATTTTCCACTGTTACGAGGTAGTTTTATGGCCTCAGACTTCATTTTTACTTTAGGTGGTTTCTTTGTTCCATCTCACCCACCATCTACCATTTTACGATGGCTCCGTCAGCCTATTTCTCAGGCTTACAGTCTAAAAAGCAAACTTGCTCCATTTTCAGTAATGGCTCATTCTACCAGGATTGTTATTGCTTCCAGGACTATTCGACATCCGATTTCTATAGCTCAAGTTTGTAAAGCTGCTAGCTGGTCTTTAGTTCATGGATTAGTTATTTTTCCCATGTTGCCCTCCCCTCATATTCAGTGCTTTGAGACATCGCTATTTTCATGGATATAAAGATGCTGTGTGTCCCATGTTTGATTAAAGCGAATGGGATTTTTGGTTCACCAGTAAAAAAAAAAAAAAGTTTGGAGTACATCACGGGATGGTTTCATCCCTCTTCCTTTTTGAGTTTTTTTTTTTTTTTTTGCCAGTGTCCAGGCACCTGAAGGTGGCAGCATAACCCTATCATAATGGAGCTGAATAAGCTGTGTGTGTACCATTTTGTTCTCCAAGAATCATCCTATTTTCTATCTGTAGAATATATCCTTGTGTTTCAAGTAGATGGTTAAGGCAAAAGTTTTGTTCTCATTTCAGATGTTTCGCTATGTTCAAGAATAGAAAACCAGTTGAGGGGCAGGACCGTAGTGTAGTGATAAACCACTGGGTGGTCAGAGGTGACTTTAGTAATAATGAACTGTTTGCTGTAAGGTCCATGAAGGAGACTCGAGACCTTGATTTGATATTGGATGAAAGGAGGTTTATTTCTAAATTGCCTAAGGGGATTTTTTTTTTTTTTTTTTTTAAGGGTTAGAGCATTGAGAGAATATGGAACTTCCTTCCACTGATAGTGATATCAGCTTATTATGTTGATTGATTCAAAAACGTATTTGTTTTCACCCAGGGCGCAAACTATACAGGGGGTATGGATTTTTCTGACTCCCTCAATCTTAACCATCTCAACTAGGTCTGTTTTTTTTTTTACCATTTTGTTTTTTGCTGCTACCTTTTAGGTGATTGGACACTGGCACAAAAACGGAAAAACCCCTCTCCTAGCCTAAGTTTTTTTTTTTTTTTTTTTTTTTTAGTGAATGAGAAGCTTACCCCTTATGTGGAGTTGTTTTTTCCCTAGAAGATACTTCTGGTATGATTCCTGGCTGCAACATAGCCACTATGGCTCCTTTCTCCAGATTGGTTAAATCTTTGGCTGAGCCTTAGGGCAGACCGTACCTGGACCCTGCCTGGACAAGGTGAGAGTCTGGCCTGTAAAGAAGCTTTGGGCAATGGATCATGCATAGGTGCTCACTTTAGCACGTGATGCATCTTGTTGAGTTAGCCGCAGAGTGCTATACAGATCCATGGCTGTTGTCTGCCAGGGGACAAATCCTGACCTTTAGTCCTTTTCCAGGGGAATGACAGTAGTGGGCGGCAAAGCCAGAAATAGGATCTAGTCTGTTAATTCTGCCAAGACTGTGACATCTGCTGTGGTAAGTGCTGAGCTTACACCCTTAAATTCTGTCCAAGGGTGCTGGCGCTACTTTGCCTTGGGCTGTGGAAGAATGCAGGCTGGGACATTCCATGTTTTGTTGCAGCCCTGGAGCAGAAACGCTGGCCATTTAAAATTAGCACCATTTTCCAAGCCTTCTGTTGCAAGCCTGTTACACATCCACTAGTCCGCTGCCGCCTCTTCAGTGATTTCTCTGTGTATTCATAGGCCATTTTCTTCCTCGGCAGCATTCTCTTGGCCAGCACTTGGCTCCGACAATTCAGCACAGCGTTATCTGGACATTTTCTGTGTTCAGTAGCTTGTAGTGCCTGGTGCAGAAGGCATTACCCTTAACTCTACACAGCAGCAAAGGTTTTGGGTACCCCTTTAGTAATACTTTGCATCACACGTGACCAATTACGAGTGTAAGGATTCAGGAAGCCTCTCCTGCTCAGACTCCACTCATGGCTCTTACTGTACAGTCTTTCTCCTGTTTATTTAGGTGGAGTTTATTTGTGCCATATCTGAAATTTATGGTCACTACTTCAGCCTTTTTTTGGAGTTTGTGGATACCATGTCACAAAAAAAGGCATACATGAAAAATCCCTCCCCCATCTGAGGAGACCCTGGTAGCGCTAATTTCATCCTAGCTTACAGATACTATATATCTACCTTTTTATTGATGCTGTACACTCTTGTTGAGCATTATAGCAGCCTGAGTTTGCACACCCAAAGGTCTTGCCGGTCTTGTACGGTGACTGGCTGCACTCGGAAAATCTCTGATCCTCTGAAATATTTTACCTATTGCTTATTATTGTAATATCCTATTGAGATTGGTTTCTTGAAAAATTGTATGTTCACATTGGTGGACCCAGCCATTTCTTATCAAGAAGATATGGAAGATTATACTGTGTTAAATAACCTGCAGGCAATGCCCAGTTTTTGTTTTCTTCAGTCTTTTTGGATTTGTTGCTGTGTTGCCCATATTTCCGTTGAACTGATTTTAGACATCCCAGAAGTAAATGACTTGCTGTATTTTTGTAAACAAAAATAAAATAAGATTTTTACTCGCGTAGTAAAATCCTATTCTTGGAGTCCTTTGAGTGGCATAGGTCCCACCCCCCTGTGTTCATGATCATGCTCTCCCTACTGCTTGCTACAAACTAAGCCATACTCTGGTAGTGGGAGGGGTTATCCTGGGCTATCCTACAGTTTTTCTTTTTGGTTTACCAGTGTTCAATCGACCTTTAGGCATCGGAATACAGCTACTTTGTTTTCAGTGGACTTTAGGAAAAGGATTTTACATTGAGTACAAACATCCTTTTCTCTAGCGCTCATCGACAGACGTAGTCCTCGGTGATACACCACCTTCGGGTTATGTTACCTCCGCAGGAGCAGGACTAGACAGGAAATTAAAAAGCTCTGGCCACACCCTAGGGGCAGTCCCAGAGGGTATATCCTCTCTCTCTCTGCCTCAGCAAATCAGTTATTTTCTGTCTAGTTAGGAGTAAGGACCTAGATACCTTGCTGGGATCTTCGGTCCTGGCAAGATTTTTTTCTTAAAAAGATTTTTTAGACAGCTTTTTTCTCCAGTGTTCCTGTGAGATCTTCAAGCAAGAAAGCTGAACTGGGCGACGGGCTGGATGTTGAGATCCGGTGGTCACCCCAGTTCAGCCTACGAGCGCGTGCAGGCCATAGCTCCGCGCTGGGTCGGCCGCGACAAAGTCCCATTAAGGGACTGACCCCGCGAGTTAAACGTCTCGCTGAAACGCCAAAGACCATGAGTCACGGCGTCCGTATTGGTCGACAGCCCTCCCGCCCCGGTGGAGAGGGGTACTGTCAGGAGTTGGTGCCCGCCTGGTTCCGGTATGGTGAGTAGTATGTTCCCCCTTTTTCCCTGACGGGTTTTGTGGTGAACGCGGGCCCCTCTCTGTATGGTAAGAAAGAGTCCTTTCTATCCTATAACATGTCACAAATCCTCCTACTTTAAATGTGATTTATGTGTGCAAAAGCCAGGAGGCTTGGCTTGGGAGCTAACAATCTATTGTATACATGTTTTAAAGATGTAATCTGTGGCATTCTGGGAATCTTATGGGTTAAGTATAAGCTACCTACCAGTCAGAAGCCACGGACATGTAGACTGCCTTCCAAATCAGATCTCCAGCTATTTAGCAGGCCTCCCGAACGGCCACGCGGTCCGCCAGGGCCGGTACCGCCAACCACGCATATCCCCATGCAGAGAGAGTGTTGTGTGCCCTGCAGCACACCGCTATTCAGTTTAGGCCGCCGCCATTTTTTTTTGCTGGATCGCACGAGCCGCCATTTTGGCGTAGCCTCGTGTCTCCAGCATGGGGGCGGCCATGTTTGAGGTGATTCTACACCTCGTGGAGCTTGGGGGAGGCGCCGGAAGGCGTGCAGAGGGGCGGAGCCGCCTCCTTTCTTCCTGGGCAGCCAGCCAAAAGACTTCCTGTTTGTCAAGACAGCGCTGTAAGCTGTTGCAGTTTAACTCTGAGCATCAAGTGGTGAGCCTGGGGGTCTATCTCTCTCTCTCTCGATCGATAGGGATCCCTAAGCAGGTAACACTAAGGGGCTTTTTTGTGGCGCTGGGGGTCAGAAAAGAAAAAAAAAAAAAAAAAAAGTTTTTTTCTTTACTTTTAAATTATATTATCCAGGAAGTAACTGGAGTTATTATGGACCCTGCCACACATATTCCCCCACCTGTTTCCCTCGAGGGGGCCTCGGGACCCGCCAGGTGCACAGAGTATAGAGTCATTTACAGCAATTTTGAAGTCTATGGTGGCTCGGGTGGAGGCGGCCTGTCAGGGACGGGGGTCAAGGAAGCGACCCCCGCCTACCCCTATACCATCTGACACCTCTGACTCAGATTCAGAGATGGTCACGGCAGTTGCAGGTTCCTCTGCAAGGGCTGTTATCCCAGGTAAAGCCCCCTCAGACAGTGAGGAGGACGCTTCTTCTCTTGCTATAATTCAGGAAGAAGCATTGGTGGACGCACTAGTTGTGGCAGTGCAAGAAACCTTAAAACTTGAGGCTTTACCGGCAGAGGCAACTGAAACAGAGAGGCCTTTTGGGACTAATAAGCCCATCAAGACGGCGAAGGCTTTTCCTGTACCTAAATGTTTTGGTAATCAGATTAAAGGAGAATGGGAGCATTCTAAACGTACCTTTACTATTTCCAAGCGTATTGCTAGACGCTATCCGTTTGAGGAATCCATCATTAAGAAATGGACGGTACCACCAGTCGTGGATCCGCCTATTTCCAGGCTGAATAAAGCCACGGTTATTCCAGTGGAGGACACTTCGTCCTTTAAGGACCCGGTGGATCGAAAGATAGAAGCAGAGTCCCGCACTATCTTTTCTCTGATAGGGTCAGCATTTAGACCAGTAATCGTTATTGGTCTAGTTTCCCAGACACTTACGGAATGGGCGAAAATGGTACGCCAAGATCTTAGGGGAAAAGATATTCCCCAGGAGACATCTGATTTGATGGAACAGATCATACAAGGGCTACGGTTTATCTGTGACGCAGCCTTGGACACTACTCCCCTATTAGGGCATGCATCTAAGTTAGCAGTGATCCTCAGACGTGTGCTGTGGTTAAAATGCTGGTCAGCTGACCTAGGTTCCAAAAAGACCTTGACCAATCTCCACTTTCAGGGGAATCGTCTATTTGGAGCCAACCTAGATGAAATCATTAAGGATGCCACTGGGGGCAAGAGCACTTTTTTGCCACAGGCTGCAAAAACTAAGGGACCTCGCAACAAGCGAGGACCTTTCTTTACCGCCCATAAAGGGCGCCCGGCTGGTACTAGCGGGAAAGGCAAGACTCCTCCAGGAGGGTTCAAGAAGGGGACCAACCCAGCCAAACCCGAAGCAAAGGAGTACACAGCCTGAAGGTGCGCCCCCACCCGGTTTCAGGGTGGGGGGACGTTTTCACCGGTATTCAGGACATTAGATCGAGCATCAACCACTACTACCGGTGCGATTCTTCCCTTCCAACATTTAAGTACCACAGGAAGCGGTAGTTACCGTTCCCTGAAAAGATCTTTTCCTTTACCTTTTCCTAAGATTAGTCCCGATACCTCACAGGAATCGGATCTGGTTGACCAGATAGGCCAAGTAGCCTCTAGTCGGGTGACTTCGGTCCCTGAGGTTCAACCAGAAAAGATCACCTTTCCTGATAACTATCAGGTATCTGATAAATGTGTGGGAACAGAAAACGACCAGACTTTCTCGGATGGTCGGGGCCAGATACCTCTAGGGACGCCTGGTTCAGATCCAATCAGCGCCAGTGGTCCTAGAAATTCTAGGCTGGCCTCCTCAAGCCGGCCTGGCCGACTTGGACATGTTAGTCGCAGACGTTCCGTGGGAACTTCGTCTCAGGGAGTGTCTGTGGTCTCAAGGACCAATTTACCTTCGTGCTTTACAGTCGCTGGTTTTAATGGCCTGGCCATTGAGACCCAAGTACTGAAGGACAGAGGTTTGTCTACTTCAGTCATTCCTACCCTTATTAAAGCAAGGAAAGCGACTTCCAGCAAAGTCTATTATCACACATGGAAGTCTTATATTGCGTGGTGCGAATCTTTAGGATTTCCTCCACGTACCTATTCGGTGACTCGAATATTGGCCTTTTTGCAACAAGGGGTTGAGCAGAAGCTAGCCTTGAGCACCATCAAGGGTCAAGTTTCAGCATTAGCAATCTTCTTTCAGAAGCCTTTAGCTACCAAATCCTTGGTGCGGAATTTCATCCAGGGGGTGCGGCACCTGGCTCCTCCAGTCCGCGCGCCCTTACCGCCCTGGGATCTTAATTTGGTTTTGTCGGTTCTACAGAAGCCTCCCTTTGAAAACATCAGGGAGATTCCCTTGCTTACTCTATCCCAGAAGGTGGCCTTCTTGGTGGCTATTACTTCTGCTCGCAGGGTGTCAGAACTGGCTGCATTATCATGCCAGTCACCATACCTAGTGATTCATAGGGATAAGGTAGTACTTCATCCTAAGCCATCTTTTCTTCCCAAGGTGGTTTCAGATTTTCATCTGAATGAAGATATTGTACTACCTTCCTTGTGTCCTCAGCCCAAGCATCATCGGGAACATGCGTTGCATTCCTTAGATGTGGTTCGGGCAATCAGGGTATACCTGAAAGCTACGGAATCATTCCGTAAGACGGATTCACTTTTTGTGATCACGGATGGCCCCAGAAAGGGTTTGCCTGCATCTGCCGCGACCATTGCCAAATGGATTAGACAAACGGTGGTACAGGCTTATTCTACTAAGGGTCAGAGTCCTCCGTTCCCTGTTAGGGCGCACTCCACTCGAGCGCTCAGTACTTCCTGGGCCTTTCGCCATCAGGCGTCAGTGGTCCAGGTATGTAAGGCGGCCACCTGGTCGTCGGTACATACCTTTACAAAATTCTATAAAATTGATGTGACGGCATCGGCGGATGCCTCATTTGGCCGCAAGGTTTTGCAGGCCGCAATTTGAGGAGACCGGTGGTCTACCTCGAGGGTTTTTTTTTCTGTTTGAAAAAAAAAAAAAAAAAAAAAATTTGTTTTCTCTTTTTTTGGTTGAGTCTCATCATTAAGGATGAGCATTGTAAACTTCTAGTTGGCACCGGTTGGGCCTTCTAGATTGGGATTTGATTTCCATTTTCCCACCCCTCAGTTGTGATACTGCTCTGGGACATCCCGAAGGTGGTGTATCACCGAGGACTACGTCTGTCGATGAGCGCTAGAGAAAAATGGATTTTTGTAAAATCTTACCGTAAAATCCTTTTCTCTTAGCTCATCGACAGACGTAGTCCCCGCCCCTCTGTTTTGGAGTTGGGTTGGGTTAAATTCTCTAAGCACTGCTTTTTCACATAACTGATTTGCTGAGGCAGAGAGAGAGAGGATATACCCTCTGGGACTGCCCCTAGGGTGTGGCCAGAGCTTTTTAATTTCCTGTCTAGTCCTGCTCCTGCGGAGGTAACATAACCCGAAGGTGGTGTATCACCGAGGACTACGTCTGTCGATGAGCTAAGAGAAAAGGATTTTACGGTAAGATTTTACAAAAATCCATTTTTCTCTTTTGTTCATTGACGGACACCGCTTCATATCTTCATTGACCATTGAGTTATGCTGCTCTCCTTCGGAGTAGGACACTAGACGGAAAAGAGTTAAAGCTTGACTATGCCCCTAGCTTAGTCCCAGGGCGTATACTCCCACTTCCTGCTATAGGATCTCATGATTTTTTTTTCTGCTTAATCAGGAATAAGGACCTAGCACCTTGCTGGTATCTTTTGGTCCTAGAATTTTTTCCTTTTTTAAACTGAACTTTTTTTCTTTTTTTTTTTTACTTTCTACAATCAAGTCTGTTCCAGTGAGAACTACAATCAACTGTCAGACTGGGTGATGCACTGGATACCCTAGATCCTTTGTCTCCCCAGTCTGGCTAGCGAGCGTGTGCAGACCGCAGCTCTGCGCTAAGTCTGACGCGACATAGCCCCCCAGGATGGGAGTTGGCCGGCGAGTGAAGCCACTCGCGAGCACACACACGACCAGGTTGCAGCCTAAGTCGCAGCATATCCCTGGCCGGCAGGAGACCCCCCCATTCCAAGATGGGTAGGTGATCTCCCCGGAGTGGTGCCCACCCAGTTCCGAAGGTGTGGTGAGTAGTGTCCCCCCTCTCTGGGAAAATTTGTGGTGGACGTGGGTTCATCCCCGTGTTGGTCAATCCCTCCTGTGCCCTTCCTACCCTAATGGCACCCCCTCCTCATTAGTGGGTTCACCTGTGCTAGCTACCCCACTCCCCCTAGCCCCCCTGGCTGAGGTGGCTGTACTGATGGATGTGGGAGCTGTGGCTCGAGGGGGGGTGGAAGCGCGCTGCGGCGGCTCCATTTGCTGCTACTGTGTGCCATATTACCCTGGAGTGGTTCCCTAGCTAGGAACCCCCTTACTGGATGAGGTATCTGATGGGTTCCTAGGGTCTTTAAGCTGCGTCACGTCGCCATTTTCCCATAGCTGACTATGGGAGCTCGGCGGCCATGTTTTTGTAGTTTCCCATTGAAGTATAGGGGTAGTCCTTTTTCTTGTAGCCTATAGGAGCGGTGCTCGGCGGTAAGCCTCTAGCATGGGTCCACAAGTTGGTCTGGTTACAAGATCGAGTTTTGGTCCTTGCCCCAGCAAGATTCTTTCCTTCCAACCTGCACCTTTTCCCGGATCGGCTGCAGGGCCTTCTCGGGGCGGTACAGGATTTTCTCTCACAACGGGTCATTGTACCAGTTCCAGAGTCGGAACGTTTTCAGGGATTTTACTCAAACCTGTTTACTGTTCCCAGGAAGGAGGGCAAGGTCTGTCCAATCTTGGACCTCAAGACTCTGAACCGTTTTGTGTGGGTTCAGAAATTCAGAATGGAGTCCATTCGCAACGTAGTTGCTTTCTTTCATCATGGGTATTTTCTAGCCTCTATCGTTATCAAGGTCGCTTTCCTTAATATCCCAATCTGTCAGGCATCCGCGCTTTCTTCTGCTTTGCCGTGGGGGAAGGATCACTATCCATTTGTAGCGTTACCCTTTGGTCTCGCTTCAGGTCCTCCTGTGTTCACAAGTGTGGGCTCTGGTGCTTGCTTTGTTCAGACAGAGAGGGATTGTTGTACGAGTATCGATCTATCCTACAAGACTATTTGAACATCGCTGTGCCAACTTTACAAGAGCTCGGCTGGACGCTGAATTTTTAGAAATCCGCTCTGACTCCATCCAACAGATTGGAATACCTGGGTCTGACTTTGGATTCAGCTTTGGCTCGGGTGTTTCTTCCAGAGGCGAAACTGCAAAAATTGCAGCATGCGATTCGGTTTCTTCCAGAGGCGAAACTGCAAAAATTGCAGCATGTGATTCGGTTCCTTCTGTCCGACCACCGGTCATCCCTCAGGATTTGCAAGTGCTGGGTTTGATGGTCTCCACCTTCGAGGCGGTTCAGGTTCAGGTTGCTCTGCAAAGGGAGATTCTGGCCATATGGGACAAGAATCTTCGGTTTCTGGAAATCTGATCAAGTTGAACCGGAGTACGAGGAGTGCCCTGCTTTGGTGGGTCCGCGGCGCTTCGGCAGAGGAAATAATTTCTTCCCTTGTACTGGACAGTGATCTCCAGGAATGCCAGCCTGTCCGTATGGGGAGGTACCTTGGGCACGAAATCGGCCCAGGGTTTTTGGACTCAGGAGGAGTCCAGTCTGCTGATCAACATCCTTGAAATTGTGGCCATCGAGCTTTGCCTTTCACAGTGGACGGATCGTCTACAGGGTGTCCGGTAAGGATTCAATCGGACAAAGCCACGGCTGTGGCATATGTCAAACATCAAGGGGGCACAAAGATTGCCCCTGCAGGCAAAGGAGTGGCCAGCATTCTAAGGTGGGCAGAACCATATGTTCCAGCCCTCTCTGCTGTACACATTCCTGGGGTGGAAAATTGGCAGGCAGAGTACCTCAGTCGGCAGACCCGGAGTCCGGTCGAATGGTCCTTTTCACCCGGAGGCGTTTCAACCACTGTAAGGAGAACACAGGCGCCACTCTAAGTGCAGTATTTGAAATTTATTGAATAAACCAAATAAACGGTACTCCCAAAGGGATATGTACAAAAGGCATACATATTTACATAATTGTATATAATTATATATATTTTTTTACCTTTTCTACTCCATTCTTCAGATATTATTACTATACATTTTCCATTTAATTGTTTTCCTCTTATTTATATATAATAATTTGTTTTTATTCATTCTTATTTATTTTTATTTTATTTATTTCACACTTATTCATTATTTCTACGTCTTTTTTCAACCATTGCTCGTACAGCTCAATACACATTGGTAATAATAGAATTAGTCCCTTTTTATTTCCCCCCTCCTTTTTTATATATAGTTTTTATGTATTATTTGTACTATATTCACATTTGGCGGCTTCATGAGTGTATATATACAATTGATATTAGCTGCCTCCATATTTAGTTACTGGTCCATTAGATTTGGTAGGCTTTAGGACCCAGCTGCTCCGGACCCCTGCCCTACTTAAGAACCACATCCAAAATGATGCATTATCGGCCTGAGGAAGGAGCGCATGCTCCGAGAACGCGTCGCCGGCACCATTACGCAATCACGCATTCCTGGAAGTGAGGGCAGCGGTGAGTCCCCACGACTAGGAAGTACCGATAACCACCGTTTACAGCCTGTGTGTCGAGACCGCTCAGCCATCCTGACCTGGACACCGGAGCGATTGAACTACATTCACTTTATATACCACGATGCCTTTTGTACATATCCCTTTGTGAGTACCGTTTATTTGGTTTATTCAATAAATTTTAAATACTGCACTTAGAGTGGCGCCTGTGTTTTCCTTACAGTTGGCCCCAAGCTTCTTCTACTTGTCACCAGGGCAGCCTACGGAGTGCATCTTTTGGGATTTTATGGGTTTTTTATGGACTTGATATATGGACTTTTAGAAAAATGGACTAATTTATTGACTATTCACTGTCTGCACCTATATCTGTCCCCCCCTGTCCTTTAGGAGGTATTCTTTTCCCCTTTGCGCCAGTTTTTTAAACCTTGTTTCAACAACTGTGTCTCTGGTGGGGGACTCCCGATGTGGACCTACTTGCCTCTTGCCTCAACTAGAAGGTTCAGAGGTTTGTGGCAAGGTCTCAAGATCTTCTGGCAGAGGCTCTGGTGGCTCTTGGGGTCAGCATTGTCTAATATATGCCTTTCCTCCATTACAGATTCTGCCGAGACTTCCGAGCAGAACCGAGGCAGAAGGGATTGCAGTCATTCTGGTGGCCCCGATCTGGCCTAGATAAGTCCTGGTATGTAGGCCTGGTAAGACTGGTAGCTGATGATCCTTAGCGACTCCCTCTCAGAGAAGATTTTTTGTCTCAAGGACCGATCTTCCATCCTGCTTTACAGTCGCTGGCTTTAAACGGCCTGACTATTGAAAGCCAGGTACTGCTGGGGAGTTAATGGCTATGTCCCCAGCCCTGGCCCTTTTGAACCTTGGCATTCAAATAATTCCCTCATGACATCGCACTATAGTTACTCATGTTCTAACTGCTGCTAGGACGACTATTACAGCAGCATGGAGATCTGACACTGCACTCACAGTAACGGAGGTGGTTAATCGTGTACATTCCTAATATTCTTAAAAAAAAAATTTTGCCAATGTAAATGGGAGGAGTCTGCAGTTTGAACGGAATTGGAACCTTTGGTCACTGAAGTATCCGAGGTGAGGGCAAGCCTTATCTTTGGGTATTTCTTTACCTTTCTATGGCTGTACTTATGAATGATGACACCTATCTGAACAAGAGGCTATTGTTTTAGACTGTCCAGTTGATAGTCTTTTCTCTGATTGATGTGTGCTTATCAGTTGTACAGAGGTTGAAGGGCTACTATATATAGTTGTGGTTATTGCACTAAGCGCCCATCAATGACGAAGGGGAAGGGGTGGGCGCCCCAGGGGTTGGCGCCTGGTCTCTGCGGGGGGCTGGGGGGGGGGGTCGCACTGGACCACAGTGTTACCTTTAGGGGTGGTCTGGTGGGGTGGCCTCCCTGTCGGCTCAATGCGGATGTTTGTGGTTGGGGGCCGGCCTGTGGGGGGCTCTGCCCCAGGTAATACCGTGGCGCTGACTGATAGCCAAGCCATGTATGATCTGTTTTATGTAATTGTTATTGATCTAACCCTGTGTACATGTATGTTGTGATTATTTGTTATCTTTGGAACTTAATAAAAACTTTTGAAAAGAAAGCAAGGTACTGAAGGATAGAGGGTTGACATTTTCGGTGGTTCCTACTCTGTTAGGAGCTAGAAAATCTACTTTGCAGAAGATGTATCATCAAGTTTGGAAGGCGTACATTACTTGGTGTGAGTCTCGGAGGGTTCCCCCGTTCCTTTTCGTATCTGTGGTGTGGATCAGCGTTTGGTCCAGGGCACCATCAAGGGCCAGATTTCAGCCTTGGCAATATTTTCTAATACCTGTTAGCCACAAATTCCTTGGTGCACACCTTCCTGCAGGGGGTTTGCCATTTGGCTCCTCCGGAAAGGTCCCCAGTACCTCCGTGCGATCTTAATTTGATGCTGTCGGTTCTTCAAAAACCGCTAATTTGAAAATATTCGTCAGATTCTTCTACTGACTCTATCACAGAAGGTAGCCTTCTTGGTGGCTATTACTTCTGCACGCAGGGTTTCAGAACTGGCTGCGTGTCCCGACGGTCACCTTGCCTGGTGGTTCACAGGGACAAAGTGGTTCTCTGTCCCTGTCAGTTGTTCCTTCCTAAGGTTGTCCCAGGTTTCCACTTGAATGAGGACATTGTTTTGCCTTTGTGTCCTAAGCCAAAACATCCAAAAGAGATTGCCTTACATTCCCTGGATGTGGTTCGAGCCATCAGGGTGTACCTGGCAAAGACTGAATTGATTCGCAAATCAGATTTCTTATTTGTCCTAACTGATGGTTCTTGTAAGGGGCAGGCTGCATCTGCTGCAACAATTTCTAGATGGATCAGACAAGACGGTGGTGCAGGCCTATTCCATTAAGGGTCAGGTTCCTCCTTTCCCTGTTAAGGCGCATTCTAACTGGTCGTCTGTGCACACATTCACAAAGTTTTACAAGGTGGATGTCCTGACATCTGCGGATGCTGCTTTTGGCCGCACAGTTTTGCCGGCTGCTGTTGCAGAGGCTACGGCCTCTTGAGGGGTTGTTTTTTTCCTGGTAGGTAAACTCCAGTTGTTCCTGGTTGGGCTCTTTGTTTACCTGGTTGGCTATGTTTAGCCCTTTTTGGTAATTCTGTTTTTTTTCTGTTTCCCACCCCTCATGATGACACTGTTTTGGGAAGTCCCAACGTTCAATGAAGATATGAAGCAGTGTCTGTCAAGGAACGAAAGAAAACTGGATTTTTGTCTTACCGTAAAATTATTTTCTCTGATGTTTATTGACGGACACAGCACCCTCCCCTCTGTGGAGTTGGGTTATGTATTCTTCTGACACTGCTTTTCACTAAACTGAGATCCTATAGCAGGAAGTGGGAGTCTACCCCCTGGGACTACCCTAAGTGTGTAGTCAAGCTTTAACTCTTCCGCCTAGTGTCCTACTCCTAAGGAGAGCAATATAAAACAACGGTCAATGAAGATATGAAGCTGTGTCCGTCAATGAACATCAGAGAAAAGGATTTTACGGTAAGACAGAAATCCAGTTTTTCTCGGGCTTGTTGGATAACTTTTATGCTCTCACAGATTACCATTAAAGTATGATGCATGTCTTTTCCCTCTGGACTTAATCAGGATGTCCTAGTTCTAAAAGCAAGGGCATGGCATTTAACATGGCAAATATTTATTCAATTAAACCTTCCAGGGCCACCACTGCGGTATTCTCTAGAAATTAGGAATAAGAGCTGTGGAAAGTGCAGAGAGATGAAATAATGATTAAAGAGAACTTGTCATAAATCGCACACAAACTTGGGGAGCCGTAAAAAATATTGCCTTTCTCTGACCTTGAGCAAATGGAGTCTCTTTAGTGCTTTTGGTCATTTACTTGAAACTAGTATGCAATTCAGGAGCTTTGGAGTTGACGTACATGACTTAAATGCTAGTTTTGGGTGAGTAACTTGAAATATTAAAGCTTGATACAGCCAGTAAGCTTAAGCATATTCTTAAGGTTAGCCTTTAAAGCATGTATGGTTGGTTTAGTTCATTTCTACTACATTTACAGTTTGTAGATTCTCTGTGCCAACCCCATACAGGAGCTCTTGTCTTAAAGTGGAGCTATACTCGCCTTCTCTTCAATGCTGCAGTATCCCAGGGCCCCCTGCCAGCTGCTGACATTTTTGCCCTGTATTCTACCGCGTACCGATATTCACCCATTTTCATTGACTGGGCCGAGGTGACATCACTTGTGTGGGAATTCATATTGGAATTTGCTGAACATTTACATGAAGCTGTGTGTGCAGTATAGTGTACAGGACATACAGCTGGATAAAATGTAATGAGCAGGCATAGTATGATTCTTTTTTTTTTTTTTTTAAGTCCTGTCAGCTCCCCCCCCCCCCCCCCCCCTTAAAAGATCCTGATCAACAGGTTAAAAAATGTTATGGAGCTGGTAACTTTTTGCCTCTTCTGTTGTGATAAAGCTGTTAAAGTAACTTAAACGTTCTCCATGAGTTTAGCGACTATTACGAACAAGCTAAACTTTGCCTATGGTCTTTGGTACGGTCATGGACACTGAGCTTTTGCCCAGCTCCTCTGAATGATTTTTTTTCCCTAGCAACAGTGAAGCTGCTTAAAAAAAAAAAAAAAAAAGGCACCTATGGCCTCGTTTTGCACACACGTTTAGGTGCGTCAAGCATTTGGATGTTCATTGATTCCACTGGCTAGAATATCAATTTATTTTGGCCATTGAAATGAAATGAATGCCCAAATGCTAAACATGCCTAGCATTTAGGCACTTTTACACAAAAGCTCCTGAACGCACAAGTGATTTTTTTTTCTTTTCCCAGCCTCTTATTGATTTTCTTCAAATACACTTGTAAAAGCCTTATGTGTAAATGGAAACATTGGCTAACATAGAGGGACGTTTAGAAACCAACAAAAAATGCTTGTTAAAGCAACATTTTTTATGGCCAGTGTGCATGAAGTCTCAGGATTTCGAGAATTTACAAGAGCATGTCCAGTTTTCTTCTGTCAAGAACACATAAGTCGGGCATGTGAGAAGTTGCTCTTGACCGAATCTTTGACAGAGATGTTCCAGGAAAAATATTGCAACTTTAGGCTAGGCAGAGGCTTTGGATATGCTGTTGTAAATTGTTAATTTTTGTGAAGGTATTTTGTTGTAAATTGTTTTCCATTGATTTCTTGTTTCTTAGAGCATTTGTGGAGTTCTCTCGCAATCCCACAGACCGATTTAAGACTCTCTCAGCAGTTAATCTGGCGGTTAAGATGGCAATGATTAAAGTTCCTCTTGCATTGAATGTCCATTCTGCCGAGGCAATTGAGAAAAATTCTAAAGAAGCAAGTGATCTAAAATTAACCAGGTAATGTATATTGGACATGTTTCTAAGAAGTTTGGTGGTCTCTTAGCCACTTGCTGCCCGCCTCACAAAGGAGTATGACGGCAGAGCAGCTCTCCTGCGTTGATCACATATCTTATACATGATCCAGCTCTTCAGGATGCGTTCCGCCATGCTGTGATTAGGGCACAAGCCGATCAGTGGGTCCCAGGCAATGATTGCCAACCAGGACTTGCTGATAGTTGAAGAGGATAAAAGGACAGCGCTCTGTAAATATAAACAACACAGATTCCTGTCAACAAGGATGTGCTAGTTTTGGTTTCCCTTCAAAGCAGGGAATAAAAATCGACACATCCCTTAGTAAAAACCGCACACAGTTACTGCACCAAGCACAGTAGGCACATCATTAACCCCTTGATCGCCTTAGATGTTAAATGCTTCCCAGCCAGTGTCATTAGTACAGTGACAGTATATATTTTTAGCACGGATCATTGTATTAGTGTCACTTGAGATGTCAGTGACAGCTAGTCCTCCCCCTTGTCAGTAAGGGTAAGATTTTTGCGCCACACTTTCGCAGTCCTACTAGAAGTCGCTAATCACCACTATTATTAGTATAAAAATAAATACAAATTCCAGTATATTTACCATAGTTCATCCTTGTAGACTCGTGGTTCTCAACTCCGGGCCTCGGGACCCACCAACAGGCCAGGTTTGCAAGATAACTGAAATATATTACAGGTGATATATTTTGCTGCTCAGGGATTGCAGTATTCTAGTCTGCATCTCCCCATGGTGATACTTAAAATCTGGCCTGTTAGTGGGTCCTGAGGACTGAAGTTGAGAACCACTGTTGTAGATGCTATTATTTTTACGTAAACCAATCAATATATATGCTTTTTGGGATTCTTCTTTTCCCCAAAAAATATGTAGCTGAATAGATATTGGCCTAAGTCCATTAAGAAATTAATTTTTTTTTTTTTTTTTTTTTTTTTATTGGATATGTTTTATAGCAGAAAACAAAAAATATTGTTTTTTCATTGTGAAAAAAAAAAAACCCTATGGTTATCCAATACTACCAAAAGAAAGCTCTATTTGTGTTAAAAAAAAAAAAAAAAAAGTCATACATTTCTTTTGGGTAAAATGCGCAGTTGTCAATTAATATAACCCAGTGCCAAAAAGGAAAAAATGGCATGGTCATGAAGGGGGCAAATCTTCCAGAGGTCCAGTGGTTTAATACAATACCTGATGACCATTTTAAATGTCTTACATGGCAAATATAAAAATTAAGTATAAAGCCTATTTTACAGACTGGACATAGATGACTTTTGGCTCTGTAATTCCAGGGTCACTTTAAATCATTTTACTTTTTTGTTTTATTTCAAGAGTTGTTGTGGACTTTCACAAGCAGACAGTAGAACCACTTCATGTTTCCCAGACCTTTAAAAAACTGTCAGAGACCATTGAAGGGCTTGTTTTATCTATCAGTGTTACTGAGGTAAGTGTTCAAGTTTAAAGCAAATCAACCTATTTATTACAGCCCTTGATTTGCCTTTTATTTTGTCACAATACCTGTCAATTTTTCTTCACAGGTGGTTGAAGTCGGCCATTTCTGGGGCTATCGTATTGATGATCGAAACTCTGATGTGCTTGGAGTCCTAGCTGCAGATATTAACCACCAGGAGCTGTTGCCTTTGTCTACAAGTCCTCATCCCGATCTGATTTGTTTGGCACCATTTAAAAATTTTGACAATCCAGAGTACTACAGAGCACAGATATTGTACATATCTGGAAAAGAGGCAGTGGTATGATCTATACAGATGATCCTGAATGCTGGTGTGTGTGTGTGTGTGTATGTTACAATGAACATAATCAAAACACTGGAGCTGATCTTTATACTGCAGCTATCCAAATCGCCTAACCCTTTGTGTGGGCTTGGAGGCCGTATGCGGACCCTGTGATCCAAAGATTGTGGGTCCTTGACTTTTTGGCACTGAGCTCTGCCAATTACACTTTCTGAACCTTATGTACCATGTTAGTTAGCCACAGCACTCTCCAGGTCCTAAGCAGTTGGCACACCTTTGGAGTGACCTGGTCAGCTAGCTGCGGCACGCGCTCCAATTCTAACTGGAAGATCTTTCTACCCTCTTCTTGCAGCAACTTTCATTTGTGATAACCATGTTTTAATTGATCACATCTTTTAAAAACAATTCTTCACATTCAACTACAACTTCTTCAGTTTTACAGCTTCTTCAGTGTATGCTTGACTTTTAGGTAGTCTCTGACCTAATGTCTCGCATGGATACTATCTCTTCCCATGTGCACTGGGAGCTGTGGCTAAGTGCTTGGGGCATAAGTAATTTGTTTAAAAAAAGGTCCTTTTAAAAGTGGTTGTAAAGGCTCCAGGTTTTTTACCTTCATACTTTCTTTGCAAGTTAAAAAAACTTGAGTAGCAGCCCCCCTAATACTTACCGGAGTCTTATCGCGATCCAGCAATGTGCACAAGAGCCTCCGCTCTATAGGGACTTTCCTATCTCATTGGCTGAGACAGTCAATGGCGAAATGACGAAAGAAGGGGCCTGTGTGAATGTACTCGGGAGTGAGCCTGCTTGTGTGTCCCCAGAGCAAGCAGCTTGCTCTCGGGGTACTCGGCAGGAGATAGATAGGGTCTAGAAGTGCTGGAGGTGGGACCAGAGAAGCAGAGGATCATGGGTGCTCTGTGCAAACCATTGCAGATAGCAGGTAAGTATAACCTGTTACTTATTTTCAAAACATAAAATCCTAGCTTTTAATATCACTTTAACTTGCTTTTCCAGGAAAGGTGTCTTTTTTGTGAAAGTCTCAGTAAATTGCACGAACCTCCAGATTCTTATTCTGGTAGCAAGTCAGAGCAATGAGATCTCTTGATAGAATAGAAAGATCTTCATTTACAGCTTGTACATCTGCAATACCCATATAGGTGATGACATTTTTCCTCCTGTATAGACAGTTTTTGGAGCCATAAATCTGTTTACCACCATGCCCGCCATGTTCTTTTGGAAACTTTACCATTTAAATAGGACCTCCCCTTTTGTGCAATAATGGCAGTGATATATAAAACATTGCAATTAAACAAGTACAATTCGCTATGTCAACACTGCCTTTCGTTGTGGTATTTCAGGCTATCTCTGTGCAGCCAGTGTCCCTGCTCTAGCGCTGCCATTTTTAAAAATAGGTTGTCTTGCATATGCATGCTTTGTCTCGCGCATGTGCTATTTGACATTACACTAATCCTTTTTTTATGAAGATTTCTCTCAAGCTAATGGGGAGAGCGGTGTTTATTTTTTTTAAACTTAAATGTTTTCTGTTTAAAACAAAAAATAAACAATCAGTGCAAATAGTAGATACGTAAATAATAAGATGGTAAGAGCCCATTCACACTAGCACGACCTGTGAGGCGACTTGTGTTGCCCCAGGTAGCTTGACATAACAAAAGCAATGTTAATCAATCAGTGCCGTCTTAATTGGCACTACTGAAGTCGCTCCGACTTCAGAAAAGGGTCCTGTACTACTTTGAGGCAACCTGTGATGCGACTGTCCCATATACTTCAATGGGAGTCGCCTCCTTATCTTAATTGACACGACTTGTTATCAGACTTTCCAGGAAGAAGAAAGAGATTAGCCAGGCTTTCCCCACAGACAAAGTCGCCTGTCTCTTCAAAGTAGTGCACAAGTCTCTTCCAAGTCTCTAAACAAGTCTCTTCAAGTCACAGGGCGACTTTCTGGTCGTGGTAGTGTGAATCGGCTCTAAGAAGTAAAATGTCATTAATGCTATATATTCTCTGTTCAAGATCAGACGTGATGTGATAGTAGTTCTATATCCACTTGAAGACGAAGACTAACTAAGGCTCCATGCACACAGGGCGTCATAAAAACGTGCTCCAAAGCTGTTTACATAACGCCGGGAAACAGCAGCTGTAAAAACGTGCTTTCAGTAGCTTTTTCTACTAACGTTATTGCACGTTTGGCCACAGTAGCTGTTAGCAGCGTTTTTTCTGCCTCCATTCAAAATCAGTGGTTCCTTATGGGAGCCTATTGATTTGAATGGAAGTCACACCGCAGGTCGGATCAGGGTGATCCGACTTGCAGTGCGACCTGCACTGTGAGAATCTTGAGGGGGAACTCCACGCCAAAATGGGGAAAAAAACGGTGTGGGGTTCCCCCCCAGGGTTCCAAACCAGGCCCTTCGGGTCTGGTATGGAATTTGAGGGTAGCCCCACCCCGAAAAAACGGCGTGGGGTCCCCCCCAAAATCCATACCAGACCCTTATCCGAGCATGCAGTCCGGCATGCCAGGAAAGGGGAGGGGACGAGCGAGCGGCCCCACCCCCCCTGGATCATACCAGGCCACACGCCCTCAACATGGGGGGGGTGTGGGTGCTTTGGGGCAGGGGGGGCTCTGCACCCCGCACCTCAAAGCACCTTGCCCCCATGTTGATGAGGACAAGGGCCTCATCCCCACAACCCTGGCCGGTGGTTGTGGGGGTCTGCGGGCAGGGGTCTCATCGGAATCTGGAGGCCCCCTTTAACAAGGGGGCCCCCCCAGATCCCGGACCCCCTCCCTATGTGAATGGGTATATGGGGTACACTGTACCCCTACTCATTCACCCCATAAAATGCAGTGTATGGAAATAACGACAGGAGACGTTTTGGAAAATTTATTAAAAATCTTCATCCGGCTCTTGTCCTCTCCGGGGGTCTTCTGCTGTCTTCTCCTCTCCGAGGGTCTTCTGCTCTTTTGCTGTCCGCCCTTCTTGTCTTCTCCTCTCCGGGGGTCTTCTGCTGTCTTCTCTCCGAGGATCTTCTGCTCTTTTGCTGTCCGCCCTTCTTGTCTTCTCCTCTCCGGGGGTCTTCTGCTGTCTTCTCCTATCCGAGGGTCTTCTTCTCTTTTGCTGTCCGCCCTTCTTGTCTTCTCCTCTCCGGGGGTCTTCTGCTGTCTTCTCCTCTCCGAGGGTCTTCTGCTGTCCGCCCTTCTGCTGTCCAATCTTCTTGTCTTCTCCTCTCCGGTCTTCTGCTCTTTTGCTGTCGGCTGTCCTTCTTCCTCCGGTCCTCCTCCGACGACGTCTCCAGCGATTATGCCGGCCTCTGGTCTCTGCAGCTTATTATATAGCCATTAGGGGCGTGGCCGCCAGATGACGTCACCGGGAGACCACGCCCCCTTGTGTCACAGATGACGACAAGCGAGTACACCCCTAAGTGGAAATGTCCAATTTGGGTCCAAAGTGTCAATATTTTTTGTGGCCACCATTATTTTGCAGCACTGCCTTAACCCTCTTGGGCATGGGGTTCACCAGAGCTTCACAGGTTGCCAGTGGAGTCCTCTTTCACTCCTCCATGACGACATCACAGAGCTGGTGGATGTTAGAGACCTTAACTGTTATATTCTCTGTGTTGTGAGAGACACAGGACTCTGGTCTGGAACAACGGATGTTTATTCAGGACTCACTGTACACTACAACATGCATTACAGGACAGCTCTGTATATCAATGCATCTCTTACATGTGTCCAAGATGGCCACTCTGCGCCTTGACCCTTGTCATCACTCCTGGGTGGAGCCAGCCTTAAAGTGACAGTACATGTGAAATCCTTCAGGTATAACTCCTTCCATCCATCCCTAAAAAAAAAAAAAAAAAACACACAACAAAACGAGAACAGGCATAAAACAGTAACTAATAATTGTCCAATACAGTCCTCCAACTCGGGAGATTTACATGGCTTCTTCCGCGTCCGGGTGTGAGAACAACTTCCAGGGACGCTACGGGGAGAAAATAGCAGCAGATCACTTTCGGCGGGCCCGTCGATAGTCTCGTAACCGGTCTTGCAGTTGAAACCGGTCAGGAGGGCGACAGGGTCGTTGAGGACGGGCACACAGGGCCTCGGGGCTGGAGGAAGTAGGGCTGGCCGGAATGGACACTGGCGGGGCCAAGAGGATCCCCTAGCTCAGAGGGTGAACAGACCTCTGGACCAGGGCTTGAGGGCTCTGTTGGAGCTGTGTTCAAAAGTTCAGATTCCCCCCAAGCATCAGTCTCAATGCCTCCTGATCCGGTAGGAGCAGATCCTTGAGACACTGGAGGTGCAGCTGATGTCAGGGATTCGGGCAGCTGAGAACGAGGACGCAATTGGTCCGCATGCCATCTGCAAATGGAACCATCTTCCAGGCAGACCCTATACATTTTGGGTCCCAAAGTCTCTGCGACGGTAGCAGGAAGCCAACGAGTGTTGGAAGTGCCATAAGATTGGGCCCATACCTTTTGCTGGGCTGTAAACCGGGGAATCTCGTCGTGCTCGACCCTATTGTCTTGGGACTGCCGTACATGTTCCTGGACTGTTTGAGGGCGGAGCATGTCCAAAACAGTCCATGGCTGCCAACCCAAAAGAAGTTTAGCTGGAGTTTTCCCAGTGGTTGCATGTGGTGTGGTTCTGTAAGCAGAAAGGAAGGAGTCCAGCTGCTGGGGTGACAGGGACTGTTTACTTCTAGCCACAGTAGCTTTGAAATAATGTTTGTAGCTGGGTGGTAAGGTGCGGTCAACTTGTGTTTGATGTTGTGGGCAGTCAGGAAACTCTGAAACTCCTGGCTTGTGAATTGTGCACCGTTGTCTGTGACAATTTCTCTGGGGTATCCAAACGTAGCAGCGAGATGTAAAAGTATGGAAATCGTCGCCTTAGTCGTCGGCTGGGTAACAGGAATGACCTCAGGCCACTTTGAATGGGTATCAATAATGATCAAAAAGGTGTGTCCTCTGATCGGGCTTGCAAAGTCCAAGTGTAGGCGAAACCAGGGAACCGTGGGCCAAGTCCAGAGCTGGACGCAGCCTTGAGGAGGGTCTCTTGCAGTTTATGCACATCCAGCACACGCATTCACATATGTCGTGACATCTGAGTCTAGGTTCGGCCACCTCGGGCCTTTTGTTTCATACGTGTGCCCCCGGGACGACCAGTATGTAGCAAGTCCAGAATGTGTCTCCGGAGGGTCTGTGGAACGATCACTCTGTCTCCTCATAAAACACAGTTGCCAGCCACAGTTAATTCCAGACGCCTACGGAAGTAAGGTTCATAATCCTGTGTGACAGTTGCAGGCCAACCGTACCGTACCCATGAGAGTATTGTCTTAAGGAAGGTATCCTTGGCTGTATGGGCTGCTACCTCCCCAGAAGACAGAAAGGACAGGCTGGTGTAACGACAACTCTTGACTGGTGGAGAAGAGTCTGTTAATGTCCTTGTCAGACGGGACATGGCGTCCACATTGGCATCATGGCTGCGATACTGGATTTTGTAGCTATATGCTCCCTAGAATAGGGCATAGCGTTGAAGACGGGCCGCAGTCGTCTGGGAGATGCCTTTGTCAGGGCTAAAGATCTGAAGGAGTGGTTTATGATCTCTCAGTATGGTGAATTCCCTACCATACGGGTAAAGATGAAACTTCTTAATTGCCCATATGAGCGCTAGAGCCTCTTTGTCAATGTGAGAGTAATTGCACTCTGCTTTTGTCAAAGAACTGGAGGCGAATGCCACTGGTTTCTCCGACCCATCTGGTAAAACGTGAGATAGCACAGCCCCTAAACCATAGGGTGAGGCATCACAAGCCAAGGTGAGAGGCTTTTGGAGGGCATAGTGCACAAGCATGCGTGACGCCAACAGCTTTCGCTTAGAAACTTCAAAAGCACGTTGGCATGCAGCCGACCAGTTCCATCTGGAGTGTTTCTCCAAAAGCTTGTTTAACGGAAACAAAGTGTGTGCTAGATCTGGCAGGAATTTGTGGTAATAGTTCAGCAAGCCCAGGTATGATCGCAGCTGTTGGACGTTGGTTGGGGCTGGAGCTTTTACTAAAGCATCAACTTTGGCTTCTGTGGTGTGTATACCCTCTGCATCCACAAGGTGGCCACAAAACTCCAATTTAGGTACCATGAATTGGCATTTCGCCAAGTTCACTTTTAGACCCTGCTCTTGGAGTCTCGCCAACACAAGTTCCACGTTACACGGTGTTCCTGGTCCGTCAGGCCTGCGATGAGCATGTCATCTAACAGGCACTGTGTGAAAGGAATGTCCGCCAAAATCTCATCCATTTTGCATTGCCAAATGGCGGAGGCTACACCAAACACCATCCGATTGTATTCATACAGTCTCTTGTGAGTGTTTATGGTTAGAAACTTGCGGGACCAAGGGTGGACCTCAAACTGTAAATAAGCTTGCCTGACATCAAGCTTGGTGAACTTTTGACCTCCTTCAAGAGAGGCAATAATGTCATCTACTCTGGGTAGGGGATACTGGTCTATCTCCAGTTGAGAATTTAGTGCCATGCGGAAATCGCTACAAATACGCAAATCCCCATTCGCTTTCTTTACTGGTACAACTGGTGATGCCCACTCGCTGTGCTCTACCTTTGAGATGACACCTTGTTCCTCCAGCTGGCTTAGTTCAGCTTCCACACCTGCTCGGAGTGCGAAAGGTACCGTCCAAGCTTTGAAGAACCTAGGCTGGGCGTTGGGTTTCAGCCTGAGTCTCACACAGTCATGCTTTATTTTCCCCAAATGGTCATCAAAGACTTGTGGGAATCGCTGTTTCAGGGATTCCACCCATCCCTCTTCATCCCCTGATGGGTAGGTCACGGTGTTGCAGGGGTTAGTGGCGATGTCTGGCATTCCAAAGTGAGCAATCCAGTCTCCCAAAGAGAGGGGGGTCCCCCATGTTCTAGGATATATAATGGTATTCTCTTCGTCTGACCCTTGTAGAATACCTGTACTTTCACGTACCCCAGTGGGGGGAGTATCTGCTTTGAGTATGTCTGCAGTTGGATTGGTGTTGAACGGACAGTTGTTCGGATCAAAAGTTTTCTCCATTGTTTCTGGGTGATAACTGAAACTGCTGCTCCTGTGTCTACATCCAGCTTGAGTTTCTTTCCTTCCACGGTTACCTCTACAGTCATTGCTGAGGGTGCTGAATGCATATGATGTATGTCCAATCTGTGGAGCACTTCCTCATCCTCTGATTCAGATGACGATGTATATCTTCCCACCATATATGCTTTTGTCCTGGGGTTCAGATGTTTTTTATTTCGCACCTTCTACGGCAGACTCGTTTCAGATGGCCTGTTTTACCACAATTATGATAGAGCTGATTCTTAAACCGGCAGACTTTGTGATCATGGTCTGTATTCCCACAACGGTAGCAAGCTGACTCCCGGCTTGGTGAGGGTCTATTTCTCTTACGTCCTCCGACAGTCGCCGCCTCCTCTAAGTCATCACAATTGGGTATTGTCCACCTATCCGTAGGAATAGCTAGGCATATAGACTTAGTCAAAAGACAAAAGGCATTAGCATGTACACACCCACGGGGGCTATCCCATCTGGTCAATACCCCCCCCCCTGCATCACCACTCCCAACTCAGTTTTAATTTGCCTAGCTTTCAGGAATAGTCAGGCTCCCTTGTGCTGGGGCTTCAGTCTCAGCCTTCCTCTATCTTTTATTTGATTTTCTTTTAAACAATCAACGTTCAGAAATCAGCGTTGTCTCCGTCGCTTCGCCTTCCCTATTTGGGAATGGTTCTGGACTCTGCTCAGGCAAAGGTGTTCTTGCCGGAGGACAAGCTCCAGACTTTGCGGGACGAACTCAGGTCCCTCAGGGACAATCCGTCCTCGTCACTCAGGACCTGCATACGGGGCCTGGGGTTGATGGTGTCGGCCTTCGAGGTGATTCCCTTTGCCCAGTTCCACACGCGGGCTCTCCAGGCTGAGATCCTGGCCAGGTGGGACAGACTTCCTCAGTCGTTGGATCTGGAGGTGTCCTTGAGTCGCCAGACCAGATTGGCTCTTCTGTGGTGGATCCAGTCCCCAGCGGTGGCGGAAGGCAAGTCCTTCCGTCCGTTAGTGTGGACGGTGGTTACCACAGATGCCAGCCTGTCGGGCTGGGGTGGAGTCCTGGGCAACCTGTCTGCCCAGGGCACTTGGTCGGAGGAGGAATCCTCCCTCCCGATAAATGTGCTGGAACTAAGAGCAATAAAACTCTGTCTCTTCCAGTGGTCGGACCGTCTCCAGGGCCTGCCTGTTCGTGTACAGACGGACAATTGGATATGGAAAGATTGGGAGACAAGGATTTCGGGCACTTGAATTTTCATAAAATTGCTTTTTATTAAACAAACATTTTAAAAACATTTAATGATACAAGCAGATGAAAGAAATCTACATTGAACATGAGACCAGAAAACGGTCAGCAGTATCAGATGTGATTTTGCATGAGGTGCTGGACCTTCATATAGTATAGGAATAGTTATGTACAGAACAAGTTGTATTATGCATACATCCAATGTAATATACTTCAAAGCAGACAAAAGCTGCCGGCAGACACCTCGATGCTGAGGGTGCCAGTCAGCAGAGTCGGCCGAAGTTTACAGTAAATATATAGTATACATTACTCATGACAGTTTGCTCAACATGTTTCGCCTTCTCGGTGAAAGCTTCGTCTGGAGCTTAGTAATTGTTTTGTCTGTGTGAAAACATAAGTAATTTTAAGGAAACAGAATGTATTGTCTACTACATATTCCATAAATGAGAATAATGCATTTTATATGTGATATACAATGTCAATGTAAAAGAAAAAACATTCCACACATATGATATTATTGTTCTAGCCATCAGGGGGAAGGGGGCTCGATGGGTAGGCAAGAGGATAGCCATTGGGACACATGTGGGGACACACACCGTATGAAATAGATAACACTAATTTTTTAGGCATCAGTATATATACATGATGAAGAAAACATATCTGTATAGGATATGAACATACCTGTACAGTGTATATTCTGAACTTTTTTGGGTACTGTAACGAGGAGGACTGAAAGACGGTCACTGAGCTCATAAATGGGGGAGCCGATGTTCACAAGGAGTGTAAATACAAACGCTCCTGTGTATTTGTATCTAAGTTGGATATAGAAAGTGCGCTAATTATAATATATCAAACCATTATCGGTAGAAAATAGTCACACCCGGTGCATGTTGATACACAGATCGGTGAGGATAGAATTGTTTGTATATAAAAGAGGGAAGAAACCCATTGCAGAAAGATGCATGGACATATACCAAACACAGGGAAGGGGCTTCTACTTTATGTCATCATATACCGCAATAGTTAGAGGTTTTTTGGTTTTTATGAGACAAGTTCCAAAGGAGTAATTGCCTAGATATAGGTTGCTTGTATGGTCCCAAGTTTCCATACAAGCAAACAAATAGGATACATTGATTCCCTCATATGAGGTGCAACATTATTCAGCCTTGAATGTATAGTGGGTCAGAAGAATTACTTCTAATATCGCATTACTTTCAATAAGCCCAGCAGTGGTAGTCCATGCATGTTTCAAGATAATTGGAAAATCACCAATAGTTATATACGAGTGTATTGGGGGCTCACTAATGATTACACATGCTCACCGATCCTGCAGAGTACTTTGTTAAGATAGAGGTAAATAAAACCTGCCTTGAAAGTGGCAGACACTGTTGAATTGAAAAAGGATTAAAGACAGAGTTGTAAGTAAAATGGTGTGCATAATCTAAAAGGTAGCGGAGATGTAAGTTTGTCGGCTTACCCTGTTGAGCCAAATTCCGTCATAAATGTCCTCCCCGGATGGGGAACCGCCGCCATACTCGGACGCTTGTATGGCGTCCTTTTATGGCGTGGGTCCCGGGCGGTTCGTCAGATCGACGTCGCCACCCCGGCCACACCCCCCGGAAATGACGATGCGGCGTAGGCGGAAGTGACTCCGCTACGGCCACTCGTAACGCTCCGAGAGGTCAGGTCAGACTCTCAGAGCTGACAAGCTCCAGAAAGTCTGATCTGGTGCCACAGGAAACAATGCTCCTGGGAGCGGAAGTCCACTGTGGCTTACCAGGCCGCACATATATCACCGGATTGGCTGAAACCTCTAGCGTCCCACAGCGCCCCCAGAGGTTACTAGCATGGCACACTTAGATACAAAGCATCTGCAAACACATAATGACAACAAAAATACATTAGTCTGAGTAGTAATTACAGAAAAAAAAAAAAAATATGTATACATCAATAGTTAACAGAGAGTGATAAAAACCAAGAATATAATAATGCATTATATTCTAAAAAAAGAATAAACAGAATATGTTAATAAGGGAGAAAAAAGATAAAGAAAGAATGGTGTATCTAGCACCCAGGCAATTTGGTGCTTAAGAAATGGAAGAGTTAGAGCCGTTAGGCCCAAAAAAAAAAAAAAAATTGAAGACACTACCCTCAATAGTTTTTAAACATATGAAGAGCTGAGTTTGGAAATTATGATTCTCATACATATCAAAGAGGCATAAGGTCAGCACATGGACATTCATTGGGTTTCATATGATGCAATAGTAAATCGTTTAATGATTGGTGAAAGATAGTAAGGGGTAAAAAGACACAAAAAAGGGGGGGGGGGGGGGCCCGGGGCTAAAAAAGAAAAAGAAAAAGAGACAGAAACAGGGGGTGGAAAGATGGTCACGCCAGACAAGCCGACACCCATCCCACCCTCCACAGATGACAAGTAGTAACGACGGCGGAAAAGGGGTTTTTTCTTGAATCATTGAAAAATGCATAATTTACAAGAATGACTTATAAGATTGGGTTTCATTCAAACCCGGTCTAACGGTGGCATTGAGACGTTCAATCCAGATGGTTTCCCTCTGGAGAATTCTTTTGTCCCAATTGCCACCTCGTGGGTCCTGGGGAATCACATCCAGGACATAAAAGCGTGCTTTTTTTGGGTTGAATCTGTGGTAGAGGTCTAGGTGCCCGCTCACGGGCGTGACCATCTTTCCTCCCTCTGATATGTATATATGGTCATTTATCCTCTGACGGAGCTCTCTAATTGTTTTCCCAACATAGAACATGCCACATGTACAGTGCATGAGATACACCAGCCCACGAGTGTCACAGTTGGCACGAAAGGTAGGGGAGAAATCTTCCCCATTAGGTAGAACAAAATGGGAACCCTCCTTAACCCATGGACACATGGCACAACCACGGCATCTATACGTACCCCTATTGGTTGTTTTGGAATTTTTTATGGGTTGGTAGTGGCTAGCTGTTAATTGATCTCGTAATGATCTAGTACGTTTAAATACGATTTGTGGGTATGGTCCCACATATTTACTCGTGATTGGATCATGACTGAGTAAATGCCAGTGTCGTTCAAGAATGGTTCGGAGTATATTTTGGTGGCTTGAAAACTTCGTTATGAGTTTCACCGTGGGTAGTGTATCTCGATCTTTAACTCTAAAGATCAGACTATTCCGATCTTGTGAGAAGGCTCTATTGTATGCTGTACGTAAAAGGCGTTTACTGTATCCACGGGCTCTTAAGCGTTCACGTAGTGAGTTGGCTTGAGTTTTAAAATCTCTATCGGTTGTGCAGTTACGCCGAAGGCGTGCGTATTGGGCATAGGGAATACTGCGTATTAGTGCCGCTGGATGGGCACTTGACGCATGCAATATTACATTACCCGATGTTGGTTTACGGTAAAGGTTCGTGGTCAGTTGGCCATTTTCATGCTTCAATACCGTTAGATCAAGGAAGTTAACTTTTGAAACGTCTACAGTACATGTGAATTTTAAATTGAAATTATTAATGTTTAACGCCTGAACAAAATCATCAAATAGCTGTCTAGAACCTGTCCAAACTACAAACACATAGTCTATGTAACGATACCAAACCGCCACATGTGTAAAAAACTTTGATAGAGTCTCATCTGATGTAATGTGTCGTTCCCACCCCCCCAGGTACAAATTGGCGTAGGCCGGGGCACAACAGGTGCCCATGGCCACGCCTTGCACCTGGAGGTAGTGGGACCCATTAAAAGTAAACCAGTTGTGCTGCAGGATGAACAGGAGTAATTTCAAAAGGAATTCACAGAAAGGCCATGTATGGTGGTTCTGTTCATAGAGGAAGGTGCGTACTATCCCGACGCCCTGCTCGTGAGGGATGCTCGAGTATAGAGCCTCTACATCCAAAGTCACGAGCAGGGCGTAGGGAGGGACGACCATATCCTCAATCATTTTTAAAAATTCAAGTGTATCCTTGACGTAGGATGGTAAACGAACAACATGGGGTAATAAGAAAAAGTCTATCAGACGGCTAGCATTTTCCGTTAAGCTTCCAATGCCTGATATAATAGGTCTTCCTGGGGGCGTGGTCAGGTTTTTATGAGTTTTAGGGAGGGAATAAAATGTAGCTTGTCTAGGGAACTTATTGTTCAGATAGTCGTAACAATCCTTATCAATTAACGCTGATTGATAGGCACATCCAATTATGTCCAAGTATTGAGCCTGATATCTCTTCGTAGCTAGCAAGGAAATCTTTTTGTACCAATTCTTGTTTGTAAGAATATCTGTACACATTTTTTCATACCCTGCCCGGGTCATTAGTACAAGGTTACCACCCTTGTCCGAGGGCTTGATAACAAGGTCTGTGTGGTTTTTCAATCTATTTATTGTTTGTATTTGTTGTTTGGATAAGTTGTTTTGTGTAGATGGAAGTTCACAGTTTTTTATTTCTCCTATTACCGATGTTAGGAAGGCCCAAATATTTGAATTTATGGTTAAATCTGGAAAACTCTTTGATTTAGGTTTAAAGGGAGTTTGTCTCTCGTTATGAGAGGTGCTAGGTGGAGGTTGGCTGGAGGATTGGGATTCCGAGGGATCCCCTTCCTCCAATAGCAGGATTAGGTCTCGTAAAGCACGGAATTCTTGCATTGTGTAGTTTTTTATTTTTTCAGAGATTTCTTTATCTTGTGCAGTTCGTTTACGTTCAGGATCATAGATATGTTTGTATGTTAGATTCCTAGCAAACATATAAATGTCTTTTATTGTGTCATATTTGTCCAACGAAGCTGATGGACAGAAGGTAAGGCCCAGTTCTAACACTTCCACCTCTTGTGAGGATAGTTGATAGGGAGTGAGGTTGATAATAGAAAATTTTAAGTGGGTAGATTGAGTGTCGTGTTCAATTGAAAATTTGAAGTTTGTGCCTGTGATGCTGAAAAGTGAGAGTCCAAGGTCGTTTGTCTTTGTGTACCTACATAAGGTGTGGTGGTTGATAGTGTATTAGTCAGTGGGGCAAGCGAACTTGCTCCTAGGGATGAAGTGTGAGGGTTGGGTGGTCCAACAGGTGAAGGAGTGATGAGGTTAGTAGTGGATGGCTCTAGCATTTGTATAGCTTGAAGGGCCAAACCACCAAGATATGGATCTTGGGTGTCCAGGGCCTCATGTGTTGTGATATTGTTTAGTTTGGATGTGGGTCCAACAGGACCAGATCCAGATATAGGGGGCTGGAACTTGGACCCTTCATCCGGTCGTTTTTTAGAGCGTGGTGTGTACGTACCATTCTCTTGTGGACCACGCTTTCGTGTGGTTGGGTCAGTTTTAGGTCTTGTATCCTGATTAGATCTTGCCGATACCTTAGATCGGTCAGATTGCATGGAAATTGAAGATGAATCCGATTCCCAATCGGTTTCTTTATGTCCTGAGTTAGATGGATGGCCACGAGGGCCACGTGGATAGCGAGATCGTCTAGGACCATTAGGTCCTGGCCATCGATACGCATATCCTTCCGTAAAAGCCATTTTGTCTTTAAGAAATTTAGTTTGTTTTTTACATATAATCTCTTTATTTAATTTGATTCCATAGTCCTTTACCTCTTTCCACCTAGATTCATACTGTGTATGTTTTTTTAAGCCTTCATGTTTAGTATATAAGGAGGAAAGTTCCGCATCTAAAGTGGCCAAGTCAAGTCTATACTGGGACACCAAAAGCTGACATAGATCTGTACTGCATTTTGTTAGGATGCGTTCCCAAAGTGTCTTAAATTCATTTGATACATTGTCAAATGACGGGAAAAGGTGGATGCGTAAGCCCATAGGGCATACATTCGCTTGAATATATTTTATAAAGAATTCAATGTGCCAGTATAGGTTTGACTTTCTTTTGATTAATTTTTTAACTGTGCCTATATATTGATTTAGGCTAATATCATCTTTGGCTGGGATATTGCATGAGGACTCGATCTCACTCATGAGGCCCGTCCAAGCATTACCCACAAACTCCATGATGTCCTAGGTATTGTCTCTTATCCAATTTGCACATCGATTGCTTATAGTCCGTATATCTATATATTTGGTATTACCAAACACATCAAAGAAGGGGGGGAAGAAAAAGGGACAGGGAGAAACATAACAAAAAGGGGAAAAAACCAACCAAGAACCCAATATACAACTTCCAATGAAAGAGGGCCAATGACCCAAAAGGGGATAATTAATTGAAAAGTGTTGTTGCGAGGGGTGTCTTCAATCCTTCCATATCATGATAATGTATTTATGTAAACATATATCAAGTTGATATTAGTTAATCAATCCATTATAGTAATATTGCTGCTTGCCATTATCCCAAATGGCTGGTGCTTCCACCTTAAATGTCAAAATTTCCAAAAGCACATGACTCACCAGACAGCAGCAGTCTGGGTCATTATATATATCATCTGAAGAGGGCCCTATCCTACATTTGAATTATTGGATATGGAAAGATTGGGAGACAAGGATTTCGGGCACTTGAATTTTCATAAAATTGCTTTTTATTAAACAAACATTTTAAAAACATTTAATGATACAAGCAGATGAAAGAAATCTACATTGAACATGAGACCAGAAAACGGTCAGCAGTATCAGATGTGATTTTGCATGAGGTGCTGGACCTTCATATAGTATAGGAATAGTTATGTACAGAACAAGTTGTATTATGCATACATCCAATGTAATATACTTCAAAGCAGACAAAAGCTGCCGGCAGACACCTCGATGCTGAGGGTGCCAGTCAGCAGAGTCGGCCGAAGTTTACAGTAAATATATAGTATACATTACTCATGACAGTTTGCTCAACATGTTTCGCCTTCTCGGTGAAAGCTTCGTCTGGAGCTTAGTAATTGTTTTGTCTGTGTGAAAACATAAGTAATTTTAAGGAAACAGAATGTATTGTCTACTACATATTCCATAAATGAGAATAATGCATTTTATATGTGATATACAATGTCAATGTAAAAGAAAAAACATTCCACACATATGATATTATTGTTCTAGCCATCAGGGGGAAGGGGGCTCGATGGGTAGGCAAGAGGATAGCCATTGGGACACATGTGGGGACACACACCGTATGAAATAGATAACACTAATTTTTTAGGCATCAGTATATATACATGATGAAGAAAACATATCTGTATAGGATATGAACATACCTGTACAGTGTATATTCTGAACTTTTTTGGGTACTGTAACGAGGAGGACTGAAAGACGGTCACTGAGCTCATAAATGGGGGAGCCGATGTTCACAAGGAGTGTAAATACAAACGCTCCTGTGTATTTGTATCTAAGTTGGATATAGAAAGTGCGCTAATTATAATATATCAAACCATTATCGGTAGAAAATAGTCACACCCGGTGCATGTTGATACACAGATCGGTGAGGATAGAATTGTTTGTATATAAAAGAGGGAAGAAACCCATTGCAGAAAGATGCATGGACATATACCAAACACAGGGAAGGGGCTTCTACTTTATGTCATCATATACCGCAATAGTTAGAGGTTTTTTGGTTTTTATGAGACAAGTTCCAAAGGAGTAATTGCCTAGATATAGGTTGCTTGTATGGTCCCAAGTTTCCATACAAGCAAACAAATAGGATACATTGATTCCCTCATATGAGGTGCAACATTATTCAGCCTTGAATGTATAGTGGGTCAGAAGAATTACTTCTAATATCGCATTACTTTCAATAAGCCCAGCAGTGGTAGTCCATGCATGTTTCAAGATAATTGGAAAATCACCAATAGTTATATACGAGTGTATTGGGGGCTCACTAATGATTACACATGCTCACCGATCCTGCAGAGTACTTTGTTAAGATAGAGGTAAATAAAACCTGCCTTGAAAGTGGCAGACACTGTTGAATTGAAAAAGGATTAAAGACAGAGTTGTAAGTAAAATGGTGTGCATAATCTAAAAGGTAGCGGAGATGTAAGTTTGTCGGCTTACCCTGTTGAGCCAAATTCCGTCATAAATGTCCTCCCCGGATGGGGAACCGCCGCCATACTCGGACGCTTGTATGGCGTCCTTTTATGGCGTGGGTCCCGGGCGGTTCGTCAGATCGACGTCGCCACCCCGGCCACACCCCCCGGAAATGACGATGCGGCGTAGGCGGAAGTGACTCCGCTACGGCCACTCGTAACGCTCCGAGAGGTCAGGTCAGACTCTCAGAGCTGACAAGCTCCAGAAAGTCTGATCTGGTGCCACAGGAAACAATGCTCCTGGGAGCGGAAGTCCACTGTGGCTTACCAGGCCGCACATATATCACCGGATTGGCTGAAACCTCTAGCGTCCCACAGCGCCCCCAGAGGTTACTAGCATGGCACACTTAGATACAAAGCATCTGCAAACACATAATGACAACAAAAATACATTAGTCTGAGTAGTAATTACAGAAAAAAAAAAAAAAAAAAATATGTATACATCAATAGTTAACAGAGAGTGATAAAAACCAAGAATATAATAATGCATTATATTCTAAAAAAAGAATAAACAGAATATGTTAATAAGGGAGAAAAAAGATAAAGAAAGAATGGTGTATCTAGCACCCAGGCAATTTGGTGCTTAAGAAATGGAAGAGTTAGAGCCGTTAGGCCCAAAAAAAAAAAAAAAATTGAAGACACTACCCTCAATAGTTTTTAAACATATGAAGAGCTGAGTTTGGAAATTATGATTCTCATACATATCAAAGAGGCATAAGGTCAGCACATGGACATTCATTGGGTTTCATATGATGCAATAGTAAATCGTTTAATGATTGGTGAAAGATAGTAAGGGGTAAAAAGACACAAAAAAGGGGGGGGGGGGGGCCCGGGGCTAAAAAAGAAAAAGAAAAAGAGACAGAAACAGGGGGTGGAAAGATGGTCACGCCAGACAAGCCGACACCCATCCCACCCTCCACAGATGACAAGTAGTAACGACGGCGGAAAAGGGGTTTTTTCTTGAATCATTGAAAAATGCATAATTTACAAGAATGACTTATAAGATTGGGTTTCATTCAAACCCGGTCTAACGGTGGCATTGAGACGTTCAATCCAGATGGTTTCCCTCTGGAGAATTCTTTTGTCCCAATTGCCACCTCGTGGGTCCTGGGGAATCACATCCAGGACATAAAAGCGTGCTTTTTTTGGGTTGAATCTGTGGTAGAGGTCTAGGTGCCCGCTCACGGGCGTGACCATCTTTCCTCCCTCTGATATGTATATATGGTCATTTATCCTCTGACGGAGCTCTCTAATTGTTTTCCCAACATAGAACATGCCACATGTACAGTGCATGAGATACACCAGCCCACGAGTGTCACAGTTGGCACGAAAGGTAGGGGAGAAATCTTCCCCATTAGGTAGAACAAAATGGGAACCCTCCTTAACCCATGGACACATGGCACAACCACGGCATCTATACGTACCCCTATTGGTTGTTTTGGTTCCCATTTTGTTCTACCTAATGGGGAAGATTTCTCCCCTACCTTTCGTGCCAACTGTGACACTCGTGGGCTGGTGTATCTCATGCACTGTACATGTGGCATGTTCTATGTTGGGAAAACAATTAGAGAGCTCCGTCAGAGGATAAATGACCATATATACATATCAGAGGGAGGAAAGATGGTCACGCCCGTGAGCGGGCACCTAGACCTCTACCACAGATTCAACCCAAAAAAAGCACGCTTTTATGTCCTGGATGTGATTCCCCAGGACCCACGAGGTGGCAATTGGGACAAAAGAATTCTCCAGAGGGAAACCATCTGGATTGAACGTCTCAATGCCACCGTTAGACCGGGTTTGAATGAAACCCAATCTTATAAGTCATTCTTGTAAATTATGCATTTTTCAATGATTCAAGAAAAAACCCCTTTTCCGCCGTCGTTACTACTTGTCATCTGTGGAGGGTGGGATGGGTGTCGGCTTGTCTGGCGTGACCATCTTTCCACCCCCTGTTTCTGTCTCTTTTTCTTTTTTAGCCCCGGGCCCCCCCCCCCCCCTTTTTTGTGTCTTTTTACCCCTTACTATCTTTCACCAATCATTAAACGATTTACTATTGCATCATATGAAACCCAATGAATGTCCATGTGCTGACCTTATGCCTCTTTGATATGTATGAGAATCATAATTTCCAAACTCAGCTCTTCATATGTTTAAAAACTATTGAGGGTAGTGTCTTCAATTTTTTTTTTTTTTTGGGCCTAACGGCTCTAACTCTTCCATTTCTTAAGCACCAAATTGCCTGGGTGCTAGATACACCATTCTTTCTTTATCTTTTTTCTCCCTTATTAACATATTCTGTTTATTCTTTTTTTAGAATATAATGCATTATTATATTCTTGGTTTTTATCACTCTCTGTTAACTATTGATGTATACATATTTTTTTTTTTTTTTTTTTTTTCTGTAATTACTACTCAGACTAATGTATTTTTGTTGTCATTATGTGTTTGCAGATGCTTTGTATCTAAGTGTGCCATGCTAGTAACCTCTGGGGGCGCTGTGGGACGCTAGAGGTTTCAGCCAATCCGGTGATATATGTGCGGCCTGGTAAGCCACAGTGGACTTCCGCTCCCAGGAGCATTGTTTCCTGTGGCACCAGATCAGACTTTCTGGAGCTTGTCAGCTCTGAGAGTCTGACCTGACCTCTCGGAGCGTTACGAGTGGCCGTAGCGGAGTCACTTCCGCCTACGCCGCATCGTCATTTCCGGGGGGTGTGGCCGGGGTGGCGACGTCGATCTGACGAACCGCCCGGGACCCACGCCATAAAAGGACGCCATACAAGCGTCCGAGTATGGCGGCGGTTCCCCATCCGGGGAGGACATTTATGACGGAATTTGGCTCAACAGGGTAAGCCGACAAACTTACATCTCCGCTACCTTTTAGATTATGCACACCATTTTACTTACAACTCTGTCTTTAATCCTTTTTCAATTCAACAGTGTCTGCCACTTTCAAGGCAGGTTTTATTTACCTCTATCTTAACAAAGTACTCTGCAGGATCGGTGAGCATGTGTAATCATTAGTGAGCCCCCAATACACTCGTATATAACTATTGGTGATTTTCCAATTATCTTGAAACATGCATGGACTACCACTGCTGGGCTTATTGAAAGTAATGCGATATTAGAAGTAATTCTTCTGACCCACTATACATTCAAGGCTGAATAATGTTGCACCTCATATGAGGGAATCAATGTATCCTATTTGTTTGCTTGTATGGAAACTTGGGACCATACAAGCAACCTATATCTAGGCAATTACTCCTTTGGAACTTGTCTCATAAAAACCAAAAAACCTCTAACTATTGCGGTATATGATGACATAAAGTAGAAGCCCCTTCCCTGTGTTTGGTATATGTCCATGCATCTTTCTGCAATGGGTTTCTTCCCTCTTTTATATACAAACAATTCTATCCTCACCGATCTGTGTATCAACATGCACCGGGTGTGACTATTTTCTACCGATAATGGTTTGATATATTATAATTAGCGCACTTTCTATATCCAACTTAGATACAAATACACAGGAGCGTTTGTATTTACACTCCTTGTGAACATCGGCTCCCCCATTTATGAGCTCAGTGACCGTCTTTCAGTCCTCCTCGTTACAGTACCCAAAAAAGTTCAGAATATACACTGTACAGGTATGTTCATATCCTATACAGATATGTTTTCTTCATCATGTATATATACTGATGCCTAAAAAATTAGTGTTATCTATTTCATACGGTGTGTGTCCCCACATGTGTCCCAATGGCTATCCTCTTGCCTACCCATCGAGCCCCCTTCCCCCTGATGGCTAGAACAATAATATCATATGTGTGGAATGTTTTTTCTTTTACATTGACATTGTATATCACATATAAAATGCATTATTCTCATTTATGGAATATGTAGTAGACAATACATTCTGTTTCCTTAAAATTACTTATGTTTTCACACAGACAAAACAATTACTAAGCTCCAGACGAAGCTTTCACCGAGAAGGCGAAACATGTTGAGCAAACTGTCATGAGTAATGTATACTATATATTTACTGTAAACTTCGGCCGACTCTGCTGACTGGCACCCTCAGCATCGAGGTGTCTGCCGGCAGCTTTTGTCTGCTTTGAAGTATATTACATTGGATGTATGCATAATACAACTTGTTCTGTACATAACTATTCCTATACTATATGAAGGTCCAGCACCTCATGCAAAATCACATCTGATACTGCTGACCGTTTTCTGGTCTCATGTTCAATGTAGATTTCTTTCATCTGCTTGTATCATTAAATGTTTTTAAAATGTTTGTTTAATAAAAAGCAATTTTATGAAAATTCAAGTGCCCGAAATCCTTGTCTCCCAATCTTTCCATATCCAATAATTCAAATGTAGGATAGGGCCCTCTTCAGATGATATATATAATGACCCAGACTGCTGCTGTCTGGTGAGTCATGTGCTTTTGGAAATTTTGACATTTAAGGTGGAAGCACCAGCCATTTGGGATAATGGCAAGCAGCAATATTACTATAATGGATTGATTAACTAATATCAACTTGATATATGTTTACATAAATACATTATCATGATATGGAAGGATTGAAGACACCCCTCGCAACAACACTTTTCAATTAATTATCCCCTTTTGGGTCATTGGCCCTCTTTCATTGGAAGTTGTATATTGGGTTCTTGGTTGGTTTTTTCCCCTTTTTGTTATGTTTCTCCCTGTCCCTTTTTCTTCCCCCCCTTCTTTGATGTGTTTGGTAATACCAAATATATAGATATACGGACTATAAGCAATCGATGTGCAAATTGGATAAGAGACAATACCTAGGACATCATGGAGTTTGTGGGTAATGCTTGGACGGGCCTCATGAGTGAGATCGAGTCCTCATGCAATATCCCAGCCAAAGATGATATTAGCCTAAATCAATATATAGGCACAGTTAAAAAATTAATCAAAAGAAAGTCAAACCTATACTGGCACATTGAATTCTTTATAAAATATATTCAAGCGAATGTATGCCCTATGGGCTTACGCATCCACCTTTTCCCGTCATTTGACAATGTATCAAATGAATTTAAGACACTTTGGGAACGCATCCTAACAAAATGCAGTACAGATCTATGTCAGCTTTTGGTGTCCCAGTATAGACTTGACTTGGCCACTTTAGATGCGGAACTTTCCTCCTTATATACTAAACATGAAGGCTTAAAAAAACATACACAGTATGAATCTAGGTGGAAAGAGGTAAAGGACTATGGAATCAAATTAAATAAAGAGATTATATGTAAAAAACAAACTAAATTTCTTAAAGACAAAATGGCTTTTACGGAAGGATATGCGTATCGATGGCCAGGACCTAATGGTCCTAGACGATCTCGCTATCCACGTGGCCCTCGTGGCCATCCATCTAACTCAGGACATAAAGAAACCGATTGGGAATCGGATTCATCTTCAATTTCCATGCAATCTGACCGATCTAAGGTATCGGCAAGATCTAATCAGGATACAAGACCTAAAACTGACCCAACCACACGAAAGCGTGGTCCACAAGAGAATGGTACGTACACACCACGCTCTAAAAAACGACCGGATGAAGGGTCCAAGTTCCAGCCCCCTATATCTGGATCTGGTCCTGTTGGACCCACATCCAAACTAAACAATATCACAACACATGAGGCCCTGGACACCCAAGATCCATATCTTGGTGGTTTGGCCCTTCAAGCTATACAAATGCTAGAGCCATCCACTACTAACCTCATCACTCCTTCACCTGTTGGACCACCCAACCCTCACACTTCATCCCTAGGAGCAAGTTCGCTTGCCCCACTGACTAATACACTATCAACCACCACACCTTATGTAGGTACACAAAGACAAACGACCTTGGACTCTCACTTTTCAGCATCACAGGCACAAACTTCAAATTTTCAATTGAACACGACACTCAATCTACCCACTTAAAATTTTCTATTATCAACCTCACTCCCTATCAACTATCCTCACAAGAGGTGGAAGTGTTAGAACTGGGCCTTACCTTCTGTCCATCAGCTTCGTTGGACAAATATGACACAATAAAAGACATTTATATGTTTGCTAGGAATCTAACATACAAACATATCTATGATCCTGAACGTAAACGAACTGCACAAGATAAAGAAATCTCTGAAAAAATAAAAAACTACACAATGCAAGAATTCCGTGCTTTACGAGACCTAATCCTGCTATTGGAGGAAGGGGATCCCTCGGAATCCCAATCCTCCAGCCAACCTCCACCTAGCACCTCTCATAACGAGAGACAAACTCCCTTTAAACCTAAATCAAAGAGTTTTCCAGATTTAACCATAAATTCAAATATTTGGGCCTTCCTAACATCGGTAATAGGAGAAATAAAAAACTGTGAACTTCCATCTACACAAAACAACTTATCCAAACAACAAATACAAACAATAAATAGATTGAAAAACCACACAGACCTTGTTATCAAGCCCTCGGACAAGGGTGGTAACCTTGTACTAATGACCCGGGCAGGGTATGAAAAAATGTGTACAGATATTCTTACAAACAAGAATTGGTACAAAAAGATTTCCTTGCTAGCTACGAAGAGATATCAGGCTCAATACTTGGACATAATTGGATGTGCCTATCAATCAGCGTTAATTGATAAGGATTGTTACGACTATCTGAACAATAAGTTCCCTAGACAAGCTACATTTTATTCCCTCCCTAAAACTCATAAAAACCTGACCACGCCCCCAGGAAGACCTATTATATCAGGCATTGGAAGCTTAACGGAAAATGCTAGCCGTCTGATAGACTTTTTCTTATTACCCCATGTTGTTCGTTTACCATCCTACGTCAAGGATACACTTGAATTTTTAAAAATGATTGAGGATATGGTCGTCCCTCCCGACGCCCTGCTCGTGACTTTGGATGTAGAGGCTCTATACTCGAGCATCCCTCACGAGCAGGGCGTCGGGATAGTACGCACCTTCCTCTATGAACAGAACCACCATACATGGCCTTTCTGTGAATTCCTTTTGAAATTACTCCTGTTCATCCTGCAGCACAACTGGTTTACTTTTAATGGGTCCCACTACCTCCAGGTGCAAGGCGTGGCCATGGGCACCTGTTGTGCCCCGGCCTACGCCAATTTGTACCTGGGGGGGTGGGAACGACACATTACATCAGATGAGACTCTATCAAAGTTTTTTACACATGTGGCGGTTTGGTATCGTTACATAGACTATGTGTTTGTAGTTTGGACAGGTTCTAGACAGCTATTTGATGATTTTGTTCAGGCGTTAAACATTAATAATTTCAATTTAAAATTCACATGTACTGTAGACGTTTCAAAAGTTAACTTCCTTGATCTAACGGTATTGAAGCATGAAAATGGCCAACTGACCACGAACCTTTACCGTAAACCAACATCGGGTAATGTAATATTGCATGCGTCAAGTGCCCATCCAGCGGCACTAATACGCAGTATTCCCTATGCCCAATACGCACGCCTTCGGCGTAACTGCACAACCGATAGAGATTTTAAAACTCAAGCCAACTCACTACGTGAACGCTTAAGAGCCCGTGGATACAGTAAACGCCTTTTACGTACAGCATACAATAGAGCCTTCTCACAAGATCGGAATAGTCTGATCTTTAGAGTTAAAGATCGAGATACACTACCCACGGTGAAACTCATAACGAAGTTTTCAAGCCACCAAAATATACTCCGAACCATTCTTGAACGACACTGGCATTTACTCAGTCATGATCCAATCACGAGTAAATATGTGGGACCATACCCACAAATCGTATTTAAACGTACTAGATCATTACGAGATCAATTAACAGCTAGCCACTACCAACCCATAAAAAATTCCAAAACAACCAATAGGGGTACGTATAGATGCCGTGGTTGTGCCATGTGTCCATGGGTTAAGGAGGGTTCCCATTTTGTTCTACCTAATGGGGAAGATTTCTCCCCTACCTTTCGTGCCAACTGTGACACTCGTGGGCTGGTGTATCTCATGCACTGTACATGTGGCATGTTCTATGTTGGGAAAACAATTAGAGAGCTCCGTCAGAGGATAAATGACCATATATACATATCAGAGGGAGGAAAGATGGTCACGCCCGTGAGCGGGCACCTAGACCTCTACCACAGATTCAACCCAAAAAAAGCACGCTTTTATGTCCTGGATGTGATTCCCCAGGACCCACGAGGTGGCAATTGGGACAAAAGAATTCTCCAGAGGGAAACCATCTGGATTGAACGTCTCAATGCCACCGTTAGACCGGGTTTGAATGAAACCCAATCTTATAAGTCATTCTTGTAAATTATGCATTTTTCAATGATTCAAGAAAAAACCCCTTTTCCGCCGTCGTTACTACTTGTCATCTGTGGAGGGTGGGATGGGTGTCGGCTTGTCTGGCGTGACCATCTTTCCACCCCCTGTTTCTGTCTCTTTTTCTTTTTCTTTTTTAGCCCCGGGCCCCCCCCCCCCCCCTTTTTTGTGTCTTTTTACCCCTTACTATCTTTCACCAATCATTAAACGATTTACTATTGCATCATATGAAACCCAATGAATGTCCATGTGCTGACCTTATGCCTCTTTGATATGTATGAGAATCATAATTTCCAAACTCAGCTCTTCATATGTTTAAAAACTATTGAGGGTAGTGTCTTCAATTTTTTTTTTTTTTTTGGGCCTAACGGCTCTAACTCTTCCATTTCTTAAGCACCAAATTGCCTGGGTGCTAGATACACCATTCTTTCTTTATCTTTTTTCTCCCTTATTAACATATTCTGTTTATTCTTTTTTTAGAATATAATGCATTATTATATTCTTGGTTTTTATCACTCTCTGTTAACTATTGATGTATACATATTTTTTTTTTTTTTTTTTTTCTGTAATTACTACTCAGACTAATGTATTTTTGTTGTCATTATGTGTTTGCAGATGCTTTGTATCTAAGTGTGCCATGCTAGTAACCTCTGGGGGCGCTGTGGGACGCTAGAGGTTTCAGCCAATCCGGTGATATATGTGCGGCCTGGTAAGCCACAGTGGACTTCCGCTCCCAGGAGCATTGTTTCCTGTGGCACCAGATCAGACTTTCTGGAGCTTGTCAGCTCTGAGAGTCTGACCTGACCTCTCGGAGCGTTACGAGTGGCCGTAGCGGAGTCACTTCCGCCTACGCCGCATCGTCATTTCCGGGGGGTGTGGCCGGGGTGGCGACGTCGATCTGACGAACCGCCCGGGACCCACGCCATAAAAGGACGCCATACAAGCGTCCGAGTATGGCGGCGGTTCCCCATCCGGGGAGGACATTTATGACGGAATTTGGCTCAACAGGGTAAGCCGACAAACTTACATCTCCGCTACCTTTTAGATTATGCACACCATTTTACTTACAACTCTGTCTTTAATCCTTTTTCAATTCAACAGTGTCTGCCACTTTCAAGGCAGGTTTTATTTACCTCTATCTTAACAAAGTACTCTGCAGGATCGGTGAGCATGTGTAATCATTAGTGAGCCCCCAATACACTCGTATATAACTATTGGTGATTTTCCAATTATCTTGAAACATGCATGGACTACCACTGCTGGGCTTATTGAAAGTAATGCGATATTAGAAGTAATTCTTCTGACCCACTATACATTCAAGGCTGAATAATGTTGCACCTCATATGAGGGAATCAATGTATCCTATTTGTTTGCTTGTATGGAAACTTGGGACCATACAAGCAACCTATATCTAGGCAATTACTCCTTTGGAACTTGTCTCATAAAAACCAAAAAACCTCTAACTATTGCGGTATATGATGACATAAAGTAGAAGCCCCTTCCCTGTGTTTGGTATATGTCCATGCATCTTTCTGCAATGGGTTTCTTCCCTCTTTTATATACAAACAATTCTATCCTCACCGATCTGTGTATCAACATGCACCGGGTGTGACTATTTTCTACCGATAATGGTTTGATATATTATAATTAGCGCACTTTCTATATCCAACTTAGATACAAATACACAGGAGCGTTTGTATTTACACTCCTTGTGAACATCGGCTCCCCCATTTATGAGCTCAGTGACCGTCTTTCAGTCCTCCTCGTTACAGTACCCAAAAAAGTTCAGAATATACACTGTACAGGTATGTTCATATCCTATACAGATATGTTTTCTTCATCATGTATATATACTGATGCCTAAAAAATTAGTGTTATCTATTTCATACGGTGTGTGTCCCCACATGTGTCCCAATGGCTATCCTCTTGCCTACCCATCGAGCCCCCTTCCCCCTGATGGCTAGAACAATAATATCATATGTGTGGAATGTTTTTTCTTTTACATTGACATTGTATATCACATATAAAATGCATTATTCTCATTTATGGAATATGTAGTAGACAATACATTCTGTTTCCTTAAAATTACTTATGTTTTCACACAGACAAAACAATTACTAAGCTCCAGACGAAGCTTTCACCGAGAAGGCGAAACATGTTGAGCAAACTGTCATGAGTAATGTATACTATATATTTACTGTAAACTTCGGCCGACTCTGCTGACTGGCACCCTCAGCATCGAGGTGTCTGCCGGCAGCTTTTGTCTGCTTTGAAGTATATTACATTGGATGTATGCATAATACAACTTGTTCTGTACATAACTATTCCTATACTATATGAAGGTCCAGCACCTCATGCAAAATCACATCTGATACTGCTGACCGTTTTCTGGTCTCATGTTCAATGTAGATTTCTTTCATCTGCTTGTATCATTAAATGTTTTTAAAATGTTTGTTTAATAAAAAGCAATTTTATGAAAATTCAAGTGCCCGAAATCCTTGTCTCCCAATCTTTCCATATCCAATAATTCAAATGTAGGATAGGGCCCTCTTCAGATGATATATATAATGACCCAGACTGCTGCTGTCTGGTGAGTCATGTGCTTTTGGAAATTTTGACATTTAAGGTGGAAGCACCAGCCATTTGGGATAATGGCAAGCAGCAATATTACTATAATGGATTGATTAACTAATATCAACTTGATATATGTTTACATAAATACATTATCATGATATGGAAGGATTGAAGACACCCCTCGCAACAACACTTTTCAATTAATTATCCCCTTTTGGGTCATTGGCCCTCTTTCATTGGAAGTTGTATATTGGGTTCTTGGTTGGTTTTTTCCCCTTTTTGTTATGTTTCTCCCTGTCCCTTTTTCTTCCCCCCCTTCTTTGATGTGTTTGGTAATACCAAATATATAGATATACGGACTATAAGCAATCGATGTGCAAATTGGATAAGAGACAATACCTAGGACATCATGGAGTTTGTGGGTAATGCTTGGACGGGCCTCATGAGTGAGATCGAGTCCTCATGCAATATCCCAGCCAAAGATGATATTAGCCTAAATCAATATATAGGCACAGTTAAAAAATTAATCAAAAGAAAGTCAAACCTATACTGGCACATTGAATTCTTTATAAAATATATTCAAGCGAATGTATGCCCTATGGGCTTACGCATCCACCTTTTCCCGTCATTTGACAATGTATCAAATGAATTTAAGACACTTTGGGAACGCATCCTAACAAAATGCAGTACAGATCTATGTCAGCTTTTGGTGTCCCAGTATAGACTTGACTTGGCCACTTTAGATGCGGAACTTTCCTCCTTATATACTAAACATGAAGGCTTAAAAAAACATACACAGTATGAATCTAGGTGGAAAGAGGTAAAGGACTATGGAATCAAATTAAATAAAGAGATTATATGTAAAAAACAAACTAAATTTCTTAAAGACAAAATGGCTTTTACGGAAGGATATGCGTATCGATGGCCAGGACCTAATGGTCCTAGACGATCTCGCTATCCACGTGGCCCTCGTGGCCATCCATCTAACTCAGGACATAAAGAAACCGATTGGGAATCGGATTCATCTTCAATTTCCATGCAATCTGACCGATCTAAGGTATCGGCAAGATCTAATCAGGATACAAGACCTAAAACTGACCCAACCACACGAAAGCGTGGTCCACAAGAGAATGGTACGTACACACCACGCTCTAAAAAACGACCGGATGAAGGGTCCAAGTTCCAGCCCCCTATATCTGGATCTGGTCCTGTTGGACCCACATCCAAACTAAACAATATCACAACACATGAGGCCCTGGACACCCAAGATCCATATCTTGGTGGTTTGGCCCTTCAAGCTATACAAATGCTAGAGCCATCCACTACTAACCTCATCACTCCTTCACCTGTTGGACCACCCAACCCTCACACTTCATCCCTAGGAGCAAGTTCGCTTGCCCCACTGACTAATACACTATCAACCACCACACCTTATGTAGGTACACAAAGACAAACGACCTTGGACTCTCACTTTTCAGCATCACAGGCACAAACTTCAAATTTTCAATTGAACACGACACTCAATCTACCCACTTAAAATTTTCTATTATCAACCTCACTCCCTATCAACTATCCTCACAAGAGGTGGAAGTGTTAGAACTGGGCCTTACCTTCTGTCCATCAGCTTCGTTGGACAAATATGACACAATAAAAGACATTTATATGTTTGCTAGGAATCTAACATACAAACATATCTATGATCCTGAACGTAAACGAACTGCACAAGATAAAGAAATCTCTGAAAAAATAAAAAACTACACAATGCAAGAATTCCGTGCTTTACGAGACCTAATCCTGCTATTGGAGGAAGGGGATCCCTCGGAATCCCAATCCTCCAGCCAACCTCCACCTAGCACCTCTCATAACGAGAGACAAACTCCCTTTAAACCTAAATCAAAGAGTTTTCCAGATTTAACCATAAATTCAAATATTTGGGCCTTCCTAACATCGGTAATAGGAGAAATAAAAAACTGTGAACTTCCATCTACACAAAACAACTTATCCAAACAACAAATACAAACAATAAATAGATTGAAAAACCACACAGACCTTGTTATCAAGCCCTCGGACAAGGGTGGTAACCTTGTACTAATGACCCGGGCAGGGTATGAAAAAATGTGTACAGATATTCTTACAAACAAGAATTGGTACAAAAAGATTTCCTTGCTAGCTACGAAGAGATATCAGGCTCAATACTTGGACATAATTGGATGTGCCTATCAATCAGCGTTAATTGATAAGGATTGTTACGACTATCTGAACAATAAGTTCCCTAGACAAGCTACATTTTATTCCCTCCCTAAAACTCATAAAAACCTGACCACGCCCCCAGGAAGACCTATTATATCAGGCATTGGAAGCTTAACGGAAAATGCTAGCCGTCTGATAGACTTTTTCTTATTACCCCATGTTGTTCGTTTACCATCCTACGTCAAGGATACACTTGAATTTTTAAAAATGATTGAGGATATGGTCGTCCCTCCCGACGCCCTGCTCGTGACTTTGGATGTAGAGGCTCTATACTCGAGCATCCCTCACGAGCAGGGCGTCGGGATAGTACGCACCTTCCTCTATGAACAGAACCACCATACATGGCCTTTCTGTGAATTCCTTTTGAAATTACTCCTGTTCATCCTGCAGCACAACTGGTTTACTTTTAATGGGTCCCACTACCTCCAGGTGCAAGGCGTGGCCATGGGCACCTGTTGTGCCCCGGCCTACGCCAATTTGTACCTGGGGGGGTGGGAACGACACATTACATCAGATGAGACTCTATCAAAGTTTTTTACACATGTGGCGGTTTGGTATCGTTACATAGACTATGTGTTTGTAGTTTGGACAGGTTCTAGACAGCTATTTGATGATTTTGTTCAGGCGTTAAACATTAATAATTTCAATTTAAAATTCACATGTACTGTAGACGTTTCAAAAGTTAACTTCCTTGATCTAACGGTATTGAAGCATGAAAATGGCCAACTGACCACGAACCTTTACCGTAAACCAACATCGGGTAATGTAATATTGCATGCGTCAAGTGCCCATCCAGCGGCACTAATACGCAGTATTCCCTATGCCCAATACGCACGCCTTCGGCGTAACTGCACAACCGATAGAGATTTTAAAACTCAAGCCAACTCACTACGTGAACGCTTAAGAGCCCGTGGATACAGTAAACGCCTTTTACGTACAGCATACAATAGAGCCTTCTCACAAGATCGGAATAGTCTGATCTTTAGAGTTAAAGATCGAGATACACTACCCACGGTGAAACTCATAACGAAGTTTTCAAGCCACCAAAATATACTCCGAACCATTCTTGAACGACACTGGCATTTACTCAGTCATGATCCAATCACGAGTAAATATGTGGGACCATACCCACAAATCGTATTTAAACGTACTAGATCATTACGAGATCAATTAACAGCTAGCCACTACCAACCCATAAAAAATTCCAAAACAACCAATAGGGGTACGTATAGATGCCGTGGTTGTGCCATGTGTCCATGGGTTAAGGAGGGTTCCCATTTTGTTCTACCTAATGGGGAAGATTTCTCCCCTACCTTTCGTGCCAACTGTGACACTCGTGGGCTGGTGTATCTCATGCACTGTACATGTGGCATGTTCTATGTTGGGAAAACAATTAGAGAGCTCCGTCAGAGGATAAATGACCATATATACATATCAGAGGGAGGAAAGATGGTCACGCCCGTGAGCGGGCACCTAGACCTCTACCACAGATTCAACCCAAAAAAAGCACGCTTTTATGTCCTGGATGTGATTCCCCAGGACCCACGAGGTGGCAATTGGGACAAAAGAATTCTCCAGAGGGAAACCATCTGGATTGAACGTCTCAATGCCACCGTTAGACCGGGTTTGAATGAAACCCAATCTTATAAGTCATTCTTGTAAATTATGCATTTTTCAATGATTCAAGAAAAAACCCCTTTTCCGCCGTCGTTACTACTTGTCATCTGTGGAGGGTGGGATGGGTGTCGGCTTGTCTGGCGTGACCATCTTTCCACCCCCTGTTTCTGTCTCTTTTTCTTTTTCTTTTTTAGCCCCGGGCCCCCCCCCCCCCCCCTTTTTTGTGTCTTTTTACCCCTTACTATCTTTCACCAATCATTAAACGATTTACTATTGCATCATATGAAACCCAATGAATGTCCATGTGCTGACCTTATGCCTCTTTGATATGTATGAGAATCATAATTTCCAAACTCAGCTCTTCATATGTTTAAAAACTATTGAGGGTAGTGTCTTCAATTTTTTTTTTTTTTTTGGGCCTAACGGCTCTAACTCTTCCATTTCTTAAGCACCAAATTGCCTGGGTGCTAGATACACCATTCTTTCTTTATCTTTTTTCTCCCTTATTAACATATTCTGTTTATTCTTTTTTTAGAATATAATGCATTATTATATTCTTGGTTTTTATCACTCTCTGTTAACTATTGATGTATACATATTTTTTTTTTTTTTTTTTTTCTGTAATTACTACTCAGACTAATGTATTTTTGTTGTCATTATGTGTTTGCAGATGCTTTGTATCTAAGTGTGCCATGCTAGTAACCTCTGGGGGCGCTGTGGGACGCTAGAGGTTTCAGCCAATCCGGTGATATATGTGCGGCCTGGTAAGCCACAGTGGACTTCCGCTCCCAGGAGCATTGTTTCCTGTGGCACCAGATCAGACTTTCTGGAGCTTGTCAGCTCTGAGAGTCTGACCTGACCTCTCGGAGCGTTACGAGTGGCCGTAGCGGAGTCACTTCCGCCTACGCCGCATCGTCATTTCCGGGGGGTGTGGCCGGGGTGGCGACGTCGATCTGACGAACCGCCCGGGACCCACGCCATAAAAGGACGCCATACAAGCGTCCGAGTATGGCGGCGGTTCCCCATCCGGGGAGGACATTTATGACGGAATTTGGCTCAACAGGGTAAGCCGACAAACTTACATCTCCGCTACCTTTTAGATTATGCACACCATTTTACTTACAACTCTGTCTTTAATCCTTTTTCAATTCAACAGTGTCTGCCACTTTCAAGGCAGGTTTTATTTACCTCTATCTTAACAAAGTACTCTGCAGGATCGGTGAGCATGTGTAATCATTAGTGAGCCCCCAATACACTCGTATATAACTATTGGTGATTTTCCAATTATCTTGAAACATGCATGGACTACCACTGCTGGGCTTATTGAAAGTAATGCGATATTAGAAGTAATTCTTCTGACCCACTATACATTCAAGGCTGAATAATGTTGCACCTCATATGAGGGAATCAATGTATCCTATTTGTTTGCTTGTATGGAAACTTGGGACCATACAAGCAACCTATATCTAGGCAATTACTCCTTTGGAACTTGTCTCATAAAAACCAAAAAACCTCTAACTATTGCGGTATATGATGACATAAAGTAGAAGCCCCTTCCCTGTGTTTGGTATATGTCCATGCATCTTTCTGCAATGGGTTTCTTCCCTCTTTTATATACAAACAATTCTATCCTCACCTATCTGTGTATCAACATGCACCGGGTGTGACTATTTTCTACCGATAATGGTTTGATATATTATAATTAGCGCACTTTCTATATCCAACTTAGATACAAATACACAGGAGCGTTTGTATTTACACTCCTTGTGAACATCGGCTCCCCCATTTATGAGCTCAGTGACCGTCTTTCAGTCCTCCTCGTTACAGTACCCAAAAAAGTTCAGAATATACACTGTACAGGTATGTTCATATCCTATACAGATATGTTTTCTTCATCATGTATATATACTGATGCCTAAAAAATTAGTGTTATCTATTTCATACGGTGTGTGTCCCCACATGTGTCCCAATGGCTATCCTCTTGCCTACCCATCGAGCCCCCTTCCCCCTGATGGCTAGAACAATAATATCATATGTGTGGAATGTTTTTTCTTTTACATTGACATTGTATATCACATATAAAATGCATTATTCTCATTTATGGAATATGTAGTAGACAATACATTCTGTTTCCTTAAAATTACTTATGTTTTCACACAGACAAAACAATTACTAAGCTCCAGACGAAGCTTTCACCGAGAAGGCGAAACATGTTGAGCAAACTGTCATGAGTAATGTATACTATATATTTACTGTAAACTTCGGCCGACTCTGCTGACTGGCACCCTCAGCATCGAGGTGTCTGCCGGCAGCTTTTGTCTGCTTTGAAGTATATTACATTGGATGTATGCATAATACAACTTGTTCTGTACATAACTATTCCTATACTATATGAAGGTCCAGCACCTCATGCAAAATCACATCTGATACTGCTGACCGTTTTCTGGTCTCATGTTCAATGTAGATTTCTTTCATCTGCTTGTATCATTAAATGTTTTTAAAATGTTTGTTTAATAAAAAGCAATTTTATGAAAATTCAAGTGCCCGAAATCCTTGTCTCCCAATCTTTCCATATCCAATAATTCAAATGTAGGATAGGGCCCTCTTCAGATGATATATATAATGACCCAGACTGCTGCTGTCTGGTGAGTCATGTGCTTTTGGAAATACAGACGGACAATGCTACCGCGGTGGCTTACATCAACCACCAAGGGGGCACCAGGAGTGCTCGAGCGGCCCGGGAGGTGACCGACATTCTGTCTTGGGCCGAGACTCATGTCCTGGCGATCTCGGCAGTTCACATTCCGGGTGTGGACAATTGGCAGGCCGACTATCTGAGCCGCCAGACCCTAGACCAGGGGGAATGGTCCCTACACCCGGAGGTCTTTCAGATGCTGTGTGCGAAGTGGGGATCCCCAGATGTGGATCTGTTCGCTTCCCGGCTAAACCGAAAGGTGGAAAGCATCGTGGCAAGAACGCGCGATCCGTTGGCGGACGCCTCGGATGCGTTGGTGGCCCCTTGGCATCAGTATCGTCTGATGTACGCCTTTCCTCCGATTCAGTTACTATCCCGGTTCCTTCGCAGATTGGCCTCGGAACCGCACATTGTGATTCTGGTGGCACCGGACTGGCCTCGCCGGTCCTGGTACGCCGACGTTGTTCACATGGCAGTGGCACCTTCGTGGCGCCTGCCTCTGCGGGAAGATCTTCTATCTCAAGGTCCGATCTTCCACCCTGCTTTACGGTCGCTGGCTTTAACGGCTTGGCTGTTGAGACCCAGGTCTTGAAGGACAAGGGTCTATCTCCTGAGGTTATTCCTACCCTGATCAAGGCTAGGAAATCTTCCTCTGGTAAGATTTATTACCGTACCTGGAAGGCCTACTTCACCTGGTGTGAGTCCAGGGGGTTTTCTCCTCGTTCTTACTGTGTCGAGGATCTTGGCTTTCCTCCAGTCTGGAGTGGATCAGCGCCTGGCGCTGGCCACAATAAAGGGCCAGGTGTCAGCACTGGCGGTCCTTTTCCAACGCCCTGTGGCGTCTCATTCCTTGGTGCGCACCTTCATTCAAGGTGTGCGACATTTGGCTCCTCCTAGAAAGGAGCCTTTACCTCCATGGGACTTGAATTTGGTCCTGTCCGCTTTGCAGCGTTCTCCCTTCGAAAATATCAGGGAGATATCGTTGTCTCTGCTGTCGAAAAAAGGTTGCTTTTCTTGTGGCGATCACTTCTTCTCGTAGAGTATCAGAACTGGCGGCGTTGTCTTGCCGTTCCCCTTACTTGATAATTCACAGGGATAAGGTGGTTTTGCGCCCACCCCCATCCTTCCTTCCCAAGGTGATCTCTGCTTATCACCTTAATGAGGACATTGTCCTGCCTTCGCTTTGTACGAAGCCTAAACATCCGAAGGAGATTGCCTTGCATTCCTTGGATGTTGTTAGGGCGATCAGGGTTTACCTGAAGTCTACGGAATCCTTTCGGAAGACGGATTCCCTCTTTGTCCTTCCTGAGGGACCTCGGAAGGGCATGGCTGCATCCGCAGCAACTATTGCCAAATGGATCAGACAGACCATTGAGCAGGCTTACGCCTTGAAGGAACGGGTTCCGCCCTTCCCTGTTAAGGCGCACTCTACCAGGTCTTTGAGTACTTCCTGGGCCTATTGGCATCGGGCCTCGGTGGCCCAGGTGTGCAAGGCGGCTACTTGGTCGTCGGTGCACACTTTTTCCAAGTTCTACAAAGTAGACGTTCTGGCATCAGCTGATGCTTCCTTTGGCCGCAAATTTCTCAGTGCAGCTGTGCCATGATGGACCCTTGGTTTTTTTCCTGGGTCCCTGGCTGTTGGCATTTGCTTTCCTGGGCTGTTGCTCCTGTTGAGCATTGTTTTGTTGTTGCCCAGTTGGTTCTTACAGTGCGTGTAAGATTCTTTTCTCTGATGTGGGTACTGCGTTGCCTTTTCTACGGTTGCGTCTCCCACCCCTCATGTCTATACTGCTTTGGGACATCCCAATTGTGATGACTTAGAGGAGGCGGCGACTGTCGGAGGACGTAAGAGAAAACTGAATTTTTGTAAAATCTTACCTGTAAAATTCCTTTCTCTGAGTCCTCCGACAGTCGCCGCCTCCGCCCCTCTTTTGGGGTTCTTATTACCTACTGCTATGCTACCAAACTGAATTGGGAGTGGTGATGCAGGGGGGGTATTGACCAGATGGGACAGCCCCCGTGGGTGTGTACATGCTAATGCCTTTTGTCTTTTGACTAAGTCTATATGCCTAGCTATTCCTACGGATAGGTGGACAATACCCAATTGTGATGACTTAGAGGAGGCGGCGACTGTCGGAGGACTCAGAGAAAGGAATTTTACAGGTAAGATTTTACAAAAATTCCCTTATTTACAGTTAGCTGCTTGACTGCTGTTCTGAAAACTTCCTCTTTAACCTCTTCCTTTCTGCTCTGGGGGTTCAGTGCCTCTGTATCTTTCACAGCCATTTCCATCACTGAAGCTATCTCAATTGCCTTTGTAAGGGTAAGATCTTTCTCTGTCAACAGTCTCTTTTGGCTAGACTCACTATTTAGTCCCATGACAAACTTATCCCTCAGTGCAGTCGGTAAGTACTCCCCAAAAGAACAGGTTGAGGCTAGTCTGCAAAGGGCGAGCACATAAGCCTTAATATCTTCACCTGGCTGTTGCTGCCGCTGATAGAACCGGAATCTTTCTGCAATCTCTAGTGGTTTAGGCTGGAAGTGATTTCCTAACAGTGCCAGGCTCCCTGCCAAAGTCTTAGTTGCTGGTTTTTCAGGGAAAAGGAGATCCCGAAGAGTGCCATATGTCCTAGCACCAACCACTGTCAGAAATACTGCTACTTGCCTGTCGTCTGGGATGACATTTGCACAGAAATACTGTTCCAGTCTTTCAATCCAGGAACTCCAGGTTGTCTATTCTCCATCAAATTCACTTAATGTCCCGATCAATGACATTTTCCTGCTGGGCTCTGTGGGTGTTTGTATCCAGCTGACAATCCAGAGTTATTTTTTTTTCGTTCTTTCTTTTCTCACACGGATAGTAACCTTGTAAATCCCATCCTCGTCCCACTGTTATATTCTCCATGTTGTGAGAGACACAGGACTCTGGTCTGGAACAACGGATGTTTATTCTGGACTCACTGTACACTACAACATGCATTACAGGACAGCTCTGTATATCAATGCATCTCTTACATGTGTCCAAGATGGCCACTCTGCCCCTTGACCCTTGTCATCACTCCTGGGTGGAGCCAGCCTTAAAGTGACTGCACATGTGAAATCCTTCAGGTATAACTCCTTCCATCCATCTATCCCTAAAAAAAAAAAAAAAAAAAACACAACAAAACGAGAACAGGCATAAAACAGTAACTAATAATTGTCCAATACAGTCCTCCAACTCAGGAGATTTACATGGCTTCTTCCTGTGTCCGGATGTGAGAACAACTTCCAGGGACACTACGGGGAGAAAATGGCAGCAGATCACTTTCGGCGGGCCCGTCGATAGTCTCGTAACTGGTCTTGCAGTTCAAACCGGTCAGGAGGGCGACAGGGTCGTTGAGGACGGGCACACAGGGCCTCGGGGCTGGAGGAAGAAGGGCTGGCCGGAATGGACATTGACCCTTGTCATCACTCCTGGGTGGAGCCAACCTTAAAGTGACAGTACATGTGAAATCCTTCAGGTATAACACTTACGCTCCTCCACCTTCCATTTGAGGATGCCCACAGATGCTCAATAGGTTTTAGGTCTGGAGACCTGCTTGGCCAGTCCATCACCTTTACCCTTAGTTTCTTTAGCAAGGCAGTGGTCGTCTTGGATGTGTGTTTGGGGTCGTTATCATGTTGGAATACTGCCCTGCGGCCCAGTCTCCGAAAGGTCAGGGATCATGCTCTGCTTCAGTATGTTTTTAGTACATGTTGGTATTCATGGTTCCCTCAATGAACTGTAGCTCCCCAGTGCCGGAAGCACTAATGCAGCCCCAGACCATGACACTCCCACCACCATGCTTGACTGTAGGCAAGACACACTTGTCTTTGTTCTCACCTGGTTGCCACCATACGCTTGACACCATCTGAACCAAATAATTTTATCTTGGTCTCATCAGACCACAGGACATGGTTCCAGTAAACCATGTCCTTAGTCTGCTGGCGGGTTCCATTTTTAAATAATTTTTTCTCTTATGTCCTACAGTCGCCGCCCACTCATACAGTCTTCACCAATGGGGTATTGACTTCCCTAGCTAGGCAAAAGACTTGTTAAAACAAAAGCATTTCCATAGACACACCCATGTGGGCTGTCCCACTGGTCCAATACCCCCCCTGCAATGGCCACCCCAACTCAGTTTGTCTTCTGCCTAGTTCAGGAGTAGTCAGGCTTCCCTGTGCTGGGGCTACAGTCTCAGCCTTCTTCTTCTTCTATTTTATGATTTTATTTTCTAAAAATGTCTTTTTTTCTTTGCATTACTAGCTGTTTATTTTGTCAGCTTTTAGTTAGTCGGATCTTCGGATGAAGATGGAGTTTGCGGAGTCGGGAATCGGACTGGTCGTCCTGGTTATCCAGGAAAGGAGGATCAGATGGAATCCCAGCCCGCCATCAAGCATTTCGCAGGCTATGTGTTCGCCCTGGCCTCACAAACGACCCATCCCTGTCCTTAGGGATGCAGCCTTGTGAGGTGGCTACTTCACCGGACACATGCACAGTTCGTCCGTGCTCTCCTGGTGTCCTGCGTTTTTGGCTGGGGGCACTCCCCTGCCATCTGAGGGTGGGCGGTTTTCCGTTCAATGTGAGGCACCCCACGCCATCTGGTACAGGTAAGTACACTCTGTGTGGGGCCTCTGTCTGGGGTCGGCAGTCCTCTGTGTCTGTGGTGTCCCCTATGTCTGTGCGTTTTTCTCTTACGTCCTCCGACAGTCGCCGCCTCCTCTAAGTCATCACTATTGGGTATTGTCTTCCTATCCATAGGAATAGCTAGGCATATAGACTTAGTCAAAAGACAAAAGGCATTAGCATATACACACCCATGGGGGCTGTCCCATCCGGTCAATACCCTCCCTGCATCACCACTCCCAACTCAGTTTTAATCTGCCTAGCGTCAGGAATAGTCAGGCTACCTTGTGCTGGGGCTTCAGTCTCAGCCTTCCTAATCTTTTATTTGATTTTCTTTGAAAATGTCATTTTTTTCTCTTACTTTACTAGCTGTTTATTTTGTCCGCTCTAGTGTTTGTCTTCTCTTCGGATGAAGATAGATCATGCGGTGCTGGGATTCGGACTGACCGCTCTGGTTTTCCAGGGCACTGAGGGTCAGATGAACCCCCAGCCCGCCATCGAGCGTTCAGCTATGGTTCGCCCTGGCATTACGAACGACCCATCCCTGTTCGCTGCAGGGATGCAGCCGTGAGGTGGCTACCTCACAGGACTCGTCTGCGATGCTGCAGCGTCATGTCCCTGGCTCACGGCACTCCCTGTCAGATGAGGACAGAGGTTTATCCGTGCATAGAGGCTCCCCCACGCCATCTGGTACAGGTAGGTACTTTTCTGTGTGGAGCCTCTGTCTGGGGTGGCAGTCTGTGTTGCTGTGTGTCCCCATGTCTGTGCCTGTGTGATTCCCTGTGCGATTCCTGCGGGGTTCGCTTGTGCAGATCTGTATGTTTGCCGGGGGTCCCTGTCCCTGTGTCACCTTAGGTGCATGTTTGGGGGTGCCGTCTGTGCTTGTGCGGCGACCGCTGCGGGGCAATTTCGCACGGTCCGCCATATACTGTGGGCACACGTGTATAGCTCCTCTGGGGCGATTATACATGTCATTTTGGCGCCATCCGCCGCCATTTTGTGGGCGGTGGAACGATCGGTCCGACCGCTTGTCGGCGGCCATTTTGGCGTAGTCTCCAATGCATTCCTATGGGGCAGCCATTTCCCGGGGTCTGGCTTATAGTCCAGCCCTCCCTAGCAGCACTTCCTTTTTCCATCAGCAGCAAGGACACTGGCAGCAACGCTCTGCGGGCTCTGCAGGTTATCGCTCTCATTCTCCCTCTGTATATCGCTTCTGGCTCAGTTTCTTTTCTCCTTTGGGGGTCTTTCAGAGCTGTGACAGTAGCGGTGGTCTGCGCACACGCAGCGCTCTTAAAGGGGACAGTACACTGTTTTTTGCACTGTAGTTTGTTCTGATAACTTGAGCCAGGAATTCTCAGGAAAGCAAGTTTCCTCTAGCTTTAGTGGGGTGGCCCCGCTGCGACCTGATCTGGCTGCTGTAGTAGCAACCTTGGTAGCAAATATGGAAATGCTGATGGCTGAACGGGCTGCGAGAAAGAGGCCCAGGTTGTCTCTCTTCTGATTCAGATGGGGATTTGGCTGCTGCTGCTGCGAGCGTGCCCTTCTCAGGGGGAGGCTGAACTGGAGGGTGTTGATACATCCTCCCCAGGGTCACCTGAAGAACGGGCGACCATGGATGAGTTGATTGTTTCTGTAAAAGAAACCTTACATTTGGAGGATGAGCCCAGTCCTCCGGGCGTTGTGTCCTCATTTGGGACGCACAGGACCCGCGAGTCTGCGCAGGTTTTTCCCTGCCCAGCGGAATTTCATTACACTGTTAATGAAGTGTGGCGCACGTTAAAACGTCCATTCCTGGTACCTAGTCGGTTCAAATTGCTTTATCCTTTTGCGCCGGCTACGGAATCACGATGGTGTGTGCCTCCACAGGTGGATCACACTGTGGCCGTGTTGAACAAGGCTACCTTGGTTCCTATGGAGGATACCCCTTTTTTCCAGGATCCCACGGACCGGAGGTTGGAGTCCCTTGCCCGCCATTCCTATACGGTGGCGCGTTCGTTGCTCAAACCCATTTTCGCGTCCGTTCTGGTGGCTCAGGCGGTGGCTGATTGGACTAAGTTTCTTAGGAGCAATCTCGTGTCTGATGGTGTTCCGCCTGCCCGGCTGGAAATGGTGGATCACATCCACCAAGGAGTCATGTATTTGTGTGATGCAGCCTTGAATGAGGCCCCCTTGGTGGCTCGCCTCTCTAGTGTCGCAGTACTTAACCGGCAACTGATATGGCTGAAGAGCTGGTCGGCCGACCAGTCCTCACGGAAAACAGTTGCTGATTTCCCCTATGCTGGCTCTCGCCTTTTTGGCGAGGCTTTGGATACCCTGGTGAAGGGCGTCACGGGGGGCAAGAGCACCATGCTGCCCCAGAACCCGAAGAACAAGTCTTTCCGAGGCAAGCAGGGTTCTGTGCCTAGATCCACTCAGGGGTCCTTTCGTGCCTTTCGGAACCAATCCAAGGGCAAGCCCTTCAAGGCCCAGGGCAACCAGAAGAAGCCCTGGGCGGGTAAGCAGAAGGCCGGCAATGCTGGCTCTGAGGGACAATCCGCCTCTGCCTGAAGGGGCGCCCTCACCCGTTTCCGGGGTGGGGGACGTCTGCGCGGTTTCCTCCACCCTTGGCTGTTCCGGATATTGGACAGGTGGGTTCAGGAAATCATTCGATCAGGTTACAAGATCGAATTCCTTTCCCGGCCGGCGGACAGATTTTTTCCCTCCAATCTCCATCTGCTTCCGGGGCGTCTGCAGGACTTGCATCAGGCGGTGCAGGACCTGCTTGCTCAGGGAGTGATTGTCCCGATACCTCATCGGGACAGGTTTCGGGGGTTTTATTCAAATCTTTTCACTGTGCCCAGGAAGGAGGGCAAAGTGCGTCCTATTCTGGACCTGAAAGCACTGAACCGCTTTGTGCGTGTTCGGAAATTTAGAATGGAGTCCCTCCGTTCGGTGGTGGCTTCCTTGAGCCCAGGAGAATTCCTGGCTTTGATAGATCTGAAGGATGCGTACCCGCACATCCCCATCTTCGAGGGTCATCAGCGGTACCTTCGGTTTGCTATCGCAGAGGACCACTACCAGTTTGTGGCGTTACCTTTCGGTCTCGCTATAGGCATTGCGGTCCTGGGTTACCTGGACGATCTGCTTCTGAGATTGCGTGCCAGTCAGGACCTTGTGCGCGATCTGTCCATCACGGTACAGACGCTCCAGGAGTTCGGATGGACCATCAACGTTCAAAAATCGGCGTTGTCTTCATCGCTTCGCCATTCCCTATCTGGGAATGGTTCTGGACTCTGCTCAGGCAAAGGTGTTCTTGCCGGAGGACAAGCTCCGGACTTTGCGGGACGAACTCAGGTCCCTCAGGGACAATCCGTCCTCGTCACTCAGGACCTGCATGCGGGGCCTGGGGTTGATGGTGTCGGCCTTTGAGGCGATCCCCTTTGCTCAGTTCCACACGCGGGCTCTCCAGACTGAGTTCCTGGCCAGGTGGGACAGACTTCCTCAGTCCTTGGATCTGGATGTCTCCCTGAGTCGCCAGACCAGATTGGCTCTTCTATGGTGGATCCAGTCCCCGTCGGTGGCGGAAGGCAAGTCCTTCCGTCCGTTGGTGTGGACAGTGGTTACCACGGATGCCAGCCTGTCGGGCTGGGGTGGAATCCTGGGCAACCTGTCTGCCCAGGGCACTTGGGCGGAGGAGGAGTCCTCCCTCCCGATAAATGTGCTGGAACTACGAGCGATAAAACTGTCTCCTCCAGTGGTCGGAACGTCTCCAGGGCTTGCCTGTTCGCGTACAGACGGACAATGCTACCGCGGTGGCTTACATCAACCACCAAGGGGGCACCAAGAGTGCTCGTGCGGCCCGGGAGGTGTCCGGCATTCTGTCTTGGGCCGAGATTCATGTCCCGGCGATCTCGGCAGTTCACATTCCGGGTGTGGAAAATTGGCAGGCCGACTATCTGAGCCGCCAGACCCTGGACCAGGGGGAATGGTCCCTACACCCGGAGGTCTTTCAGATGCTGTGTGCGAGGTGGGGATCCCCAGATGTGGATCTGTTTGCATCTCGGCTAAATCAAAAGGTGGAAGGGTTCGTGGCAAGAACGCGTGATCCGTTGGCAGACGCCTCGGATGCGTAGGTGGCCCCATGGCATCAGTATCGTCTGATGTACGCCTTTCCTCCGATTCAGTTGTTATCCCGGTTCCTGTGCAGATTGGCCTCGGAACCGCACATGGTGATTCTGGTGGCACTGGACTGGCCACGCAGGTCCTGGTACGCCGACGTTGTTCACCTGGCAGTGGCACCTTCGTGGCGCCTGCCTCTGCGGGAAGATCTCCTGTCTCAAGGTCCGATCTTCCATCCTGCTTTACAGTCGCTGGCTTTAACGGCCTGGCTGTTGAGACCCAGGTCTTGAAGGACAAGGGTCTATCCCCTGAGGTTATCCCTACCCTGATCAAGGCTAGGAAATCTTATTCTGGTAAGATCTATTACCGTACCTGGAAAGCCTATTTCACCTGGTGTGAGTCCAGGGGGTTCTCCCCTCGTTCTTACTCGGTATCGAGAGTTTTGGCTTTCCTCCAGTCTGGAGTGGATCAGCGCCTGGCGCTGGCCACGATAAAGGGCCAGGTGTCCGTACTGGCTGTCCTTTTCCAACGCCCTGTGGTGTCTCATTCCTTGGTGCTCACCTTCTTTCAAGGTGTGCGATATTTGGCTCCTCCCAGGAAGGAGCCCTTACCTCCGTGGGACTTGAACTTGGTTCTGTCCGCGTTGCAGCATGCTCCCTTTGAAAACATCAGGGAGATATCGTTGCCTCTGCTGTCGAAAAAGGTTGCTTTTCTAGTGGCGATCACTTCGGCTCGCAGAGTGTCGGAGCTGGCAGCGTTGTCTTGCCGCTCCCCTTACTTGATACTTCACAAGGATAAGGTGGTTTTGCGACCACCCCCATCCTTCCTTCCCAAGGTGATCTCTGAGTCTTTTTGACCTGTTAGGGACCTGCTTACCATCTATACTGCACCGGAGACACACAGAGAAGCGCTGATTCTGCCTAATTGGTTTTAATCTGTGCAAGCAGAACTATTTTAACACAGTCAGAGACTATGCAAGTATGTATTTACCCAGAATTTTTATTCTTTTTCTTTTAAGATTCTACAAAGTTGTATAATATATTTAAATGCCTCTAACATGTCTCTATGTTGTTTTCATTGTAGAAATCTATGTGCAATATTTTATATTACCCCTGAAGAAGAAGCGAATAGCTTCAAAACGCGTTGCGAATTTGACTGTGAATTTATTGCACGTTTCTGTAGCTGTTGCATTTTGCTATCTGCCTGCCTATATCCATGCATTTGTACAACATTCGTTGTTTTTAGACTTTCTATTGTTATCAATAAAATTATGTTACTTGTTTAAACATTCTACATATATATCTTTCTTCTACTGTACTGAGTGCCTTAAAAGTCCCAACCCCTTAGGGGAACCCTTTCTCTTTGTTTTCTTGTTCTCCCGGGATGTGGCACCTCCCCCCTACAGGGGGTTTTTTGGCCGAGGACAACCCCTTGCATATTTTCTGGTATACTACGGTTCTCCCATACAAATGTGTATAACCTATAGACTTATTCCCTGAACCAAGACTTTTTGTGGTTTTACACAAATACCAGTGTATTCCTACATGCACAGAATATTTCATTTTTATGGCCACCTGTACACTGCACCCGGGGGTTCCTATTCCTGGAAAAAGCCAGAATTTTCCATTTTACAGCCACTAAAACGCTGATGTGCATGTGCTCTTGAAATTTCAAGTGTCTGGCTGTTGTAGCAATGATCCTTAATTGAATTCTTGAGTAAATGTTTTAATCCATGAAAATATTTTCCAATAACCGTTATGAAAAAGGTAAATTCCAGAGTTTTCTGGCATTAAAGTGGTTCTAAAGTCTTAAGATTTTTTTTTTTTTACCTTAATGCATTGTAAGCATTAAGATAAAAAAAAAACCCTTCTATTGCACAGGATTCCCAGCACTTACCACCGCAGTTTCCTAAAGTAGTAAAAATGAATGTGCTCACCAAGAATTGTCAGAACTCACCCTTGTATCAATCCTAGCAGCTTTACATTGCTGAGAATAAGATTCAACAATTAAATAAAAGCCAAAACGCACTGGAGGACCATTCATTAAGACAGCAAATGAAAAGAAGCAATATTGTATTTGCATAGTGGGGTTCAGCATATCACAATGTTGTGGTTAGAGCCAGTTATAGATCCAATGTCAAAGGAGCAATCTGCCCTCTTCTGGGCGGCCTGAGGGGGGGAGTATTGCAAGTTATACTGCAAGTCTGTATATAAGAAACTTTGAAAAATATCCACTATTGGCTTTGACTGAAGGGTCACCTGCCTCTATTTACATGTTTTGGGTTCTGTACCCCTTCCTCAGAATATAATACGGTTGCTTTTTTTTTTTTCATTTTTTCTTTATCTTACCCAGGAATTCTTTCACAGTTTCCTAGAAGAATTGTGCTCACATACAAGTGTTTTGAATCTTTGTAAATTGTTGGTAATACTCTCTACCTCTTCACTTAATGTACTTTTGGGTAATTTTGTTTAATTTTCCTCTAGGTGTTTTTTGTGGACTATGGCAATCAGTCGAAAGTTGAATTGAGCTCTTTGAGGACAATCCCTAACCATCTTCTGGATCTTCCTTTTCAGGTCAAGTTATGTTTTTTTTTTTTTTTTTAAGTATTTGTAAACTTGAAAACAGAAAAAGATGAGATATGATGTTATCATAGAAAAGACCATTGTTCAAAGCAGAATCAACATGAGTACAAACAAAAATATGCATAACCAATAGTTAAAGCGGTTGTAAACCGCTGCAATTTTTTTTTTTTTTTCCTGCAAGGCAAAGGCATAACGTGCTAGTATGCATCACATAGTAGCACATTATGTTAAACTTGCCTGAAAACGAAGCATTCCGCCGATGCGATGCCATCACTTGAGGCAGCGTCCATCTCAACCCGGTCTTCCTTCCGGGTTCACGGCTCAGAATGCGCGAGTGATGAAACTGGCTGCTAGGTCAGTAAATATCTCCTAAACGGTGCATGTTTAGGAGATATTTACACTACCTATAGGTAAGCCTTAATATAGGCTTACCTATAGGTAAAACCTAAAGATGGAAGTTTACTTCCTCCTTATGGAAATTGCACCCTTCAGCTTGGGTTTGCTAGCAGAGGTTATGGAGCAAACAAGGCAGAAGGTAAACATCATGGGATTCATCTTGCTGTAATAGTGGAAAATAAGAACAGCGCCACTCTAAGTGCAATAAATTCAGTACTTTATTTGACATCTAATAATGCTGGGTACTCACAAGATAGAGCGATTAAAAAACATGGTTAATGTGTGTAAAAGATCCATTATTCCAGTGCCTGGGTGAGGGGGGGCTGATGTGCTCCAAACAAGTCCGTCCGACTGCGGGAGTAAGCAGTATCCGGACCCCGAGGACACCTGCAACGCCTCCGGCGGCGGACTTCCGGGTTGGGCGTGGAACGTGGGCGTGATGACGTAGGCGACGCGTTGTCGGAGCATGCGCTCCTTCCTCAGGCCTCTAAACCTGCCATCTTGGAGAAGGGAATTATATAGGGGAGGAGTGCTCGGCTGCCGCAGGGTCCTAAGAGGAGTCCAATGCAGCAAATACCCTCACTGAGGACACCTGGACGGCAGTTCGAGCCTTAGAGCTAAGTGGGTAATGTTGAGTGTATACACAGAGTATACATAAATGGATAAAAGTGGTCATATACTGCAAACAGGATTACTAGAGAAAGAAAATGACAGACATGGTAAATTAAAACCTAATATGTCTGGAACCGATCCTAATGGCAGCAAAAAATAATAATAAAAAAAATTTAAAAAATATATAATATATAAAATAAAAAATGAAAAATAAAAAATAAAAATAAATAATAAAAAAAATAAAAAAATAATTAATAATAATATAATAATAAAAAAATATATATAAATGGATGATGAAAAGCTGGATACAAAATTAAAAATAAAAATAAACATACAAATAATAATAATAATAAAAATGAAAAAAACGAGAAAAACTTTTTTTCGTTTTTTTCATTTTTATTATTATTATTATTATTTGTATGTTTATTTTTAATTTTGTATCCAGCTTTTCATCATCCATTTATATATATATTTTTTATTTTATTTTATATATTATATATTCTATATTTTTAATTTTTTTTTTTTTTTTTATTATTATTATTTTTTGCTGCCATTAGGATCGGTTCCAGACATATTGGGTTTTAATTTACCATGTCTGTCATTTTCTTCCTTTAGTAATCCTGTTGTTTGCAGTATATGACCACTTTTATCCATTTATGTATACTCTGTGTATACACTCAACATTACCCACTTAGCTCTAAGGCTCGAACTGCCGTCCAGGTGTCCTCAGTGAGGGTATTTGCTGCATTGGACTCCTCTTAGGACCCTGCGGCAGCCGAGCACTCCTCCCCTATATAATGCCCTTCTCCAAGATGGCGGGTTTAGAGGCCTGAGGAAGGAGCGCATGCTCCTACAACGCGTCGCCTACGTCATCACGCCCACGTTCCACGCCCAACCCGGAAGTCCGCCGCCGGAGGCGTTGCAGGTGTCCTCGGGGTCCGGATACTGCTTACTCCCGCAGTCGGACGGACTTGTTTGGAGCACATCAGCCCCCCCTCACCCAGGCACTGGAATAATGGATCTTTTACACACATCCACCATGTTTTTTAATCGCTCTATCTTGTGAGTACCCAGCATTATTAGATGTCAAATAAAGTACTGAATTTATTGCACTTAGAGTGGCGCTGTTCTTATTTTCCAGTATATTGCAAGTTTCTTCTCCACTTGAGAGTCAGCAGCCTTCTGGAGTGCACAGACCGGTGCTTCTTATGGACTTTTTGGACTTTGCCACACAACATCCAGGTCCGTGCATCTTCCTATTTTAATTTTCCTAGGAGGCTATTGAGGTTCATTTTGAGTCCTGTTGCGCCAGTTTTTTATGTTTGATCTTGCTGTAATATTCTGTACACAACAGACCAAGACTATTTTTTTTTTTTTTTAAACGGTAATGTGGAGGAGGGGAGTGGTAATAAAGCGGGAGGGTGTTATAAGGGGGACTTATTGACCAAAGTAGGTGGCCAAGAGAACAAGTGGGAAGAAGAGCAATGGGAGATAAGGGTGGAGTAGGAGGGAGGGAGTGGGGACTGGTGGCAGACAATGGAGTAATGAAAGTAGAGGAAAGAAGGGGGGGGGGGGGAGTTGGAAACAAAAGTACTTGGATATAGAGTAGGGCAACATAGTTTCCTTTGGACACACAGGGGTAGGATCAAACCGAGATCAGATCATTTTGGACAGAAGTTTGATTCGTCTTAAAAATAGATGTCATTCCATTGAAACCAGGTTTTAGTGTAGGTTTCTTGATAGTACTGTGAGGATAATACAAGATACTCCATCCTCCTACTCTACTTTTATTATCCACATTGGAACTGATTGGGTCTTCCTACTGTAGTGAAATAAAAGCTTTAGCCACATTAACAAGATGGCATAAGATGGACTTGCAATATAATGCAGGAATTATGATGTAGGAGTTGGACATTTGGAAGTTTAAAGTCTGTAAATTTCTGTGGTATTCTCACTTTATGCCATAAGGTGATTAGGACCAGAGCATATGTAGGATTGTCCCTCGCTCTTTTTGACATCTCCAGCACATCAGAAATATTGTAAGGGGGTGAAAGAGAGAATGAGTGCAAAACAAAAGGGGTTTATATAACCTAGTTAAGATCTTAAACTTGTCTCTTGAAATCTAACACAAATTGATGATTTCAGGGAAAATTGTTGTATGTTATTGACATTGTTCCAGTGTGAGTCTGTTTTAGACCCTTTTCCCATCTGTGAAGATAACAGGGTCTGCAGTCCTATTCAGGAGAGGCTAATAAGAATTACAGAACATAGTGCATCCTTGATAGGACCAGAATTACTTACAGATGGCCAATATCCAGAGGGTAAAGTGTGAGGCTTGAAAACCTTGTGGGGATAAACATAATTGAAAGGATCCATCTCCTTTCCTTTAGAGTAAACCATGGGTTGCCAAGAATGAGATATAGGGGGATTTTCCAGGCGAGGTCTGAGGTCACAAAAATGTGGGCACATATCTGAAGAGTAGTGCCAATCATGGGATGGTTTTGTAGATTGGAAGGAATTATCTGTAAAGCACCAAGGAGGCCTAATCAGGGAAATGATGGAGGTATTTTTTTTTAATTTTGGCCAATGTAGGTAATTTAGAGCTGAAGATGTCTATTTAAATTTAAAATTTTGTTTTGGTTGACTGTGTACAAAAGTGTAGCCCTAATGCAGATACTGCAAAAAAATTGTGATATGCTCAATCTATTGATAATCTGCAACTTAACCACTTGCTGCCCGCCCACCGTCAAATGATGGCGGAGCGGTGCGGCTCTTGTTCTGGGGTGACGTCATATGAGGGCACCCCAGAACGGCCTCTCTCGCATATGTCCACGGGCACGCAGTGTGGCCATCGTGGCCGCCCTGTGTTGCTAGGACACAACGCGACCCCAATCTTGGTAAAGAGCCAATGACATGGTTCTTTACCCATGTGATCGGCTGTGTCCAATCACAGCCGGTCACATGTAAATGAGGAAGTGCAGTTTATCGGCTCTCCTCACCTCACATTGTCAGAGTGTGTGGCGAGGAGAGCCGATCAGCGGCTCCTCCTTTAAAGGGGAGCCTAGGACAGGTAATCAGGGCACTAATCATCAATGCCCTGATTACTGTAAAGTAAAAAGAACAGTGCCCATAAGTCACCCCAACCAATGTCCAGCAGTGCTCATAGTGCTGCCAGTCAGTGCTTGCTAATCTGTGCTGCCCGTCAGTGCCACCTATCAGTGCGGCTTATTAGTACCTCATCAGTTCCACCTCATAAGTACCCATAAGTGCCACTTCATCAGTGCCCATAAGTGTTGCCTCATCAGCGCACATCAGTAAAGGAGAAAAATTGCTTATTTTCAAAATTTACTCACAGAATATGTTGAACAAAAAAAAAAGTTTTTTCTTATTTTCTGTCATTCCTACCTTTCTACAAGCAAAAAAAGCCACTTCCAGAAAAATATATATTGCGGTATCTAGAAATCCTTCTTTATGTGATGTGAACACAGGCACTTAAAGAGGAAGTAAACCCTCCTCTACAACTTGTACCTATAGGTAAGTCTATGATAAGGCTTACCTATTGGTACTGTAAATATCTCCTAAACATGTACCGTTTCTGGGAGTGCCGTTCCTTCAGAGTCCCGTGCCGTGACTGTCTGCTCTCGTGCGTGGAAGTGACGTCACCGCGGCTCCGGCCAATCAGATGGCCGGATGCCGCGATCCTGGAAGACGGGCGACTGGACATGTCGCCCGTCATAGAGGTGAGTGAGCGGCACTGCGGGGGCTCGTTCTAAGGTAAGTATTGCATAGTGAGCTAGTATGCGATGCATACTAGCTCATTATGGCTTTCTCTTGCAGGGTAAAAAAAAAAATGCACGGGTTTACAACCTCTTTAAAGCCCACAGATTACTCTGTACCTTGCATTCCAGCCTTCCTGCATCCATGACTTGACAATAACCTAGCCTTAAAGTGTTACTAAACCCAGGACCCTGCATTCACTATATCTGGTCTCCCACAGTACATGGAAATGCAATCATTTTAGTAAACTGCTAAAAAACTTTTTCTCATCAGCAGTATATAGCAGTCTTATGACTTCTAGGAGTGTCTGGTTAAAGCTTGTAGGAGGAGTTTTCTTTCTGCACTGACTGTCCTATTAGGATGTAGGACACCTGACCCTCCACCTGGACAGTACTGATTACTTGCACCCTCCCAAGAAAAAAAAAAAAAACAAAATCACTAGCAATACACACCAAAATGAGCATGTGCAGCCTGTCCCCTTGTCAGGAAATATATTTGGGGACAGTGGAAGGAGAAGATCAGAGGACACAGGATCAAACAGCCTTTTTACACAATGCAGAGGATTAACCACTTAGGTTCCACAGTGAGTATAAGAAGCATGTTTTACTGCATATACAGACTGATTTTACTGTTGTGGGTTTAGTAACACTTAAAGTACTCTAAAAAGACAGGTTTTTAGCCTAGTCAACCATTTTTCAAAACCTCTGGCTACACCCATGACCATCTTCCTCTCTTCCTATGGTTTTATCAGTCTTTCCCTATTGAATCCATAGTCCTGCCATCCTTATGCCCTGCTCCACAGCACCCAATGCAAATTGCTTTTCACTGTCTGGACCTAGTCAGAGCTGTCAGTTTACATCAAAGCAATATCTTCGACCAAGAAGACAAATTCCCTATTTATTATATTCTCAGCACCTTGCAGGGTTTTTTAATAACTTCAACTTTCATTCTAACTAAACATGTTACCCCCTGGCGCATATATGTGGCCTCTCGGCGCATGCATGGGCCTTGGCACCGAGTGGGCCCAAATTTGCTTCAATTTATGTAAATACTGCTGTGCCGAGAGCGTGCGCCTTGCACGCTCCCGACAGTTACCGATGGCTAACGGAAAGCTCCTGAATATAAACCCCTCCTTGCATCCTAAACGGCTGGGCTGGGAGGCGCCAGAGCTAAGAGGTAATTGTTCTACTGTGGGTCTTTTTTCAGGCAATTTTTATTGGGTTATGATGTTGTCACACAGGCCTCTAATGGAGATTTCCAATGGCCATTTTAGGATACATTATGCAGACACAGTCCACTGTTGTCACCATCAAGAAATAACCCTCCCCACTCCCATCTCCAGAAATTCTATGCAGCTGTAGGAGGTCAGCAGCAAGAAACAATGAAGGAAATGTGGACAACTTATTTGATATTTCTTTAGCAGAGTAAGTCTTTCCGTTAGGGTCTACATTTATTTTGACTTGGAGAAATATATATTTTCACCAATTATCTTCTTTTGACAGACGCAGCCTCCATCTTCATTAGCCATTGGGTTATGCTAACTACTGCAGGAGTAGTTCTAGGCAGGAACAATTTTAATCCCCACACACCCTCTGCTCCAGCAAACCAGTTTGTTTCTGCCTAGAGAAGGAGTAGGACCTAGGTTTCCTGCTGGGACTTCGATCTCAGTTTTTTATTCTTTTCGGAATATTTTGGTTTTATTTCTCTTTACTTACTTTGCTAGCTAATGTTCACGGGGATCCTCCTGCTGATCTGCAAGCAATGCTGGCTGGGGTTTTGCACTGGATAATCTAGATCCTTAAGGTCTCCCCAGCCTGGCCTACGAGTGTGAGCAGGTTATAGTCCCGCACTAGGCCTCGCCACGACGGTGCCCCTTTCCGGATGGGGACGAGCCTGCGAGTGGATGTTTCGCCGGGATGCCACGACCTGGAACTTCCTGAGTCGAGCGTACCCCTCAGCTGGCAGCACCCCCACTTCGGGTGGGAGGTGGTCTGCCCGGAGCGGAGCCCCACCCGGTCCATGGTATGGTGAGTAAATGTGACCTACCTTGTCCCTTCGGGGGATGTGGGCCCTTTCCTGGGTATATTAGGACCTGGAATTCCTAAAAGATCCACCTAGCCTGTCAGGTACCTGGCCCTATGCCCTGTCCCCCTCTCCCATCCCCACAGGGGGCTATATAACTGGGGCTCCTAGCGTCCTGAGGAGGATGGCAATTGTACCTTACTTCTTGCTAGGTCTGCTTGTAGATCCTTAAAGCCGTTATTTTGGGGGTCCCTGGCCGCATGGCACAGCGTGGGTGCCGCCATCTTAAGTGTGGGCAATGTATAATTTTTTTCTCATTGACTTGTATGGGGCAGCCATTTTTCCTCGGCTTCCTATTTAATTGCATTGGCATCCATTTTTCTTTAGTCCTATTGAGCTACACAGGCAGCATGACCTTTCACATCCAGGCCAAGGTCACTTTCGTTGATTCCTCTTCCTGCTACACAGTCCAATTCAGGAGGTTTTTTTTCTAGAGGTGATACAGTACATGGGTCTTTTTGGGCATATCCCTGCACACTCTGCTGTCAGTTTATAATTAAGGGGGACTCCGCAGATCGCTTCTTACAGTGACAGTACTCCGTTTTTCTGTTACATTGATTATGAAGTCCCAGGCTGTAAATTCACCCTCAGACCCGCTCAGTGTGACACCCGAACTGTCCGGATCGCAGTCGCTGGGCGCGATTTCAGCAGCTCTGGAAAGCCTGGTGACAAAAGTTGATTTTGTAATGAAAAAGGATACTAGCCGAAAACGGCCGCTGCCTTCTCCATCTTTGGTGGGGTTGCCACGGATGCCCCCCTACCTGAGGGGGTCGCTGTCCTCGCAACCGGATGGTGATGAGGACCTGTCTTCAGCTGCAGCGCGGGGACGTTCTTTGGTGGAAGCTCTGATTGCTTCAGTAAGGGAAAATTTAAAATTGGCAAATGAGGCAGGGATGCGGGTGTCTTTTTTGCTCCCGCAAGACCCAAAAGTCGGGCAAGGTTTTCCCTTGTCCCGAGACTTTTCATTATATTATTAATGTTCAATGGCGGCGCATCAAGCACGTGCTAGTAGTGCCTAAGCCCTCTAAACGCTGGTATCCTTTTCCTGAGATGGTTTCCAACCATTGGATGGTTCCGCCTAAGGTGGACCACCCGGTCTCCATGTTGAACAAATCTACTAATGTGCCTGTGGAGGATTCCCCGGTTTTTACGGATCCGGTGGATAGAAGGGTGGCATCTCTTTCCCGCCATCTTCACGTGTTGGAGGGTTCTATTCTAAAACAGGTTTTTGTGTCTGTTTTGGTATGAGACAGTTATGGAATGGATTAAGGTTCTGGAAGGGAACTTGGACCCTGACATAGTTCCCCCTGGAGCTGATGGAACTTTTGGACCAGATGGTTCAGGCCCTGGTGTTGCATCCTTGGATGCGGCTCCCTGGTGGCCTTAGTTTTGGCTGTGGGGGATTGCCCTCTGTCGCATGGTTTGGCTGTAGAGCTGGTCAGCTGACCAGGCTTCCAAGAAAGCCCTGACAGATCTACCATTTCTGGGAGGGCGTTTGGCGACTAGCTGGATGAGTTGATCAAGGGTCTGACTGGCAGAAAGAGTACTCTTCTTCCTCAATCCTCCAAAGGTAAAACACAGCTTCTGGAGGGACTAAGAAGCACAGGGGCAAGCCCAAGGCCAGTCAGCCTGATTCCGCAGGCAATTCCTCTTCAGCATGAAGGGGTGCCCTCACCGTTTCTGGGGTGGGGGGACGTCTGCTCTTCTTTTAGGAACCCTGGACTTCCTTCGTTCAAGACAAATGGGTTCGCAAACTGATTTGTTCCGGGTACAAGTTCGATCCCAAGGCACCCCAAGGAATTTGCCTTGCATTCTTTGGATTTGGATGTTTCGAGCGATAAAGGACTCTTTGTCCTTATGGACGGACCTCAAAAAGGTTTGGCTGCGTCTGCTGCGACCATATCAAGATGGATCAGTTCCTCCTTTCCCTGTAAAGGCGCATTCTACTAGAGTGCCTCTTGGGCTTTTCACCATCAGGCCTCTGTTGTACAAGTTTGTAAGGCAGCGACTTGGTCGTCTGTGCACACTTTTACAAAAATTCTACAAGGTGGATTTGTTGGCATCTTCGGATGCCTCTTATGGCCGCAAGGTTTTGCAGGCTGCTGTTTCGTAAGAGAATGTTTTGTTTCTTTTAGGGTTTTTTTTGGGTGAGCTCCTGTTTTGGTTGAGCTTCATGTTACCCAGTTGGTCAAGTTTAGCCTTTGGAGTTGACATTACTATCTGGTTGCGTTCTTCCCACCCCTCATACCTACACTTCTTTGGAACGTCCTAATAGCTAATGAAGATGGAGGCTGCATCTGTCAATGGACGATGGAGAAAACAAGATTTTTGTAAGATCTTACCGTAAAATCTGTTTCTCTGAAGTCCATTGACAGACGCAGCACCCGCCCCTTTGATATGGGGATGTTTTTCTCTCTTCGCTGCTTTTTTTTTTTTTTAAATGTATCTCTTTATTGAAAAATTTTCCAACATTTATACAGAAAACATGAGAAAATGAAACACAAAGCTTAAAACAACATCCCATCCTCCACTCACCCCACCCCGCCCCCTCACCCTATATGTATTTTTAAAAGAGTAATAGCCCCCTACCCACCAGCTGTGATAAGTGTGCCAGTAAACTTAAGATCCTTTATTATCTGGTGAGCAATTTTTCCGACTACTCTAATCTCCTTCGCACATTCCCTTACACCTCTTTACATACATGATCCAACCTCTCATTCAGCCTACTTTCATTCCCTTATAACCATAATTGGTGTGATTGTCGCTGTTGACTTGTTAACTGTGCTTCTGTGCTAGTGGGTTTTACATTGTAAAGCCCTCTGTCCTCCCACCAGGGTCTCCAAATCTTATCAAATTTCTTTAGTGCACCTTGTTTTATGTATTTTTCTTTCAAAATAACCACATTCATGCTATTTGTCCATTCCTCACTGGTCGGGGGTGAAGCCTGCTTAAAACTAAACTGGTTTGCTGGAGCAGAGGGTGTGAGGGTTATGCCTGTGGGGACAGCCCCGTGGGCGTGGAGATTAAATTTTTCCTGCCTTGAACTACTCCTGCAGGGGGTAGCATAACCCAATGGCTTATGAAAATGGAGGCTGCGTCTGTCAATGGACTTCAGAGAAACAGATTTTACGGTAAGATCTTACAAAAATGTTGTTTTTGTTTGTCATTGGAGCTTTATAATCACACTGTTCCACAATTCAGGCCTTGGAGTTCAAGATCTGTAAGATGCGCCCATCTGCAAAGTCAATGATCTGTGGAGAGCAGTGGAGTCGTGAAGCCTTCTTGAAGTTTAACTCCTTAGTTAATGGTGCTGCTCTTGTGGTGAAAGTGTTTTCCATTGTACATAGTATTCTGCATGTTGATGTCTACCGCAACTTTGAAGATCTCGAGGAAGTCAGCATCAGAGATATACTTATTGCAGATGGTTACGCTGAGTCTGCGGAGGACACCTTTGAATCAAAAGTATGTCATTTCACTGAGCCTTATTGTGTATTTAGTATTCTATATGTTGGTGTTGGTATATAGAAGAGAGCTCTTCTATTTAGGACCTCTATGCACCAGAGAACACATTTACAGCTATGCCTCGAAATCAAAGTGGGGGGGGGGGGGGGGGTTAATATGTCTCTACAATAGATGCGCACTGACTAACAAACACGTTATGTTGTTAAGCCATCTCCCATATAACTCCACCTTCAACCATCCTGCCTCAGACTTTTGCTAGTCACCTAGGGCAGCATTTTTTAACCAGGGTGTCTTCAGGGATACCTTGGCAAAATGCCTAGAAATCGCACAAAAACTGTATACAAGTCAGCAGGTGGATCAAGCCTTCTCTGTTACACAAAGCCACGGGTTTTCTTTGTACACCATTACAACCTTCTCTCTGCCAGTGTCTTAACAACCAATGATGTCATTGGTTAAAAAGGATGTCCGGCACCTGCGCAGCATCCTTGTTTGCCCCTCTCCTGACACTTTCCTTCAGCACCAGGATCACATTAGCTGAGTGAGGGAGAGAAACCGATATATAAGAGAAACATTGGAATACTAGTCGGTACCAGTGTGCAAAGGTGTATTTGGTTTGGAAGAATAAATTACCGCTAATGTTGGGTGTCCTACACATGTTTATGTTGCTACATTATGAAAAACTATTTTTCATATTAGAATGGGGTGCCTCAAGATTTTGTGGAAATTTAATGGGGTGCCTTGACTGAAAAAAGGTTGAGAAACAGACCTAGGCAGTTGGGAACCTCATTTATAAAAAAAAAAAAAAAAAAAAAACTCAATAGCATTTAATTTTTTTATTTAATGACTATACTTTGTACACCTTGCATATTTTTTAATTTGGTGACTGCACTCAAGACTTTGAAAATACAGCTTGAACTACTCTCGACACAGCAGCTGTCGGGATCATTGTATCCTCAACATTTTTGGTAGCTCTGTTCAGACCACGCTGGACTGTGAGATTGTGGGACTATTCTGAAATGTGACCTTAGGTCACTTGGCTCCACACATTGTGGTGCTTTCCAGACATCTTTGTACTATTGGCTGTAGGGAACTGCCCATATCCCTTGCTTAGATTCCAATGTGACCCAGTCACTGAGGACTAGAATATTAAGGACAGCCAGGCCTAAGCACTGGAAGCTACCTCACAGTTTGTATTGTTGTGTCATTTTAAAATTCCTGCCTCGGCCATCAACCGTAACGGTTAAAGGCAGAGGGGACTGGGTACTGATGTTATCTACTAGGTGTCATGCCATGTATTTTCTCCCTCCATTCAACCTCGGTAAGGCCACTACCTACTGCTACCCCTCCTTTTAAATCTCCTTGTGCTTCAAAAACCATCATTCTAATTCTGCTGTATGTCTACTGTGATTTGGTCACCTCCAGCCATCTTCAGCATCCGTTATGCGGGGTTTTGAGTATGAAGGTCCTCATCTAACTTTGGGCTTAGTTGTGTTTTTCTGCTACATGATGCAACATGTCTTAACCAGTTTAATTCTGTAATTTCTCACACATGTAAAAACCAGCATTTTTTTTTTCTAGAAAATTGCATGGAACTAGGGATGCACCTATATATTGGCTGCCAATAATAGGATTATCTGCGTTTTGCCAATAGAAAAAAAAAAGGTGCCTATAATGGCATGCTGTGTCCTATTGACTTCAATGCAAAAAAGCCCCCTATTGACTTCAATGCCAAAACGCCCCCCTATTGACGACAATGCCAAAACGCCCCCTATTGACGTCAATGCATAAACGCCCCCTATTGACGTCAATGCAAAAAACGCCCCCTATTGTCACACTTTAATTTATCAATTATCACTTATTGAGTTTTCAACTATACGTTTCATTTATTACTTGATTTTTCATGTGTTTTGCACATTTAATTTTCATGTTTAACGATAGTTTGATATTTATTTATCACTCAATTTCTTAGCGCAGCTTTTTTATTTTTATTTCATACTGTATATATACCTACGTCGGGCAGGAAGTGGATATGATTCATAAAACAGTCCTGCTGCAAGGGTGGCCTGAGCCTATACTCTCTAGGACAGTGTTTCGCAACCTTTTCTCTATTGTTCATCGACAGACTCCCTTTCCCGCCATCTTCCCATGCTGGCGGGTTCCATTTTGAAACTGGTTTTTGTGTATGTGCTAGTCTTATAGACGGTGACGGAATGCATTAGGGGTTTGCGGGAGGTTTGGACCCTGACTGTTCTGTTCCTCTGGAACAGCTGGAACTTTTGGACCAGGTGATCCAGGCTCTGGTGTTCCTGTGTGATGCGTCTATGGATGTGGCCAGGGTCTCGGCCATGTGCGTTATTTTAAGACGCATGGTCTGGTTGAAGAGCTGGTTGGCTGACCAAGCTTCTAAAAAAGCCTTAGCTGATCTCCCCTTTCTGGGAGACAGGTTGTTTGGCGACTCATTGGATGAGTTTATCAAGGGCCTGACTGGCGGTATTTGTACTCTTGTTCCTCAATCCTCCAAGGGTAAGACACCCCGTACTAAGCAGGGTCCCTCCTTTTCTGCTCATAAACATTTTTTTCGTGCCTCCGGGGCGCAAGAAAAAGGTAAGCCATTCAGAACTTCTGAAGGTGCTAAGAAACCCTGGGGCAAGTCCAAGGCTGGTCAGTCTGGTGCTGCAGACAAGTCCTCTTCAGCATGAAGGGGCGCCCTCACCCGTCTTGCGGGTCGGGGGACATCTGCGCTTCTTTCGGCAACCCTGGACTTCCTTCATTCAGGATGAATGGGTTCGCAAACTGGTGTGTTCCGGGTACAAGATCGAATTCTGGTCCAGGCCAGGGGACAGTTTTTTTAAGTCAAATTTCCATCTGTCTCCGAAGCGTTTGAAGGATCTGCGGGGGTGCCAGTTCCCCAACAAGAACACTCTCAGGGTTTCTATTTAATTATTTAATCCTGTTCACCGTGCCCAGTAAGGAGGGCAAGTCCTTGACCTCAAGGCTCTGAACCACTTTGTGCGGGTGCAGAAATTCTGAATGGAGTCCATTTGGGCGGTGGTGGCATCTTTGAATCGGGGATTTTCTGGCTTCCATCAATCTCAAAGATGCGTATCTCCACGTCCCCATATTCGAGGGACATCAGCAATTCCTCCGCTTCGCAGTGGCAGAGAAGCACTTTCAATTCGTGGTGTTACCCTATGGTCTCGCCTCGGCTCCCAGAGTTTTTACCAAGGTCCTAGCCCCTGTGCTGGCCTTGTTGTGTCGACGAGGTATCTCCAATGTGGGGTATCTGGACAATCTCCTGTTGCGAGCAGTTTCTCATTCGGATCTGCTGGAAAACCTCTCCATCACAATTCGGACCCTTCAGGTCTTCGAGTGGATGATCAATGTCATCAAATCTGCCCTGACTCCGTCTGTGCGGGTAACCTATCTGGGGTGGATCCTCGACTCTGCTCTGGTGAGGGTCTTCCTTCCCTTGGACAAGCTTCAGAAGTTACAAAGGGTGGTCCAATTGCTGATGGAGGCCGATCAGTCGTCCTTGTGGGCTTGCATGAGGGCCCTGGGTCCGATGGTCTCGACCTTCGAAGCAGTCCCGTTTGCTCAGTCTCACACGAGACCGCTGCAGAAAGATTCTGTCACAATGGAACAGAGATCCTCAGTCATTGGACCAGAAGATTTGGTTCGGTCATCTCACAAAGTCGGCTCTCTTTTGGTGGATCCAGTCACCTGTCCTGTGCCATGGCAAGTCCTTCCTGCTGTTGTTTTGGACAGTGGTCAACACGGACGCCAGCCTATCAGGCTGGGGTGGAGTGCTGGGGAAGCTCTGTGCTCGGAGGACTTGGGCGTCAGAGTCTTTCTTGCCAATCAATATTCTGGAGCTGACAGCGATCAAGCTGTGCCTGCTTCACTTGATGAGTCGGCTACACGACTCTCCGGTTCGGGTCCAGTCGGACAATGCCACTGCCGTGGCTTACATCAATCATCAAGGGGGCACCAGGAGTGCCCTGGTGGCCAAGGAGATGGCCAAGATTGTGGTGTGGGCGGAACACAATATCCCAGCTCTTACCGCAGTCGAGATCCCGTCTGGAGAATTGGCAAGCGGATTACCGAAGTCGTCAGGTGTTGGATCAGGGGGAATGGTCCCTGTATCCGGAGGTGCTTTATCTCCTGTGTGTCCGGTGGGGGACCCCGGACGTGGATCTGTTTTGCGTCTCGCCTCAACAGGAAAGTTCAGAGGTTTGTGGCCAGGTCTCGGGATCCTCTGGCCAACGCCACAGACGCTCTGGTGGCTCCTTGGAGTCCGTATCGCCTGATCTATGCCTTCCCTCCGCTCATTCTCCTGCCAAGGTTTCTTCATAGGGTGGCAATGAAAGGTATTCCAGTCGTTCTGTTGGCACCAGACTGGCCTCGGCGGTCTTGGTACGCAAACCTGGTAAATATGGTCGTGGATCCTCCATGGCATCTTCCTTTGCGGGAAGATCTACTATCTTAACCACTTAAGCCCCAGCCCTATTTCGGACACTTTTTGTTTACAAGTTAAAACCAGTATTTTTTCCTAGAAAACTACTTAAAACCTCCAAACATTATATATATTTTTTTAGCAAAGACTCTGGAGAATAAAATGTTGGTCATTGCAAAATTTTTTGTTACGCGGTATTTGCGCAGCTGTCTTTTTAAAACGCCATTTTTTTTGAAAAAAATTTGAAAAATCACATTTTACTGCATTTAAAAAATACTCAACAGTAAAGTTAGGCCATTTTTTTGTATATTGTGAAAGATGTCACGCCGAGTAACTAGATACCCAACATGTTACTGTTTAAAATTGCGCCCCCCTGTGGGACGACGACAAACTACGGTCAATAGAGATCTCAATCTGCAACGCTTTAAATTTATTTAACGGTTACCAGTTTAGAGTTAGTGTAGCTCTTTTTTAAATTAAATTATTGCCCACGCTCTGACGATCGCGGCGATACCTCACATGTGGGGTTTGAACTGCGATTTCATTCGCGGCCCGACTTGCGTATACGTTTTTTTTTTGTGCGCGAGCTAACGGTGACGGGGGCGGCTAAATTTTTTTTTTTTTTTCCTATTTATTTTTTCTTTTTTTTAAAAACTTTATTACAGGTTTTTAAAAAAAAAAAAAAAAAATCTGATCACTTTTATTGCTGTCACAAGCAATGTAAACATCCCTTGTAACACCAATATGTAGTGACAGGTACACTTTATGGAGGGATCGAGGGTCTAAAAGACCCTAGACCCCTCCACTACACTTCCCTGTATGCAAAACGCAGAAAACGGCATTTTTGCATACAGCCGTTTTTAAATCTGCCGCCTTTTGCAGCAGAGTAACCCAGAAGTGACGTCATGGACGCCGCCTCCGGGTTACGTCATCGGAGACCCGATCGATGCAGTTTCCTGCATTCATCGGGACTCCATCCAGCCGGCAGGCGTGCCGGCTGGGTGCTCGGGGCTCCCGGTGGGACGGGAGCCCTGAGCAAAGCCACGGAAGACGGCGGGAGGGGGGGGGACGTCCCCTCCCGCCCCCCCGGGTAACGATCGAGTGGCTCCCGAGCCGCATCGGTCGTTACCGACGAAAAGCCAACCGTCGGCTTCAAACCACAGTACCGGTATGATGCCTCTAAATAGAGGCATCATCCCGGTATAACCCCGCAAAGTGTACCGACGTACCGGTACGTTAGAATGCGGTAAGTGGTTAAGGACCGATCTTCCATCCTGCTTTACGGTCGCTGGCTTTAACGGCTTGGCTGATGAAAGCAAGGAGTTGAGGGATAGAGGTCTTTCTGATTCAGATATACCTACTCTTTTGAAGGCCAGGACATCGACATCTAGGAAGATCTATCATTGTACGTGGAAATCGTACATTTCTTGGTGTGAATTGCTGCAGCTGCTACCTCGCTTGTTTTCTCTGGTTAGGGTTTTGGCCTTTATAGAAAAAGGGGTTGAGCAGCACTTGGCATTGGGTACTATCAAGGGCCAGGTTTCGGCCTTGGCTATTTACTTCCAACGTCCGTTGGCTACTCATAGTTTGATTCACACCTACGTTCAGGTGGTGCGTGATCTGGCCCCTCCGAGGAGGTCCCCGTTACCGCCGTGGGATCTTAATCTGGTTTTTTCTGTTCTTCAAAAGCCTCCTTTTGAGAATGTAAGGGATATTTCTCTGCTTTCTTTGTCGCAGAAGGTTGCCTTCCTAGTGTATCACTTCTGCCCGCAGAGTCTCTGAGTTGGCAGCGTTGTCCTGTCCGCCTTATTTTGTGGTTCACAGGGATAAAGTGGTCTTCCGACCTAATCCACCCTTTCTTCGTAAGATGCATAAACAATGTATAGACCAGCAGCTGACACTCGAGGGCAATCTGAACACCTTTAACATATATATTAAAACATAGTGCAGCGCAGTCTTGTATAAACCCTCTAAAGATGGAACAGATATTCACATTGCTAACTGTAAAATGGCCCAATGATAGAGTCAAATAAATAAGAAGAGTCCATAGCTTGAAGTATTGCAGGACAGAAGAGTCCACATGTGGTCTGGTGAACAAAAGCAATATATGTGACTTCAGTGCTCGCAGCTTCCCATCACCAAGCAATATCTGCCTCTCACCTCAATAACAAGACCCTGCAGGGTCAAAACGCTTATCGGATCAAATTCACAGGGAACACAGCTCCAAACACTCAAACATCAGGTGATGCAAACCAATCCTTACAGCAAGATAGGCTGCTATAATTTGATATTCCAAGGTATCTCCCACGAGTATGAAAGAAAAACCAAAGGGATCTAGTGCTCTCTGTATATTTGCAAGTTTATTAGCTGAAAAAAGAAATGCACTTACATTGTATCCTTTGTAAAAAGCATAAGTGGTTTGCACAGCGTGCAGCGTGCTGTACTACTTCATGGTTGCTAAAGATGGTCGTGGATCACATGACCTTCCCCCCGTACGTGTTGCGTCCGGGTGGACGGGACTTCATCAGCGGGGAAATCCACGACCATCTCTAGCAACCAGGAAGGAAGTGGTAGGCCAGCACAGTGCTCAAGGTTGTAATGCTGCACAATAAACACCTGTGGCTTTGTGTAACAAAAAAGTAGACTTGATCCCCTTGGTGGCTTGTTGACAATTTTTGGGCAATATTTAGACAAAGGCATCCCTGAATAACTCATAAGGCATCCCAGGGTGCCACGGCACCCTGGTTGAAAGGCTGCTCTAGGATTGTATCCAAAAACAAACCTGGGACTTTACTTGCATTGACTCAAAAAAACAACTAACTCTAATTAAAAATACACTATTTAAACAATTTTTTTTTTTTAAATGTATCCAAATCGTAATAGATTATCAATACAGGATTAGTTTGTTCTGGATTGGCCACAAGGGGGTGCTCATTAATTTTAATACTCAAACATTCTGTATAAACAGATATAATGATTAAAGTGATGTTTATGGATGAAGCCATTCTCAATGCCTTTCGCTTAATGCTTCTTCAGGATTAGGGTATATGATCTGTAGATGTTGTATAGCAACCAATTTGGCACAGAGGACATGCATCCCCCTAAGGTAAACTGGGAGCAACAGCAGGGTAAGCATCAAAGTCACACCAAGGGCCCCTTATATATTGATTCATTGGTCCAAATTGTTACAAGGTTGTATGGTCCAGAGTCTCTTAGCGTTTGCACATGCCGGCCAGTTTGGTAATCATTAGTACCGATCATTTTATGTGCAGCACTCTGAGAGACCCTGGGCATTTAACAGTCTAGTCAAAGAAGAGATTGCATAGGCAGATATAGACTACTTTTGTCCTTTTTACCCCTGGCCATACAACCTTGTAAAGAGTTGGACTTTGAATGAATCAATATCCTGATAGGTCCTAGGCCCCATTTGTCTGTGCCAGTGCATATGCTTTTGAGAAGGTATTCACAAATGGGTAGTCCATGCCCAATGTATATTCTTCAGTGATCCATGTGAAGAGATGCCACTTAAAGGGTCAAATGTCTACTTTTACTTTACCTTTAAAGGACTTAAATGATCGTTGAAACTGGGATTCAAGGGGATTTAACGGATTACTCTGGTCTGTCAGACTAACATAATGGGTTGGGTCCCTTTAAGGTGAATCTGTTCATTGCTTGGGTAGGGCCCCTCCTAATTGTTGGAGTCGTCTGCAGCTTTGTGCTTAACCACTTGCCGACCGCCCCATGCAGATTTACTGCAGCAGAACGGCTCGACTGCACATAATCACGTAAATCTACGTGATTATGTGCACATGGATTCGGCAGCGCATCCACGATTGGATACAGCGGGAGCCAGACCACGGGAGGAGCATGCTCGATCGCCGCCGGCCTCCCGCCATCTTCGGCTAGAATGACAGAAGAGCCGCCTGCTTATGTAACCAAAGCAGGCGGCTTTTCTTTCAGAGGCAGGGAAAGATCGTGTGATTCAGCTAAGCTGAATCGCCGATCTCTCCCTGCCTCTGTCCAACCCATCCCCCCACACAGTCAGTAAGCACTATTAGGCATACGCTTAACCCCTTGATCACCCCCAGTGTTAACCCCTTCCCTGCCAGTGTAATTTATACAGTTACAGTGCATATTATTTAGCACTGATTACTGTATTAACCACTTGACGACCGCCCACTGCAGATTTACTGCGGCAGACGGCTGCTCCTGGGCAAACCAATGTAGTACTATGTCGCTCGCTCAAGAGACTCTAGGGGGCGAGCGCGCGCCCCCACTTGTCAGCTGGGGAGCCAGTGCGTGTGACAGGCGGCTCCGATGGCCACCGGCAATTCGCAATCTCCCCCCTGCTGACAGAGAAGGACTGACGGCTGATGTAAATACATCCGTCTGTCCTCCCTGAAGTGATCACAGAGGCTATGTGATCCTGCTATATAGGATCACGTGTCTCTGTGATGATCTCACAAGCCACGCCCCTCCACAGTTAGAATCACTCTCCTAGGCTTACATTTAACCCCTTGATCTCTACAGGGAGTGCAGAATTATTAGGCAAATGAGTATTTTGACCACATCATCCTCTTTATGCATGTTGTCTTACTCCAAGCTGTATAGGCTCGAAAGCCTACTACCAATTAAGCATATTAGGTGATGTGCATCTCTGTAATGAGAAGGGGTGTGGTCTAATGACATAAACACCCTATATCAGGTGTGCATAATTTATTAGGCAACTTCCTTTCCTTGGGCAAAATGGGTCAAAAGAAGGACTTGACAGGCTCAGAAAAGTCAAAAATAGTGAGATATCTTGCAGAGGGATGCAGCACTCTTAAAATTGCAAAGCTTCTGAAGCGTGATCATTGAACAATCAAGCATTTCATTCAAAATAATCAACAGGGTCGCAAGAAGCGTGTGGAAAAACAAAGGCGCAAAATAACAGCCCATGAACTGAGAAAAGTCAAGCGGGCAGCTACCAAGATGCCACTTGCCACCAGTTTGGCCATATTTCAGAGCTGCAACATCACTGGAGTGCCCAAAAGCACAAGGTGTGCAATACTCAGAGACATGGCCAAGGTAAGAAAAGGCTGAAAGACGACCACCACTGAACAAGACACACAAGCTGAAACGTCAAGACTGGGCCAAGAAATATCTCAAGACTGATTTTTCAAAGGTTTTATGGACTGATGAAATGAGAGTGAGTCTTGATGGGCCAGATGGATGGGCCCGTGACTGGATTGGTAAAGGGCAGAGAGCTCCAGTCCGACTCAGACGCCAGCAAGGTGGAGTACTGGTTTGGGCTGGTATCATCAAAGATGAGCTTGTGGGGCCTTTTTCGGGTTGAGGATGGAGTCAAGCTCAACTCCCAGTCCTACTGCCAGTTTCTGGAAGACACCTTCTTCAAGCAGTGGTACAGGAAGAAGTCTGCATCCTTCAAGAAAAACATGATTTTCATGCAGGACAATGCTCAATCACACGCGTCCAAGTACTCCACAGCGTGGCTGGCAAGAAAGGGTATAAAAGAAAAGCTAATGACATGGCCTCCTTGTTCACCTGATCTGAACCCCATTGAGAACCTGTGGTCCATCACCAAATGTGAGATTTACAAGGAGGGAAAACAGTACACCTCTCTGAACAGTGTCTGGGAGGCTGTGGTTGCTGCTGCACGCAATGTTGATGGTGAACAGATCAAAACACTGACAGAATCCATGGATGGCAGGCTTTTGAGTGTCCTTGCAAAGAAAGGTGGCTATATTGGTCACTGATTTGTTTTTGTTTTTGAATGTCAGAAATGTATATTTGTGAATGTTGAGATGTTATATTGGTTTCACTGGTAAAAATAAATAATTGAAATGGGAATACTGTATATTTGATTTTTGTTAACCACTTGCCGACCGCCGCACGACTATATACTGCAGCGGTCAGCCCCTCACAGGCAGAGTGACGTATCGGTACGCCACTAGCCTGGGAGGGTCTGGGGAGCGAGCGCGCGCCGCCGGCGGTGCGCTCCCGCGCGGTCACGGACCCCCCCCCCCCCCCCCCGCGCGTGTGACCGGCGGACCCGATGCCGCTGGTCACTCGGCGATCGGCGGGGGAGAGGGAGAAAGGCAGGCAGCTTGTGTAAACAAGCTGCCTGTCAGTTCTCCCTGTGTAGAAACACTTCTCATACGGTTCTACTATGTAGAACCGTTGATCAGTGTAACTACACCTCAAGCCACAGCCAATCACAGTTAGAATCACGCCCCTAGGGACACACACAGCCCCTCCCTCTCAAATAAAGTTAACCCCTTCACTGCCAGTGTATTTTTACAGTAACAGTGCATATATATAGCACTGATTACTGTAGAAATGTCACTGGTAACCCCAAAAGTGTCAAAAATGTCAGTCAAGGGTCCGATCTGTCCGCCGCTATGTCGCAGTATCGCAAAAAAAATCGCAGATCGCTGCCATTACGCGTTAAAAAAAAAAACAATCTTTCCCTTTGTTAGTAAACGCGATAACTTTTGCGCAAACCAATCAAAATACGCTTTTTGCGATTTTTTTTTTTTTTTTTTTTTTTTACCAAACATATGTAGCATAAAACAAATTGGCCGAAAATTTTAAAACATTTTGATTTTTACTTTTTTTTGGGGGGGAATTTCATATAAAAAAATGTGAAAAATATTGTTATTTTTGCAAAATTGACGCTCTTTTTTTGTTTATAGCGCGTGATCAAAAAATCGCACAGGTGATCAAATACCACCAAAAGAAAGCTCTGTTTGTGGGAAAAAAAGAACGTCAAATTCATTTAGGTACAGTGTCGCACGACCGCGCAATTGTCCATTAAAGTCACGCAGTGCCGAATCGCAAAATACCCCCTGGTCAGGAAGGGGGTAAAATCTTACGGGGCTTAATTATGCACAGTAATAGTCACCTGCACACACAGATATCCCCCTAAAATAGCTAAAACTAAAAACAAACTAAAAACTACTTCCAAAAATAGTCAGCTTTGATATTAATGAGTTTTTTGGGTTAATTGAGAACATGGTTGTTGTTCAATAATAAAATTGATCATTTGCCTAATAATTCTGCACTCCCTGTAATAGTATTAACCCCTTCCCTGCCAATGGCATTATTACAGTAACAGTGCATATTTTTAGCACTAATTACTGTAGTAATGTCACTGGTCCCCCCAAAAGTGTCAGAAATGTCAGTTAGGGGTCTGATCTGTCCGCCGCAATGCCTCAAAAAAAATCGCAGATCGCCGCCATTACCAGTAAAAAAATAAAAATGACAAATCTTTCCCGTAGTTAGTAGACGCAATAACTTGCACAATACAATCAAAATATGCTTAAGATTTTTTTTTTTTACCAAAAATATGTAGCAGAAAACAAATTGGCCTTAAATTAAAAAAAATAATTTGTGAATGTTATATAGCAGAATGTGAAAAATATTGTTTTTTTTTTTTTTTTCAAAATTGTTGCTCTTTTTATGTTTATAGTGCAAAAAAAGAAAATTGCACAGGTGATCAAATACCAACAAAAGAAAGCTCTATTTGTGGTATAAAAAAGGACGTCCATTTTATTTGGGTACAGCTTCGCACCACTGCACATTTGTCCGTTAAAGTAACGCAGTGCCGAATTGCAAAATAGGGCCTGGTCATTAAAGGGGTAAAACCTACCGGATCTGAAGTGGTTAAGCTGTGACATTATAAGCCTTTGAACTTATGTTCCATATAGAACTGAGCTCTTTATGACAGCGTTGGGAACCCTGGCTAGGTGCATGGGTCACAGTTAAAAATCCAAGTAGCAACTGATTCAACTTTCTTTTAAGGGTTGAGATCTTAAGACCAGCCCTTGACAGTCTTAGCAAAATCTTTTGGCCACAGTACGCTCCAACCAGAGTGCAGGAGTTCTGCGATAGGAGCTATGTTCTTCTGCCTTAATAGTGCATACTCGCAGATACTGTGAATCTAAGGCTCTGTTCACACCTGAGCGTTTTTCAGCTCATAGAATGCTGATCTCAAGTCTCAAAACGCCCAACAAGCAAAATCCCGTTCATTTCAATGGCCCTGTTCATATATGAGCGTGTTGTCGCCTGAAGCAAAATGCCTGAAGCCCACAAAAGCATTTGAGCTTCATTTTTGGCAGATTACAGGCGTTTTTGTTAGATGTCAATAACTGCCTCCAAGCACCTGCAAAAAACGCCTATAAAAACCACCTGAAAATTATACTTTCAGGTGTGAAAGGAGCCTAAGTTCTACTCTCACCATAGGACCAGAAGCCAAAAATCAGCATAAATTAAACCACACACAAAGTGGGTGGTTTATTCACACAACCTAAAGGATCCCGGAGTATTGGACCACCTTGGCTTTCTGATCCTCATGATACCTTCATTATCTCAAGCTAATTTCTTGAAGACCACATCAATTTCATCTGCCCGGTAGCAAAGTTTCCAGTGCGGATTTAAGAAGTTGTGACTCCTTTGGGAGTTATTTCTTATAAGGGTAATCCTTTTCAGAACTGTCCTCAGATACAGTGTATCTGGAAAGTATTCATAGCGCTTCACATTTTCCATATTTTGTTGTAACATTATTCCAAAATGGATTAAATTAATTGTTTTCAAAATTCTACAAATGGTACCCCATAATGACAACGTGAAAGAAGTTTGTTTGAAATCTTTGCAAATGTATTAAAAATAAACAAATAGTCACATGTACATAAGTATTCACAGCCTTTGCTCAATACTTTGTTGGCGCACCTTCGGCACCAACTACAGCTTCAAGTATTTTTGAGTATGACGCTACAAACCTGTCGCACCTATTTTTGGGCAGTTTCTCCCATTCTTCTTTGCTTTACCTCTCAAGCTCCATTAGGTTAGATGGGGAGCTTTGGGGCACAGCCATTTTCAGATCTCTTCAGAGATGTTTAATCGGGTTCAAGTCTGGGCTCTGACTGGGCCATTCAAGGACATTCAGAGTTGTCCCATAGCCACTCCTTTGTTATCCTTTGTTATCTTGGCTGTGTGCTTAGGGTCGTTGTCCTGTTGGAAGATGAGCCTTTGCCCCAGTCTGAGGTCAAAGCTCTCCGGAGCAGGTTTTTGTTCAAGGATGTCTCTGTAGATTGCTGCATTCATCTTTCCCTCGATCCTGACTTGTCACCCAGTTCCTGTCCTGGAAAAACATTCCCACAGCATGATGCCACCATTGCTTCACTGTAGGGATGGTATTGGCCAGGTGATGAGCGGTGCCTGACTTCCTCCAGACATGACGCTTGTCATTTAGGCTAAGAATTGCAATCTTTGTTTCATTAGACCAGAGAATTTTGTTTCTCGTGGTCTGAGAGTCCTTCAGGTGCCTTTTGTCAAACTCCAGGTGGGCTGTCATGTGCCTTTTACTGAGTGGTGGCTTCCGTCTGGCCACTGTACTATACAGGCCTGATTGGAGGTGTGCTGCAGAGACGGTTGTTCTTCTGGAAGGTTCTCCTTTCTTCACAGAGAAACACTGGAGCTCTGTCAGAGTGACTATCGGGTTCTTGGTCACCTCCCTAAGGCCTTTCTCCCCTAAACGCTCAGTTTGTCCAGGGGCCCGCGCTAGGATAAGTCCTGTTGGTTCCTAACTTTTACTATTTAGGGATGATGGAGGCCACTGTGCTCATTGGGACCTTCAATGGAAACAGGATGCACCTGAGCTCAATTTTGAGTGTCATGGCAAAGGCTGTGAACACTTATGTACATGTGATTTTTTTTATTTCGTTTTATTTTTAATGAATTTGCAAAGATTTCAGACAAACTTCTTTCATGTTGTCATTATGGGGTATTGTTTTTAGAATTTTTAGGAAAATAATGTAATCCATTTTGAAAACAGGCTGTAACAACAATGTGGAAAAAGTAAAGCATTGCAAAAACTTTCTGAATGCATTGTAATGCTGCTACTCAGTATTCCCTCTCCCCAAAAGGACCTTCTGCGTTAGTGCCCATTCACACTACCGCGACTGGTCAGCCTGACATGTCGCAGTCCATGCAGTGCTACGGGAACCGTTCTAATAGGAGCGACTCAAGTCGTTCAGACTTAGAAAATAGTTTCTGTACTACTTCGGGGCGACATCAGAGCGACTTGCATTGACATTCATTATATGAAGTCCACTCAAATTCACAGGTCGCCCCCGAAGTCGTGCCGCGGTAGTGTTAACCGGCACTTAGTCAGCTGGGACCATTTTCCACTGCTCCCTCCCCTTGCAGGTTTCTGTGTCCTTCATGGTCTCTTGAGGTTGACAGCACTGAATCTTGTCTGCTCCAGTGCCTTTTCTTTGCAACATTACTATAGGATGCTCAGTTGACGTTTCTTGAATAAAGGGTCTGCTTTTTTTACGCTGATAAAAATAATTTTGTTAGAGACCGACTCCTACAAGTTTTCCCATTTTTTAAGTCTTTAAGATGTGAGCGAGGCTGACCAGTTTAGATCCTTGTTGAAGCACTCTGAATCCCCTGCGTTAGTGGAATTTTCCCTAACTGACACCTCCCATTTAAGGGCTATTTGGGGTACTAGGGGCTTGCCCTTTTTACATTGACTCTCCTGCTCCTGTAGATCTCTGGTCTTCTTTAGACTCCTCTTTGGGATCTGGCAGTCCCTATTAAATTAATGACATGGTCCTTGATATGCACTTTGTCTATGGGGTCCCCCCCCAATCCTTACTCGGGTCTGTTCTTTTACCACTTTGTAAAACAGCAGGTCAACTAAAGTTTTTACTGCTCCTGGCCTCCCATGTAAACAAGTCTTTAGCCCATCTAGTGTTTATGGACCTGCTGCCCAACCTTCCCTTAGGGATTAATTTTGAGTCTGGGAAACCTCAGTGTTTCTTTTTTTTTTTTTTTTTTTTTACCATTCTTGTTTTTGGTCTGTTCTCCCCCATTAGGTAGTCATATGTTGCCTCACCTTGGCTCTGGTTCTTGCCCTGATCTGGGTTTCAGGTTTATCCTTGCCTTTTCTGGATTAAATTCCCCTGTTCCATTGGAAACTTCAATTTTTCTGGTTCAGATTCAACTTTGGTCCTTCTGATTATTTCTAACGGCTCTTGATTTTTTCTTAGATCTGTTAATGGCTGTTGCCCTCCCCACATTTGGACTGCTTTTGGATGTCCCATTTTACTACATTTCGGCTTCAATAATGGTCTTTTTTTTTTATTCCTAATGTTAAATCATTTGCTCAATTTTCTTTGAAGGACAGGTCCCACTCCTCTGCACAAGCATTACATAAGGCCAATAACACAGGCAAGATTGTTGGAAGCGAGGTTATATGGGGTCTCAGTTATGGGCTATTTTGCCAGTTCAGTTTCCCAACCTCCTGAAGGTGGTTTTATAACCTATGTTTAAGAATTTACTACCTTCCAGTGGCCCTCAGTGGACTTTAAGAAAATGATTTTGTGAGCATTCTAAAAAGCCTAATGGGATACTTGGCTTTTTGGCAGCTGATACATTTCAGATTGTGGCACATGATCCAGTTATTTGTATTTATTAATGTGGACAGATTGGCAACTATGAAGCGGAAGGAATATTCCTGTGGCATTGCTAAAATTACTCTGGCAAGACATCTGTTCTCTACATTTGCTTTACTAACATTTTCCCTGAATAATTTTGCATGAGTAAATTTCTTCTAAATAAAGAAGAAAAAAAAAGGGTGATTCGGTAGGCATAGTGTTATGGCTAATCATTGATATATCTTAAATGTTTGAAAGCCTCAAAAGACTTTTTTGTGTACTTCTCATAGCTGCTTAATGGTCTGGGAACTCCTGAAAATTTGGATACAGGTGTTTTAATCTAGATATATTACAGATACGGTTTTATTGTGAAACAGCCATTTATCTAAGAAACTGAAAGATTACTCGGAATTCTTGATAAGATCTGTGTTTGAAATATCATTTTACTGTTTTTCCTGGCTATAGCACTATAGTTGCTCTTGTAACTTTTCACACCTTAAAGCCTAAGTGTAGTCAGTTTAAAAAAAACAAACACACATACAAAAATCAGCACAAGCGCTTGAATTTAGATTCCAGGAGGCTTTACCATCGCTTATTTTCAACCTCTAGTAACGAGAGCACAAAGAAAATGGACTTTGGTGGTACAACACGACCTCACACAAAGCTAAATTTGTTTAAAATCGGTATTTTATTACAATTTCATTAAAATATAACCATTCCAATATAAGAAAAATCTTGAAACTTTTTTTATATATCTTATTCCCAACCCTTCTGTGGCCATCAACCTCAATGTTTGATAGCACACCCATAGAATACAACAATACTAGGGCTTAACCAACAGATTCCTGTATAGGGGTGTAGGTGGGCAACCAACAATAAGATATCATGTCCGATGGTTGATATGTAACTTAGCTTGACAAATTTGGTGCCGACCGCGCTTCTTTAGGAGCTTGTTACCTTTATAAAGAAAGAGTTCTATATTTAAAAAAAAAAGGGGGAAGGTAATCTAATCCGTATACATATGTGTCACATAATTGAATTAAAACTGACATTTCTCTTTCGTTCATCGACGGACACAGCGCTCCAAAAATCATAACTAGTGGGTTTTATTGCCTCCTCCATGAGTAGTACTAGGCAGAACAAAGAACACCTGGCTACGCCTGTGGGCCGACCTTAGCTGGTATATAACCCCACTCTCTGCTCTAGGTAATCAGTTTTAATCTGTCTAGTCAGGAGTAAGAACCTAGGCTCCCTGCTGGGATCTTTGGTCCTAGCAATTTTCTCCTTTATTAAATATCTTTTGTTTTTCTCTAGGGATATCTACGATCAACTGCCAGGCTGAACAATCTAGATCCAGTGGTCCCCCCAGCCCTGCCAGCGAGCGCATGCAGACAGGTCGGCCACAACATAGCCTCACGTACAGAGGCTGGCCCGCGAGTTAAACATCTCGCAGGGTTGCATACAACCAGGCTTGGGTCTGAGTTGCAGCTGTCCCTTGGCCGACAGCTCCCCTACTTCAGTGGCGATAGTTCTGTCTGGAGCATTACCCGCACCATGTAAGGTTAAATACAGTCCCCCCTCTCCCCTTTTGGTGGTTTTCTTTGGGGTGGATGCGGATAACGTTCAGGGACGGTCGGACCTGCCTGCAGGTTCCCTCCTCCCATCCTTAAATCCCTCACTAAGCTGGGCTTCCCCCCACTCCCTTTTCCTATCTGGACCTAGAGTCTGGTGGGGATCCCAGGGCAGAGAATACAGCAGAGACCCTTGGGGTCTCCCCCGCATCCCCACTCTGTAAGGGTCCTGGGATAGTGTGTGTCCTGCTTTGGTAGTCTGGAGGAGTCTCAGTGTTGGAGACCCCTAGGTGCACACCCTGCTGTTTGCAGTGTGGGTATAGTGCAGGGGGGTCCCGGTGCAGAGTGCACAGCGGAGTCTCCCCTAAACGTGTGTCCTTCCACCGGAGGGGGTCCTCCAGCAGAGGGAGCAGGGGAAGATCCTGGCAGCATGCTTCAGTGTTTGTAACTAATAGTGGCCATTTTCTTAGTTTGGCTGGTCTCCAGTTGGCGGCCATATTTGTGTAGCCGCATGATGTCATGGGGGGGCATTTTCCCTTAGTGTAGCTGGTCTCCATTTGGCGGCCATGTTTGTGTAGCCAGATAATGTCACGGGGGCCATTTTTCCTTAGTCTGGCTGGTCTCTGGTTGGCAGGCATGTTTGTGTAGTCGGATGATGTCACGGGGGCCATTTTTCCTTAGTCTGGCTGGTCTCTGGTTGGCGGCCACGTTTGTGTAGTCGGATGATGTCACGGGGGCCATTTTCCCTTAGTCTGGGAGATGCTGGAGACTGAAGCCTTGTGGGGATGCCAGAGCTCCTCCTCTTCCTCCTTAGGTTCCTCTTTCTCTGCCCAGTACATATGAACAGAGATAGCTTCCATGATGATGCAGATTTTGAATTCTCGGCGCTCCTCCGATCGGTAGGGTGAGTCTTTGGAGGTTCCTGTTATCTCTCTCTCTGCTAAGTACCCTGAGCCTTGAGGGGATCCCTTTAGTGGTGCCAAACGACCGTTTTTGTACTGCAAGGAAAATCTTTCTTTCCTTATGGCTTCTCGGGGTCAAATCTCCCCCACTGACCCCCTAATGTTGGTGGCGCGTCCCTCGGAACCTCAGCTTCCCATGGCTGTACTGATGGCAGTCCTTAGTGTCCCGGGTGGAAGTGTCGTGTGGGCAAAGGCCCAAGAGGAAGCGTCCCCCGCCTTCCCCTGCTCAGGCTCTCTCATCTGATTCTGAGCCTGATGCCGCAATGGATGCAGCCCGTCCAGGGGGACTGAATATCGCACCCCCTGATCCATCCGATAGTGAGGATAATTCCTCTATGGTCCCAGTAGCGACTGAAAAAGTGCTGGTATACTCACTTATCACTGCAGTGCGTGAGACTTTAAAAATTGAGAAAGCAGCCGATGTAGCCACAGACGTGGCTGTGTCGTTTGGTACGCACAAGTTGCATCATACTCCAAAGGTGTTTCCTTGAGTGCCTTATTTTGACAGGTTTTCCTGTAAGGAATGGAACAACCAAAAATACCCCTTGTGGTCCCCAAACGTTTTGCGGTACGTTACCCTTTTGAGGAATCACTTTTAAAAGTGGACTAGTCCACCAGTGGTGGACCCTCCTGTTTCCAGGTTGAATAAAGCAACCATGATCCCAGTAGAGGAATCACCCCACGCTTTAAAGACCTGGCTGACAAAGCGATGGCTGTGGCACGCAGCATGTTTACTATGGCTGGTTTGGGATTGCAGCCAGTGTTTGCCTCAGCCCTGGTGTCTCAGACCCTTACTGAATGGGCCAAGCTTTTGCGCCAGGGCCTGGGGGGATGAGCAGGTCCCAGCTGCTTATGTTCATTTAGCGGACCAGTTGGTCCATTGGCTGCAGTTTTTGTGATGCAGCTTTGGTTACAGCCCCTGTGATGTCCAAACTTTGTTTCAGCGGTGGTGATTAGACGCGTGCTGTGGCTTAAGAACTGGTTTGCTGACCAAGCCTTTTAGAAAGTTCTAATTGATCTTCGCTTGTTTGGATGACATCATTAAGGGTATCGGGGGGGGGGGGGGGGTTCAATAGTCAAGTAAAGGGAAGGAGCCTCGCCGCATATGGGAGCCCCCTTTCTCAGCCCATAGAAAATTATTTTGTGCTTCTGGGACAGAGAATAAGGGAAATGGATCTTTTAGATCTTCCCCGGGAGGCTCCAAGCAATCTTGGTCTGGTAAGCCTAGAGCTAGCTTCCACAGACCAGCAGACAAGACTCCTTCACCGTTAAGGTCTGCCCTCACCCATTATTGGGGTGGGGGACATCTTCGCTAGTTTCCGGGCCTGTGGACTTCTTTGGTGAGCGTCAAGGAAATCCGCGAAATGTTTCTTTTGGGGGTTCCCAGAAAGTGGGACAAAACTCCTTGTGCGGGTTTAATTCCTGCAAAGGTTCAGGTGATGTCTGAACCAGTTGTCCTAAGGTCCCCCCTATCCCTGTCCATGGATTTGATTTACCTAGGTCTGATTCTATTTCTGACCAGGGTGGTCCTTCCTCTGCACACACTTCAGGGACCACAGGCCGTGATTCACCGGCTGCTGTCACACAGATTTTTCTCCCTCCCTTTTTGCGTACAGGTTCTGAGTCTGGTGGTATCCACCTTCAAGACAGTTCTGTTTGCACAGTCTTACATGCAGCTCCTTTTGCTGGTTCGGCTCCACAGGAAGATGCCGAAGTTCGTGACGAGGACACAGGGTCCTCTGAGCGACGCCGCCGGCGTCCAAGGGCCACGGTAAGGCCAGTATCCTCCTCAGCTAAGGCTTGTTCCGCAGTTCCTGGAGAGGATCTTCCAATCATACTGGTGGCTATAAACTGGGGGCTGTAAACATCCATTGGGGGCTTCCTCTCAGAGAAGACCAGTTATCCCAGGGGATGAACTACTGCTTTACAGTCGCTGGGTTTTAATGGCTTAGCTATTGAAAGCCAGGTACAGAGAGGGATAGAGGTCTTTCTGGATCAGTGTTCTCTACTGTGGTGAAGGCTAGGAAGTAGTCTTCCAGCAAGCTATACCATTGTATGTGGAAAGCATACATTTCTTGGTGTTCATCCTCAATCTTTTTTCTGTGGCTCAGATCTTAATCTTTCTTCAACAGGGCGTTGATTTAAATTTAGTACTTTCGGTTCACCAGAAACCTCCATTTGAGAATATTCGGGAGATTCCCTTGCCAACGTTATCCCAGAAGGTGAAAATCTTGGTGGCTATTACCTCGGCCCGCAGGGTATCAGAATTGGCAGCATTATCCTGTCGCAGTCCCCATTTAGTGGTCCATAGTGATAAAGGGGTTCTTCGTCCCTGTCCATCATTCCTGCCCAAAGTCTGACTTCCATTTGAATGAGGACATTGTGTTGCCTTCTTTGTGTCCCAAACCGCCTCATCCCAAGGAATTTTCTTTGCATACCTTGGATGTGGTTCCTGCAATTCGGTTATATTTGGCAGCTACTGAGTCTTTTGGGAGGTTAGACTCGCTTTTTGTGGTTACGGACGGACCAAGAAAAGGGCTGGCCACTTCGGCTACCATCTCCAGATGGATCAGACAGACGGTGACTCGGGCCTATTCCATTATAGGTCAGGTTCCACCTTTCCCTGTCACGGAGCATTGCACTCTTATTGCTTCGTGGGTCTTCTGTCATAAGGCATCAATATCGCAAGTTTGCAAGGTGGCCACTTGGTCATCGGTGCATACATTCACAATATTCTATAAGGTAGATACTTTGTCATCTGCGGATGCTTCTTTTGGCCGCAAAGTTTTGCAGGCTGCTGTTTGAGTGGCTATTCCCTCTTGAGGGTGTTTTTTTCTTAAAACCTTTATTTTTCAGATGGGGCTGCTGTGACCCGGTTAAGGCTCCTGTGTCCTGGTTAAGGGCTCTTATGTTTAGCTTTGGGTTATTTTCACCAGCCTTCATTTTCCTTTTGCCACTGCTTTTGGACATCCCACTAGTTATGATGTATGGAGCGCTGTGTCCGTCGATGAACAAAAGAAAAAATTGGCTTTCTCTATCGTTCGTTGACGGACGCAGTATCTGATGCATATCAGTAGGGTTATACTGCCCCCTACAGGAGTAGGACACTAGGCAGAGGAAAGTTCTGTCTACGCCTATTGGCAGTCCCAGGGGGTATACCCTCTCTCTTTCTGCATAGGATGTCAGTTTTAATCTGCTTAGTCAGGAGTAAGGACCTAGTTCCTTGCTGGGATTTCTGGTCCTGGCAAAGTTTTTTTCTAGATAATTTATTTTTTTTTTGTTAGATTTTCTCCTGTGAGATCTACAAGCGACTATGCCGGATCTGGGCAACGGGCTGGATGTACAGATCCAGCCGTCACCCCCGGCCGGCCAGCAAGCGCACGCAGACCTTAGCTCTGGGTCGGCCGCAACATAGTCCCACTGGACGGGAACTGGCCCCGTGCGTTAAACATCTCGCCAGGTCGCATACGGCCGGGTCTAGGCCCGAGTCGCAGCGTTCCTATTTGGGCGACAGCCCCCCCACACACACACACACTTAAGCGGAGAGGGGTTCTGTCAGGAGATGACACCTGCCTGTTCCGGTATGGTGAGTAAATGTTCCCCCCACTTCCCCTGTCGGATTTTGGGGTGGACGCGGGCCCCTCCCTGGAACAGTCGGACCCTCACATTCCGGGATTCCCCTCTGTCCTTTCACGCACCCCCTCTTCTACCTCCCCCCACCTCACACTGGGGGCTATTGGGGGTCCTCTGTTGCTCTGTAGGCCGCACGGGGCCGCCATTTTCTTGTAGCCTCATTTTGTGAGATCGGCGGCCATCTTGGTACACCCGGCACGGCTATTTTGCGGTGGTACTCTCTAAAGTAATCAGAATGGGAGTTCCTGGAGGCATTTTTTTTTGTGGTTGGAGCCCCTCCCTTTTCCCTGGGCTGTTTCTCAGATCCTTCTTTGCATCGAGCTATTGCTGACACGTGCTGTGCAGACATTCTGGGCTGCCTGCTGCATCTGGATACAGTGATTCTGGGGTCTCTCTCTCTGCTGGGAGTCTCCAGTGCGCTTGCCTAACCTTTGGGGGGTGCTGTAGCGTGGTGGGACTTTTTGAAAGGGAAAAAAAAAACTTTTTTTGTGTCACTTTTTTTCAGCCTTTGCTGACGGATTCCCCCTAATGCAACATGGACCCTACAGATCATGTGTCCCCCCCCTGACCCCCTCGGGGAGGCCGCAGGGCCCTCCGAACCCCAGCTATCTACAGATACAACTTTGGAATCCTGGAAACTCTGGAGGAGTTCGGTTGGATTCTGAATTTTCAGAAGTTGTCCTTGGTCCCTTCCATGAGACTGGACTACCTGGGCCTGACTTGTCAATTGAAAAGCAAGATGGGATAAATGAAGGTGTGTGAAAAACAGCCGGTCCCTAGTTTGAAATACATACCCACCAGTCTGCTAACAAACCAAAATAAACCTGTCTAACAATAAAAGTTAAAAGCAGGAGTTTAGTTAACACATATTTGCAAATGCATGCGGAAGCTGCAAGGCCAACGACAAGGCATCCTGCGTTACTTGCAGAACCTAACACTAAATAACACTACTCAACCTGAGTGTCCAAGTGTCTTCACAAAGGGAAGTACATGCTTGCTAATAGATGGATGGGAAACAGATGGGATTGGAGACCGCCCAATCCTCCCCCACCTGCTCCAATCCATGACTGGCAATGAAATACGCATGGCTGTATAAAAAAAACCATGGGGTGCAAACTAAATGTGATCAGCTGGGAGACACACACCCCCATCCCTTTAATAAAGATGTTATAGGCAAATGGGGACTTTGAGTGAGACACCCGCCTGTAAAGCAAGAGTCTCCATCCCTAGTAAGATACAAGAAATGGGCAATTTGGGACTTTATGTGAGAACTGGCGAGCACTGCTCAGTGTCTCCATCCCTGTGAATAGTCAATTGAAAAGCAAGATGGGATAAATGAAGGTGTGTGAAAAACAGCCGGTCCCTAGTTTGAAATACTTACCCACCAGTCTGCTAACAAACCAAAATAAACCGGTCTAACAATAAAAGTTAAAAGCAGGAGTTTAGTTAACTAAACTCCTGCTTTTAACTTTTATTGTTAGACCGGTTTATTTTGGTTTGTTAGCAGACTCCTGCTTTTAACTTTTATTGTTAGACCGGTTTATTTTGGTTTGTTAGCAGACTGGTGGGTAAGTATTTCAAACTAGGGACCGGCTGTTTTTCACACACCTTCATTTATCCCATCTTGCTTTTCAATTGACTATTCACAGGGATGGAGACACTGAGCAGTGCTCGCCAGTTCTCACATAAAGTCCCAAATTGCCCATTTCTTGTACCTGGGCCGGACTTTGGACTCGTCCTCAGCCAGGATGATTCTTCCTCCCAGAAAAACTCCATACTGCGGTTTAGCTGTTGCTGTCCAGCAAATGGTCGTCCCTTTCGGACCTGTATAAGAGTTCTGCGACTGATGGTGTCGATGCATGTCTGTCTGGGTGGGGGGGTTCTTGCAGGTTGTCTGCTCAAGGAGTCTGGTCCTTGGAGGAATCCAGGTTACCGATCAATGTTATGGAGCTGAGAGCGATCAGGCTTTGCCTAGTCCACTGGACCCGAGTACCTTCGGGGTTGTCCAGTGTGCATTCAATCAGACAATGCCACAGCCGTGGCTTATGTCAATCACTAAGGAGGCACCAAAAGTGTCCTTGCGGCCTTGAAAGTGGCAGGCATCCTTCGTTGGGCGGAACGCTTTGTTCCAGCTCTCTCCACTGTTCACATTCCAGGAGTAGAAAATTGGCAGGCAGATTACCTCAGTCGACTACCCTTGAATGCAGGGGAATGGTCCCTCCATCCGGAGGTGTTCCAGCAGTTGTGCCTTCGTTGGGGCACTCCATATGTAGATCTGTTGGCGTGTCGTGTCAACAGAAAAGTACAGAGGTTTGTAGCCCGTTCCCTTGTGTCAGTATCAGCTGATGTATGCCTTTCCTCCTCTCAAGTTGCTGCCAAGACTTCTTCGCAGGATCCAGGCAGAAGGGGTTCCGGTCATTCTTGTGTCTCCGGACTGGCCTCGCTGAGCTTGGTACGCCGACCTGGTTAGGCTTGTCGCAGATGCCCGTTGGAGACTTCCTCTCGGAGGATTTACTGTCTCAAGGACCAATCTTACATCATGCAGATGGTCGCTGGCTTTGACAGCTTGGTTGTTGAAGACCAGGTGCTGAAGGACAGGGGATTATCTGCTTCAGTGATTCACACTCTGCTTAAAGCGAGGAAAGCGACCTCTAGGAAGATTTATCATCGTACGTGGAAGTTGTATGTTGTGTGGTGTCAGTCTCTCGGGACTGCCCCTCGCTTGGTGGCTGGGACCTTTGCTTTCCTTCAACAGGGAGTTGATCAAAAGTAGTGATCGACAGATACCGGTTTTTCGTTGCCGATACCAATATTTTGGCCAGTGCATATCGGTATTGGCCGATATTTTAGGACATTTAAATTTTGCAAAATAAACACAAAGTTCGACGCAAATCTGTTATTGAACATGTGAAACTTTATTTATTAACAATTTTAACATTAAGGGCTCATTCTTCCCACCTTAACTGCATGAGAACTGATAGGAAAACTTCGACTGCAGGGACATTTAGTTTCACATCATCGGATTGCACTACTGCAAGTGTTTATTATGCATTAATGCAAAATCACACACTGCAATAATTTTAAATAACTACTGCAGTGCAGTCAGTGCAAAACTGCTAGGAAAAAAGCTAGGAAACACAACAGCTACACAGAGGATTGGACTGGAGTCGGTGGACTACCTCTGCAGTATGGCACTCATTGCAACTACTGCAGTCACTGCAAAACTGCGAGGAAAAAAAGCTAAGCAACACAACAGCTACACAGTGGATTGGACTGGAGTCAATGGACTACCTCTGCAGTATGCCACTCACTGCAACTACTGCAGTCAGTGCAAAAATTCTAGAGAAAAAGCTAGGCAACACAACAGCTACACAGTGGATTGTACTGGAGTCAGTGGACTACCTTTGCAGTATGGCACTCACTGCAACTACTGCAGTCACTGCAAAACTGTGAGGAAAAAAGCTAAGCAACACAACAGCTACACAGTGGATTGGACTGGAGTCAGTGGACTACCTCTGCGGTATGGCACTCACTGCAATAATTTTAAATCACTACTGCAGTAGTGATTTAAAATTATTGCAGCAGTGAGTGGCGCACTACTGCAGCAGTAGTCCACTGACTCCAATCCACTGTCTAGTTTTTTTTCTAGCAGTTTTGCACTGACTGCTGCACAGTCAGTGAAAAAATAGCTAGACAAAAGCTAGACAGCGGGTTGAAGATTTGGAGTGGACTCATTGGACTGGTGGAGAGACACTACTACTACACTTTCAAATCAATACTCCCAGTTAAGTAGAATATTATAGTGCAGAAAGCATTACATTTCAGCATTTTCACCAGTTAAACTGCTTCTTTTCTTTTCATAAATTGCTGACACTTCACTAAAAACACGCTCACTTGGTACAGAGGAAGGAGGAGCAGAAAGTTAAGTTCTAGCATGAGAAACAAGTCTTTTGTAGCGTGCCTCATTTTCTTTCCACCACTGAAGAGGATCAATTTTTCTGTCAATTACTGGTTCCTTCAAATGGAGATGAATTTCATCAGCCAGGCTCATTATTGCAGATTATGAATGTTCCGCATTGGGCCCCAATAAAACACTCAACAAGGCATCTATTTCACCACTATGAATTTTCTCTTCTGTCCATTGTCTTTTTGGACATTTTTCCTCCTGCATCCTGCTATTCCACATCAGAAACCTTCTCTTCTTGACTTTTCTTTTCGTCAGGAACCTTCTGATGAACTTGAATCTCTTCTGTCAGCCATTGTTTTGCCTTGGCCAATACATCCTCAGAAGAGAAAGGCTGGTTCTTGTATCAAGGATCCAAAAGACATGCAAGCACAACATTTTTATTCTCCTCATGCTTCTCCGTTTGGCAAGGCTGTCCCTCGTGTCCTGCCTACATGCTTTAATGCCACGTGTGTTGGGTCCTTCCAGTTGAAGAAGCATCTTCAGCACTCTCACACAAGGGATGACAGAGGACACAGATGAGTCGTTATGTCTCGCCTCTAGTGTCACTTCCTCAATGGGTATGAGCGTCTCAATGTTGGCTACTATGTCACACTGTTCAGCAGTAGGACAAGAATGTCCTCCAAGTCCATATTCACCAGAACATATAGTGAGAGCTTGCTTCTGCTCCAGTATCCTTTGTAACATGTGTAGCGTTGAGTTCCATCGTGTTGGAACAGCCTGTATCATGTTGTTTTTGGGTAGGCCAAGGTCATCCTGAATGCACCTCAGTCGCTGCTTGGCAAGAATAGAATGGTGGAAATGGCCTGTGCACGTCTTCAGCATGCTAATGTCAAGAAATGCTTTTTGGTTTGACCGACCATCATTTACCACAAGTTGGAGGGTGTGTGCCATGCAACTGAGGTCTGACACTTCAGAAAGTCTCATACCTTTTAACCATGATCGCTCCACTGTCTTGCATGCCTAGAAACATTTCTCAAAAGTGCTCCCCGGTGTAGGATCCTTGCATCACTTTTGTATTCAACACCAAATGCCTTCTTGTCCATCCGCTGATCAGTGACCATCATCTCTGTGATTTCTCTGTCCATCATTTGGGAACTCTTAGATGGTCCTAAGATTAGACATATTTTTTGGTTTTTGCAGTTATTGATCCCATGCTTACATTGTTTTTGCACGTCTTGCACAGTGCTGCTGATTTTCCTGGAGATGGAGAAGAGAAATATTCCCAGACCACACTTTTAATTTTTCTAGCTCCATCATTCTCCATTGAAACTTGTAAAGACACTACTAATGTAGGCTTAAACAAAATAACTGGCTGGCACCCTTTGGTGGGTAGCTGGCTGGCACTCTGTGGTGGCTTGCTGGCACCCTGTGGTGGGTGGGTGGCTGGCAAACTATGGTGGGTGGGTGGCTGGCACCCTTTGGTGGATGGGTGGCTGGCACCCTGTGGTGAGTGGGTGGGTTGCTGGCTGGCACCCTGTGGTGGGTGGCTAGCTGGCTGACACCCTGTGGTGGCTGGCACCCTTTGGTGGGTGACTGGCTGGCTGGCACCCTGTGTTGGCTGGCTGGCACCCTGTGGTGGGTGGCTGGCTGGTCGGCACTCTGTGGTGGGTGGCTGATGGCACCCTGTGGTGGGTGGATGGCTGGTCGCTGCCCTGTAGTTGCTGGCTGGCACCCTAGGGTGGGTGGCTGGCACTCTTTGGTTGGCTGGCACCCTGTGTGGTGGGTGGCAGGAACAGGCCCAGGGCCGGTGGGTGGCTGGCAGGGCCTGTGGCTGGCTGGTAGGCCTTTGGGTGTGTGGGACTGGGTGGCTAGCTGGCACTGGGCAACTGTGGGTGGTGTGTGGCCACGGCAGCTATGTTGCACAACGTGCACTGTGTCTGTGACTCAGCATGCAGACAGAGCAGACTCCAGTGTGGCTGCGGCGGGTAAAACACACTGTAACGAGGCTGAGGGAGCCGGCCTAAGAAGGCCGCAAAAGCTGCCCTGTGCGTGGAGGCGTGTGGCGCTACATACGCGATGACGTCACGGCAATATCGGTAAATCCAAAGGCCAATTCCGATGTATCGGGGAAAGTGCATATCGGCCCTCGATATATCGGTGTTGCGATAATCGGTCGCTCTCTAATCAAAAATTGGCCTGGAGTACTATCAAGGGTCAGGTTTCGGCCTTGGCAATTTTCTTCCAAAGGCCATTGGCCACCCATTTCTTGGTGCGACACTTGGTACCTCCGGTGCGACCTCCATTGCCACCTTGGGATCTTAATTTGGTGCTGTCGGTTCTTCCTTTTGAAAGTATTAGAGAGATCCTCCTGGTTACTTATCCCAGAAGGTGGCCTTCTTGGTGGCTATCACTTCCACGCGCAGGGTGTCAGAAACTGACAGCGTTGTCCTGTCATTCTCTTTACCTGGTGGTTTACAGGGTTAAAGTGGTACTTCATCTGGTTCCGTCCTTCCTTCCGAAGGTGGTTTACAGTTTTCACTTAAATGAGGACATTGTGTTTTCTTCATTGTGTCCTAAGCCAAAACATCCTAAGGAATTTGTGCTGCGTACTCTGGATGAAGTACGGGCAATCAGGGTGCACTTAGCGACTACTGAGTCTTTTCGAAAGTCAAATTCGCTCTTTGTACTCACGGATGGTCCAAAGAAAGGGCTGCCTGCGTCTGCTGCGAGTTTGCTGCGACTATTTCCAGATGGCTCGGCAGTTGCGCAGGCTTATTCCATTAAGGGTCAGGTTCCACCTTTCCCTGTTAAGGCGCATTCTACTCGGGGGCTTTGTGCTTCCTGGGCTTTTCGCCATCAGGCATCTGTGCTTCAGGTTACCAGGCTACCTGGTCGTCTGTTCACACCTTTACCAAATTTTATAAGGTAAAGCAAATTTTATTTTTGCTGGCATCTGCAGATGCCTTTTTTGGCTGCAGTTTTGCAGGCTGCTGTTTAAGGAGCTTTTTGACCTTCCTTGAGAGTGTTTCCTGTTTGTTTCAGATGGGCCTCGTCTTGTTCTGATGAGTCCTGTGTTGCCTGGTTGGCTATGTTAAAGCCTTGGGAACTTGTTTTTTCTGCTGTTCCACCCCTCATTTTATGGTATTGCTTGGGGACGTCCCTACTGATATGCATCAGAGACTGTGTCCGTCAATGAACGATGGAGAAAACTGGATTTTTCACTTACTGTAAAATCCTTTTCTCTTAAGGCAATTGAAGGAGACGCAGTACCTGTCCCTCTATTTTGAGTTGGGTTGGTATTATTTCTCTGACACTGCTTTGATACAAAACTGACATCCTATGCAGGAAGAGAGAGGGTATACCCCCTGGGACTGCCCATACCCCCTGGGACTGCCTAGTGTCCTACTCCTATAGGGGGGCAGTATAACCCTACTGATATGCAGAGACTGCGTCTGTCAATGAACTCAAGAGAAAGGGATTTTACGGTAAGTCAAAAATCCAGTTTTCTCTTACGTCCTCTGACAGTCACCGCCCACTCATACAATCTGCACGTCTGGGTATTGGCCTCCTCCACAGGAGTAAGCTAGGCAGAAGATTTTGTTAGAATATTCACAAAACTTTGTATAGACACTCCTACAGGGGGCTGTCCCTATGATCAATACCCCCAGCTAGCTTCATTCCCAATTCAGTTTGCTGCTGCCTAGCTTAGGAGTAGGCTGGCTTTTCCCTGGCTGGGGCTGCGGTCTCAGCCTTTTTCTTCTTTATATTTTTTCGCTCTATAAAAGTATTTTTTCTTTTAAAAGATAGCTTTTTATTTGTTCCTGCACATAGTTAGTCGGACTTCGGAAGACTACGACGTTTGCGGAGCTGGGAATCGCACTGGTTATTCTAGAGCCTTACAGAATCCCAGCCTGCCATTGAGCGTTAGCAGGTTTGTTATGGTACGCCCAGGCCTCGCAAACGACTATGTCCCTGACTCCAGGGTCGAGCCTGCGAAGTCACTATCTTCACCGGGATGTCTCAACCGCGGTACGCCTGCGAGTTGCTAGCGTCCCTTTCGGCTGACGGCACTACCACCCAGAGTGGGAGGCTTCCTGTCCCAGAGCGGTACCCACGTTTTTGCTGGACCGGTGAGTACCATGCTACCCCTCTGTCTCTGACCTTGTCTGTCGGGGTGTGTATGTGGGCTCTCTGTTTTTATGGGGATGGCAGTTCGGTATGGGTTCTGTGATGTCTCCCTCATGTCTGTAGGTACGGTCCCTGTGTGTCCCTTCCCGGTCCCTACGGGGGCGCTGTAGCAGTTCTACCGGTGTTATGAGGGGTTGCGGGGGTCTCCTATGTCGCCATTTTAGGTGTGGGCAGGCTGTTTGGCCTCATAGTGAGGGCAGCAGCCATTTTCTGCTATGCTGTTGGCGCCGATCGGGCGCCATCTTTAGTGTGGGCTAAGTGTCCTTGTGTGGACAGCGGCCATTTTCCCAGAGCTTTTCCCATAGACTTGTATTGGCAACCATTTTTTTGTGGCTCAGGGCTGTTTTCTGTCTCTAGAGGCGTGAGGTCACTTCCTCTTTCTTCTCCTTCAGATCGTTCAGCAGCGTGGCAAGTATAGCACACTGTGGGGGGCTTTTATTGTGTTTCCTGTTCGGCAATCCTGCTAGTATTCATTTTTTTTGCAGTTTCCCGTAGCACAGGACTTGCTCTCCATTTGCGGTGGGGACTGTCATTTAAATTGAGATTGCTATTATGGAGTCCCAGGATAGGTGGAGGGTTCAGGTTCTTCTGAATCCTCTGCTATAGCCTCACTTACTGCTGCATTTGCGACTTTAGCGTCAAAAGTGGATTTGTTGATGTCTGACCGGGCTTCTAAGAAAAGGCCTATGCCCTCTGTCTTCTGATTCAGAGCCAGATTTGGTTGCCACGGACAGCGTACCCCTGAGGGGTCTCAGTCCTCTCAGTCGGATGTGGAGGAGGAGGAGGATTCCCCCTCCAGATCAGCACGGGACCGCGCAGTGGTGTCCTCGCTTATTAGCTCTGTTAAAGACACTTTAAATGTGGATGATGAGCCCCACCTGTCGGGTAAGCTGTCTTCCTTTGGGACCCGCAAGGCCCAAAAATCGGGTCAGGTTTTTCCTTGTCCCGCAGAGTTTCACGAAACCGTGAATGAACAATGGTGCCACATAAAATGTAATTCTGTAGTGCCAAGGAGATTTCAGTACCGTTATCCCTTTGCGGATCTGGTGGATTCTCGCTGGACTGCCACTCCTAAGGTGGACCACGCTGTGTCCAAGTTCAATAAAGCCACTTTAATGCCTGCGGAGGATTCTCCGGTGTTTAAAGACCCGGCGGATAGGCGGGTGGAAACACTTTCCCGCCACATCTATCTGGTAGCGGGTTCCTTTCTGAAACCCGTGTTCACTTCGGTAATGGTCTCTCGGGCTGTTGTGGAGTGGGCCAAGGTGCTTAAGTGCGCTCTGATTGCTGATTCCGCCTCTCCTGCTGCTCTGGAGATGGTGGATCAAATGGGTCAGGCTGTTTTTATACTTGTGTGACGCGGCCTTGGATGAGGCCCCTTTAGTCGCACGACTTTCAGCAGTCACAGTTGCGATTCGTCGCATCGTTTGGTTGAAAAGCTGGTTGGCCGGGCTTATGCGGTGAGTCGCCTTTTTTGGGGACTCTCTGGATGAACTGGTCAAGGGGATCACTGGGGGCAAGAGCACTCGGTTTCTAGGGGAAAATCATTCCGCGGCAAGCGGGATCCCTCCTTTAAACCTCACCAGGGGTCCTTTTGTGCCTTTCAAGGCACAAGACATAGGCAAGTCCTTCAAGGCCTTTAGTGGCCAGAAGAAGCCGTGGGTGGGCAAATCAAAGCCGCCCACACTGGCACAGCGGCTCAGTCCGCTTCAACCTGAAGGGACGCCCTCACCCTTTTCAGGGGTGGGGGGAAGTCTGCGCTATTTTCCCGAACCTTGGCTGGCCAAGATTCAGGACAGGTGGGTTCAGGAACTCATTCGGTCTGGGTACAAGATCTAGTTTCGATCACGGCCAGCAGACAGGTTCTTTCCCTCAAATCTTCATTTAACCCCCGATCGTTTCCGAGATCTCCATCGTGCGGTTCAGGATCTCCTCGCCCAAGGGGTGGTTGTCCCGGTTCCACAGTGGGACAGATTTCGGGGTTTTTACTCGAATCTGTTCAGTGCCCAGAAAGGAGGGCAAGTCCGATTCTGGACTTGAAGTTCCTAAACCGCTTTGTGCGGGTTCAGAAGTTCCGAATGGTGTCCCTTCAGTCGGTGGTGGCATCCCTGAGTCCAGGGGATTTCCTGGCGTCCATCGACCTCAAGGTTGCGTATCTACACATCCCTATTTTTGAGGGTCATCAGAGGTACCTCCGATTCGCAATAGCGGAGGAGCACTATCAGTTTGTGGCGTTGCCTTTCGGCCTCGCTTCGGCTCCAAGGGTTTTTACCAAAGTTTTGGCTCCTGTTCTAGCCTTGTTGTGGGTACAGGGGATTGGAATCCTCGGTTACCTGGACGATCTCCTATTACGGTCGAGCTCCAGTGCCACTCTGTTGCGCAATCTGTTGATCACGGTTCAGGCGCTCCAGGAGTTCGAGTGGACCGTCAACGTTCAGAAGTCGACTTTGTCCCCTTCTGTTCGCCTCCTTTACCTGGGAATGATTCTGGACTCCGCCCAGGGGAAGGTCTTTCTTTCGGAGGACAAGCTCCGGATCCTGCAGGACGAGGTCAGGTCTTTGGAAAGGAGGATTTCTTTGAGCCCCCAAGTCAGATCGGATATCCTGTGGTGGCTCCAGTCGCCGGCTCTGAAGGAAGGCAAGTCCTTTCGTCCGTTGCTATGGACTGTGGTCACCACGGACGCCAGCCTGTCGGGCTGGGGAGGAGTTCTGGCCAAGTTGTCTGCCCAGGGCACTTGGTCGGAGGGGGAATCCTCCCTGCCGATAAATGTCTTGGAACTGCAGGCAATCAGGCTCTGTTTGCTCCGGTGGTCGGATCGTCTTCGGGGCTGCCCAGTGTGTGTGCAGACGGACAACGCAAACTGCGGTGGCTTACATCAATCACCAAGGGGGCACCAGGAGTGCCCGGGTGGCCAAGGAAGTGGCCGAGATTCTGTCCTGGGCCGAGACGCAGGTCCCGGCGATTTCAGCAGTTCACATTCCAGGTGTGAACTGGCAGGCGGATTATCTGAGTCTCCAGACCCTGGACCAAGGGGAATGGTCCCTCCACCCAGAGGTGTTTCAGATGCTGTGTGCGCGGTGGGGATCCCCGGACGTGGATCTGTTCGCGTCTCATCGCAACAACAAGGTGGGGCGGTTCGTGGCACGAACACGCGACCCTCTGGCGGACTCGTTGGTGGCTCCTTGGTATCGGTATCAGCTGATTTATTCCTTTCTCCCCAATTCAGTTGTCCAGATTCCTTCGCAGGTTGGTCTCGGAACCGAGGTTGGTGAATCTGGTGGCCGCGCTGGTCTTGGTACGCGGACATCGTGCAACTGGTCGTCGAGCCTCCCTGGCGGCTCCCGCTAAGAGACGATCTTCTGTCTCAAGGGCCGATCTTCCATCCTGCTTTACAGTCGCTGGCTTTGACGGCGTGGCTGTTGAAAGCCAGGTCTTGAGAGACAGAGGTCTCTCGTCAGCTGTCATCCCTACCTTGCTCAAGGCCAGGAAGACCTCCTCAGGTAAGATTTATTATCGTACCTGGAATGCTTATTTTGCATGGTGCGAGTCTCCTCCACGCTCCTTTTCGGTGGCGAGAGTGCTGGCTTTCCTGCAAACTGGTGTGGAGCAGCGTCTTGCACTGACCACTATTAAGGGCCAGTTGTCTGCGCTGGCCATTCTTTTTCAGTGCCCTTTGGCGTCTAATTCCTTGATCCGCACCTTCATTCTAGGGGTGCGTCATCTGGCTACCCCTAGGAGGGCACCCTTGCCTCCTTGGGACCTGAATTTGGTTCTGTCCGTTTTGCAACGTCCTCTCTTTGAAAACATCCGGGAGATTCCTCTGCCGGTGCTGTCACGAAAAGTTGCTTTTCTGGTGGCTATCACCTCTGCTCGCAGAGTGTCGGAGTTGGCGGCCCTGTCTTGCCGCTCCCCCTATCTGGTTGTTCATAGGGATAAAGTGGTCTTGCGACCTCATCAGCCCTTTCTTCCGAAGGTGGTTTCGGACTTCCATCTCAACGAGGACATTGTCTTACCTTCGCTGTGTGCGAAACCTAAGCATCCTAAGGAGTTTGCCTTGCATTTCTTGGATGAGGTACGGGCGATCAGTGTTTACCTGTCGTCTACTGAATCCTTCAGAAAGTCAGATTGTCTTTTTGTCCTTCCTGAGGGACCTGGGAAGGGTGCGTCTGCGGCAACCATTTCAAAATGGATCAGGCAGACGATTGTGCAGGCCTATTCGTGCGATTAGTGCGTCTTGGGCCTTCCGCCATCAGGCGTCGATGACTCAGGTGTGCAAAGCGGCGACTTGGTCGTCCGTGCATACCTTTACAAGATTTTACAAACTTGATGTCTTGGCATCAGCGGATGCCTCTTTTGGCCGCAAAGTTTTGAATGTGGCAGTGCCTTAGGGAAGACGAGGTAGTTTTTGGCCTGTCTCCTTCTGTTGGGGATTTTCCCTCTTTTTACTTTGCTTTCCTGGGTTTTCGCTCCTGTTGAGCTTTCTTGTTACCCAGTGTTTACCTTTCTGGTTCAGAAAAGGATCTTTTCTCTGACCTGGGTGCTGCGTTGCCTTTTTGACGGTTGCGTTTTCCCACCCCTCACATCTACACTGCTTTGGGACGTCCCAAACGTGCAGATTGTATGAGTGGGCGGCGACTGTCAGAGGACATAAGAGGAAATATAATTTTGGTAAGAACTTACCTTAAAATTCTTTTCTCTGAGTCCTCTGACAGTTGCCGCCCCCCACCCCTCTTTTGGGGTTCGTGGATCTCTATACTGCTTGCTACCAAACTGAATTGGGAATGAAAATAGCTAGGAGTATTGACCATAGGGACAGCCCCATGTAGGTGTGTCTATACAAAGTTTTGTGAATATTCTAACAAAATCTTCTGCCTAGCTTACTCCTGTGGAGAAGGCCAATACCCAGATTTGCAGATTGTATGAGTGGGAGGCGACTGTCAGAGGACTCAGAGAAAATAATTTTACGGTAAGTTCTTACAAAAATTATATTTTCTCTTTCGTTCATTGACGGACACAGCTCCATATCTTCTTGACTGATGGCTTTATGCTGCTCTTTATAAGAGCAGGTCACTAGGCGGAAAATAAATTGGCCACGCCTATAGGGCAGTCCCAGGGGGTATACACCCACTTAAAAAGAACTGAGGAATCGATCATTTGCGCTCAAAAGTGACAACTGTGCCCACCCTTTCATCCCATCGCCCATCTTTCATAGAAGCGTCTGCGAGTGGATAAGCAGGCCTTTCAATCCTTCTGTCCTTCATTCGGCGACCTGGTATCATTTATAGAAGCTTTAATTGTAGCTTCTTTTAATAGAAGAGCTGGTTGGAAAGGGCAGGCATAGTTGGGCACTCTTGATGAGTGTAGATGGCATCTCCTCAGTTCTCTTAATGCCTGGTACACTGGAAGATTGCAAGGAGTGTTAATGGAGGAAAAATTTAAATAAACCAGGGGCCAGCAGCACAAGTGACCCAGAGCATAAAACCTGAGTGCACCCTCTCACCCTAATATTTACCTGAGCTCCTTGATTTAGTGATGTGCACGAGAGCTGAGCCCCTCTCCCAGGTCTCATTCTTCATTGGCTGAGACAGCAGCGGGAGTCACTGGCTTCTGCCAATGACAGCCAGTGGGCCAATAAGGAGAGAGCGTGGCCGAAGCTCTGTGAGTCTTATAGATGTATAGAGCGGGGCTCGGAAGTGAGCACCAGTTCCCCTAGCGAAAGTGTTTTTTGCTATTGGGGGCACTGGCTGTTAGAGGAGCAAGGAGCGCTGGCGGGAACCCAAGAAGAGAAGGATTAGGGCTGCTCTGTGCAAAACCACTGCACAGAGCAGGTAAATATAATATAAAGAGAATCAACAGTGAAGGTTGGCCCAAGCCCCAAATTGTATGCAAAAACCAAGGTACAGAGAAAGTAGGGTTTTTTTTTTTTGGCCAAATGGGAGAAGGAAAACCAAGAAACCAATTACTTAAAAATTAAACCTTTTTATTATGTATATAAAATATTAGTGTATAAATGAGGGACCACTAAATAGAAAGAAGAAATCCTTCACATATTCACCAATATGTTAAAAACAACAGCACAGAAATATATCCCTAATAGGGGAACAATACATGCTGATGTTGATGCAAGAAGTCTTTGTTGATATTCGGTTTGAAGGTCCCAATGAGCCTCAAGTAAGTATAATATGTTTTTGTGTGTGTGTGTTTTTTTATGTTGCTTTAATGCAAATCTCTCAATCTCTCATTGCAAAAAAGTTGCTAAAATAACGGATCTTAGCTGCAGAAATTTGTGGTGCATGAGAATAGCTGCATTTGTTTTTAAATGAGCCTTGGTAAAGCCTCTTGGAATCTAGGTCCAGGGTTTATAGGAGACCACCAGTTCATTTTAAAAAAGGGCACCTTCCCTTTAATTCCGTTTTAATTGGTAGAGCTTCAGCGGACATCTGCCAGGTGACTGTACTCTCCCTGGGTTAGGTTGTCTTCACTATTTAATTGAGAATGTAACCGGAAGAATGCTATAGAATGAGGACTTCAAGGCGGACAGTGAGATCAAAAACATAGTTGTGAAAATTTACATTGAAATGGACAAATTCAGAATCTGTCAGATATTTTTTTTTTATAGGAATAGTCCGCTGTTAACACGTTCATTCTCCTCCAGCTAAGCAGTGAAGTGCTGAAAGAGTTGTTTGCTGTGAGTAATAGAGGTGAAGTAAAACACATGCGTGGTTTTGAGAAGAAGAGAGAGAAGGAACTCATTGATGGCCTGCTCGAAAGCTACCAGGACAAGCAGTTTGGATGTCCAAATAACAAGGTACTAACTTTTCTACCGCAGTCATAATGTCTCTCTCTTTAGTGTGTCTTCTGAAGACCGGAAATGGGAAATTCTTAAAGTAGAGTTATAGGCAAAACATTTTATTTTGGATAGAGTAAAGCAGGGTTATAACCCCTGTCAGATTTGATTTTGCCATCTGTGTCCCATTGCATAAATTTCCCTTCACTTCATGTCCCATAGCCAAACAGGAAGTGAGACGGAATCCCTACAAATTAAGGGACGTCCTGAAAACTTCATCAGAACTAGTGTCCCCATTGGAATGTTTCCCATCTAATACTTTTCGGGGGAAACCCTAAAATTTGTGATTTTCTTTTACTTTCATTTTCATTGATAATGGTAAACAGGACAAATAGAGAGGGTGAATCTTCCAAACAGGGGCCCAGACTGCAATAAAAACTGACAGGTGTTCTAATCCCTCTCCACTCTGTCCAAAATTTTTAAAAAAAGTTTTACCTTTAGTTATACTTTAATCGAATTTATATTCTATGCTTAAACCAACTGGATCCAGCATAATTAAGTTTATGAGCCTTGATGAGGACAGTGCCTATAGTCCTACTCACTCTGGTGAAGGGAACAGAGTTTAATTTGGCTATTGCATATTCTTTGTCATATTTTTGTATAGCTGTTGTGCAGTACCTTTTTGTCTTATTTCTGCTTTCATTTAGCATGAAGTAAATATTTGCTACTTCTAAATGCATATTTATCTTGTTTTAAAAATGTCTCTATACTCACATGTTAATAAAGGTGCTTGTTTATCTTGGAAAAGCTCTTCCAGGCATCCAGAGCTGTTCAGTTAACCAAAAGCCTAACTTGATCTTTGGATCAATTGCCTAATTGTCGTCATTCTTCAGTTGAGACCATTGGTCCAGGAGCATTATGTTCTGGTAATAGACATTAAAGGGAGCCCAAAGTAGCGTGTTTTTCTTTTATACATCACAGGATATCTTAACCTCCATTACTGACATGTTGCTGTCTTCAGGTAATCAAATAGGGGAGGAAAATAAAAAGAAAGTCCCCCATAGACATATCTCTCCCTGTTATGCCAGGCCTATTTTTTTTCCCTAGCGTCTTAGGCAGGCCATAGATGTGTATGGTTTACACACTCAGTGTTGATGGGGTCCCTCCCGTGGAGCTATTGTATTCTGACAGCAGGGAAGTTCACACTGGACAGCTTGTCAGGTTGCTGCTATGCATTGGTCTTTGCAGAATGCAGTAATATAGTTTGCAGAATGCAGTAATATATTGCCTTGCAGACCTGTAGGGTGCAAATATAGGTCCAGAGTAGAAAAAATGGAACCTGGGAGGGGTGGGTTTAGTGCCTTGGGGGTAGTCTCTGACCCTCTGATCTAGTGATCCTCCTTCTAAGAGAGGAAAAGGAACTTTTATTGGGGCCAAGAAAAAACTTTTTTTTCGTTACTTATATATATAAGCAATGTGTATGCATGTATTTTTTTTTTTTTTTTTTTTTTTACCTCCTGAAATGTTAACTTGCGTCAAGAGCGGAATATTCATCTGCCATTGCAAGTTTACAGCACCAGTTTCTTGAAATTCTTACCAGTTTGGATTGCCTTGGTCACAAACAGCAGCATTCACCCTCTTCTCGCCCCCTTAACAACAGAAGAGGAACCATTGAAGGACAAGGTTGTGGAAGACTAGAATTTTTGGTAGATGGGGACATAGAAGAGACCTCATCCGAGGAATCTACTTGAGGAACCCCAGGCTCAGGGTTTTTCTCTAACCCAAAAGACCTTTGCAAGTTGTCTGAACTAAATTGAAGCTACAGCTTCTCCAGCCCTGTTCTCCAGAGATTACATGATTTGGTTCATGGTGTCCACCACAACATCCTCAATCTTTTCCTGTATATACTCAACTAAAGGAGGTTTTGTACATGGACTGGATTCACCCGGGCAAGGTGTACTTTCCAACAAAAAGGTTTGCTCAACAGTACTCTAGAGTGAATTCACTTAGAAATGGAGTATGCCTTTGGCGTGTCACAGCATTTTCTTATCTCATAAAGATCCTTTTGTAACCAATAAACAAGGTCCCAATATTTAAGGATGTCTCAGACAAACGACTGGAGGCTGTATTCAAGGCCTCAATTGTGTTGGCAAGATGTTAGCGTGTGTTAAAACCTCAAAGGAGAAGGGCCAAAGCTCTGCAATCCTGTGGAGTCCATATTTTGAAGAGATCCTGACTTTAAAGCGTTTGTAAGGAAAGGTTAAAAATAAACATGTCATACCTGCTCTGGATTTGCACAGAGGAGGCCTGATCCTTTTCTTCTTGGGTCCCCAGTCGGTGCTCTGATCCCTTCCCCCTTGCTGAGTTCCCCCATTGTTTGCTATGGGAGCACTTGTGCATGCTCGTTCCCGAGGCGGCTCTTTGTGTTCTATATGTAGGTATAGAATCCTATGTGCTACCACTTCATATATGAAACAGGAAGCAGCTGCTCACAACTTAACCATGTGTCCCCACATCTAGAAACTCAATTGTTTACAAATTTTGTTCATAGTACACAGAGAGTATAGCTAAGCCCGGCTCCCACCTCACTGGCTGTGATTGGCAGCAGCGGGAGCCAATGGCTCCTGCATCTCAGCTAATGAGGGAGAGCATTGGCTGTCGTGCACATTGCTGGATTGAGATTGGGCTTAGGTAAGTATTGGGGGGGGGGGGAGAGTTTCACACTGAAGGTTTTTAACTTTTATGTATAAAATGCATGAAGGTAAAAAACATTCAGCCTTTACAACCACTTTAATGTCGGGATCTATACAAATGCCTAGACCAGCAGTTGACTCAGCCTCTCAGTGGCCACTGAGAGCCTGAGCCTGCTGCTCCCATCCCATCCCAACGCTAGAGGGGCAGAGCGGTGACTGACTGTCACCTGCTCTCTGCTCACTGAAAACAGAGAACAGAGTAATCCATGGTCTTTGATTTATCAGTATAGAGGCAGCGGGGAAAACAGATGCAACATTGGAGCAATGCTGCATCCACTTAGGTTATGTATATACTGTATATTTGCTTTTTATATTTCTGAACTGCTTCTGTTTTAAGGGCTCAGATTTTCACATGACAGGAATGCGTTAATGCTTAAAATTGGACAGTAACCTTGAAATTTTTCCACATGATATCAGCTTCCCGGTATAAGCATTAAAAGACTCCATATAGCAGCTTTCATGTCTTGGGATTTTATCTGTGCACATGCACAGGATCTTATGGCTGAAGGTGACTGTTGGTAAGATTACTGTTGCCACTGATGAAAAAGAAGGCAAACTTCGAAAATCTACTGCTCTTTTTACTTTCAAGAAGTGTTCCGTTTGCCAGTCTCAGGCCTTGAGCTGCAAGCCCAAACCCCAGTCCAAGTTCTGCAAGAAGCCATGGACTCGAAAACCCACTGAGCCAGGGAACAAATCTTTTTCACAGTAAAGTGCCCCCACTGACTTGGGTGGGGGCACTTTTGCAGGCTTTCAGGGAAATTTGGCATGGGGAAATTGTGGACAAGTGAGTCCACATCCTAGTGGCTCACAGTACAAGCTGGAGTTTCAGAACCTATCCCTTTCCACATTTCAGGCTTTCAAATGTTTCTTTGGTCCAACAACAAAAATGTCTTCTTCTTGCAAGCTCTCAATCCTCTTCTGTCACAAGGAGTGATCATTCTAGTTTAAGATTGCTAAAGGTTTCATGATTTATACTCAAACCTCTTCACAATTGGACCATGAGACTCAAAAAAGTTTCTCCAGTGCAGAAGTTCGGATTGAATCTTTGTGGTCTGTTGTGGCCTCTTTTCAGCGGGGAGATTTCCTAGCATCAGTAGATATGAAAAATGCTGGCTTATCTTTTAATCTCACCAAAGGCGTCTGTGGTTTGCAGTGGAGAACTGCCACTTCCAGTTAGTGCCACCATTCAGCCTGTCCACTGCTCCCAATGGGGGAGATTTACTAAAACTGGTGCACACATAATCTGATTCAGCTGTTCACAGTAACCATTCAGCTTCGAACTTCAGCTCTTTCAATTAATCTTTGACAATAAAACCTAGAAGCTGGTTGGTGCCAGCTGCACCAGATTTTGTGTGCACCTGTTTTACTTAATCGGCCACAGTGTGTTCACCACCAAGGTCCTGATTCTGGTTTTGGGGCTCTTGTTTACTCGTGGTGTCCTTGTTATAGGGTATTTAAACAACTTAATTCTGAGGGAGCATTCCGCTTCGCTTCCGTAAACCAAGATGTCCCACACGGTCCACACATTTGAGAGGTTTGGATGAATTCGAAATTTAGATAAGTCTGCCCTAATTCCAGCCCGGAGTTTTGAATATCTGGGCCTGTTTCTGAATACATGTTGCTGGGCAGATCTCGACTATATGGTACGGGATGTTTGCAGAGGCTAGACCGGCTCTGTAACATTACTCTGCAGTTTGCTTTAGCCTGCTGTCAGCTGAAAATGGTTACAGGAGTGCAGAACAAACTGCACTCCTGTTATGCATGTAAGTATAGCCAAAAAAGGTTTGGCTATAAATCTCCTTTTACAGGATAATATAAGTTCACCTTTTACAAAAAAATAAAATATTCATTTTTTTTTTCATGTAAAAGTGCATTTATTATTTTTTTACATTGCATTATGTAAAGCATTGCACCTGTGATTAGCAGATCGCAGGTGCAATGCCTGGATCCAGCAGACAGAGTACACTGTCTGACATACATCCAACAGGCAGTTACTGAATGGCTGAATGATTTGTTTGAACTATGAGAGCACTCACTAGCTCCCTCGCAGTTCATTGAGAACTACAAGCCATCAGCTGCAATGACTGACAGTATTTGTAGTGTATTCATTCACAGGAATCTGATTGATGCAGCCGGGTGGGCTGAGCCCCACACGGCGCGCTATTTTATAATTGTGACAGTGGGTGTGGGGAGAGGATCCCCTGCCCGCTGTCAGAGTGGGAATCGCTGGCGGCCAGAGGTGGGTGGATAGGAGCATGGTAAACCCTTAATATGGGTGTAACATGCTCCTAAAGGTGAACTTATCATTGAAGATGGGGGGGCTAAAAGCTAGGAATGCTACTTCCTGCAAAGCCTCATTTGTATGTTGAAAATCTTGGGGCTTCCAGGATCAATGCTCTGGCCTATCTTCCCAACGTCTGTAGGTGGTTCAGGCTGACCATCATCCAAACTTGTGGTCAATGATTGGGTTCCACTTTTCCTGTCAGGGCACACTTTACTAAATCTGAGATGACTTCTTTGGCTTTCATCATCAAACTGTCATTTTACAACTCTTTCAAGACTGCTACCAGGTCTTCTGTGTTCTACCTGGAGGATATTGTGACCTCTTGGGCCTGTTAACTTTTGTTTTCTGTGTTGGGCAGTTGAACTGCTTTTGGATGTCCTAAAGGTGAATACTTTCCTGTGCCCCTCAACGGATGAGAAAACAATGATTTCCGAACTCCAGGTACAATCCGTTCTAGAAATTCATTGACAAACACAGGTCTGTCTTTATGGTCATGCTCTCGGAACTGCTTTGCTGTAAAACTGAGGCATGCTGATAGTAAGGGGTGATCCTGGCCTGATCTACGGTTTGCCAGTGTCCAATCCTTCTGTTTGTTGTAATATAACCCAAAGGCAAAATACTTCCTCTGTCCCTCCCTGTACTTGGAAGTAAAGGAATATACAGTGAGAAAAAGTATTTCTCATACAGTATTGGACACCAAGCATTATTGATTTATAAGCATGTATAGGTGTAATCAGTAGTTGATTGTACCCTGCAAAGCTTTAGAGGACACGCCTGCTGGGTCCCTCCCTTATAACCCTGCCCCACTTAGTGAATCCTCAGTTATTGTGCTAGTGGGAAGGCAATTGACCTTGTCTCCTACATGAAGAAAATCACCCTCAACTAAAGTCGTTTAGTAATTTTCCTTTATCTTTCATTTTCCACTCAACCCCTCACTGTCTAATGATGCCAACATAGAAGCACTGTATTTGGATTGGCTTAACCTCTATAAAACCTTAAGAGCCGTACTTGGACTCCCTGCTGGGTATGACCTGTAATGTTGCCTTTGGCACTGGATCCTACATTAGTGCTCACATCGGCACTTGGTGCAATGCGGTGAGTTAGCCACAGGGTGCTAATACAGGTCCAGGGTTGTGGACCATCACTATGGAACCCAGCTTTAAAGTCCAGCATTGCACGATGGATACAAAATCTGATTGCCAGTGCTTACATTCTCAAAGTGAAATATTCTCCTGGATTTTACATGCCCAATCCACCAGATCAGTGGGAGTTTTCTGGGCATGTTATAACTAAGCCTCTGTAGCCTAGTTGTGTAAGGCGGCCACCTGTGTAACAGAAATGCAACCCACACTGCGATTGTGAGCTCATGTCAGAATACCGCTTCCTCCAGTCTGAACATAGATATCAGATATTCTAGCCGCCCCCATACAAAACTAGACGGAATTTAGCTTGTATAGAACTGGAACCTTTATTTGAACAAATTCACACCCAATATATACAGCACAGGGGAACATCCCCCTCCTGATCAAATTACCATACCAGGTAAGGTGCCTGATTACATTATCATATGCAGATGAAATTGTGTACAGAAATAGAATTAACCTGAACTAATTATCTAGCCATTTGGACAGAAAATATGTGAGTTCATTAACAATTGGACAGACAGGCTTAACAGAAAACACATCACACCTTTGATACACAGACAATAGACAGACTGTCCATCTCTTACATCGAAGAACATGGAACAGAGGCCAATGTGATTGGCTCTTTCAATTAACATGTTCAGAATCAAACAGGCCAGGATTAGTCTTCATATATTTCTTGAGATATATAGTTCATAAATATAACTGTCCCATTTGAAGTTATCCAAACCATATTCTCAGTGTCCATTAAGTACCTGTCCATCATTTCCTTGGTCACCCTGTGTCCCTAATTGTCACAGGGGGACTTACACATAAGAGGGACCTAGGGGGCTGAGAGAGGGATTTCCCAACCTCTCTAAGGTAAGCTTTGTTCCAGGGCCCCCCAAACCAAAGTCACAACTTGGTCCTGTCCAAAGCTTTTTCAAAGTTTTACCAGGTGGAGTCCAATCTTCTGTTAATGCAGCTTTTGTCCACAAGGTTCTCGCAGTGGTTCTCTGAGGTTGGGTCTTCTGTCCCTCGTTGGGCTTGTTAGCATAGTTCTGTTTGCTTTATTGTTGCCCACCCTTTCTATTCATTACTTGGGGATGTCCTATAGTGTATGAATACTCTGCCTGTGTCTTGTCCTGTACTGTACAGTTAAGATAAGAGGTATTTTAGAGTACCTGTAATTTCCAATAAAGTCCAATACATTACACCCTACATTCCTTGGTATACTCTATTGCTACAAAGCTGAGGACTCCCGGATTAGGGTAGGGTTAAAACGATGGTTCCCAGGGTGAGTTTGTCTTCTAAAGCTTTGCCAATGTCCAATCACCTAAAGGCACACAGCTATAACCCATGGTGTATGAATACTCTGCCTGTGCCCTGAGTTGTACTCCTTGGTATGTAATTTAGAGGTAAGTCAACATTTTTCTTTTCCCAAAGTGTAGAACACTGGTTTTTATTTATCCCCTGTTCCTAGCTAGTCGATTTGATAAATGTTTTTTTTTTTCCCCTGCATAATCTTAATCTACATTTATTTGTGTCTAGGCAATTCTTTATGGACCATACCATCCCTATAAAATACTTTTTCACAGCATGATAAAAGTTTCCAAGTTCAGGTAAATAAATACAGCAAAAATGTACACTTATTAAAGATGGCCTTGTTTTTTTTTTTTTTTTTTTTTTTTTTTCTTCCACTTATTTGGCATGTAAGATACTTTAGCAGTTATTTTTATAAATGTGGTCTGTGCATTGTTTGCGTCTTTCCTACAGTTGTGATAATGCATTTTCAAGCAATTACTATGATTTAGCTAGTGCCAGTGATTTGTGTTGTACTCTTTGCCTGCTTTTTTTCCAGCTTACACTTGGCAGGTGTACTGGTTGGCTATATCCTGGTTGGCTATCTGCAGTGAATTCATTGTAATGTTCACAACAGAGAAGGGGCAAATTTAAACTTTGCAGTGTTTAGGGAGAAGTGAGTTTCAGAGGTCAGTGGTGACTTGCTGTGAAACATAATCTGAAAGCGGTCAGTTCTCATACTCCCGCTATCAGAGCAGCTCGACGATTTCAGTATATGCTGTAGAAAAATGACAGTAGTAGGTCATGTAGACTTTTTTGGTATTTTACAGGGGTTACCTAATAAAATGTGGGTCCTGTCATTTACCAATCTTTTAAACCTAATAGAAATATATACACTTCTTCAGAATGCCACTTTCTTTTTTTTGCATGCTAATGCATAATTGCTCAATGCAAGCTACATCCATAGATGGAGCCCAGTCTGTGTATGACTGTTGAAAAAGTCAACCTACCTACATGTAAAGAAGTTGGGCAGTTTGAACATTGGTTTCTAGCAGTTACCTTTCAGTCATTCTTATTTCTGTATTGGTTGAGCCAGTTATATACCCAGAAGGGAATATTGTAGGAAAGGGAGAATTGGCAAGGATTATGTTTATACTTGGATATGTTAAAGGAAGCAAAGTGGGCGCATCTTGAGCATGGGATGATGGGGAGAATGCTGTAGGTCATGGGTGTCCAAACTTTTGGCTTCTCTGGGCCACATTGAGTGTAGAGAAATTTTTTTGGGCCGCATATAAAATATATACTATAGTTAAGGTATATAAGTAATAAAACGCCGCCGCGCCCTTCCCGCGCTGCCCCCCCCCCCCCCCAGCACTAATTTAACACAACTAGAGGATGATCCCTTCGGAGGCAGCCTCTGCCTACAGTTAGTTGGAAGCCGCTGTAGCCATGCCCCCGACCCAACTTCCTTCTTCCCCATCAAAAAAAAATAAAATTGTCAGGGGGCAGTGGGCCTCATTGCCTGGGGCTCTGGGCTGCAGGTTGGACATGCCTGCTGTAGGTCTTCTACTGTGACATTCCTGGATCAGTCTGCAGCAAGTGGTTTCTGCTGAAAATATCAAAGTCTTCTCAGACATCCTATTTTTGTGGAAATTGTCAGTATCATTTTAAAGTGGGTGTAAAGGCAGAAGGTGTTTTATCTTAATGCATTCTGTGTGCAGCAGCCCCCCTAATACTTACCTGAGCCCATCTCTATCCAGAGATTGTTGCATTAGAGTCTTGGCGGCCCAGGACTCTCCCTCCTCATTGGCTGAGCGCTATTCGCTTCCGCTGCTGTCAGTCAGTAAGCCAATGAGGAGAGAGAGGTAGGGCCTAACCGCAGCTCTGTGTCTGAATGTAAACACGACACTGTGGCGCCGCTCGGGTGCCCCCATAGCAAACTGCATGCTGAAGGGTGTACTCGTCAGGAGGGAGGGGCCAGGAGCGCCAAAGAGGGACCCAAGAAGAGGAGGATCTGGGCTGCTCTGTGCAAGATCACTACCCAGTAAGTATGATGTTTATTATTTTTTATGAAAAAAAAAAAAGACTTTAGTATCACTTTAACTCTTCTCAAGTTTGATTACCGTATTTATCGGCGTATAACACGCACCTCAAATTTAGGAGGAAAATTTTAGGAAAAAAGCTTAAATTTGAAATAAACAGCATTGAACACAGAACTGTTTTTTTTTAATCAAATGCAGTCTTACCAGTGCCCGTGAATGCATCCTCATCATCGCAGTATTCATAAATGCAGCCTCATCATCGCAGTATTCATAAATGCAGCCTCATCATCGCAGTATTCATAAATGCAGCCTCATCAGCGCAGTGTTCATAAATGCAGCCTCGCCAGCACAGTTTCCTCCACTGAAGCCTCACCAGCACAGTGTCCACCAATGCAGCCTCACCAGCGTAGTGTCCACCAATGCAGCCTCCCCAGTGCCGTGTCCATTAATGCATTCTTGCCAGCGCAGTGTCCACCAAAACAGGGCAAAGCATCAGGCAACAGCAACCTCGCCAGCGCCATTGCACAGAGTGGCAATATATTTAAAAAAAAAAAAGGCCAGGCAGCGCTGAGAGGCAGAGGGGGCCGGACCGAGGAGAAGCGAGGACGAGCGGCCGCTGTCATCTGAAGTCCTGGCGCCTATGATAGACGTTACACGTCCCGCGTCCCGGCATTGCGCCACTGTGCTGTCATAGGAGGCAGGACTTCCTTTGACAGCAACCGCTCGTCCTGCCTTCTGCTCGGCCCGGCCCGCCCCCCTCTGCCTCTCATCACTGCCTGGACTTTTTTTTCTTTTTTTTTTTTACTATATCGGCGTATAACACGCACTGGTGTTTTGCCCTCCATTTTTAGGAGGAAAAAGTATGTGTTATACTCCGATATATACAGTATATTGTACAGGATGTCGAGATAAGTAAAATATCCATTTCATTATGTAATTGTGTTCCAGTATGTTTTAGAGTTTGTGTTTGAGAAAGAGACACTTTGAGCTGATGGTTTACATCCTTAGATCCTGTTTTACATCTGTAGTTAGTTTGCTATACATGACATGTTCTGTTTGTTTTTTTGGGAATTATCAGCAATGACATTTTGTTTTTTTTGTTTTTTTTCCAAAACGATTTATTGATACAAAGAGTATGGTAATAAATCATACAAACATTTGAACAATCCGATCAACATTCTCGGTGTTCAAGGTGTAAGTGAAGAAAAACAGGAAAGCATATAACAGAATTTAATTTCCAAATAACAGAATTTAGAAAATGTTTGTATGAGTATGTATAACAAAACAGAATAGGTGCGGGTGAGGGAGTATTTTTTTGTTTCATCAAGTTGCTAAGTGAAAAGCAGAATAGAGTTGCAGATTCGGAGATAAATTCAGTTACTTGAACGATATAATTGAATTATGCAGAAGTTAGCTGTAGGTGATAGAGGGGAGAGGTTGGTTCCCAGCACCAACCTCTCCCATGGAATGAGAAGGATAAGGGTAGAGAAGGGGTAGAGGTGAGGAATGAGGGGAGGGGGGAGGGGGATTGGGTAATGGGAGTAGTGACTCAATATAAGAAGGCAAATGTATAGGTTTTGTTTTTAAATCTTTCAGATCTGTTTGGATTGAGAAAGAAAGTATCAACTCTGTATTGGTCAATGATGCTCCAGAGGAATCTCATCAAAGAATGTTTGTTGCTGCATCTCTTTCCGTAAATGCAACTGGTATTTAGATCATCCTAATTTTGCCATAATTTTAATTTTAGAGCAAACATTTAAAGTTAAAACCTAATCAAATGGTTAAATATAGTTGAAATGCTTCTATTTGAACTCTTAAACTATTTGCAGTTTTGTTCACCTTGTAATTGGCACACTCCAGCCTGACAGAATAGTTCACTTCCGGAAAATAAATAGCATGCCACAGTTGAGCCATACCAGAACCTCCCCCAGCATATGATCAGGCAGTGAAGATAGAAGTTCATTATGAAGTCATCTCATCTATTCCCTATGATCAGATAGCATTCAGTGTTGAACAGCATTGCAGTATAGAACCTGACAGGATGGCAATGCTGCCACTCCTCTCAGAATGCTGCTGTGCTGTTAAGACATCCAGCTTTTAGTTCAAGCTTTCAGACGTTTATCAGAGTGGAATCCATAGTCGGGCAGTGGTGGTCACTGTATAGCTTTCTGCTCCATGTTCAGCCTGTCACAACAAAAAAAGGTGTCACAATTAAGAGTGGAAAATAAAGCTAATGCAGCCACCACATCTAAGGACTAGTGAGCTGCAATATGCTAAATTTGTGTACTTGGATTTAAAAGTTACAAGAAGTTTTCAAGTTACAAGAAAGCTCAGTATATCAGCGCACAAATGTCCACAAGGCTTGGCTTCATTTAAAGCGGTTTCCTTTTTAGTAAAGTAATTTAAAGGAAAAGTTGTTTTTTAAAATACAGGACTTTGGTCTTAACCATGAGTTATATTCTGCCACCTTCAGGTGATTGAACACTGACAAAAAATTAACCTTGGATGATGAACATCTGCGGCTTTCTGAGTTAGTTTTCACCTTGGTTGAGCTGTAGACGACCTACCCCCAATCTGGATGAAAATGCAAGGCAGACTGTATAGGGCTTAGGGTACTGGATCCTGCACCTACACATTTTTTTAGGTTAGCCGCAGCGTGCTCAAGTCCAGTGCCATGGCCTGCCAGCGGTGGATACCTGTCCCTTAAGACCCCTTTGGGGGTATGTCCACTGGAAGGGCAAAGCCAGTTCAGGATGCCCAAAGGGGCTACTGTTTGAAGTGACTTATTCACACACCCAAACCACCATTGATGACTAAGGGTTTGTCCCTTGTACACTTTGGAGTGTCCTCTGTGCTGAGACGCTTTAAATATGTATAAGGAATATACTAGTGTATATGCCCCGCGCCGATAAATAAATAATTAATATGGTGTTACTTCCGTGAATGATGTGAAAATAAGTATAAATATTAAATTGTGAATATTATTAGCAGCTGCTATAGTAAAAAAACGGATATGAGTGAGTAGTCTAAAATTAGGCTACCTACAGCGCTTGCACTAAAATCGTGAAATAAAAGACCTTAAATAAATATAACAATATTACTTCAGTGAATAAAATTATATAGTGTGAATATAGTATAAAATTGTTATTTAGCAGCTGCTATAGTAAAAAATCATGTGTAAGTAAGTAGTCTAAAAGGCTACCTATAGCGCTTGCTCTAAATATATAAATAGATATATAAATACAAGGTTTTAGAGCCCGTTCACACTGGGGCGACCTGTTAGGTGACCTGGTCGCCTGACAGGTCGCCGTAGGTCGCCTTCCATAGAGAAGCTGTGGACCCGTTCTAATAGGAGCGACACAAGTCGCTCCGACTTAGAAAAAGGGTCCGGAGCTTCTTTGGGGGCGACCTGCATTGACTTCAATGATCTGAAGTCTGTGCCGGCCGATTCGAGGTCGCGGTGCGAGCAGCGCGCTGTGACTTCACAGGTCGCCCCGGGAAGTAGCGGCGCCCCAGTGTGAACGGGGTCTTAAATCAATATTCCAAATAAACAATAATATATATAATATTTAAACTCAAAATTGTCCAATAAATCTAGACAAGAATCCTCAGTGAAGAAAATTTTCAGTGAAAGTTCCAATAAATGTGTAGAAAAAACATATGCAAAAAAATGTTATATAAATTGTGATTCTTCTGTGCAAAACTTCTTAAATAAAGTGCAGGTGCTCAGCGCAATGGTGAATCCAAATGACAAAGGTAAGATTCAATCACTCACCAAACGTTGTGGGTCATGTGTGCCTTATAGCACCAAGACCTATCAGACTTGTATAGCCCTCCAGGCTAGAAACGATCTCTTTAGCTTGCTTCTAGGCAGGGGAAGTGATGAGGTCCCCCTCCGTCTCCTCTCCCCTCGTCAAGCCAAGATGTATATAAAAAATGAAGCTCCAGATGGTGTATTAACCTTTTTAAAGTTTTATTCCCAAACGGGTAAAATATACATGCAAAACCGAACTTCAAGCAAAAAAGTATAAATATAGTGTTTTTAAAAAAACACTTTAAAAAGCTTTAAATATGTGTTGCAAACACACCGACCGAGAGCTGTCACACGCGTTCACTTGTGTGTCAGTACTTCTCCAACGTGTTGTGCGTACCCTTGTGCTACCTCCACAAGCGGCATTATTTCTGCCCCCTCCTCTTCCCACTAGTGCTGTGCCATTTTTGGTCATGTGTATTTCTCTTTGGTCCCTACGTGACCCACTGCCTGCAACATGCGAGTCCTGAACATCCCCAGGCGATAGATACAACCATTCTATGACTTAAGGTGACCTAGTTAGACAGATTTTTGAACCAATCCTGCACCGCAGTGGTCTGTGATAATCCTGATTGATAATGTTTCACTGTATACTGTTTGCACAGCGGCCTGTAGGGACCTAGACACGAATGGCATTGTACCCCTTCTGCAATTGGCAGTTACACTTAATGCAGTTTTGTATTGCGGTCTGGGGCACTTCAGGCACGTAGGACTTTAACTCATCCCGCTCTGCAGTTGGCAAGCACAATACCCTTGCAGGTCCTTTCACTCTTATTTACTGTTTTTGTGTAGTGGCCCTAGCTGACCTCAAATGGTTGTTTACCGCTACTGCCGTGCAGCTGGTGCATCAGATAACCTTACGAATACTGTATTACTTGCATACTGTTTTATGCTGGCCTTTGATCTAGTTGTGCAGGCCGTTAATGCCACTGCTTTGCAGTCGGTCTATGAACCACCCCTGCTTATGCTGACTTATCTGCAGCCTGTTGTAGGATGGCTTACAATGGTCATACTCTGTTGGTATGGTCTCGCTTACCCACTCTGTTGTGGGAGGCCTCTGGGCATGTTGGCTAGCTTTAATTGTGTAATTTGTGAACCTAGCTATCACTGTCATCCAGAGTCCGTCTCTGTTCCTACCCACAGCTTTTTTTCAGCTAAGGCTAATGCAGAAGTGTACAGTAACCCTTCAGATGAGTTGTACCTGGGATGAGGGTTTTGGTCTAGGGGAATAACCCTTAGAACCTGGAGTCTGTCAGAGGTACAGAGCCTTCAAAAGTCTCTTGAAAGGCTCATTCTACAACTGATCCCAGGCTTTTTTTGATCAGTGGAATCGCGGCCTTGTGTCTTGAAGCCACAGATGGAGATTTCAGTCTCTGGCTCCATTGGATTAGCAGACCATTCTACTCTGGCTGAGTTTCCTTTCCCTGGGGTTATAACCATGGAGGCATTGGACCTATACTTGATCTTTGCCTTTGCGGTTATTTGCATCAACCATCAGGAAGAAATGTTGTGTCTTGCATATTACAGGGTAGTGAATCTGCTTTTGACCCAGTGACAAATTCTCTTCCAGCCTTGCCCACCATTCTTGTACGAGACTTGGAAGGCAAATTTTCTCTGTAGTCATGGTCATTACTCAATATTTAGGATCTCTGTCCCAGTTTTAAGACGTCAATCTAGGTTCAGCTAAAAGCTGCTCTATATTGTCTCCAGCATCCATGATCCCTTTCCTTTCAGTGGAAGCTCTGGTACCTCTGAGGGCTCAGTGTCCCTTTAATTTTGGATTAGTGTTTAGCTTGGTAAATGGTTCCTTCCTCAGCTTCCTTTGTTGCTGTCACTTTTGCATGACAAGTTCCAAGGTAGGAGACTTGTAAGAAACCTTCGCTTGTTCCTCATTAGAGGCAAAAGCCTCTCTTCTACCTAAGGTGTTTTTTTTTTTTTTTTCCCCTTCATCATAACCAGACAATTGTTCTTCTTTTCTGTCCTGCTACTGGACATCCACGGAAGAGTTCTCTTCATTGTCTCTGTTGCATGCCCTGTTCGATTTTCTGTCCGCTGCTATTCTTATCAGTCCTTCTCTCTTATAGCACTTTCCAAAGCAAGGTGCTTACAGTTGCACTCTTAAATATTTTCAACACTTCTTGTCCCGTTGCTAAGTGGGCTTGTTAGTGCTGTGTTCCCCACCTCTGAGTTGGACTGCTCTTGGACATCCGGTGGTTAAGATTAAAGTCTTGTACCCTGTACTGTACAATTGTACAATGAGCAGAATAGGATTTCTTATTTGCCTGTAGAATCAGTTTCTTGGCATACTGTACAGAACACAGGTCCCTTCCAAGCTCTGTTCCGTGTGATCTCTATAATGCTTGCTATATTACAGAGGCTTTGTGGGAGGGGCTGCTTTCTTCCTAAACAAGACATGGATGGTCCTGGTGGATTAGGTTATGTTTTTTAGATGGTATAGATAAGAGGTTTGAGGCCCTTTTTAATAGTGATCAACCAATATTGTTTTTTCGGTGCCGATGCAGATATTTCGCCTATCGGTATCGGCCGATATTTTCACACATGTAAAATTTTGCCCAAAAAAACACAAAATTCGACACAAATCTCTTAACATGTGAATCTTAACATTTTCTCTCCTCGCCTTCCAGGACGGCCCCAACATGAGAGATGATAGGCTCCTCCTACCGTAAACACAATCAATTACAGTTTGTTAAAAGGCCCCACCCTTCCCTCTGCCCCTCAGTTTAGATTGTGTTTCTTCCTACTAAACATTTGTTGTTTTCACTGACCTGCAGACTTTGGAAGTCAGATGGTCCCCCTGTGAGCCAGGTTCAGCAAACTGCCGTGAGGCTGAGCTCTACCTGCCGCCTCCCCAGGCTTCTCACAGGTCGCCCCAGGATAGCAAACTGTCGGTCACACGGTGTGTCCCTCTAGGTTTTCGCCCCGGCGCCAGCAGCTCTCCTCCACAGGAATCTTTTTTGAAAAACCCGCCGGACGGGCGTCTCAAGCCTCGTTCTCAGACTGGAACTTCCGGTGACGTCAGACGCTGCCACACGATGCGGAAGAGGAAGGTGGAGGAGACGCCGGAACCGCTAGCAAGCAGCAAAGCAGACTCCCAGGCTACAGGTGCCCGGACAGCTGCAAGGGAGATGAAGCCCTCCACGACTCACCCTCCAGGGAAGGAGGAAGGGCTGGGCCAGGCGGCAGCAAAACCCAGGTCGGAACCGGGTAAGTGTTGCAATGTATCCTTGATGGTGCTTTTCTTTATAAGTCTGCTGATTAATGACATAGAAATGCCTGGTAAAAAATCCCTTCTCCCTGACCTTAGGCGGACTTACTAAGTGTCCTTTCTAGGGGCTTGATACATGTACTTAGGAAGAGTGATACATATTTGATGTTGTTTCCGGTCTTCTCTAAGAAGTGTGGTAATTGTGCTGATAGGTTACCTAGTTCCCACACCAAGCCCTTCTGCTACAAATGTATTTACAAATTAGCAGGAAAAGAATCCTCAACCTTTATGAAGGATTTTTTAAAAACGGTTCCAGAGGAAATGCTGGCTACAATTCAGTCAGTACGCTCTTCATTGGGAACTCCACCCACCTCAGAGCCCAGGGAACCTCCTGTAGTGGAGGGTACCTCTTCACAGGAAAGCTGTCTATCTAGGGCAGCACCCTCAGGTCTTCTACCCTCATCTCAAAATCTCCCTTCAGCTCAGCGCATAGGTAGAGTGTCAGCAGAGGAAAACCGCTCAGACTCCCAAACCAGTTCTGAAGGTGAGGGAGACAGGGACTCAGAGGAACCGGGTGAGGCAGAACCAACCAGGAATCTTTTTGGTTTAGAGAACATGCAGGGACTCCTTCAGGCAGTGTATGCCTCTGAAGAGATACCCAATCTGCAAAAAGAAACCTCAGCCCAGGATAGACTCTATAAAGGACTAGGGAAGATTCCTTCCAGAGCTATACCTATCCACCAATCCCTAAAGGGATTAATCCTTCAACAATGGCAACGGCCAGAAAATAGGTTGAACAGACCAGGATCCTGGAAAAGGAGATTTCCCTTTAAAGAAGAAGAAATAGAAAAATGTATAGAGTCCAAAACTAGATGCACCATTGGCGCAGGTGACTAAAAGGTCAGACCTCTCCTTTGTTGTTACAGGAAGCATAAAGACAAAACTTTGTGGTTTGCCTTTTGAAGGGTCCCTACTATTTGGCTCCGGCCTGGATGAAGTTCTGACCAGGTCCTCGGAGAAAGGGAAGAAGTTTCCGGCAAAATCCAAAAAAGAGGTTGCCTTTTTTTGTTTTTGTTTTTTTCCGTGGCCCCCAGGAACAAAGCCAGCATAGGCACAAAAGAGAGCCTGCCAAAAGAGTTTCAGGAAAGGAAAAAAAGAAACGGTTTGCTCTTTCCTTCCTCCTCTGGCTCAAGGGATAACAAGTGACGCCAAAGTCAAGGTAAGGGGCAGACTAAGTCAATTTCTGCCCCAATGAGAAGAAATATATTTACTCCCTCATACAGGAAGGGTACTGCCTACAATTTGCCTCGATACCTCCTATAACAGTAACCCTTACTCATGTCCCCAAAAAGGTTCAGATAAGAGAAGCCCTACTGCAAGGGATTCAGGAACTGGCAGAACAGTTGGTGATAATCCCGGTCCCAGAAGATAAACTCTTCCAGGGTTTCTACTCCCATGTGTTCGTGGTCCCAAAACAATCAGGAAAATATTGCCTAATAATAAACTTGAAAAACCTCAACAAGTTTCTACCTTACAAAAAGTTTTCAGTGGAAACCATTTATTCAGTGCGAAAAAATCTACTGAAAAACGTTTTCATGACCACACTGGACCTCAGAGATGCATATCTGCATGTCCCCATTCACCAGAAAAGAAGGGACTACTCACTGGCAGTTCAGAGCACTGCCTTTTGGACTAGCAGCCAGTCCAAGAATCTTTACAAAGATCCTGGCAGAGGCAGTGGCCCACCTACACCTTCAAGGGATAGCCCTGATTCCCTACTTAAGACGACCTTCTGATTTTCGGCAAATCAGCAGCTCAAGTAAACGTGGATACCTAACAGGTTATAGACTCCCTACAAAAGTTAGGATGGCTCATCAACCTGGAAAAGTCATCCCTGAAACCTACCCAAATACAGACCTTTCTGGGGTTCCAGGTAGACTCGAGGGCTCAGAGACATTTTCTACCTGAAGAAAAGAGGGAAGAAATAGTCTTCTCAGTCCTGACGCTCAAGGGAGCTCCCTCCTGTTCCAGGAGAGACATTCTAAGAGTCTTGGGACTAATGTCAGCCAGCATCCCATCGATTGTGTGGGCTCAGCTCCACGCAAGAGAACTTCTCTTTTTCGATCTGTCCTCCCGGGACCGAAAGATGGGAGTCCCTACACGTCAATCTCGCTCCTCAGGTGCAGTCATCTTTGGAATGGTGGACAAACCCAAACAATCTGGGAGAAGGCAGACCCTGGGGACAGTGGAATCCCATAAAGATTACCACAGATGCCAGCACGAAGGGTTGGGGAGCTCACTTGGAGGGAGCTCAGGCACAAGGGCTGTGGGACAAAGGAACAGCACAGGCCTCATCCAACTTCAGGGAGTTGAAGGCAGGGGGGGAGGCTTCAAAATCTTTCCAAGAGCTCATTTAAACAGAGAAGTTCTGATTCTGTCGGACAATACCACAACGGTGGTCTATTTGAATCGACAAGGAGGAAACCGGTCAAGTCCCCTCTTATCCCTGACCAAAGAGATCCTGGGTTGGGCCGAAGAGAGGATAGTTTCCCTCGTGGCCATTCATATCAAGGGAAAGAGCAACTCCTAAGCAGACTTCCTCAGCCGTCACCTTTATAAATTAAGGAGAATGGGAACTAAATCCCAAAATCCTCCAGTTAATAGTATAAAGGTTTTGGAACCCAGAGATAGACCTGTTTGCCTCCGCTCAGAACAAGAAGGTAAAGAATTTCTTCTCCCTAACGCAGACCAGAGGGATGACAGGATTGGATGCACTGGCCCAACCTTGGCAGTTCAATCTAGCCTATAACTCCCCCCCCCCCCCCCTTGATGTTAATTCCCAGGGTCCTGCATAAATTAAGTCAGTCTCAGAACCTGCAATTAATCTTAATTGCCCCATGGTGGCCAAAAAGGCCTTGGTTTGCCATATTGAACGCCATGTCAATAGCTTGCCCATGGCACCTTCCAGTTTCATCAGACCTGCTGTCTCAAGGACCAGTGTTGTGTCCGGACCTGGGTTTCTTCCAGTTGACGGCTTGGTTACTGAGCGCCAACTCCTAATTTTAAAAGGCTGCTCAGAGAGAGTAGTGGACACTCTCTTGCTGAGCAGAAAGCCTGTTACGAAAAACGATTTATACAAAAGTTTGGAAAAGATTTTGTACCTGGCGTAGGCAAAAGGACTTTGCCTCAACCTCTCTTCCCACGATCCTAGAGTTCTTACAGGATGGGGTAGATAAGGGTGTGGCAACTAACACCCTTAGGGTACAAATAGCGGCACTTTCGGTATTTTTGGACATCAGTCTGGCAAAAGAACCGTTAATCAAAAGATTTTTGTTGGCTAGACAAAGTGTTACCCCTATTATAAAAGACAGGTTCCCCCCTTGGGACCTGACCAGGGTCTTAGAGGCGTTATCTAAGGATCCCTTTGAAGCTTTATAGGAAATCTCCCTTAAATTGTTGTCTGTGAAATTGGCCTTCCTGCTAGCAATTACAACAGCAAGAAGAGTAGGGGACCTACAAGCTCTCTCCATTAGAGCCATTTATGGTAGTCTTTCCAGATAGAATTGTACTAAAACCAGATCCTCTGTATCTGCCAAAGGTAGCATCTTCTTTCCACAGAACACAGTAAATAAATCTACCATCCTTTCTCTTACGTCCTCTGACAGTCGCCGCCCACTCATACAGTCTTCACCAATGGGTATTGATCTCTTATCCATAGGAGCAAGCTAGGCATAAGACTTGTTAAAAACAAAGAAATTTACATAGACACACCTACAGGGGGCTGTCCCACTGGTCCAATACCCCCGGCTAGCCTCATTCCCAATTCAGTTTGGTAGCAAGCAGTAGAAGTCCATGAACCCCAAAAGAGGGGCGGGGGCGGCGACTGTCAGAGGACTCAGAGAAAGGAATTTTACAGTAAGATTTTACAAAAATTCTGTTTTCTCTTACGTCCTCTGACAGTCGCCGCCCACTCATACAGTCTTCACCAATGGGATGTCCCAAAGCAGTGTAGACACGAGGGGTGGAAAGCGCAACCGTCACAAAGGCAACGCAGCACCCAGGTCAGAGAAAGTAACCTTATCTGAACAGGAAGGTAAATCCTCTGGGTAACAGAAAAGCTCAACTGGAGAAAACAACCCAGGAAGGCAAATAAACAATGGGGAAACAACCCCAACAGCGAGGGACCTGTAAAAAACCAGGGCCCCCTTAAGGCACTGCCGCACACAGAACTTTGCGGCCAAAGGAAGCATCCGCAGATGCCAGAACCTCAAGTTTGGAAAAGGCGTGCACAGACGACCAAGTCGCCGCCTTGCACACCTGGGCCACCGAAGCCTGATGCCGGAAGGCACAGGACGCACTCACCGCTCTAGTAGAGTGCGCCTTGACATGGAAGGGTGGTACCCGTTCCCTAGTCGAATAGGCCTGTACAATCGTCTGTCTGATCCATCTAGAAATGGTTGCCGCAGATGCAGCCATACCCTTCCGAGGTCCCTCAGGAAGGACAAAAAAGAGAATCCGACTTTCTGAAGGGTTCAGTGGACAACCGGTACACCCTGACCGCCCGGACCACATCCAAGGAATGCAAGGCACACTCCTCAGGATGCTTAGGATTGGTAAATCACCAGGGCCGGATGGATTCTCAAATGAATTCTTCCAGCTCACGTCCCACCTCACGAGCCCCACTTTAGTTGCAGTGTTTAACAAGGCCATGGAGGTGTCTTCACTCCCACCTGACATACTAGGGGCCCACATTGTCACGCTACCCAAACCAGGGAAAGAACCCAACACCCCTGCTAACTTTCGCCCCATATCCTTGCTTAATTCCGATGCCAAAATATACGCCCGTATACTCGCCAAACGCTTGCAAGCTATATTGCCGTCCCTTATACATAAAGACCAGATGGGATTCACGGCTGGTAGACAGACGTCGGACGCGACTAGAAGGGTCCTAGGAATCATGCATCTAGCTCATACATCCAAAACCCCGTCGGTGCTACTCACTTTGGACGCCGAAAAGGCATTTGATAGGGTCCACTGGGGGTACATGCGAGCCACGTTGTTGAAATTTGGCTTTCGGGGCCCAATACTGTCAGCTATTACAGCGCTGTACTCTTCCCCAACGGCTCGGGTATACACTGCTGGCACTCTGTCCAAACAGTTCCATATATCGAATGGTACCCGTCAAGGATGTCCTCTCTCTCCGTCGATTTTTAACTTGGTCATTGAGCCCTTGGCGGAGACCATTCGATCCAACCCCTGTATAATGGGCTTCTCCCTCCCTTCCTATCATCATAAGATAAACCTTTTTGCGGACGATATTATCTTAATGCTTACCCAACCGCACACGTCCCTCCCAGCGGCTTACGATACACTTCAGGCATACAGTAAGGTATCGTACAACAAATTAAACGCATCCAAGTCCACGGTCCTCAACATGGGGGTCTCCTCCGCCTCCCAGATATCCCTCGCGAGTAATATTCCCATTCCATGGTCCTCGGATAAAATACACTACTTGGGTATAGATCTCCCAGCAAACCCTGCCAAATTGCTCTCAACAAATATGTCCAGAATACAGGCAAAGATCAATGCCGACATATCTCGCATGCGCCCCCTGTGGTTCTCATGGAGCGGCAGGGTGGCGGCGTATAAAATTTTTATCTTGCCACAACTGCTGTATTTGTTCAGAGCTCTCCCTATCCATTTTCCTATGACGCACCTCCTCAAACTATCTAGGACCTTGACGACCTACGTGTGGGAGGGCAAGCACTCACGCTGTGCTTTCGCGACTCTAGTTCGGAAGAAACAATTTGGGGGGGCATCGATTCCAGACATACCGACGTACTATTGGGCCACTGTTTTGGCTCAGCTACGACATTGGCTAAACTCTGCCGAACACCCGATTTGGGTGGACCTGGAGAGAGACATTGCACCCATTTCGGACCTCAAAGCGCTACTTTTGAGTGATAAATGGAAGGCTTGGGACCTACGCTTACTGCCTCCTACTATGCAAGCTTCGCTGAGGGTGTGGCGTCGCTCTCCAGTCTCGCTCAATGGAAGAGACATTCTGTCCGAAACCTTATTACCGATTTTTATTCTCCGATTGCATATACCTGATCTCCCCACACGCTTACTGACTAGTTGGGGCCTTAGGTCACTTAACTCCTTCTATGATAACGGCACTTTGCTCTCAACTCCCGACCTCATTCGCAAGTATGCACTCCCACACAACTCCTTTTACCAAGTGCTCAGGGTAACGCACTTCCTACTATCTCACCCATTATGCAAAATAACCGTGGACGGGAAATTATGGGACGCACTCACAGACACATCGGGACATTCCCCTAGACTGTCAACCTACTACAATATATTGCTGGACAATGTGACGTTTGACAAGACCACACACATGTTCAGATGGGACAGGGACCTGAATGCGACCTTCTCTATTACTGAGTGGAAGGCAGCTCTCCAGGCGATTCACAAATATTCACACTGTGCCACCCACTGGGAAACGGCTCTCAAGATAACGAATCGGTGGTACTACACCCCCTTTCGACTGGCAGGCTTCTCCCCAAAATATTCCCAACTATGCTGGAGGGAGTGCTCCTAGGTGGGCACTCTGCTTCACATACTATGGTCGTGCCCCTCCCTACGCAGTTTTTGGAACCAAGTGTTCTCTTACATATCTTCTCACACGGGCTGCCTGACCTCACCGTCCCCAGCTATGGCTTTATTACATCTAGGTATAGATAAAATCCCCGTCATGTATAGACCTTGGGTGACCCATGTTCTTCTGGCGGCCAGGACGGTAGTCCTACGTAAATGGAGAACACCCGATGCCCCGAACCTGTCAGAGGTGGTTTCATTATTAAAAACGAACTATCAATTTGAAAAGGCTATCGCCATCAACCAATTGAAGTTGCAATCCTTCAACTCCCAATGGAACTTCTGGGCAACAACATTGTAGACCAGTTCTAATGTACTGACATTATTGTTCTTTACTGCATCCTTACTCCACTCTACCTCACCTAACCTGTACCTTTCCCTCCCTCCTCCACCCCTCCTCCTCCCCCACCCATGGGACAGGCACTGTTCGGCTTGTACTGTTGTGTTTCGTTAAGCCTGTACCATGTCAATATGTTACTGTATTTGTACGGTTGTTCATTTGCAATGTATGCATTTAATTTTTCAATAAAAATCATTTACACAAAAAAAAAAGGATGCTTAGGATTTGCACACAGCGAAGGCAAAACAATATCCTTGTCGAGGTGAAATCCAGAAACCACCTTAGGAAGGAAAGAATGGTTAAGTCGCAAAACCACCTTATCCCTGTGAACCACCAGGTAAGGGGAGCGACAAGACAAGGCCCCAACTCCGACACTCTGCGAGCAGACGTGATCGCCACCAGAAAGGCAACCTTTCTCGGCAGCAGAGGCAGAGAAATTTCCCTGATGTTTCCAAAGGGAGGACGATTTAAATCGGACAGAACCAAGTTCAAGTCCCAAGGAGGTAAAGGTGCCCTCCGAGGAGGAGCCAAATGACGCACCCCTTGAAGAAAGGTGCGTATCAAGGAATTAGACGCCAAGGGGCGTTGAAAAAAGGATCGTCAGTGCAAATGACTGGCCCTCAATCGTGGTCAACGCAAGGCACTGGTCCACACCAGGTTGGAGGAAGGTTAACACCCTCGCCACAGAAAAGGAGCGAGGATGGAAGCCCCTGGATTCACAACAGGCAAAATAAGCCTTCCAGGTACGGTAATAGATCTTACCGCGCACGAGGCCTTCCTAGCCTTGAGCAGGGTAGGAATGACCGCCGAAGAGAGACCATGATCTCTCAAGACCTGGCTCACAACAGCCACGCCGTTAAAGCCAGTGACTGTAAAGCAGGGTGGAAGATCGGCCCCTGAGACAGTAGATAGTCCCGCAACAGGAGCCGCCAAGGAGGCACGACGACCAGTTGTATGATGTCCGCGTACCAAGACCGGCGTGGCCATTCCAGGGCCACCAGAATCACCAACTTCGGTACCGAGACCAACCTGCAAAGGGACCTAGACAACAACCGAATCGGGGGGGAAGGCAGAAATCAGGCTATACTGATGCCAAGGCACCACCAGCGCTTCCGAGACGTCCGCCAAAGGATCGCGCGTTCTTGCCACGAACCTTCCCACCTTGTTGTTTAGCTGAGATGAGAAATGATCCACATCTGGGATTCCCCATCTCGCACACAGCATCTGAAAACATCTCTGGATGCAGGGACTATACCCCCTGGTCCAGGGCCTGGCGACTCAGATAATCGGTCTGCCAATACTCCACACCTGGAATGTAGACTGCCGAAAACCCCGGAACGTGCGTCTCGGCCCAAGACAGAATTTTGCTCACTTCCTGGGCCGCCCGAGCACTCCTGGTGCCCCCTCGGCGACTGACGTAAGCCACTGCAGTGGCATTGTCCGTCTGCACCCGCACAGAGCGGCCTTGAAGACGATCCGACCAAAGGAGCAAGCTCAGTCTGATCACTCGCAATTCTAACCTGTTTAATGGCAAGGAGGATTCCTCCTCCGACCAAGTGCCCTGGGCAGACAGAATGCCCAGAACGCCACCCCAGCCCTACAAGCTGGCATCCATGGCGATTACCGTCCACAACAACAGGCAGAAGGGCGTCCCCTCTGTCAGAGCCGGGGACTTGAGCCACCAGAGAAGATCCTCTCTGACTTGGCGACTCAGAGATATCCTCCTGTCCAAGGAGTGAGGATGCCTGTCCCATCTGGCCAAGATCTCCGCTTGAAGCGATCGCGTTTGGAACTGTGTAAACGGTATTGCCACGAAGGCTGACACCATCAACCCCAGGGACCATATGCAAGCCCTGAGTGACGAGGAATCCATGTCCCTGACCTCGTCCTGCGGAGTCCGGATCTCGTCTTCCAGTAGAAAGACTTTTGCGTGTGCAGAGTCCAGGACCATTCCCAGGTAAGGGAGACGAACAGAAGGAGACAAGGTCGACTTCCGAACGTTGATGGTCTACCCGGACTCCTGGAGCGACTGAACGGTAGCCGACAGATCGCATAGTAGACTCAGGCTGGCACTCGATCTTAACAGGAGATCGTCCAGATATTTGGTAAACACCCGTGATGCAAATCGGAGGAACCACTGATGACCCTTGAATATGTGGATGTGTAAATAAGCATCCATGAGATTGATGGAAGCCAGGAAATATCCCGGGCCTAACGAGGCCACCACCGAACGGAGGGACACCATGCGGAACTTGAACCCGCACAAAGCGGTTCAGAGCTTTTAAGTCCAGAATCGGACGTACTTTGCCCCCCTTTCTGGGCACAGTGAAAAGATTCAAGTAAAACCCCCCTAAATCTGTCCCGATGTGGCACCAGGACGATCACCCCCTGGGCAAGGAGATCCTGAACCGCCCGATGAAGATCTTGGAAACGATCTGGGGTCAAACGAACATTTGAGGGAATTCGATCTTGTAACCTGCTAGAATGATTTCCTGAACACACCTGTCCAGAATGCGGAGCAGCCAAGGTTCGAACAAACCGCGCAGACGTCCCCCCCCCCCCCCCCCCCACCCCTGGAATGGGTAAGGGCGACCCTTCAGGTCGAGGCGGACTGGTCCGCCGCACCAGCGTAGGCGGCTTGTGACTTGGCCGCCCAAGGCGTCTTCTGGCCACCTGAAAGGCACGAAAAGACCCCCGATTTGGTTTAAAGGAAGGGCCCCGCTTACCGCGGAAAAACTCCCCCTTGGGATTCTGGGGCAGCAGAGTGCTCTTGCCCCCAGTGACCCCTTAAACCAATTCGTCCAGAGAGTCCCCAAAAAAGGCGATTCCCCGCATAAGGGATGTCAGATACCGTCTTCTTGGAAGGCTGGTCAGCCGACCAGCTCTTCAGCCATACCAAACGACGGTTTAGCACCGCGACAGCAGACAGCCGTGCGGCTAAAGGGGCCTCATCCAAAGCCGCGTCACACAGGAAGAGAACAGCCTGAATATCTGGTCCGCCATCTCCAAAGTAGCAGGAGGGGCGGAATCGGCCATAAGGGTGCGACTGAGCACCTTGGCTCAATCTACCACAGCCTGAGAGACCATAACCGAGGCGAAGATGGGCTTCAGTAAGGAACCCGCCATCATATACGCGTGGCGAGTAAGAGATTCCACCCGCCTATCCGTAGAGTCCCTGAACACCGGCGAATCCTCCCGAGGGCATGAGTGGCCTTGTGTAATCTGAACACCGTGTGATCCACATTATGGGATACGGGCCATCGCGAATCCGTAGGAGACGCGAAAGGGTAACTGAATTGAAACCGTTTAGGTGCCACAAAAGGGCGCCTTAACTACGCCATTGTTTGTTCACCGTACTGTGAAACACCTGTGCCGCTTTTCGGGTTTTGCGAGTCCCAAGGAAGACTGCTTACCCTCTAAATGCAGTGTCTCTTTAACCGAGGAAATAAGCGCAGACATAGCAGCCGTCTCAGGGAGGGGATCATCCTGACCCTCATCCTCTGCCTCCCCATCCGAATGGAAGGACTGAGACCCCTCGGGTATACTGTCCAAGGCAACCATAGCAGACTCACAATCAGAGCATAGTGAAAAGCCTAGGCCTTTAGCTAAACAGCCCTTTCTGACATCAATTAAGCCCCGCACACAGTAACTCCCCTGCAGGGACCAGGAGGATGCGAGCCCCAGACACAGACATGAGGGAGGGAGAACAGACCCAGCAGACTGTCATCCCACACAGAGTACTACTTACCCGACCAAGATGGCGTGGGTGCCTCTCCACAACAGGAACCTCCCACCCCTGGTGGCGGGGGTGCCGTCCGCCAAAGATAGGACATGTGCCACACACGGTGAGACCGCAACTGAGGCATCCTGGCGAGGTGGCCACCTCGCAGGCGTTCGCCCCTGAGGACAGGGGCAGGTCGTTTGCGAGGCCAGGGCGCACTCATAGCCTGCTAAACTCTCGATGGCGGGCTGGGATTCCATGAGATCCTCTGTCCTTGGAATCCAGGACGACCAGTCCAACTTCCAGCTCTGCAACGCTGTAGTCTTCCGAAGATTCGACTAACTAAGCGCAGGAACAAATAAAAATCTAATAGTGCAAGAAAAAAAACACCAGCATAAAATAAAGTAATAAAACAGAAGAGAGAGGCTGAGACCGTAGCCCCAGCACAGGGAAAGCCTATCTTACTCCTACTAGGCAGAAGACAAACTGAATTGGGAATGAGGCTAGCCGGGGGTATTGGACCAGTGGGACAGCCCCCTGTAGGTGTGTCTTTGTAAATTTATTTGTTTTTAACAAGTCTTTTGCCTAGCTTGCTCCTATGGATAAGAGGTCAATACCCATGAGTGGGCGGCGACTGTCAGAGGACTCGGAGAAAAGAATTTTACGGTAAGATTTTACAAAAATTCAGTTTTTTTGATAACCCCAAAAATAGTAAGGAAAGGGTATTCCATTGTATTGATGTGAGAAGAGCCCTTCTCGCTTAGAAAGAACCAAAACCTTCAGGAGATTTAACTATCTGTTAGTCCTTCACGCTGGGCCCAGAAATTGACTGCAGGCCTCCAAGCCTTCAGTGGCTAGGTGGATTAGACAAGCAATTACTACCTCTTATGAGGCATCCGGTGTTCCTGCTCCAACTAAGATAAAAGCGCACTCAACAAGAGCCCTAGCTACATCCTGGGACGAGAAGGCTGGAGCATCATGGGAACAGATCCGCAGTGCAGCCACCTGGTCCAGTCACGACACAATCCTGAAGCATTACCGTGTAGAAGTACTGTCTCAACAGGACCTAACCTTTGGCCGGAAAGTCTTACAGTAAGTTTTTTACTTGAAGTGCTCGTTCCTCACACCTTAACTACATAAAAACTGATAGGAAAATTTCAATTGCAGGGACATTTGCTTTGCACTTTACAACATCTGATTGTGCATTATGCATAATAAAGTGCTGCAAGTAGTGGACTCACTCACTGCAATATTTTACTGTTGTGCAGTCAGTGCAAAACTGCTGGAAAAAAAGCTAGGCAACAACAACAGCTACACAAAAAATACACATACACAGTGGATTGGATGGAGTCAGTGGAGGACCACCTCTGCAGTAAGGCAATGACTGCAACTAATGCAGTGCAGTCAGCGTAAAACTGCTAGCAAAAGAGCAAGGCAACAGCTATACATGTCACAGTGGATTGGACTGGTCTGGAGTCAGTGGAGGACTAACTCTGCACTGCAGTAAGCCACTGACTGCAACTAATGCAGTGCAATCAGTGCAAACCTGCTATAAAAAGAGCAAGGCAACAGCTACACAATGTCACAGTGGATTAGACTGGAGTCAGTGGAGGACTACCTCTGTCTGCAGTATAGCACTCACTGCAACTACTGCAGTCAGTGCAATACTGCTAGAAAAAATCAAGTCAACAGCTAGACAGTGGATTAGATTGGAGTCAGTGGACTACCTCTGCAGTAGGGCACTCGCTGCAACTACAGCAGTCAGTGCAAAACTGCTAGAAAAAAAAAGCTAGGCAACAGCTGCACATTAGATTGGATTGGAGTCAGTGGACTACCTCTGCAGTAGGGCACTCACTGCAACTACAGCAAAACTGCTAGAAAAAAAGCTAGGCAACAGCTAGACAGTGGATTGGAGTCACTCAGTGGACTACCTCTGCAGTAGGGCACTCACTGCAACTACAGCAGTCAGTGCAAAACTGCTAGATAAAAAGCTAGGCAACAGCTAGACAATGGAGTGGAGGAGTGGAGTGGACACTACTCTTTTCTATACTCCCAGTTAAGTAGAACAATCTTACAATACAGAAAGCGGAACATTTCAGCATTGTCCATGGTCACCTGTTAAAGGTCTTCAGTTTTGTACAAACAATGCTGCAACTTCGTAAACATGCTCAGGAGTGGAGCAGAGAGAGAGAGGTATCTTCTAGCATGGGAAGCAAGTCTTTTGTAGCGTGCCTCATTTTCTCTCCATTGAAGAGGACGACTTCTGTCAATTATGGCTTCTTTCAAATAGAGATGAAGTTCATCATCCAGGCTCATCATTGCAGATTCAGAAGAAATTGAATCCTCCGCATGAGGCCCCAATAAAACACTGAAAATATCCTGATCTATTCGCTGACGATGAAGCAGATTCTCTTCTGTTCCTTGACATACTTTTGGACATTTGTCGGTTTTTTTAAGCATGCCGCTCTGCATAAAAATAGTGTTCTGGACTTTTCTTTTCGGCAGGAACCGTCTGCACCTCCATATCTTCTGTAAGCCATTGTTTCACCTTAGCCAATACATTAGAAGAGAAAGCATGGTTCTTGTATCGAGGATTCAAAAGACTTGCAAGCACAACATTTTTAATCTCTTCATGCTTCTCAAAACATATATCAATCAAAGTTATTTGGCTTGACAGACCATCATTTGAAAATTGGAGGGTGTTGTGTGCCATGATGGCACAGAGGTCTGACGTATCAGCAAGCCTCATTCCTTTAGGTGAGTGGCTGGCTTTCTTTGGTGTCACCCTGTTATGGGTGGATGTCTTGCAGGAACACTGTGGTGGCTGGCTTGCTTTGGTGTCACCCTGTTATGGGTGGCTGGCTTGCAGGAACACTGTGGTGGGTGGGTGGCTGGCTTGCTGGAACACTGTGGTGGGGGGTTGGCTTGGGGTCACCTTGTTGTGGCGGGTAGCTGACTTGCTGGAAAGCTGGTCACGGTGGCGGCGGGTGGCTGGCTTGGTGTCATCTGGGTAGCTGGTTGCTTGCCCGCTGGGCTGGCATCCTGTTGTGGTGGGTGGCTGAGGCCAGGGCCTGTGGGTGTAGTGATGGCTGGCAGCGTGACCGGACCGGACTGCAGCTGGTTGTAACACGAGGCCGTGGGAGGTCGGTCTTAAGTGCAGTGCGTGCGGTGAAATAGCGTTACGTATGGGCCGTGCAGGCATGGGAGGCGGTGTTACACGGCAGAAAGTGTGCGCGCAACATACGGAATGACGTCACAAAAATATCGGTAAATCCAAAGGCTGATACAGATATATCAGGAAAAGTGCATATCGGCCCCCCGATATATCGGTATTGCTGATAATCGGTCGATCTCTACATTTTAACGTATCCTTCACTTTGATAGATGCAGCTGGTAGTGGCTGGAGTGGGAATCTTCCAAGCATGGAGAAAACCTATTCTCTGTTCATGGAGTCTGATCCTGTCTTTGGGCGATACCTAGAGGAGTTTCCGAGAGATTTGAGTTTCTCTGTAGATGCTTTGGAGGATTCAGTTAGACCACACTCTAGACCAGCCTTTTTCAACCAGGATGCCTTCTGAGTTCTTTAGGGATGCCTTGGCAAAATGCCATAAAATTGCTAAGAAGCCAGCAGATGGATCAAGCCTACTTTTTTTTTTTTGTTTGCTATATAAAACTACAGGTTTTCATTGTGCAGTAGTATAACATTGGGCACCATGTGCAAGCTGCTGGCACAATGGATGACATGGGTTTCTAAGGAAGATGTAAGGCATCTGAAGATGTCCTTGTTTGCCCCACCCCTGACCTCTATCAGCATTTGGGCCACATTGGCACAATGAGGGAAAGAAACTGAGGGAGAAGATAAATGCTAGTTGGAACCAGTGAGCAAAGGTGTATTTGCTTTAAGATAAATCCCCTCTGTTGGTTGACCTATGTGTGTGTGGATGCTGCTGTGATATGTTAAACTATTGATTTCATTTTTTACATTTTAGAATGGGGGGCCTTGAGATTGTCCAGGATTTTAAAGAGTGCTTTGACTGAAAAAAGATTTAGAAACGCTGCTGTTGACAGTGTTTTATGTATAAGTATGTTAAGTAAATCCTCTGGCTAAAATGCTTGTCTGAACTTCTCAGTAAGCAGCAAATCAAGCAGCTTTCCTTTCAGGACAATAGCATTTGTTTGGACCATCCTTGGATGCTTTCAATTAGAAGAGGACTTTGGGTAACAGCACACTGCTACCCCTGAAGAAGGCTAAAATGCCACGTCCTTCAACAAGCAGTCTTGTCAGCCACAGATCTCAGGCTGGTTGGGGACATTTATCAATCCTAGTTGTCTCCATGGGACCTTGTATTATCAATTTTAAAGCATGCTGCATTTTGAGTTATTCCTGCTTTCCTTTTTTGCTTCATACACTCCAGATGGTCTTTTGGTTATTCTGTTGGCGGTTCATCCCCATCCGGGGAAGGTGAAGACGCGCTTTGAGGCATGTAACCTGGACTACCTCTGCAGGCATTATTACCGGTTTCAGGTGCCTGGACTTTGCAAGATTCTGAAATTTACCCCATATGATTTATCCTCCTACCATGGGATAATTCTACCGGCCGGACCAATTTGAGTCCCACCACATCTACAGGCAGTCCGCCTGTATGGATATAATCTATGCCTCTATTACGTTTTTCAAGTCTCTCCAGGTTGTTGACTCCACCTTTCCCGTTATCACATCATGGCGGTGTGCCTTATATCATATTGATGTACTAACAGTACACAGAGCATTGAATTACTAGCTCCAGAAGAAGCTTCCTAAGTGAAACATGTCGAGCAATCCGGCTCTATGAACTCTGTATGCAACTGTAACCACATCAGCTGATCTTGGTGGACGGCAGTTTACACACCTGTCACCTTCTGACAGATCACCTTGATGTGAAGTATCCAAAAATAACCGCAGTTTCCACTTTTTGTTTCCATATTTCTAGTATTGTGTATGTAGACTACATATATCAACCCCTCTTTTGAGGCGAGGTACTTATGGTTTTCTTTTTTGCGTTTGTGCATTTTAAGATAAAATAAACAGTTATGTTTTAATATACCCAGTGCCTTTAAAGTCCATGTTTCTCCAACAATTAGTCTCCTAGCCCCCTTTTGATCAGCACCCTTTTGCAGAAAACGGAGTCACCATGAAGGAATGAAGATTAACCCCCAGAGCCTTGAATCAAATGGTGGACTTGCACGTCTTCAACATTGTGGGAATCGCAGTTTCCAAAAACACTCTGTTCCTTAGAACCTAGCTTTCAATAGCCATGTTGTTGAAGCCAGAGTCAGTAAAGTAAGGGTATAAATGAGGCGATACTGTCCCACGGCGCTACCAGTACATCCACTGCATCCGCCATGGGAGCTATTGCCCTTGCCACAAACCTACGAACCTTCCCGATGAGGCGAGATGCCAGTAGGTCCACGTCCGGCATTCTCCAGTGTAGATTGTGTCAACAATGTCAGGCCATGCCTAACGTGAAGGGACTGCCCCAAGAGGACCTCCTGAAGTCCACATCAGCTGGGAGGGTGAGAGGCTCAGCCATCCCACCAGGAGGGAAAAGTTGTGGAGGGGGGACTACCTCAGGACTTACCACCCCTCCCAAGGCGCACCCCACAAAGTGTCCAAGTGACCATGACCATCGAAGCGTGGGGCTGTCAGCCAGGGTAACACTGACACGGACTCTGACGCCCAGTCATATGTGTCCCTGCCAGTCGTTTAACTCGCTGGCTGCCCTGGGTTAGGATGGGGCTGTTGAAGCTGACCCAGTGCGGAGCTTGCATTCAGCATGCAAAGTCCCCGCAGGGAACTAGTTCCATACTCCTGAACACTAGGCAGAAGAACTTGTGGCCTATGCAAGGAGAGGGGGTTTTATGCACTGAGGACTGCCAATTGGAGGTGCCGAACTCTTTACTGCTTCGTGTTCGACTCCTGGTACGTGGTGCTATAAAACCCTATCATGAATATAGAGCAAAGCAAATGTGTCCATCAATGAACAATAATAAATTGTTTACCCTCAGTTTCATGCTCTGATATTGGTAATCAGAATATATAGTGAATTTCCAGGGGACACAGGGAAAAACATGACAGTGGTTTTAACTCCTCACCGTTCAAATTTCAAAACAAAATATTGCTTTTAGAATGCATTATAGTAACAACGGTTTTCATTTATTTACAGCCATTTTCATTTATTTTATTTCCTTCCTGACATAGGCTCTTTGCTAATGCTGCGGGAAACTTCTCTGCTTCCGTCTATTCCAGGATTGCCAGCACTTATTACTATGCTGTTTGCCCCTGTAGTTGAGCTTAGGTAAATTTTGTGATAATATATAATATATATACAATAACACAATGTCCTGTTTTATATCTTGCTGCTCTTCTTAAAGGGTGAAGTTTTCCTGCAGTTAGACTAGGAGAAAATTTACTTTTTCCTTCTGGTTTATTGAGGGACACAAGAATTCAGATATTGTTGGGTCATACTGTCGCTAACAAATAGAAAAATTGTGGCCCAGCCCAGGATGTAAGGATCAATTAGGAGACTTAGGTACTTCAAGGCTGTACACGATTCCTACGTACGGGTGCTATTAATTTTAGAATGGCCCCATTTATCTTTCCTGACTTTAAATGCCTTACATTTGCCACCTCACCCTTAACTTTTTTGTGTGTGTGTGTGTGTTACAATATTAGTATGTAAATGATAATACAATGGTATTAAAGGATATCCACAATTTCATTGTCGACACTCTAGACAATGTCCTCAGGATGGTAACAATTTGGTTACTAAGAATATTTGAGATTATAGTATTCACACATTTAGAAGTAGATTACGCCTTTTTGAAATATTTGTGAGAACCATTTTAGTCAGTTGAAGAGGGCCTTACATCTGCCATTGCTAGATGTCTATAGAGGAATATTTCTGTACAGATATTTTTTAAGATCTGATTGTTTTTTTGTTTTTTGTTTTTTTGTTTTTTTAGAGTTGATAACATGAGAAGAGAGTACACAGGTGCCCTCTGTGGTCTGGGTTGGCATTGCAGAAATTTTGCAGTATGGCCAGAACATGACATTGAACTATCTTTTGATGTCCGCTTCACCACTGAAGATCTTGTGAAGGTTTGTGATTGAACAGATGATTCCTTATCTTTTCGACCTAAGATTTCCATATTGGCTTTGTTTATTTTTTTTTTTCATTTATTAAAGATAAATATGATACGGTCAGCTATAAACAGATTGGTTTGCTACAGTCTTGGTGGCTCCGTCAGCAATGAACGTACTGGACGGCTTCAAGAAGATGTTCGGGAGCAGCTGTTGAGGTATAAATCTTTTACATCCACAATGAAGAAAATCTTCTGACATTATGGTTGTATGTCAATATAGGTAGCTACCATAGCGTAATGTGCTTCTTCACAGTACATTTGGTGTATTCTGTTGTTTTGCACTGCTTAAATATGCAGAGGGGCAGTTAACCACTTGTACCACACTCATCTGTTTATATAACCATTCGCCTACTCTGTAAAATTTACACCAAAAAATTACTACAGTTTTTGCTTTGATCTGTCAGCCATATATAATGGTAGATTATCTAACAGGTCATAACCTAATTAAATTGCTCTGGAGGTACATTCAGTAGCATACATACAGTTCAGTAATCTATAATAATTAATGGATTACTGCTTGCAACCAATAGGGTTATTGAGCAACGTGTCACTTCAGCTCTGTCAGATCATGCCCCATTTTGAAAACTATTTCAGTTTGTTAAAGTGAACAATTGAGTCCTAGACAACCTTTATTAAACTGTTTTTTTTTTAGCATTTTATCATGCTTTATTGCATTGACCAGGCCATTTTTTGCAATACTACACTGCGTATTTTAACTAATTATTGTGCGGTCGTGCGACGCTGTACCCAAATAAAATTGATGTCATTTTTTTTCCCACAGCGGAGCTTTGATTTGGTGGTATTTCATCACCTCTGCAATTTTTATTTTTTGCACTATAAACAAAAAAAGAGCGATAATTCTGGAAACAAAAACATTTTTTACTTTCTGCTATATAACATTCCCCCCCAAAAAAAATGTAAAAATCTAATTTTTTCATCATTTTATGCCAATATGTATTCTGCTACATGTTTTTGGTAAAAAAGAAATCCCAATTAGACTATATTGATTAGTTTGCGCAAAAGTTATCGTGTTTACAAACTAGGGAAAAGATTTTACGTCTTTTTTTTTTTTTTTTTACTAGTATTGGCAGCGATCAGCAGTTTTTAGCGGGACCGCGACATTGCGGCGGACAGATCGGACACCTAAATTACATTCTTTATACTCTTGGGGGACCAGTGACATTACTACAGTAATCAGTGCTAAAAATATGCACTGTTACTGTAGTAATGACACTGGCAGGGAAGGGGTTAACAGAAATGTGCCCCTAGGGGGTGCTTTCTAACAGGGTGTGGGATGTACTTAATGAAAACAAGGTACACCTGTGTTCCTAAATAAGAGGAACACAGGATCCCTGTGTTTATTACTGACACAGGGATCCTGTGTCCCTTCCCTATCAGTGTCATTTATATAGTAACATTAATACAGTAATCAGTGCTAAAAAATATTCACTGTCACTGGTCCCCAAAAATGTCAGGGGTCCGATCTGTCCGCCGCAATGTCAGTCTCATTAAAAATTGCTGATCACCGCCATTACTAATAGGAAAAAAAAAGAAAGTCCAAAAATCTATCCCGTAGTTTGTAAACGCTATTTTTTTTAGCGCAAACCAATTAAAATATGCTTTTTGGTATTTTTCTTTTACCAAAAATATGTAGCAGAATACAAATTGGCCTAAACTGATAAAAAAATGTGATTTGTAAAAATGTTTTTTATTGGGATTGTTTTATAGCAGAAAGTGAAAAATTGTGTTTTTTTTTTTAAATTTTACGCTTTTTTGTTTATATCACAAAATTTAAAAACCACAGAGGTGATCAAATACCACCAAAAGAAAGCTCTATTTGTGGGGAAAAAGGGACATCAATTGTATTTGGGTACAGTGTCGCATGACTGCGCGATTGTTAAAGTAACGCAGCGCCGAATCGCAGAAAATGGCCTGCTCATTAAGGCAGTAAAACCTTCTGGAGTTGAAGTGGTTAAGAGGATGTAGCTGTGTTCTCAATGGACCCAGAGAAATGGATTTTAAGCTGAGATCTTGTTTTCTCTGTCGTCAACTGAAAGACATTACTTGATGCCTAGCAACTAGTGATCGACCGATATCGGTTTTTCATTGCCGATACCGGTATTTTGGCCATCTCATATCGGTATTGGCCGATATTGCCCGATATTTTTATACATTTAAAATTTCTTTTAAATAAACACGAATTTCGACACATCTTTTACCGAACATGTAAAACTTTATTAACAATTTTAACATGAAGGGCTCGTTCTTCACACCTTAACTGCATGAGAACTGATAGAAAAACTTCAATTGCAGCGACATTTAGTTTCACATCATTCTGATTGTGCATTAATGCATACTAAACTGCTGCACTACTGCAATCACTCACTGCAATAATTTTAAATCACTACTGCAGTGCAGCCAGTGCAAAACTGCTAGAAAAAAAGCTAGGCAACAGCTAGACATTGGATTTGAGTCAGTGGACTACCTCTGCAGTATGGCACTCACTGCAACTACTGCAGTCAGTGCAAAAATGCTAGAAAAAAAAGCTAGGCAACACAACAGCTACACAGTGGATTGGACTGGAGTCAGTGGACTACCGTTGCAGTAGGGCACTCACTGCAATCATTTTAAATCACTACCGCAGTAGTGATTTAAAAGTATTGCAGCAGTGAGTGGCACACTACTGCAGCAGTAGTCCACTGACTCCAATCCACTGTCTAGCTTTTTTTTCTAGCAGTTTTGCACTGACTGCTGTGCAGTCAGTGCTAAACTGATAGAAAAAATAGCTAGACAGTGGATTGGAGTGGACTGACACTACTAATACACTTTCAAATCAATACTCCCAGTTAAGTAGAACAATATTATAGTGCAGAAAGCATAACATTTCAGCATGTTCACCAGTTAAATGGCTTCTTTTTTTTTTTTCATAAATTGTTGCCACTTGACTAAAAACACGCTCACTTGGTACCGAGGAAGGAGGAGCAGAAAGGTATCTTCTAGCGTGCCTCATTTTCTTTCCACCACTGAAGAGGATCACTTTTTCTGTCAATAACTGGTTCCTTCAAATGGAGATAAAGTTCATCATCCAGGCTCATTATTGCAGATTCTGATGAATCCTCCGCATGAGGCCCCAATAAAACACTGAACATGACATCTATTTCACCACAATTAATTTTATCTTCTGTCTGTTGCCTTTTTGGACATTTTTCACCTGCATCCTGCTCTTCCACATCAGAAACCTCTTCTTGGCTTTTCTTTTCGTCAGGAGGAACCTCCTGCACCTTCTGTTGAACTTGAATTTCTTCTGTTAGCTATTGTTTTGCCTTGGCCAATACATCATCAGAAGAGAAAGGATGGTTCTTGTATCGAGGATCCAAAAGACACGCAAGCACAACATTTTTATTCTCCTCATGCTTCTCAAACAGTTTGACGAGGCTGTCCCTCGTGGCCTGCCTACATGCTTTAATGCCCTGTGTGTTGGGTCCTTCCCGTTGAAGAAGCATCTTCAGCACTCTCACACAAGGGATGACAGAGGACACAGATGAGTCGTAATGACTCACCTCTAGTGTCACTTCCTCAATGGGTAGGAGCGTCTCAATAATGTTGGCTACTATGTCCTACTCATCAGCAGTAGGACAAGAATGTCCTCCATGTCCATATTCACCAGAATATATAGTGAGAGCTTGTTTCTGCTCCAGTATCCTTTGTAACAAGTGTAGCGTTGAGTTCCATCGTGTTGGAACAGTCTGTATCAAGTTGTTTTTGGGTAGACCAAGGTCTTCCTGAATGCACCTCAGTCGCTGCTTGGCAAGAATAGAATGATGGAAATGGCCTGCGCACTTCTTCAGCATGCTAATAATGTCAAGCAATGCTTTCTGGTTTGACAGACCATCATTTACCACAAGTTGGAGGGTGTGTGCCATGCAACTGAGGTCTGACACTTCAGCAAGTCTCATACCTTTAACCATGTTCGCTCCACTGTCTCGCATGCCTAGAAACATTTCTCCAATGTGCTCCCCAGTGTGGGATCCTTTCAGCACTTTGTATTCAACACCAAATGCCTTCTTGTCCATCCGCTGTCAATGAAGTGGCATGTAAGACTCATTAGTGATTCTGTTTGTCCTGACCAGCAGTCAGTCGTGAATGAGAGTGAGTTGCCAGCATTCTCTGGTTTCAGCATAGCCTTTACTTTCTCAACGACCTTTTGGTGAATCTTTGGCAGCATTTCAGTTCGATAACAATTTGTCACTCTTCAGTGTGTACCTTGGCTCAAGCATGGACACCAACCGCTTAATTTCAGAGTCAGACACTATTGTAAATGGCTGGTTATCAGTGACCATCATCTCTGTGATTACTCTGTCCAGCATTTGGGATCTTCCATCAGATTTTAGCCACCTGTTTTTTTTCTTACAAAATATTTGTTATTGTTGCCTGGGATAGTGATGTTTCACCTTATTATTCATTTTGTTTTTTCTGTCCTGCATTATGCAATTCAACATGATGAACTCTTAGATGGGCCCAAAGATTAGACGTATCTTTGGTTTTTGCCGTTATTGATCCCAAGCTTACATTGTTTTTGCAAGTGTTGCACAGTGCTGCTGATTTTCCTGGAGATGAATAAGAGAAATACTCCCAGACCACACTTTTAATTTTTCTATCTCCATCCATCTCCATTGAAACTTGAAAAGACACTATTATAGGCTTAAACAAAATGGCTGGCACCCTGTGGTGGGTGGGTGGGTGGCTGGCTGGCACCCTGTGGTGGGTGGCTGGCTGGCACCCTTCCTTTGGTGGCTGGCTAGCACCCTGTGGTGGGTGGGTGACTGCCTGGCACCCTGTGGTGTGTGTGTGGCTGGCTGGCTGGCACCATGGGGTGGGTGGGTGGGTGGCTGGCACCCTGTGTAGGGTGGGTGGATGGCTGGAACCCTGTGGTGGGTGCTCCAAGAAATGGAAAAAAAAAGGGGATTGAGAGGGAAAAGGGGAGGATAACAGTCCTCAAAATGTATAATTTCTCTTACGTCCTCCGACAGTCGCCGCCACCTTCATATTCGTCACAATGGGGTATTAGACTTTGCTCCGTAGGAGTAGCTAGGCAACAGAATATGTCAATATTAAAGCTTTTAACATATCCCCACCCCAGGGGGTGGTCCCCTCAGTCTATACCCTCCTGTTTCCTGCTTCAGTTTCAATGTCTAGCTTGTCAGGAGTAGCTGGATGTCTCTATGCTGGGGCATTTTGTCTCAGCCTTCTCTCTTTTTTGATTTTATTTGAGTTTTTTCTCTCTTTCTTTATTTAGCTGTTATTTTTACCAGCAATAGTTAGATCTTCGGATGAAGAGGATAATGCGGGCTGCGTCTCGGGCTGACTCCCCTGGTCGCAGGTTGTGGGTCAGTGGCTTCTCAGCCCGCCATCGAGCGTTCAGTCAGGTACCGCTCCTGAGTTTTCTGAACGACCCATCCCTGTTCCGTGCAGGGATGCTAGGGTGAGGTGGCTACCTCACTGGACGCTGTGCGGTTTCTCAACCCACCTTCTGCTGCGTCCTGGATGCGACTCTCCCTGTCTCATGTACAGCGGCTTGTTCGCCTGTGCGGGTCCCCCACGCCATGTAAGAGGTAAGTGTATTCATGTGGGGACCTGTCTGTCTGGGGGGTGTCAGTCTGGGACTGTGTTACCTTGCCCTGTGTTCACACTATTGATGTTTCCCTATTTCTCACACTGCATGCTGTGGGCTGCAAGGAGGGGGGGCTGTGCTGCACTTCTGTGTCAGTCTGAGTGTGTGAACGGCTGTGTGCTGTGGATCTTGATGCTATCATGTTTGGGGCACATTACAGCGCCGCTGCGGCGGTCCACCATGTTCTTTATAACTATGTGGTGTATTTTTATTCCACCTTCATGAGGTGGGGGAGCGGCGGTTTCGGCGCCATTTTGGCTGTACTCGCTCCGGCCGCATGGTACACATGCATGGCGGCCATTTTCTTGTAGCCTCCCATAGGCTTTAATGGAGCGCCCTGAATATCAGCAATTCCTTTTCTACAGGAGCACCGATCTGGCCAGCAGCAGCAGCGGTCTCTCCAGGTTTTTTCCCTCTATTCTCTGTATCCTTGCCTGAGTATAACTTCTCCCTGTGGGGGTCCCTGGTGTGGGTGTGCTTGTGTGGCGGTGGGCTACGTTCGCAGCGCCTTATTTAAAGGGGCGGTCACCCATTTTATTTTACTCATTTTGGGGCATGGATTCTCAGGAAAGCAAATTTCCTGTCACATTGGTGGGAAGCCAGGGGACTGCGGTTTTCCCCCTCGGGGGGTGGGGGGGATTTGGCTGCGATTGTGGCTAGCCTTGCGACTCAGGTGCAATTGCTGATGGCTGCTCAATCCTCAAAAAGGCCCAGAGTTTTCAATTTTCCTGTTGGTGATGGGGCTGCTGTTGCTGGGGTCTCCTTGTCGGGGTCCCGTTCCTCCCTGGACCTTGTAGGGTCAGAAATGGAGGCTGAGGTTGAGGGGGTTGATATTTCTCCCCCTGGCTCGTCTGAAGAGCTTGCACTCATGGATGAATTGGTTGCTTCTATCAAGCAAACACTGCGTTTACAGGATGAACCTTGTCCTCCTGCTGCCTTGGCGGCTTATGGGACGCAGAAAAGACGCAAAACATTGCAGGTATTTCCCTGCACTGATGATTTTCAATGCGCTGTAAAGGAACATTGGCGTCATATACGCAAGCCTTTTGCTATACCAAGTAGGTTTAAGCTGCGCTATCCTTTTACGCCCGCTACTGATGGGCGTTGGTGTGTCCCACCTCCGGTGGATCACGCGATAGCGGTTCTGAATAAGCCCGCTGCGATTCCTGCTGAGGATATCCCGGTGTTCCGGGATGCCACGGACAAACGGACGGAGTCCCTTGCCCGTCATGCCTATTCTATTATGGGTTCTATGCTGAAAGCTTTATTTGCTTCACTTATGGCGGCCCAGGCTGTCGCGAGCTGGACGCAGGTGCTTAATCGCGTCCTGGTGGCAGACTCTGCCCTCCAGGCGACTTTGGATATGGTGGATCAAATCCACCAGGGTGTCATGTATTTGTGTGATGTGGACCTGGATATGGTTCCGTTGGCTGCACGTGTACATGGTGTGGCGGTATTGTCTCGCCGTTTTGGTTTGGTTGAAGTGTTGGTCGGTGGACCAATCTTTGCATAAGACCTTGGCTAATCTGCCCTATGATGGTTCTCGCCTTTTTTGGTGAGTCCCTAGATACGTTAATTAGATGGATCACGGGTGGTAAGAGCACGCTCTTACCCTAATCCCACAAGGCTAAGACGGCTCCTGGTAAGAAGCCGTGGACTGGTAAGCAAAAGTCCGGTTCAGCGGCCCACAACAGTGCGGCCTGAAGGGGCGCCCTCACCCGACTCTGGGGTGGGGGGACGCTTGCTCGGTTTCCTTCAGCCATGGCTGTCCCGTGTTCGGGACAGGTGGGTTCAGGAAATCGTTCGATCTGGCTACGAGGTCGAGTTTCTCTATAGGCCGGAGCGCAGATTTTTTCCCTCAAATCTTCTACTGTCCCCGGAGCGTTTGCGGGATCTGCATCTAGCGGTGCAGGACCTGAGGGCTCAGGGAGTGGTGGTCCCGGTGCCTCATCGGGACAGGTTTCGGGGGTTCTATTCCAATCTGTTCACCGTGCCCGGGAAGGAGGGCAAGGTACGTCCGATTCTGGACTTAAAGGCGCTGAACCGCTTTGTGCGGGTGCGCAAGTTCCGCATGGAATCTCTGCGGTCGGTGGTGGCTGCCCTGCTTCCGGGGGAGTTCATGGCTTCCATCGACTTGAAGGATGCGTATCTTCACATCCCGAATTTCGAGGGTCACCAGAGGTACCTTCGATTCGCCATAGCGGAGGATCACTACCAATTTGTGGCGTTGCCCTTTGGTCTCGCCTCGGCTCCACGGGTGTTCACCGAGGTGCGGGCACCGGTTTTGGCTTTGTTTTGAGCCCAGGGCGTCTCTGTCCCTAGGGTATCTGGACGATATTCTGGTTCGGTCTGCGACCAGCCAGGGTCTGGAGAAGGCTCTGTCCGTTACGATGCAGTCTCTGCAGGAGTTTGGTTGGACGATAACTTTTCCAAAGTCGGCACTGTGCCCATCGGTTCGTCTCCCTTACCTGGGAATGGTTCTGGACTCTGTCCAGGCGAAGGTCTTCCTACCGGACGACAAACTCAGGACTCTTCAGGAAGGAAGTCAGGTCCCTCAGGGACGCTTCGTCCTCGTCCACTCGGACGTGCATGAGATGTCTGGGATTGATGGTCTCGGCTTTCGAGGCGATTCCCTTCGCCCAGTTTCAGACGCGGGGTCTCCAAGCGGAGATCCTGTCCAGGTGGGACGGGCGACCGCGATCTCTGGATCTGGATTTCGTTGGGCCATCGCACCAGAAGGGTTCTTCTGTGGTGGCTCCTGTCCCCGCCGGTGTCAGGGGGCAAGTCTTTTCGTCCTCTCTCATGGACGGTGGTCACCACGGATGCCAGCCTGTCGGGCTGGGGTGGTGTCCTGGGCTTTCTGTCCGCCCAGGGAACTTGGTCGGAGGGGGAATCCTCCCTTCCGGTCAGCATTCTGGAATTGCGTGCGATGATTCTCTGCCTTCCACGTTGGCCGGACAGGCTGCAGGGCTGTCCGGTTTGGGTGCAGACGGACATTGCCACGGCGGTGGCTTACGTCATTCGCCAAGGGGACACCAAGAGGGCCCGGGTGGCTCGGGAAGTGGCCGACATTCTGTCTTGGGCCGAGACGCGTGTCCCGGCGATATCGGCGGTTCACATTCCAGGGGTTGGAGAACTGGCGGGCGGATTATCTGAGCCGCCAGTCCCTGGACCAGGGGGAATGGCCCCTCCGTCCGGGTGTTCTCCAGATGTTGTGCGCGACGTGGGGTCTTCCGGAGGTGGACCTGTTCGCGTCTCGTCTGTACAGCAAGGTGTACAGGTTCGTGGCAAGGCCACGCGATCTTCGGGCAGACGCGTCAGACGCGTTGGTAGCTCTGTGGCATCAGTACTGACTGATGTATGCGTTTTCACCGTTTCAATTGCTGCCCAGGTTTCTTCGCAGGTTGGTCTCGGAACCAAAACACGGTGATTCTTGTGACACCGGACTGGCCTCGCCGGTCCTGGTACGCAGACCTCGTGCATTTGGCGGTCGACGCCCCGTGGCGTCTGCCTCTTTGGGAAGATCTCCGGTCTCAAGGGCTGATATTTCATCCTGCCTTGCAGTCGCTGGCTTTGCCGGCCTGGCTGTTGAAACCGAGGCCCTGAGGGATAGGGGTCTCTCCCCTGAGGTCATTCACACTTGGATCGACGCGAGGAATTTTTTCCTCGGGGTAGGTCTTTTACCTTTATTTCGGAGGCCTATTTTGCCTGGTGTGAGTTCAGGGGGTCTTCACCTCGCCCGTGGTCGGTGTCTGGGGTGTTGTCCTTCCTTCGAAAGGGTGTTGACAGCGTTTGGCGCTGGCTATGATCAAGGGTCAGGTGTCTGCGATGGCCGTTCTATTTTCAACGTCCTATGGCATCTATCTCCTTGATTGGCACTTTTGTTCGGGGGCATCTGGTCCCTCCTAGGAGGGTGCCTCTGCCTCCTTGGGACTGGAATCTTGTTCTGTCCGTGTTACAACATGGTTCTTTTTTGAACGGATCGGGTAGATCTCGTTGTCTATGTTGTCCTAGAAGGTCACCTTTTTTTGGTGGCGATCACTTCGGCTCGCAGAGTGTCGGAGCTGGCAGCCTGTCCTGCCATTGTCCGTATCTGTTCAATCACTTGGTTAAGGTGGTCTTGCGACCTAACCCTTCTTTTTTTCCGAAGAGGGTTTTGGAATTTCACCTCAATGAGGACATTGTCTTGCCTTCGCCTTGCGCGAAGTCTAAACATTCGGAGGAGGTGGTGTTGCACTCCTTGGATGCTGTTCATGGCGATTAGGGTTTACCTAAAGTCGTCTGAATCTTTTCACAAGTCGGATTCTTTGTTTGTCCTTCCGGGGGTCCTCGGAAGGGCGTGGCGGCGTCGGCTTCTGCCGTCGCCAATTGGTTCGGACAGGCCGTTGAACAGGCCTATGCTTTGCAGGGAAAAGTTTCCCTTATGCCTGTGAGGGCGCACTCTACCAGATCTCTGAGTACGTCTTGGGCCTGTCGTCATGGGGCTTCTGTGGCCCAGGTGTGTAGGGCGGCGACTTGGTCGACCGTGCACACCTTCACTCTGTTCCACAGAGTGGATGTTCAAGCATCGGCAGATGCTTCCTTTGGCCGCAAGGTTCTTAGTGCGGCGGTCCCTGGTTTTGGTCCTTTGGGCTGTTTGGGATTTCTTTGTATCCCTGGGTTATTTGTTTTTTTCCTGGGTTATTGCTCCCGTTGAGCAAATTTTTTCTCGTGTTGTCCAGCTGGTTTCCTTCCTTTGGTAAGGTTACTTTCTTGATGTGGAGACTGCGTTGCCTTTAGGCGCGGCTGTGTTTCCCACCCCTCATGTTTGCACTGCTTTGGGACGTCCCCATTGTGACGAATATGAAGGTGGCGGCGACTGTCGGAGGACGTAAGAGAAAACGGAATTTTTGTAAAATCTTACCTGTAAAATTCCTTTCTCTGAGTCCTCTGACAGTCGCCGCCCCTCTTTTGGGGTTTAGGTACTCTACTGCTATTCCACTGAAACTGAAGCAAGAAACAGGAAGCAGGAGGGTATAGACTGAGGTGACCACCCCCTGGGGTGGGGATATGTTAAAAGCTTTAATATTGACATATTCTGTTGCCTAGCTACTCCTACGGAGCAAAGTCTAATACCCCATTGTGACGAATATGAAGGTGGCAGCGACTGTCGGAGGACTCAGAGAAAGGAATTTTACAGGTAAGATTTTACAAAAATTCCGTTATTTCTCTACAATTCATCCACATATTTAGTGGGGATCGGCCTAACTACACACAACGTAAGCAAAAAATGTTTCCCCACTAAGGGTGGAGGGAAAAAAAGTTTTTTTGGCTAGATCCTGAATTAGGCAGGCAGACGATAAGTGGTTCCAAAAATGTATTTCGCGGTAAAGAAATTCATGACATTACATGAATGTGCGCTCATAAACAAGATAACCATAAAGAAACAGTGACAACATATAACATAGAGAAACGAGACAAGACAACGTGTGTACAAATAATAACTGTATAAATTCCAGTGACAGGGGTGATGCAGTATATCCACAGCAAATGCTGTATGATTCAGTAATAATAAAGTATCCCCTGGCAAAAAGTCCCCTTGGAAGCTTGGATTATGGTAGGAAGTTCTTGTGTTACATGCAAAAGCATGTCAATTCCAAAAAGAAAAATGTAATTTCTCTTACGTCCTCTGACAGTCGCCGCCCATTCACACAGTCTTCACTAATGTAGTATTTCTTCCTCTCCGCAGGAGTTTCTAGGCAAAAGACTTGTAAAAGAACAATTCATCTACATAGTCACACCCATGGGGGCTGTCCTTCTAGTCCAATACCCCTCTGCAATAGCCATCCCAACTCAGTTTGTCTTCTGCCTAGCTTAGGAGTGGATATGCTTCCCTGTGCTGGGGCTACAGTCTCAGCCTTCTTCTTTTCTTTTATATTTATTTTCAAAAAATTTAATTTTTTCTTTACATTGCTAGCTGTTTTATCAGCGCTAGTTAGTTGGATCTTCGGATGAAGACAGCGTTTGCGGAGCTGGGAATCGGACTGGCCGTCCTGGTTTTCCAGGACAGAGGGTAAGATGGAATCCCAGCCTGCCATTGTGCATTTCGCAGGCTATGTGTTCGCCCTGGCCTCACAAACGACCCATCCCTGTCCTCAGGGACGCAGCCTGTGAGGTGGTTACCTCACTGGACACAGCATAGGTTCGTCCATGCACTTCCAGTGTCCTGCGTTTCTGGCTAACGGCACTCCCCTGCCATCTAAGGGCGGCGGTTTCCCATTTGATATGAGGCACCCCACGCCATCGGGTACAGGTAAGTACACTATATGTGGGGCCTCTGTCTGGGGTCGGCAGTCCTGTGTGTCTGTGGTGTCCCCCATGTCTGTGTGTTTTCGGGCTCCCTTGTCCTGATCCCTGCGGGGCTTTTATTCTCTCACAGCAGCGCTGTGTGGGGTTTTGGGGGATCCCTCTCCTAATGTTACTTTAGGGTGCTTGGAGGTACAGACAAATGCGGTGACCGCTGCGGGGTTAAAAACTGCCGGTCCGCCATTTTAAGTGTGGGCAGCATGTCTGGCTTCACTATAGGCACTTATACAGCATGCTAAGTAGTATATTTTGGCGCCTTGCGGCGCCATCTTGTGTGTGGCAAACGATCCTTCCGAGCACATGTCGGCGGCCAGCTTGCCGAAGCCTCCCATTAGTTTTAATAGGCATCCATTTTCCCTTGGTCTGCAGCCTTAGTTCAGCCTCCAGCGGTGACATCACTCCCTTCTTTCTCTCAGAGCCGACCGAAGGAGCTGGTAACACTTGGGGGGTTCTGTCCTGCTGTTCCTTTGCTTACCTATTTGTGCAATCTTCCTGGTCGGTTTTGTCCCTGCGGGGGGTCTGTGTGTCACAGTCCTCATAACGGTGTGCTGCGGGGGTCCGCGGCTCTCTTAAAGGGCCAGTACTCAAAAAAAAAAATTTTTTCTTTTCTGCTATAGAATCCCAGGACAGCAAATTCCCTCCAGCTTTTGGTGGGGGATTCAGGTTCCTCCTAATCCTCTGCCCTGACTAATTTGTCTGCTGTTGTGGCAACTTTGGTGTCAAAATTGGATGTGCTGATGTCTGAACGGGCTGCTAGGAAAAGGCCTAGGATTTCATTTTCTTCTGATTCTGAATGTGACATGGTTGCTGTAGGTAGCGTGGCCCTGTCGGGGTCTCGCTCTTCTCAGGACCCGCAAGAGTCTGAGGGGGAGGCGGAGGTTGCAGGGGTAGATGATTCCCCCCCTGGGTCACCCGAGGAATGCACAGCTATAGATGCGCTGATTCTTGCCGTGAAGGAAACACTACATTTGGAGGATGAGCCCACTCCTCCGGGCGTTGTGTCCTCTTTTGGTACACACAGGACCCGCAAGACGGCGCAGGTTTTTCCTTGCCCCGCAGAGTTTCACCAGAAGATGAATGAGCTATGGCGTAATTTGAAACCCACCTTTGTGGTGCCTAAGAGGTTTCAACTTCTCTACCCTTTTGCGGCTACTACGGTGGCGCGTTGGTGTGTGCCTCAAGTAGATTACATGGTAGCCAGATTGAACAAAGCTACTCTGGTCCCCATCAAAGATTCTCCGGTGTTTAGGGACCCTACTGATAGGAGGCTAGAATCTCTTGCCCGACATTCCTATATGGTGGCAGGTTCCATGCTCAAGCCTATTTTTGCCTCTGTTATCGTGGCTCAGGCTGTGGCGGATTGGACCAAGGTGCTCAAACGCACCCTTGTGGCTGATTCTGCCCCCACTACAATGGAGATGGTGGATCAGATTTATCAGGGGGTCATGTATTTGTGCGATGCGGCCTTAAATGAGGCCCCTTTAGCTGTGCGCCTGTCCAGTGTCGCAGTAATTAACCGTCGTCTTATCTGGTTGAAAAGCTGGTCGGCTGACCAGAAATCCAGAAAGACGGTGGCAGATATCCCCTATGCGGGGTCTCGCCTTTTTGGGGAATCCCTGGATGAATTGGTTAAAGGAGTCACTGGGGGTAAGAGCACTCTGCTACCCCAGAATCTTAAGTGTAAGTTTTTCCGCGGCAAGCGGGGCTCCTCCTTTAAACCTAATCAGGGGTCCTTTTGTGCCTTCAAGGCGCAGAACAAGGGAAAACCCTTCAAGGGCCAAGGTGGCCAGAAAAAGCCCTGGTTCGGCAAACATAAATCCGGCCAAGCTGGGACGGCGGCTCAGTCTGCCTCTGCCTGAAGGGGCGCCCTCACCCGTTTCAGGGGTGGGGGGACGTTTGCCCGGTTTCCTCCAACCTTGGCTGCTCCGGATCACGGACAGGTGGGTTCAGGAAATCATTTGATCGGGGTACAAGATCAAATTTCTTTCACAGCCGGCAGACAGATTCTTTCCCTCTAATCTTTATTTGACCCCAGGGCGGTTGCAGGACCTCCGTCAAGCGGTGCAGGATCTCCTTGCCCAGGGGGTTATCGTCCTGGTGCCTCATCAGGACAGGTTTCGGGGGTTTTATTCAAATCTGTTCACTGTGCCCAGAAAGGAGGGCAAAGTGCGTCTGATTCTGGACTTAAAAGCTCTGAACCGCTTCGTGCGCGTTCGGAAATTCCGCATGGCAACACTCCGCTCGGTGGTGGCCTCCCTGAATCCGGGGGAGTTCTTGGCCTCTATAGACCTGAAGGATGCGTATCTACACATCCCCATTTTCGAGGGTCATCAGAGGTACCTCCGATTCGCTATCGCGGAAAACAATTACCAGTTTGTGGCGTTACCTTTCGGTCTCACTTCGGCTCCAAGGGTCTTTACCAAAGTGTTGGTGCCTGTTGCGGGCACAGGGCATTGCGGTCTTGGGTTATCTAGACGATATCCTGTTAAGATCGAGTGCCAGTCAGAGCCTGTTGCGCGATCTGTCCATTACGGTCCAGACGCTCCAAGAGTTCGGTTGGACAATCAACATTCAGAAGTCGACCTTGTCGCCTTCGGTTCGCCTCCCATATCTGGGAATGATCCTGGATTCTGCTCAAGCAAGGGTGTTCTTACCGGAGGACAAGCTCCGGACCCTACAGAACAAGGTCAGGTCCCTCAGGGACAACGAATCCTCTTCACTCAGGACCTGTATGCGGTCCCTGGGATTGAAGGTGTCGGCCTTCGAGGAGATACCATTTGCACAGTTTCACACGCGAGCTCTCCAATCGGAGATCCTCGCCAGGTGGGACAGACTGCCTCAGTCCTTGGACCTGAGTGTGTCTCTGAGTCGCCAAACAAGAATGGATCTCTTGTGGTGGCTTCAGTCCCCGGCTGTGTCGGAAGGAAAATCCTTCCGGCCGATTCTGTGGACGGTGATTACCACGGATGCCAGCCTGTCGGGCTGGGGTGGGGACCTGGGCAACCTGTCTGCCCAGGGCACTTGGTCGGAGGAGGAATCCTCCCTTCCGATAAACATTTTGGAATTGAGAGCGATCAGGCTGTGCCTGATCCAATTGATCGGATCGTCTTCAGGGCCGTCCTGTACGGGTGCAGACGGACAATGCCACTGCGGTGGCTTACATCAACCACCAAGGGGGCAGCAGGAGTGCCCGGGCGGCCCAGGAGGTGACCAGTATCCTGTCTTAGGCCGAGACTTATGTCCCGGCGATATCGGCAGTTCACATTCCGGGTGTGGAGAATTGGCAGGCCGACTATCTGAGCCGCCAGACCCTGGACCAGGGGGAATGGTCCCTACACCCAGAGGTGTTTCAGTTGCTGTGTGCGAAGTGGGGATCCCTGGATGTGGATCTGTTCGCATCTCGACTAAACCACAAGGTGGAAAGGTTCACGTGATCCTCTGGCAGACGCCTTGGATGCGCTGGTGGTGCCTTGGCATCAGTATCATCTGATATATGACTTTCCTCCGATTCAGTTGTTATCCAGGTTCCTTCGCAGGTTGGCCTCGGAACAAACACTGGTGATTCTGGTGGCGCCGGACTGGCCTCGCCGATCCTGGTACGTGGACATCGTTCACCTGGCCGTAGAGCCTCCGTGGCGGCTGCCAATGCGAGATCTACTGTCTCAGGGACCGATCTTCCATCCTGCTTTACAGTCGCTGGCTTTAACGGCCTGGCTGTTGAAAGCCAGGTCCTGAGAGACAGGTCATTACTACTTTGATCAAGGCTAGAAAAGCCTCTTCTGGTAAGATTTATTACCGTACATGGAAGGCTTATTTTGCCTGGTGTGAGTCCAGGGGTTTCGCTCCTCGTTCCTACTCTGTGATGAAGGTGTTTGCTTTCCTCCAGACTGGTGTGGACCAGCGCCTTGCGTTGGCCACAATTAAAGGCCAGGTATCTGCCCTTGCTGTTCTTTTCCAGCGCCCTGTGGCATCTCATTCCTTAATTCGCACCTTTATTTAAGATGTGCATCACTTGGCTCCTCCTAGAAGGGAGCCCTTACCTCCATGGGACTTGAATTTGGTTCTGTCCGTGTTGCAGCGTTCCCCGTTTAAAAACATCAGGGAAATCTCGTTGCCTATGCTATCAAAAAAGGTGGCTTTCTTGGTAGCGATCACTTCTGCTCGCAGAGTGTCGTAGTTGGCGGCCTTGTCTTGCCGCTCCCCTTACCTGGTGGTTCATAGGGATAAGGTGGTCCTGCGCCCTAACCCGTCCTTTCTGCCGAAGGTGGTTTCAGATTTTCACCTGAATGAGGACATTGTTTTACCTTCGCTTTGTGCGAACCCTAAGCATCCAAAAGAGGTTGCCTTGCATTCTTTGGATGTTGTCAAGGCGATCAGGGTTTACCTGTCGTCGACTGAATCCTTTCGGAAATCGGATTCTCTATTTGTCCTTCCTGCGTCTACGGCAACCATTGCCAAATGGATCAGACAGACCATCGTACGGGCCTATTCGTTGCGGGAACGGGTACCACCCTTCCCTATCAAGGCGCACTCTACCAGGTCGGTGAGTACATCCTGGGCCTTGCGGCATCAGGCTTCGGTGGCCCAGGTGTGCAAGGCTGCGACTTGGTCGTCGGTGCACACCTTCTCAAAATTCTACAAAATTGATGTTCTGGCATCAGCTGATGCATCTTTGGCGGCAAAGTTCTCTGTGCGGCAATGCCATAGGGAACCCTGGTTTTGTACGGGTCCCTAGCTGCTGGGGTTGTTTTCCACTTGTTTTTTTGTTTTCCTGTGGGTTGTTGAGCCCTTTTTTTGTTGCCCAGAAGGTTACCTTTCTGCTCACATAAGGTTCCTTTTTCTGATGTGGGTACTGTGTTGCCTTTCTGACGGGTGCGTTGCCCACCCCTCATGTCTACACTGCTTTGGACAACCCCATTAGTGAAGACTGTGTGAATGGGCGGCAACTGTCGGAGGACGTAAGAGAAAACTGAATTTTGGTAAAATCTTACCGTACAATTCCTTTCGCTGAGTCCTCCGACAGTCGCCGCCCCCGCCCCTCTTTTGGGGTTTTTTCTACACTTTCACTGCTTGCGACCAAACTGAGTTGGGATGGGGGTATTGGATTAGGACGACAGCCCCCATGGGTGTGACTATGTAGATGAATTTTTCTTTTACAAGTCTTTTGCCTAGAAACTCCTGCGGAGAGGAAGCAATACCCCATTAGTGAAGACTGTGTGAATGGGCGGCGACTGTCGGAGGACTCAGAGAAAGGAATTTTACGGTAAGATTGAACAAAAATTCAGTTTTCTCTTACATCCTCTGACAGTCGCCGCCCACTCATACAATCTGCATGTCTGGGTATTGGCCTTCTCCATAGGAGTAAGCTAGGCAGAAGATTTTGTTAGAACATTCACAAAAAACTTTGTATAGATAAACCTACACTGGGCTGTCCCTCTGGTCCAATACCCCCAGCTAACTGCTTTTCCAATTCAGTTTGCTGCTGCTGCCTAGCTTAGGAGTAGGCTGGCTTTTACCTGGCTGGGGCTGCGGTCTCGACCTTTTTTCTTCTTATTATTTTTTCTCTCTTGAAATGTGTTTTTTCTTTTAAAAAGATAGCTTTTTATTTGTTCCTGCGCTTAGTTAGTCGGACTTCGGATGCCTATAGCGTTTGTGCAGCTGGGAATCGCACTGGTTATTGTAGAACCTTATGGAATCCCAGCCTGCCATCGAGCGTTAGCAGGTTAGGTGTACGCCCAGGCCTCGCAAACTACTATGTCCCTGTCCTCAGGGTCAAGCTTGCGAAGTTGCCATCTTCGCTGGAATGTCTCAACTGCGGTATGCTGCGTGTTGCTAGCGTCCCCTTCGGCTGACGGCACCACCACCCAGAGTGGGAGGCTTCCTGTGACGTGTACCCACGTTTACGCTGGACCAGTGAGTACCATGCTACCCCTCTGTCTCTTACATTGTCTTTCGGGGTGTGTATGTGGGCCCTCTGTTTTATGGGGATGGCAGTTCGGTATGGGTTCTGTAATGTCCCCCTCATATCTGTAGGTGCGGTCCCTGTGTGTCCCTTCCCGCTCCCTGTGGGGGGGGGGGGGTGCGGGGGGTCGCCTATGTCCCCGAGGTGCTTGTGCACCTAATTTGGGTACAGTACATGGTGTGTGGGAGCCGCAATTGGCGCAAAACCGCGCGGCCGCCATTTTAGATGTGGGCAGGCTGTCTGGCTTCATTGTGAGGGCAGCAGCCATTTTCTGCAAAACTGTTGGCGCCGATCGGGCGCCATCTTTAGTGTGGGCACAATGTCCTTATGAGGACAGCGGCCATTTTCTCAGAGCTTTCCCCATAGACTTGCATTGGCAACCATTTTTTTGCAATAGCGGAGGAGCACTATCAGTTTGTGGCGTTGCCTTTCTGCCTCGCTTTCGGCTCCAAGGGTTTTTACCAAAGTTTTGGCTCCTGTTCTGGCCTTGTTGCGCGTACAGGGGATTGCCATCCTAGGTTACCTGGACGATCTCCTATTAAGGTCGAGCTCCAGTGCCTCTCTGTTGCGCGATCTGTCGATCACAGTTAAGACTCTTCAGGAGTTCGGGTGGACCATCAATTTTCAGAAGTCGACATTGTCCCCTTCTGTTCGCCTCCCCTACCTGGGGATAATTCTGGACTTCGCTCAGGCGAAGGTCTTTCTTCCGGAGGACAAGCTCCGGATCCTGCAGGACGTGGTCAGGTCCCTCAGGGACAACGATTTCTACTTGCTTCGGACTTGCATGCAGTGCCTGGGCTTGATGGTGTCGGCTTTCGTGGCGATCCCATTTGCACAGTTTCACACGAGATCTCTTCAAGCGGAGATTCTGGTCCAGTGGGACTGGCATCCTCAGTCTTTGGAAAGGAGGATTGTTTTGAGCCCCCACGTCAGATCGGATCTCCTGTGGTGGCTCCAGTCTCTGGCTCTGAAGGAAGTCAAGTCCATTCGTCTGTTGCTATGGACTGTGGTCACCACGGACGCCAGCCTGTCAGGCTGGGGTTGAGTTCTGGGCAAGTTGTCTGCCAGGTCACTTGGTCGGAGGGGGGAATCCTCCCTGCCGATAAATGTCTTGGAACTGCGGGCAATCAGGCTCTGTTTGCTCCGTTGGTCGGATTGTCTTTGGGGCGGCCCAGTGCGTGTGCAAATGGACAATGCAGCTGCGGTGGCTTACATAAATCACCAAGGGAGCACCAGGAGTGCCCGGGCGGCCAAGGAAGTGGCCGAGATTCTGTCCTGGGCCGATACGCACGTCTCGGCGATTTTGGCAGTTCACATTCCAGGTGTGGAGAACTGGCAGGCGGACTATCTGAGTCGCCAGACCCTGGACGAAGGGGAATGGTCCCTCCACCCAGAGGCGTCTCAACAACAACAAGGTGGGAAGGTTCGTGGCAAGAACGCGCGACCCGCTGGCGGACGCGTTGGTAGTGCTTTGGACTCGGTATCGGCTGATTTATGCCTTTCCCCCGATTCAGTTGTCTCAGATTCCTTCGCAGGTTGGTCTCGGAACCGAGGTTGGTGATTCTGGTGGCCCCAGACTGGCCGTGCCGGTCTTGGTACGCAGACATCATGCACCTGGTCGTAGAGCCTCCCTGGCGGTTCTCGCTACGAGACGATCTTCTGTCTTAAGGGCCGATTTTCCATCCTGCTTTGCAGTCGCTGGCATTGACGGCGTGGCTGTTGAAAGCCAGGTCATGAGAGACAGAGGTCTCTCGTCGGCGGTCATTCCTACCTTGCTTAAGGCCAGGAAGGCTTCCTCAGGTAAGATTTATTATCGTACCTGGAAGGCTTATTTCGCCTGGTGCAAGTCGCAGGGGTTCCATCCCTGCTCCTTTTCGGTGGCGAGAGTGTTGATTTTCCTGCAAACTGGTGTGGAGCAGCGTCTTGCGCTGACCACTTAAGGGCCAGTTGTCTGCGCTAGCCATTCTCTTTCAGCGCCCCTTCCTTGTTCTTCCAAATTCCTTGATCCGCACCTTCATTCCAGGGGTGCATCATCTGGCTCCCCCTAGGAGGACACCCTTGCCCCCTTGGGACCTGAATTTGGTTCTGTCCGTTTTGCAACGTCCTCCCTTTGAAAACATCCGGGAGATTCCTCTGCCTGCGCTGTCACGGAAAGTTGCCTTTCTGGTGGCAATCACATCTGCTCGCAGAGTGTCGGAGTTGGCGGACCTGTCTTGCCGCTCCCCCTATCTGGTTGTTCATAGGGATAAAGTGGTCTTGCGACCTCATCAGTCCTTTCTTCCGAAGGTGGTTTCAGAGTTCCATCTCAACGAGGACACTGTCTTACCTTCGCTGTGTGCAAAGCCTACGCATCCTAAGGAGTTTGCCTTGCATTCCTTGGATGTGGTCCGGGCGATCAGGGTCTACCTGTCCTCTACTAAATCCTTCAGAAAGTCGGATTGTCTTTTTGTCCTTCCTGAGGGGCCTTGGAAGGGTACGGCTGCGTCTGCAGCAACCATTTCTAAATGGATCATGCAGACGATTGTGCAAGCCTTTTCAATTAGGGATCAGGTTTCACCTTTCCCTGTCACGGCGCACTCTACTAGAGCGATTAGTGCGTCTTGGGCCTTCCGCCTGATGTCGGTGACACAGGTGTGCAAAGCGGCGACCTGGTCGTCCGTGCATACCTTTACGAAATTTTACAAACTTGATGTCTTGTCATCAGCGGATGCCTCTTTTAGCCTCCAAGTTTTGAGTGCGGCAGTGCCTTAGTGGAGACGGGATAGTTTTTAGCCTGTCTCCTCCTGTTGGGGTTTTTTTTCCCCTTTTTTGTTTACTTTCCTGGGCTTTCGCTCCTGTTGAGCTTTTTTGTTGCCCAGTGTTTACCTTTCTGGTTCAGAAACGGTTCTTTTCTCTGACCTGGGTGCTGCATTGCCTTTTTGACGGTTGCGTTTTCCCACCCCTCACATCTACATTGCTTTAGGATGTCCCAGACGTGCAGATTGTATGAGTGGGCGGCGACTGTCGGAGGACGTAAGAGAAAATAGAATTTTTGTTAGAACTTACCGTAAAATTCTTTTCTCTGAGTCCTCTGACAGTCGCCACCCCCCCCCCCCTCTTTTGGGGTTCATGGATCTCTATACTGCTTGCTACCAAACAGAATTGGAAATGCAGCTAGCTGGGGGTATTGGACAAGAGGGACAGCCCCCTGTAGGTGTGTCTACACAAAGTTTTTTGTTAATGTTCTAACAAAATCTTCTGCCTAGCTTACTCCTATGGAGAAGGCCAATACCCAGACGTGCAGATTGTATGAGTGGGCGGTGACTGTCAGAGGACTCAGAGAAAATTATTTTACGGTAAGTTCTTACAAAAATTCGATTTTTTGGGGGGGAAAAAAAGCCTGAAGGAGGAAATCCTGTATCCACCTGGATTACTGTTCCTGGTAAGTAGACCATGGATTGAAGTCCCTTGTTAAATTGCATATGCTGTCTAATGCCGGTAAATAGGCTCAATGGTAATGCAGATAACAGGATTTAAACAGTGGTTTGGATGTAATGGAGTGCCTAGGATATGTGGAGACCAATTATCCTATTATCTTAGTAGCGGTAAGGAAGGCAAACAGGTCTTGTATGGAAGGTAAACTACACTGATGTCAATTAGACAACTCCCTTGCAACAATGTGTCTAGCGGAGATATGGCAAGTCAGCAAAAATTGCGTGGGTGGTAGAAATGTTGCTATTCCCATGGAGGGGAAATACATTATTGCTGATATTGGTATTCACAGAGCTGTTTACCGGCATTGGACAGCATATGCAATTTAACAAGGGACTTCAATCCATGGTCTACTTACCAGGAACAGTAATCCAGGTGGATACAGGATTTCCTCCTTCAGGCTTTTTTTCCCAAAAATTACATTTTTATTTTTGGAATTGACATGCTTTTGCATGTAACACAATGACTTCCTACCATAGTCCGAGCTTCCAAGGGGACTCTTTTTGCCAGGGGATACTTTATTATTACTGAATCATACAGCATTTGCTGTGGATATACTGCATCACCCCTGTCACTGGAATTTATACACACCGGCCGGCTGTAGTTTTTATTTGTACACACGTTGTCTTGTCTCGTTTCTCTGTTATATGTTGTCACTGTTTTTTTATGGTCATCTTGTTTATGCCTGCATATTCATGTAATGTCATGAATTTCTTTACCACATATTACATTTTTGGAACCACTTATTGTCTCTCTGCCTAATTCAGGATCTAGCCAAAAAACCTTCTTTTTTCCCCACCCTTAGTGGGGAAACCTTTTTTTGCTTACCCTTTAGTGGGTGGGTAGCTGGCTGGCTTGCAACCTGTGGTGAGTGGGTGACGTGGCACCCTTTGGTGGCTGGCTGGCACCCTTTGGTGGCTGGCACCCTGTGTGGTGGGTGGCTGTCATGTACAGGCCCAGGACCGGTGGGTGGCTGACAGGTACAGTCAGGCAGGGCCGGTGGGTGGCTGGTGGGCTAGTGGGTGTGTGGGACTGGGTGGCTGCCTGGCACCAGGCAGCTGTGGGTGGCCGTGGCTGTGTTACACAACGTGCACTGTAGGCCTGCGGAATATAATCGCCAAATCGATGCATCGCGATGCGACCCTTCGATTCTGCATCGATTCGGGGTGACTGCAAAATCGATTAGCTTGACGTCACTTCCGGGGGTGGGCGGCGCTGACGCTTGATGAGAGTGGCGGCGGTGGCCGGGCTTGCGGAGCACGGAGGTCCTCGTGGAAGAGGAGAGGAGAAGAGCGGAGCCTGCAGAGCAAACTGCCCCCCGACCCACGGACTGCCGTCGTCCCCCCCCCCCCCCACCCCCCAATGGACTGGTCGCGGAGGCCCTGCTTTCCACTTGTACCGTGCACTGCACGATATCCGCTACGAGTCCGAGCTCCAAATGCCCGACCGACATCATGAGGCTCATCACCCAGAGCCCTACTCCATACATCTACCGCTACTTCACCCACAACTGGCTGCAGCTCTGCTTCCTGGTAAGTCGGGCACTACAGGGCCCAGCATTACTCCTTACCAGGGCCTTCTATAATACAACTAGGGGCACTAGAGAGCCCAGCATTCCTCCTTACCAGGGCCTGTTATACTACAACTAGGGGGACTACAGACTCTGTTGTGCCCCTAGTTGTAGTACAGTGGGCCCTGGTAAGGAGGAATGCTGGGCTCTGTAGTCCCCCTAGTTGTAGTACAGTAGGTCCTGGTAAGGAGGAATGCTGGGCTCTGTAGTGCCCTTAGTTGTAGTACAGTAGGCCCTGGTAAGGAGCAATGCTGGGCTCTGTAGTCCCCCTAGTTGTAGTACAGTAGGCCCTGGTAAGGAGGAATGCTGGGCTCTGTAGTCCCCCTAGTTGTAGTACAGTAGACCCTGGTAAGGAGGAATGCTGGGCTCTGTAGTCCCCCTAGATGTAGTACAGTAGGCCCTGGTAAGGAGGAATGCTGGGCTCTGTCCTCGGTTATCTGGACGACCTCCTGTTAAGGTCGAGCTCATGTGCAACTTTGACGAGCAATCTGTCAGTCACGGTTCAGACGCTCCAGGAGTTCGGGTGGACCATCAACTTTCAGAAGTCGGCTCTGCTTCTTTCGGTTCGACTCCAGTACCTGGGGATGGTCCTTGACTCCGCTCAGTCACGGGTTTTTCTCCCGGAGGACAAACTCCGGATCCTACGGGTCGAGATCAGGTTCCTCAGGGACAACGATCTCTCCTCTCTGCGGGCTTGTATGCGGTCCCTGGGCTGATGGTTTCGGCTTTCAAAGCTGTCCCATTTTCTCAATTTCACACGAGAACTCTGCAAGCGGAGAGCCTTGCCAGGTGGGACAGAACGCCTCAGTCGTTGGACAGGAGGATTTCTCTGACCCACCTCACAAGATGAGATCTTTTGTGGTGGCTCCTGTCACCAACTCTGACACAGGGCAAGTCCTTCCGCCCTCTGCTGTGGGACGGTGTTTATCACGAATGCCAGTCTATCAGGCTGGGGTGGAGTTCTTGGCACGCTTTGTGTCCAGGGGACGTTGTTGGTGGAGGAGGCTTCCTTACCGATAAACGTCTTGGCGCTCCGAACAATCAAACTCTGCCTGTTCTGTTGGTCAACTCGGCTTCAGGGTTGCCCGGTTCGGGTACAGATGGACAACCCCACGGCGGTGGCTTACATCAATCACCAGGGGGGCACCAGGAGTGCCCTGGCAGCCAAAATTCTATCTTGGGCCGAGACACACGTTCAGGCGATTTCGACCGTTCACATTCCTGGTGAGGAGAACTGGCAGGCGGATTATCTGAGTCGCCAGACCCTGGACCGGGGGGAATGGTCCCTGCATCCGGAGGTGTTTCGCCTCCTGTGTTCCCAGTGGGGGTCTCCGAACGTGGACCTGTTCGCGTCCCGCCTCAACAACAAGGTGGGAAAGTTCGTGGCCAGAACCTGCGATCCTCTGGCGGAAGCGTTAGTGGTGTCTTGGCACCGGTATCGGCTGATTTTATGCCTTCCCTCCGATTCAACTGTTATCCATGTTCCTCCGCAGGTTGGCGTCAGAACGGATGCAGGTAATTTGGGTAACCCCAGACTGGCCGCGTCGGTCTTGGTACGCAGACATCGTGCAGATGGTCGTAGAGCCTTCCTGGCGGCTTCCACTGAGAGATTATCTTCTGTCTCAAGGGCCGATTATCCATCCTGCGGTCTCTAGCTTTGATGGCGTGGCTGTTGAAAGCCAAGTCTTGAGAGACAAGTGTCTCCCAAGTGCTGTCATTCCTACCTTATTGAAGGCTTGGGGTCGCAAGGGTTTCATCCCCACTCCTTTTCGGTGGTGAGGATTTTGGCCTTCCTGCAGGAAGGTGTGGATCAACGTTTGCCACTGACCACGATAAAGGGTCAGTTGTCGGATTAGGCCATTCTGTTCCAGCGTCCCTTGGTGACTAATTATTTGATTCGAACCTTTATGCAAGGGGTGCGGAATCTGGCCCCCCCGAGGAAGGCTCCTTTGTCTCCATGGGACCTGAATTTGGTGTTATCCGTTTTACAACAGCCTCCCTTTGAGACCATCAGAGACATTCCTCTGCCTGTGTTGTCCCAGAAGGTTGCCTTTCTGGTGGTTATCACATCTGCTCGCAGGGTGTCTGAATTAGCGGCTCTGTCTTGCCGTTCGCCTTATCTGGTGGTTCATCGGAATAAAGTGGTTCTGCAACCCAATCAGTCTTTTCTCCCCAAGGTGGTGTCGACTTTCCACCTCAATGAGGATATAGTGTGAGCTTCGCTTTGTGCGAAGCCCAAGCATCCCAAAGAATTTGCGTTGCATTCCTTGGATGTGGTCCGGGTGGTCAGAGTTTACCTGTCTGCCACTGAGTCTTTTAGGAAGTCTGATACTCTGTTGGTCCTTTCTGAGAGACCTCGGAAGGGTTTGGCTGCGTCCGCGGCAACCATTTTTAAGTGGATCAGACAGACGATTGTTCAGGCCTCTTCTATCAGGGATCAGGTTTTGCCTTTCCCTGTAAAGACTCGTTCTACTAGAGCTGTCATTGCCTCTTGGGCTTTTCGCCATCAGGCTTCTGTGGCTCAGGTGTGCAAAGCGGCGACCTGGTCGTCTGTGCACACTTTCACAAAATTCTACAGAATTGATGTGCTGGCATCTTCGGATGCTTCCTTTGTCCACAAGGTTTTGATTGCGGCAGTTGTTTGAAGAGACGTGATTTTTCTGTCTCTTCCTGGGGTGTTTTTTGTTCTTGGTTAGCTCCTGTTTTGAGCTTTGTTGCCCTGTTTCAGTTGTTTTTTCTGGCCTTGTTGATATGTTGCCTTTTCGGTAGGTTGTGACTTCTCACACCTGCACTGCTTTGGGACATCCCACTAGTGAAGGCTGACTGAACGGGTGGCGACTGTCAGAGGACGTAAGAGAAAATAAAATTTTTGTAAGAACTTAACCGTAAAATTATTTTCTTTGAGTCCTCGGACAGTCGCCACCACCACCCCTCTGGTTCTTGGATCTTGGGGTTATTGCCTTCCGGTACTGCATGCTACAAACCGAGGGACAGTGGTAACTGGATCAGGATAATGGCTAAGGGATGGCCCCCTGGAGGTGTGCCTAAGTGAAAAGTTTTTTTAATAACATTTAAAACTGCCTAGCTTGCTCCTGCAGAGGGCACCATTACCCACTAGTGAAGGCTGACTGAACGGGTGGCGACTGTCAGAGGACTCTTCTTACAAAAATTCAAATTTTCTTATCCAAAAAAAAAAATAGGCCTTTTAAGGCTGTTGGGAGGTAGCGATGTCTGGCGTTGCTCCTGTCCTCCAAGGCCACATAGTCGAGTGGGGGCCATCTTGCCCTCACTCGACTTCCTGCCTAGGACCTGAATGATCAGATCGTTTTCCCCACTACTGACGGCCCCGGTAAGTGGGGAAAACTACCAGGAAGCGGCGGGAGGGGGATGGGCACCTCTCCCACCGCTCAAAAAAGTGATCCCATGGCGAATGCACTGCTGGAACCACTTTTATGTGAACGAAGACTGCCGGTCATGTAGGAAAATTCCAGGGTTATGGCAGCTATGTGCTGCCATAATTCCGGTATTTAACGTCAAAGTATCGACGTAAATACACTGTGGGTGGTCCGGAAGTGGTTAATAGATGAATTGTAAAGATGGCTGCAGATAAATAGGTACAATTCATGTAGGAGGATTTGTTTCATCTCTGTATTTTCTTAGGCCATTTACTTCATTGTGTTTATATGAGGGTTTACAACCACTTTAAACTTTGACAAAAAAAAAACTAGAAGCTATTTCTTTTCAGAGCTGAAACAGATTTTGTATTCTCCAGTTTTAGGCAATCAACCCCAATGTGTCCATTGTAAACTTGCTGAAATAAGAGAAACCTGAGGGCTACCGTTGATCCCCTGCTTTGTTACATCTATAGTTGCTTTCATGTTATGCTGGCTGTTGTGCTTCAGCACCTAAAATCACTGACCAGGAACATATATGTGCACTATGAATGTTTTTTTAAACTACTCCTTTATACATACATTGGGTCAGTGATTTATTTGCCAGGAGTCAACATAGTAGCCTGGCAATTAAAATATTATGGTGATCCGCAATGGCAGCCCCTACACTTTTTTTGATCACAGGTTTCCTTTAGTTCGATGGTTCCCCATTTCATTCTTCAAGTACCCCCAACAGGCTATGTTTTTTGAATTTTCTTTAGGTAAACTTGCTGTCATAAATTCAAAACCATTGACAACAATTGTACCTGTGTATGGTGAAACCAATCCTGAAAACGAGACCTGCTGGTATTCAAGGACTGAAGTTGGGAGCCACTACTTTAGGGTATCAACCCTTTCTCATATGAAATTCTGACACAGCTTAAGATATACATAAAATGAGAAATTTACTAAATTCAACTTTTCTTTGTCTAAGTTTGTTTCAAAAGGAGAAACCTTGTGAGGTGATCCCTGTGAAGTGCTTTGAGAACCCTTACCAGTGGAACCAGGTAAAACGTAGTTCCTCAATAATACTGAACTCCAAGGTTGCACTAAAACAGAAAACTCTTTCATCCTTAGCTTTTTTCATTGGCAAATAAAAAATGCCTTTGGATACATATTTTATTCTATTTCATAAATGATGCAATGTGGCTGCATCTTTATTTGCATGTTGCTGGTTTGGATACAACATACTGTAGTACTTCATAGGCTTGTCTGCTTATAAGAACTATGTCCTAGAAGGGTTTAGGGCATCACTATGTAATGGACGGTGTTTGGATGGTAGCAGTAGTAAGCAACTGCACAAGCTGGTGCTGTAATCTTTACAGTGGTGGCATGATTGGGCATCTTGTTTGTGCACCATTCCAAGAAATGACTTCTAGTCTTCTAGTGCATTGGAGCTTAAACTGGTCTGCAATCAGAGGTCTGTGGCTTTCAGACCATTACAATGTTGATATGAAGAGCAGTTACAGAAAGAAAAAATGGGATACAGTAAAATCAGTCTGTATATGCAGTAAAGCATGCCTGATATACTCACTGTGTAACCGAAGGGGTTAATCCTCTGCATTATGTAAAAGGCGGTTTGATCCGGTTCCTCCCCTTCTTCCAGAGTCCCCAATCTGTCTGCTGATAGTACAGAGACTAGGGGGTCAAGCTGCATGGGCTCAGTTTAGTGTGTATGCTAAAACGTTTTTGTTTGTTTTTTGTGGGTTTTTTTTCCTTGCTTGGGAGAGTGCATGTGATCAGCACAGGGCCAATCAGCACTGTCCAGGCAGAGGGTCAGGGGACCTGCAGCCTGATAGGACAGTCGGGGGATAATGAAAACTCCTACAAGCTTTAACTAGACGCTGATGGAAGTCACAAGACTGCTCTAACTGTTGATGAGAAAAGGTATTTAGCGGTTTATATTTACTAAAACTATTGCATTTCCATGTTCTGTGTATAGTGGGAGACCAGATATAGTGAATGCGGGCTCCTGGGTTTTGGTAACACTTTAAGGATTCTTTCATCTGTTCTAATGGTTGTTGAGTCATTACCATTACTTTGGGGTTCAGCTTTAACTTTCACATTTCGTTTCTTCATTATATTCCCTCCTTTTTTTTTTTTTTAAAGAACATCTACAACATGTAGTTTAGAGAAAACCCTAGTGAAGTGCTTAGAAGTAGCAAAAATAAGTCACAACCTTTACGACTGCAGACTTGCTTTAATTGCCTATATCAGAGGAACCTAGACTTGCATTAATTCTTTGAATTTGCAATTTAATTGTGTCAATTCAAACTTGAAATAAATAAAAACAAAAGGCACCCACTTGAAATACCCTAATAATAAAATTCACACTTATGGTGTTAGCGACTTTGTGTACTTTTAAACTCTAGAAGCAAAAATCACTCTTGCTGAAAGAGTTAAGGGTTAAGCACAAGCTGAAGTGATAGTGCACAGATAGGTGTTCAGATGCTTAAGAGGGCAGGGGAGACTTTGGGAGCTCAAAATTAAATAAATATTCCTGCGAGCTAGACCGGTCTAACACTTATTTCTCAATATTGCTGCAAGCACAGCACTTTCTCTGAAGTGTAAACGAGTAAATAAATATAGGAAATGCCGCGCAATATGAAGTGCTTGAAAAACTTATAGAAAAAAGTGCTAGGTCGGCCGCGACAGCCACACTGGACTGGGGCTGGCCAGCAAGTTAAACGTCTTGCGAGGACGCAAAGACCTGGTCACAACCTGAGTCGCAGCGTGCCTCTGGCCCGCAGCACCCCCATTACGATGGTGCAGTGGTCTGTCTGGAGTGGTGCCCACCCGGTTTTCCATATTGTGGTAGAGAAGTAGCCCCCTTTCCCCTGGTGGCCTTTTGGGGTGGACATGGGCCCCTCCCTGGTACAATCGGACCCCCGGGTTCCCCCCAGCCCTTCTAAATGGTCACTGTGTGTCATTATTGTGTGGGCGAGTGTACTCTGCCTGCGTCACCAGGCAGAGCTACCCCCCTCAAGGGTGCTATGTCCTCTATGGAGGGCAACCCCTTGCTTTTTTGCGGGTTCTAATATGTGGTCCTTTTGTGGACCCTTGGCCGGCGTCTCCTTGCGAGATTGTGGTCAGCGGCCTCCCCTGTTATGTTTTCAGTGTGAGTTTAATATATAGCAGTCATGGCAAACCTTGGCACCCCAGATGTTTTGGAACTACATTTCCCATGATGCTCATGCACTCTGCTGTGTAGCTGAGCATCATGGGAAATATAGTTCCAAAACATCTGGGGTGCCAAGGTTCGCCATCACTGGTATATAGCAACCCTACTGGGTCTGCATCCACGCACTTTGCGTGCTGTGATAGTGAGGATGATTCCTCTTCTACTGCAGCTGCACATGCAAAGGTGCTGGTGGATGCACTGATTTCAGTGCGGGCAACTTTGAAATTGGAGGACACAGCTACTGCTGCGTCGGCTGCACAGGTGCAATTTGGTGCCCGCAGAGCCTCCAAAGCGGCAAAGGTATTCCCCTTTCCTGCCTATTTCGACAACATTGTCATCAGTCAGTGGGGTTTCCCCAAACGCACTGTCGGCGTCCCTAAGCGCTTCACTAGAAGGTATCCTTTTGAAGAGTCTCTGGTAAAGAAACTGACAGTACCACCTGTGATGGACTCTCGGATTTCCAGGTTGATGGAGGATGCAGCTGCTGCTGCATCAGATGCGCAGGTCCCCCTTGGTGCCCGCAGATCCTCAAAAGCGGCAAAGGTATTCCCTTTTCCCGCCTACTGTGACAAAATTGTCAGTGGAGTTGTCCTAAATGCAATATGGCGGTCCCGAAGTGTTTTGATAGACTGTATCCCTTGAGGAGAAGTGGGCAGTCCCACCTGTGGTGGACTCTCAGGTCTCCAGGCTGAAAAACTCCCCCCTAATTCCAGTGGAGGAGTCTCCAGTTTTAAAAGATCCTTTTGACAGAAGAGCCAAGACTTTTTTCCACCACATGTTTACTGTGGCCGGCTCGGTCCTTAGGCCAGTGTTCACCATAGCGCTGGTGTCCCTGAATATCACAATTAGGCAAAGCTTTTGCGCCATGATCTGGAAGGGGAACAGTTTCTCCCTGCCTTTGCGGAGCTGGCGGACCAGTTGGTTCAGGGGTTGCAGTTTGTCCGTGATGTCTCTCTGGATGCTGCTTCCTTATGCCCCATACACACGTGCAGATTATCTGCAGACTTTTGTCTGCAGACTTACCAAAACCATATAATATGAGGTCAAACCTAAACACTTTCAATTTGTATGCAATCCGGCAGGCCCTTGCACTACATAGAAAAGGTAAGTCTGCAGACAAAAGTCTGCAGATAATCTGCACGTGTGTATGGGGCATTAGTCTCTAGGCTGTCCATGACAGCAGTGGTCCTTCGGCGCATGATATGGCTGAAATGCTTGTCTGTGCAGACAAGACTTTCCAAAAGGCCTCATCTGATCTTCCCTTTGTACTCTTCTTCCACAGGCTACCAGGGGCAGAGTCTCGTCGCAGTAGTGGGCCTTTTTTTTTTTTCTCTTCTGCTCATAAGCATCCTTTTCATTTCTCAAGATCTCAAGTCCAGGGACTCCTCTGGAGGTTTCATAAGGACCTAGTCTGGCATGCCGAGAGGGGATCCTTGCAGACAAGCCCCCTTCTGCCTGAAGGGGCGCCCTCACCAGTATCTGGGGTGGGGGGGGGCGTCTTTGCTTCTTTACGGATCTGTGGACCTCCCTGATTCAAGACAAGTGGGTCCACGAGCTGATTCGGTCCGGCTACCAGATCAAGTTTTTGGTCTTACCCTCCAGAGAGGTTCTTTCCTTCCAACCTGCGTTTATCTTCAAACTGCCTGCGAGGTATCTTTGGGGCAGTGCAAGACTTGCTACTACAAGGGGTGATTTTTTCCGGTCTCTGAATCTGAATTTTTTTTTTTTTTCCATGGGTTTTATTCAAAAATGTTTACAGGTCCCAGGAAGGAAAGCAGGGTACATCCAATCTTGGACCTCCCAGTTCTGAACCGCTTTGTGCCTGTACAGATTTTCCAAATGGAGTCCATTCGTATGGTAGTGGCATTCCTACATCAAGGGGATTTTCTGGCCTCTATCGATTTCACCTTCATATTCCGATATATGCCGGTCATCCACACTTCCTCTGCTTGCCAAGGGCGAGGAGCATTATCAAAAGGTTTCACATCAGCTCCACGGGTCTTCACACAGTGTTAGCATTGTTGCGCCAGCAGGGGATTGCGGTACTGGAGTATCTGGATGATCTTCTGCGAGCAGAGTCTCAGACTGCTCTGATGGACAACTGCAGGAGTTCGGTTGGAAATTAAATTTCCAGGGATTGGCTCTGGTTCCGTCCACCTAGTGGGACTATCTGGGTCTGCTCTTGACTCTGACTCAGCCAGAGTGTTCCTCCCATGGGAAAAGCTCCAAAATCTGCATGATGCAATTTGACTCCTGTTGTCCAGCAGTCGGTTGTCTTTCAGGACTTGCATGCGGGTGCTGAGTCTGATGTTGTCTACCTTAGAGGCAGGTCCGTTTGCACAGTTTCACACGAGACGTCTGCAAAGAGATTCTTGCGTTGTGGGGCATGAGTTCACAGTCTCTAGACAATCTGATCCTGTTGAGCCGGGATACGAGAGGGTCCCAGATTCCATGGCTTTGCTCTCCGGCGCTTCGACAGGGAAAATCTACCTTTCCCTGTACTGGACGGTAGTTACCACGGATGCCAGCCTGTCCAAGTGGGGTGGCGTTTTTGGCACAGATTGTGCTCAGGGGGTGGCCTGGACTCTGGAAGAATCCAGACTATCGATCAATATACTGGACATTTCCTCCGGAGGTGTTTCATCAGTTGTGTCTCTTGTGGGGAACTCCCGAGGTGGTCCTGTGTGCCTCTCGTCTCAAGAGGAAGGTGCTTAGGTTTGTAGCACGAGTCTCTGGATTCTGTGGATCCTCTGGCTGACGCCACAGAAGCACTGGTGTCTCCTTTGGGGCCGATATACGTCTTTCCTCTTCTAGAACTGCTGCCAAGACTCCTGCGTAGGTTAGAGGCAGAAGGTATTATGGCCATCCTAGTGGCTCGAGACTGGCCTCGCCGGTCTTGGTACACAGATCTTATATGGTTGGTCACCGATGCTCTTTGGAGACTACCTCTTATCTAATCTTTCATCTTGCTTTACAGTCGCTGGCTTTGACAGCTTGGCTGTCGGAAGCCAGGTACCGAAGGATAGAGGGTTGTCTGAATCAGTGATTGTCACGCTGCTGCAAGCTAGTAAATCTACTTCTAGAAAGATTTACCATTGCGTTTGAAGAGCATACTTTTCGGGTGTGAATGTCTTGGGGTTCACCTCCCGCTCCTTTTCAGGGACTCTGAGTTTGGCTTTCCTCCAACGAGTTGTTGAGCATCGTCTGGCCTTGGGTACCATCAAGGGCCAGGTTCAGCCTTGCCGGTTTTCTTTCAACGTCCTTTGGCTACGCATTTTTTGGTCCTCCTTTTGTTCAGGGGGTTTGCCACTTTGCTCCCCCAGTCGGTCTCCATTGTCCTCGTGGGATCTCAACTTGGTGCTGTCAGTTCTTCAGTAACTGCCGTTCGAAAACATTTGCAAGATTCCTCTGCTTACATTGTCCCAGAAGGTAGCCTTCTTGATGGCTATTTATTCTGCACGTAGGGTGTCGGAGCTGGCAGCTTTGTCTTGTCGATCACCTTAGTTGGGTCACGCAGAGATAAAGCAGTGCTTCGTCCTTGTCAGTCATTCCTTCCTAAGGTTGTTTCTGGTTTCCATCTGAATGAAGACATGGTGTTGCCTTACCTGTGTCCCAAGCCTAGACATCCTAAGGAGATTGCCTTGCATTCTCTGGATGTGGTTCGGGCGTTCAAGGTGTACCTGGCGGCAACCGAGTAGTTTGGGAAATCAGACTCTCTATTTGTCCTTATAGATGGAACTTGCAAGGGATCAGACAGACGGTGGTGCCGGCCTATGCAATCAAGGGTTAGGTTCTCCTTTCCATGTTAGGGCGCATTCTACGCGGACACTTAGTGCCTCCTGGGCCTTCCGCCATCAGGCGTCAGGATGCAAGTTTGCAAGGCAGCCACTTTGAGGGTGTATGTTTCAGGGGAGCTCCAGTTGTTACTGGTTGATCTCCGTTACCTGGTTCACTAGGTTTAGCCTTTGGGAATTTTTTTCTGCTGTGTTTTTTCCCACCCCTCATGTTTGACACTGCTTTGGGACGTCCCAATGGTCAAGAAGATTCTGGAGCTGCGTGTCAATGAACAAAAGAGAAAATTGGATTTTTAGATTACCGTAAAATTCTTTTCACGGATGTTCATTGACGGACACAACACCCACCCCTCTATTGGATTAGATTTCTTCTGACACTGCTTGCAACAAAACTGAGTGTCTATAGCAGGAAGTAGGAGTATATCCCCTGGGACTGCCCCATACATGTGGTAAAGCTTTTTCCTGCCTAGTGTCCTACTCCTGTAGGGGGGCAGCATAACCCTATGGTCAAGAAGATTCTAGAGCTTTGTCAATCAATGAGCTTCAGAGAAAAGGATTTTACAGCAAGACAAAAATCCAATTTCTCTTACGTCCTCCGACAGTCGCCGCCTCCTCTAAGTCATCACAATTGGGTATTGTCCACCTATCCATAGGAATAGCTAGGCATATAGACTTAGTCAAAAGACAAAAGGCATTAGCATGTACACACCCACGGGGGCTGTCTCATCTGGTCAATACCCCCCCTGCATCACCACTCCAACTCAGTTTTAGTTTGCCTAGCATCAGGAATAGTTCAGGCTACCTTGTGCTGGGGCTTCTGTCTCAGCCTTCCTAAATCTTTTATTTGATTTGATTTAAATGTCAATTTCTCTAGCGCTCATTGACAGACGTAGTCCTCGGTGATACACCACCTTCGGGTTATGTTGCCTCCACAGGAGCAGGACTAGACAGGAAATTAAAAAGCTCTGGCCACACCCCAGGGGCAGTCCCAGAGGGTATATCCTCTCTCTCTCTGCCTCAGCAAATCAGTTATTTTCTGTCTAGTTAGGAGTAAGGACCTAGACACCTTGCTGGGATCTTAGGTCCTGGCAAGAATTTTTTCTTAAAGGATTTTTTTAGACAGCTTTTTTCTCCAGTGTTCCTGTGAGATCTTCAAGCAAGAAAGCTGAACTGGGCGACGGGCTGGATGTTGAGATCCGGTGGTCACCCCAGTTCAGCCTACGAGCGCGTGCAGGCCATAGCTCCGCGCTGGGTCGGCCGCGACAAAGTCCCATTAAAGGACTGTCCACGCGAGTTAAATGTCTCGCTGAAACGCCAAAGACCATGAGTCACGGCGTCCGTATCGGTCGACAGCCCTCCCGCCCCGGTGGAGAGGGGTACTGTCAGGAGTTGGTGCCCGCCTGGTTCCGGTATGGTGAGTAGTATGTTCCCCCTTTCCCCCTGACGGGTTTTGTGGTGAACGCGGGCCCCTCTCTGTATGGTAAGAAAGAGTCCTTTCTATCCTACAACATGACACAGATCCTCCTACTTTGAGTGTGATTTTATGTGTGCAAAAAGCCAGGAGGCTTGGTTTGGGAGCTAACAATCTAATTGTATACATGTTTTAAAGATGTAATCTGTGGCATTCTGGGAATCTTATGGGTTAAGAATAAGCTACCTACCAGTCAGAAGCCACGGACATGTAGACTGCCTTCCTAATCAGATCTCCAGCTATTAGCAGGCCTCCCGAACGGCCATGCGGTCCGCCAGGGCCGGTACCGCCAACCACGCCATATCCCCATGCAGTGAGAGTGTTGTGTGCCCTGCAGCACACCGCTATTCAGTACGGGCCGCCGCCATTTTTTTTGCTGGATCGCACGAGCCGCCATTTTGGCGTAGCCTCGTGTCTCCAGCATGGGGGCGGCCATGTTTGAGGTGATCCAAACACCTCGTGGAGCTTGGGGGAGGCGCCGGAAGGCGTACAGAGGGGCGGAGCCGCCTCCTTTCTTCCTGGGCAGCCAGCCAAAAGACTTCCTGTTTGTTAAGACAGCGCTGTAACCTGTTGCAGTTAAACTCTGAGCATCAAGTGGTGAGCCTGGGGGTCTATCTCTCTCTCTCTCGATCGATAGGGATCCCTAGCAGGTAACACTAAGGGGCTTTTGTGGCGCTGGGGGTCGAAAAAAAAAAAAAAAAGAAAAGTTTTATTTTTGAATTATATTATCCAGGAAGTAACTGGAGTTATCATGGACCCTGCCACACATATTCCCCCACCTGTTTCCCTCGAGGGGGCCACGGGACCCGCCGGTGCACAGAGTATAGAGTCATTTACAGCAATTTTGGATTCTATGGTGGCTCGGGTGGAGGCGGCCTGTCAGGGACGGGGGTCAAGGAAGCGACCCCCGCCTACCCCTATACCATCTGACACCTCTGACTCAGATTCAGAGGTGGTCACGGCAGTTGCAGGTTCCTCTGCAAGGGCTGTTATCCCAGGTAAAGCCCCCTCAGACAGTGAGGAGGACGCTTCTTCTCCTGCTATTATTCAGGAAGAAGCATTGGTGGACGCACTAGTTGTGGCAGTGCAGGAAACCTTAAAACTTGAGGCTTTACCGGCAGAGGCAACTGAAACAGAGATTCCTTTTGGTACTAATAAGCCCATCAAGACGATGAAGGCTTTTCCTGTACCTAAATGTTTCGGTAATCAGATTAAAGGAGAATGGGAGCATTCTAAACGTACCTTTACTATTTCCAAGCGTATTGCTAGACGCTATCCGTTTGAGGAATCCATCATTAAGAAATGGACGGTACCACCAGTCGTGGATCCGCCTATTTCCAGGCTGAATAAAGCCACGGTTATTCCAGTGGAGGACACTTCGTCCTTTAAGGATCCGGTGGATCGAAAGATGGAAGCAGAGTCCCGCACCATCTTCTCTCTGATAGGGTCAGCTTTTAGACCAGTAATTGTTATTGGTCTAGTTTCCCAGACACTTACGGAATGGGCGAAAATGGTACGCCAAGATCTTAGGGGAAAAGATATTCCCCAGGAGACATCTGATTTGATGGAACAGATTATACAAGGGCTACAGTTTATCTGTGACGCAGCCTTGGACACTACTCCCTTATTAGGGCATGCATCTAAGACAGCGGTGATCCTCAGACGTGTGCTGTGGTTAAAATGCTGGTCAGCTGACCTAGGTTCCAAGAAGACCTTGACAAATCTCCCCTTTCAGGGGAATCGTCTATTTGGGGCCAACCTAGATGAAATCATTAAGGATGCCACTGGGGGCAAGAGCACTTTTTTGCCACAGGCTGCTAAAGCTAAGGGACCTCGCAACAAGCGAGGACCTTTCTTTACCGCCCATAAAGGGCGCCCGGCTGGTACTAGCGGGAAAGGCAAGACTCCTCCAGGAGGGTTCAAGAAGGGCTGGTCGGACAAGCAAAGGACCAACCCAGCCAAACCCGAAGCAAAGGAGTACACAGCCTGAAGGTGCGCCCCCACCCAGTTTCAGGGTGGGGGGACGTTTTCACCGGTATTCAGGACATTAGATCGAGCATCAACCACTACTACCGGTGCGATTCTTCCCTTCCAACATTTAAGTACTACAGGAAGCGGTAATTACCGTTCCCTGAATAGATCTTTTCCTTTACCTTTTCCTAAGATTAGTCCCGATACCTCACAGGAATCGGATCTGGTTGACCAGATAGGCCAAGTAGCCTCTAGTCGGGTGACTTCGGTCCCTGAGGTTCAACCAGAAAAGATCACCTTTCCTGATAACTATCAGGTATCTGATAAATGTGTGGGAACAGAAAACGACCAGACTTTCTCGGATGGTCGGGGCCAGATACCTCTAGGGACGCCTGGTTCAGATCCAATCAGCGCCAGTGGTCCTAGAAATTCTAGGCTGGCCTCCTCAAGCCGGCCTGGCCGACTTGGACATGTTAGTCGTAGACGTTCCGTGGGAACTTCGTCTCAGGGAGTGTCTGTGGTCTCAAGGACCAATTTACCATCATGCTTTACAGTCGCTGGGTTTAATGGCCTGGCCATTGAGACCCAAGTACTGAAGGACAGAGGTTTGTCAGCTTCAGTCATTCCTACCCTTATTAAAGCAAGGAAAGCGACTTCCAGCAAAGTCTATTATCACACATGGAAAACTTATATTGCGTGGTGCGAATCTTTAGGATTTCCTCCACGTACCTATTCGGTGTCTCGAATATTGGCCTTTTTGCAACAGGGGGTTGAGCAGAAGCTAGCCTTGAGCACCATCAAGGGTCAAGTTTCAGCATTAGCAATCTTCTTTCAGAAGCCTTTAGCTACCAAATCCTTGGTGCGGAATTTCATCCAGGGGGTGCGGCACCTGGCTCCTCCAGTCCGCGCGCCCTTACCGCCTTGGGATCTTAATTTGGTTTTGTCGGTTCTACAGAAACCTCCCTTTGAAAACATCAGGGAGATTCCCTTGCTTACTTTATCCCAGAAGGTGGCCTTCTTGGTGGCTATTACTTCTGCTCGCAGGGTGTCAGAACTGGCTGCATTATCATGCCAGTCCCCATACCTAGTGATTCATAGGGATAAGGTAGTACTTCATCCTAAGCCATCTTTTCTTCCCAAGGTGGTTTCAGATTTTCATCTGAATGAAGATATTGTACTACCTTCCTTGTGTCCTCAGCCCAAGCATCATCGGGAACATGCGTTGCATTCCTTAGATGTGGTTCGGGCAATCAGGGTATACCTGAAAGCTACGGAATCATTCCGTAAGACGGATTCACTTTTTGTGATCACGGATGGCCCCAGAAAGGGTTTGCCTGCATCTGCCGCGACCATTGCCAAATGGATTAGACAAACGGTGGTACAGGCTTATTCTATTAAGGGTCAGAGTCCTCCGTTCCCTGTTAGGGCGCACTCCACTCGAGCGCTCAGTACTTCCTGGGCCTTTCGCCATCAGGCGTCAGTGGTCCAGGTATGTAAGGCGGCCACCTGGTCGTCAGTACATACCTTTACAAAATTCTATAAAATTGATGTGACGGCATCGGCGGATGCCTCATTTGGCCGCAAGGTTTTGCAGGCCGCAATTTGAGGAGACCGGTGGTCTACCTCGAGGGTTTTTTTCTGTTTGAAAAAAAAAAAATTGTTTTCTCTTTTTTTGTTGAGTCTCATCATTAAGGATGAGCATTGTAAACTTCTAGTTGGCACCGGTTGGGCCTTCTAGATTGGGATTTGATTTCCATTTTCCCACCCCTCAGTTGTGATACTGCTCTGGGACGTCCCGAAGGTGGTGTATCACCGAGGACTACGTCTGTCAATGAGCGCTAGAGAAAAATGGATTTTTGTAAAATCTTACCGTAAAATCCTTTTCTCTTAGCTCATTGACAGACGTAGTCCCCGCCCCTCTGTTTTTTTGAGTTGGGTTAAAATCTCTAAAGACTGCTTTTTCACATAACTGATTTGCTGAGGCAGAGAGAGAGAGGATATACCCTCTGGGACTGCCCCTGGGGTGTGGCCAGAGCTTTTTAATTTCCTGTCTAGTCCTGCTCCTGTGGAGGCAACATAACCCGAAGGTGGTGTATCACCGAGGACTACGTCTGTCAATGAGCTAAGAGAAAAGGATTTTACGGTAAGATTTTACAAAAATCCATTTTTTTTTCTCTCACTTTACTAGCTGTTTATTTTGTCAGCTTTAGTGTTCGTTTATTCTTCGGATGAAGATGGATCATGCGGTGCTGGGATTCGGACTGGCCGCCCTGGTTCTCCAGGGCACAGAGGGTCAGATGGACCCCCAGCCCGCCATCGAGCGTTCAGCTATGGTTCGCCCTGGCATTAAGAACGACCCATCCCTGTTCGCTGCAGGGATGCAGCCGTGAGGTGGCTACCTCACAGGACTAGTCTGCGGTGCTGCAGCATCATGTCCCTGGCTCACGGCACTCCCTGTCAGGAGAGGACAGAGGTTTATCCGTGCATAGAGGCTCCCCCACGCCATCGGGTACAGGTAAGTACTTTTCTGTGTGGGGCCTCTGTCTGGGGTGGCAGTCTGTGTTGCTGTGTGGCCCCATGTCTGTGCCTGTGCGATCCCTGCGCGGTTCGCTTTGTGCAGATCTGTATGTTTTTGCTGGGGGTCCCTGTCCCTGTGTCACCTTAGGTGCATGTTTGGGGATACAGACTTGAGTGTTGTGCGGCGACCGCTGCGGGGGTATGTTCGCACGGTCCGCCATGTTTTTTACTACACATGGATATGGCCCCTCTGGGGCGAGTATACAGATCGTTTTGGCGCCATCTTGGTGTAGCTCCCAATGCATTTCCTATGGGCAGCCATTTTCCCTGAGGTCTGGCTTATAGCCAGCCCCTTCCAACAGCATTTCCTTTTCCTCTCAGGCAGCAAGGACACAGGTAGCAACGATCTGCGGGCTCTGCAGTGTATCTCTCTGTCTTCTTCTGTATACTGCTTCTGGCTCAGTTTTCTTTCTCCTTTTGGGGGTCTTCATAGCTGTGACAGTAGCGGTGGGCTGCGCACTCCGCAGCGCTATTTAAGGGGACAGTACACTATTTTTTTGCACTGTAATTTTTTCTTGTCTTGAGCCATGGATTCTCAGGAAAGCAAGTTTCCTCCAGCTTTAGTGGGGGGCCCAGTTCTCCTGTGGCTCCGCTGCGACCTGATCTGGCTGCTGTGGTTGCGACTTTAGTGGCAAATATGGAAATGCTGATGTCTGAACGGGTTGCGAGAAAACGGCCCAGGCTGTCTCTCTCTTCTGATTCAGATGGGGATATGGCTGCTGCTGCGAACGTGCCCTTTTCAGGGTCCCGCTCATCCCTGGACCCCCCGGGGTCTGAGGGGAAGGCTGAAAATTGAGGGTGTTGACACATCCTCCCCAGGGTCACCTGAAGAACGGGCGACCATGGATGAGTTGATTGTTTCTGTGAAGGAAACCTTGCATTTAGAGGATGAGCCCAATCCTCCGGGCGTTGTGTCCTCTTTTGGGACGCACAGGACCCGCAAGTCTGCGCAGGTTTTTCCCTGCCCAGCTGAATTTCATTACACTGTTAATGAAATGTGGCGCACGTTAAAACGTCCATTCGTGGTGCCTAGTCGGCTCAAATTGCTTAATCCTTTTGCACCGGCTACGAAGCGCGATGGTGTGTGCCTCCACAGGTAGATCACACTGTGGCCGTGCTGAACAAGGCTACCTTGGTTCCTACTGAGGATACTCCGGTATTCCGGGATCCCACGGACCGGCGGTTGGAGTCTCTAGCCCGCCATTCCTATACGGTGGTGGGTTCGTTGCTCAAACCCGTTTTCGCGTCTGTTATGGTGGCTCAGGCGGTAGCTGATTGGATCAAGGTGCTTCGAAGCAACCTAGTGTCTGATGACGTGCCGCCTGCCTGACTGGAAATGGTGGACCAGATCCACCAAGGAGTCATGTATTTGTGTGATGCAGCCTTAAATGAGGCCCCCTTGGTGGCTCGCCTCTCGAGTGTCGCGGTGCTTAACCGGCGACTGATATGGCTGAAGAGCTGGTCGGCCGACCAGTCCTCACAGAAAACAGTTGCTGATTTTCCCTATGCTGGCTCTCGCCTTTTTGGCGAGGCGTTGGATACCCTGGTGAAAGGCGTCACGGGGGGCAAGAGCACTATGCTGCCCCAGAACCCGAAGAACAAGTCTTTCCGAGGCAAGCGGGGTTCTGCGCTTAGATCCAATCAGGGGTCCTTTCGTGCCTTTCGGAACCAATCCAAGGGCAAGCCCTTCGAGGCCCAGAGCAACCAGAAGAAGCCCTGAGCGGGTAAGCAGAAGGCCGGCAATGCCGGCTCGGCGGGACAATCCGCCTCTGCCTGAAGGGGCGCCCTCACCCATTTCAGGGGTGGGGGGACGTTTGCGTGGTTTCCTCCAACCCTGGCTTCTCCGGATATCGGACAGGTGGGTCCAGGAAATCGTTGGATCAGGATACAAGATCGAATTCCTTTCCAGGCCGGCGGACAGATTCTTTCCCTCCAATCTCCATCTGCTTCCGGGGCGTCTGCAGGATTTGCATCGGGCGGTGCAGGACCTGCTTGCTCAGGGAGTGATTGTCCCGGTGCCTCATCGGGACAGGTTTCGGGGGTTTTATTCGAATCTGTTCACTGTGCCCAGGAAGGAGGGCAAAGTGCGTCCTATTCTGGACCTGAAAGCGCTGAACCGCTTCGTGCGTGTTCGAAAGTTTTGAATGGAGTCTCTCCGTTTGGTTGTGGCCTCCTTGAGTCCGGGAGAATTCCTGGCTTCGATAGATCTGAAGGATGCGTACCTGCACATCCCCATTTTCGAGGGTCATCAGCGGTACCTTCGGTTTGCTATCGCAGAGGACCACTACCAGTTTGTGGCGTTACCTTTCGGTCTCGCTTCGGCACCAAGGGTGTTTACCAAGGTGTTGGCACTGGTCCTGGGCCTGCTATGGGCCCAGGGCATTGTGGTCCTGGGGTACCTGGACGATCTGCTTCTGAGATCGAGGGCCAGCCAGGACCTTGTGCGCGATCTGTCCATCACGGTACAGACGCTCCAGGAGTTCGGATGGACCATCAACGTTCAGAAATCAGCGTTGTCTCCGTCGCTTCGCCATCCCTATCTGGAAATGGTTCTGGACTCTGCTCGGGCAAAGGTGTTCTTGCCGGAGGACAAGCTCCGGACTTTGCGGGACGAACTCAGGTCCCTCAGGGACAATCTGTCCTCGTCACTCAGGACCTGCATGCGGGGCCTGGGGTTGATGGTGTCGGCCTTCGAGGCGATTCCCTTTGCCCAGTTCCACACGCGGGCTCTCCAGACGGAGATCCTGGCCAGGTGGGACAGACTTCCTCAGTCCTTGGATCTGGATGTCTCCTTGAGTCGCCAGACCAGATTGGCTCTTCTGTGGTGGATCCAGTCCCCGGCGGTGGCGGAAGGCAAGTCCTTCCGCCCGGTGGTGTGGACAGTGGTTACCACGGACGCCAGCCTGTCGGGCTGGGGTGGAGTCCTGGGCAACCTGTCTGCCCAGGGCACTTGGTCGGAGGAGGAATCCTCCCTCCCGATAAATGTGCTGGAACTAAGAGCAATAAAACTCTGTCTCTTCCAGTGGTCGGACCGTCTCCAGGGCCTGCCTGTTCGCATACAGACGGACAATGCTACCGCGGTGGCTTACATCAACCACCAGGGGGGCACCAGGAGTGCTCGAGCGGCCCGGGAGCTGTCTGACATTCTGTCTTGGGCCGAGGCTCATGTACCGGCGATCTCGGCAGTTCACATTCCGGGTGTGGAAAATTGGCAGGCCGACTATCTGAGCCGCCAGACCCTGGACCAGGGGGAATGGTCCCTTCACCTGGAGGTTTTTCAGATGCTGTGCGCGAAATGGGGATCCCCAGATGTGGATCTGTTCGCATCCCGGCTAAACCGAAAGGTGGAAAGCTTCGTGGCAAGAACGCGCGATCCGTTGGCGGACGCCTCGGATGCGTTGGTGGCCCCTTGGCATCAGTATCGTCTGATGTACGCCTTTCCTCCGATTCAGTTGCTATCCCGGTTCCTTCGCAGATTGGCCTCGGAACCGCACATGGTGATTCTGGTGGCGCCGGACTACAGTCGCTGGCTTTAACGGCCTGGCTGTTGAGACCCAGGTCTTGAAGGACAAGGGTCTATCCTCTGAGGTTATCCCTACCTTGATCAAGTCTAGGAAATCTTCCTCTGGTAAGATCTATTACCATACCTGGAAACAAAGAAAATGGCCTCTGCCCCCACCTATAACTGGCCTTCATAGCAAAGAACACATGGAAGGGCAACGCACATGAAACAAACAAAGATAAAATTCCCAGTTCAATTTGCCAACCAGTCTGCTTACCAACCAAATTGGCCTGTCTAACAGTTTGCGTCAATACAGGGGTTTAGTTAGCACACATTTGCAAACGCATGTGAAAGCTGCAGGGCCACGTCAAGGCTCCCTGTTACCTGCAGTCCTAACTCTAATGAATTTTAAAGAGTCTCCACAGTGGGAGCACATGCAAGCTAATGGATAGATAGGGGGCAGGTGAGCCTGGAGGTGGCCCATCCCTCCTGAAAGGTAATTGGGGGCATAATGGAAGCCCAGCTGATAGTATTACAGCAAAGGCACCCAGTATGTCCACTCACCAGTACACATATACAACAAAGAAAATGGCCTCTGCCCCCACCTATAGCTGGCCTTCATAGCACTGCAGGTAACAGGGAGCCTTGACGTGGCCCTGCAGCTTTCACATGTGTTTGCAAATGTGTGCTAACTAAACCCCTGTATTGACGCAAACTGTTAGACAGGCCAATTTGGTTGGTAAGCAGACTGGTTGGCAAATTGAACTGGGAATTTTATCTTTGTTTGTTTCATACCGTACCTGGAAAGCCTACTTCACCTGGTGTGAGTCCAGGGGGTTTTCCCCTCGTTCTTACTCGGTGTCGAGAATCTTGACTTTCCTCTAGTCTGGAGTGGATCAGCGCCTGGCGCTGGCCACAATTAAGGGCCAGGTGTCAGCACTGGCGGTCCTTTTCTAACGCCCTGTGGCGTCTCATTCCTTGGTGCGCACATTCATTCAAGGTGTGCGACATTTGGCTCCTCCTAGGAAGGAGCCTTTACCTCCATGGGACTTGAACTTGGTTCTGTCCGCATTGCAGCGTGCTCCCTTTGAAAATATCAGGGAGATATCGTTGCCTATGCTGTCGAAGAAGGTTGCTTTTCTTGTGGCGATCACTTCTGCTCGCAGAGTGTCGGAGCTGGCGGCGTTGTCTTGCCGCTCCCCTTACTTGATAATTCACAGGGATAAGGTGGTTTTGCGACCACCCCCATCCTTCCTTCCCAAGGTGATCTCTGATTATCACCTTAATGAGGACATTGTCCTGCCTTCGCTTTGTACGAAGCCTAAACATCCAAAGGAGATTGCCTTGCATTCCTTGGATGTTGTCAGGGCGATCAGGGTTTACCTGTCGTCTACGGAGTCCTTTCGGAAGACGGATTCCCTCTTTGTCCTTCCTGAGGGACCTCGGAAGGGCATGGCTGCGTCCGCAGCGACCATTGCCAAATGGATCAGACAGACCATTGAACAGGCTTACGCCTTGAAGGAACGGGTTCCGCCCTTCCCTGTTAAGGCGCACTCTACCAGGTCCTTGAGTACTTCCTGGGCCTATTGGCATCGGGCCTCGGTGGCCCAGGTGTGCAAGGCGGCGAGGTCGTCGGTGCACATCTTTTCCAAGTTCTACAAAGTAGACTTTCTGGCATCAGCTGATGCTTCTTTTGGCCGCAAAGTTCTCAGTGCGGCTGTGCCATGATGGACCCTTGATTTTTTTCTCTGGGTCCCTGGCTGTTGGCATTTGCTTTCCTGGGCTGTTGCTCCTGTTGAGCTTTGTTTTTTTGCTGTTGCCCAGTTGGTTCTTTCAGTGCATGTAAGATTCCTTTCTCTGATGTGGGTACTGCGTTGCCTTTTCTACGGTTGCGTCTCCCACCCCTCATGTCTATACTGCTTTGGGACATCCCAATTGTGATGACTTAGAGGAGGCGGCGACTGTCGGAGGACGTAAGAGAAAACGGAATTTTTGTAAAATCTTACCTGTAAAATTCCTTTCTCTGAGTCCTCCGACAGTCGCCGCCCCCACCCCTCTTTTTGGGGTTCTTATTACCTACTGCTATGCTACCAAACTGAGTTGGTAGTGGTGATGTAGGGGGGGTATTGACCAGATGGGATAGCCCCCGTGGGTGTGTACATGCTAATGCCTTTTGTCTTTTGACTAAGTCTATATGCCTAGCTATTCCTACGGATAGGTGGACAATACCCAATTGTGAGGACTTAGAGGAGGCGGCGACTGTCGAAGGACTCAGAGAAAGGAATTTTACAGGTAAGATTTTACAAAAATTCCGTTTTTTCGCAGTTCAATACCTTCCCTTGTGGGTATCTCGCACAGACCTGGTGGGTTGGGGCTTTACACACCGTGTGTATAGTATATCGGACAAACCAACTGCTGGTTGTCAGGTAAAATCAATCTGTCAGATGGAATTAAGCCGTCTGATCGCTTCCAAACACCCCTGGTAATGCTGCATTAGATTAATTAAAGCACAGGTGAGATGTCGTATTAAAGAGAACCTGTCATCAAAAAATCACCACATACGGGACTTCTTGTCCCCTGTGTGATAGAAAAAAAGTAAATTGGTTTTCTCTTACGTCCTTTGACAGTTGCCGCCCACTCATTCAGTCTTCACCAATGGGTATTGACCTCTTATCCATAGGAGCAAGCTAGGCATAAAACTTGTTAAAAACAAAGCAATTTACATAGACACACCTGTAGGGGGCTGTCCCACTGGTCCAATACCCCCCTGCTATCAGCATTCCCAACCCAGTTTGTCTTCTTCCTAGTTAGGAGTAAGATAGGCTATCCCTGTGCTGGGGCTACAGTCTCAGCCTTCTTCTATTTCATTACTTTTAATTTATGCTAAGTCTTTTCTTGCACTAGTTTTTTATTTGTTCCTGCGCTTAGTTAGTTGGATCTTCGGAAGACTACGGCGTTTGCGGAGCTGGGAGTCGGACTGGTCATCCTGGTGTTCCAGGACAGAGGACCTTATGGAATCCCAGCCCGCCATTGAGTGTTTAGCAGGCTATGCGTACGCCCTGGCCTCGCAAACGACCTGTCCCTGTCTTCAGGGACGAAAGCCTGCGAGGTGGCCACTTCGCTTGGACGCCTCAACCACGGTTCCGTGCGTTGCTAGAGTCCTGCTTGGCTGACTGCACCCCCGCCACCAGGGGTGGGAGGCTTCCCATCGTAGAGCGGCACCCACGTCATCTTGGTACGGTAAGTACATTCTGTGTGGGGCCTCTGTCTGGGGATGGCAGTCTGCTAGGTCTGTGTTCTCCCCTCATGTCTGTGTGTCTGGGGCTCACATTCCTCCCGGTCCCTGCGGGGGCTCTACCATGTCCAGGACGTTTTGTGGGGGGTTGCTGGGGTCCCTAACCCTTATGACACTATTACTGTGTTTTTAACTGGGGTGCAGACATGTGTGGGCGGCCCGCAGCGGTGAGAAACCGCGGGGCCGCCATTTTGGGTATGGGCGGCTGCTCTGGCTTCACTAAGGGCACTTAAGTAGCCATTTTAATTAGTAGTGTATCGCACCCTTCGGGCGCCATCTTATGTGTGGCAATTTGCCTTATACATGTGTTCAGCGGCCATTTTCCCGGAGCCTCCCATTGAATCCTATGGGCAACCATTTTCCCTTGGTCCGAGTCCTGTTTAGCTTCTAGCTGTGTGACATCACTTCCTTTCCTCATGCAGAGAGATCGTCAGCAAGCGTGGTAACACTCCTGGGGGTCTTTTATTGCTGTTTTTTGGGGGATATCTCCTGGCTATCAGTTTTATTCCTGTCTGTGGGATGTTTCAGTATAGTCCCTATTGCGGTATATTGTGGTGGGATCGCCGCTGTTGCTATTTAAAGGGCCAGCACCATGAAAGTATTTATGGAGTCCCAGGACAGCAAATTTCCCCCAGCTTTGGTGGATGATTCAGGTACGTCTGAATCATCTGCGATTACTGCTGCACTTGCGACATTGGCGTCCAAAGTGGATCTATTGATGTCTGAACGGGATTCTAGAAAAAGGCCTAGGTTTTCTCATTCCTCTGATTCAGAGTCTGATATGGTTGCCATAGACAGTGTACCCCCTGACGGGTCTCAGTCCTGCCAGTCAGAAGGGGAGGCGGAGGACAAGGAGGGGGATGATTCCCCCCCTGGGACGGCCAGAAAAACGCGCAGCTATGTCTGCGCTTATTAACGCTGTTAAAGATACACTACATTTAGAGGATGAGCCCAACCCTCCGGGTAAGCGGTCCTCCTTTGGGACCCGTAGAACCCTAAAAGCGGCACAGGTGTTTCCTTGTCCCGCTGAGTTTCACGAGACGGTGAACGAACAATGGTGCAATTTGAAGCGCAATTTTGTAGTACCAAAACGGTTTCAACTACGTTATCCCTTTGCGTCTCCAAGGATTTGTGCTGGTCCGTGGCCCCTAAGGTGGATCACACGGTGTCCAGGTTAAACAAGGCCACTCTTGTGCCCACGGAGGATTCTCCGGTGTTCAGGGATCCCACGGATAGAATCTCTTGCTCGCCACTCCTATATGGTGGTGGGCTCCTTGCTGAAACCTAGTTTCGCCTCCATCATGGTGTCTCAGGCTGTGGTAGATTGGGCCAAGGTGCTCAGACGCACTCTTGTGGCTGATTCCGCTCCTTCTACCACTTTGGAGATGGTAGACCAGATTATTCAGGCCGTTCTGTACCTGTGTGACGCGGCCTTAGATGAGGCCCCTTTAGCCGCACGCCTATCTGCGGTCGCGGTTCTTACCCGTCGTTTGGTGTGTCTGAAGAGCTGGTCGGCTGACCAGACTTCCAGGAAGATGGTGTCTGACATCCCTTATGCGGGGACTCGCCTTTTTGGGAACTCCCTGGACAAATTGGTTAAAGGGGTCACTGGGGGCAAGAGCACGCTGCTGCCTCAGAATCCCATAGGTAAGTTTTTCCGTGGTAAGCGGGACCCTTCCTTTAAGCCAAATCAGGGGTCCTTTCGTGTTTTCAAAGCACAGGACAAGGGGAAACCCTTCCAAGGCCATGGTGGCCAGAGGAAGCCTTGGGCGGGCAAGTCAAAAGCCACCGGCGCGGTGGCTCAGTCTGCCTCGACCGGAAGGGACGCCATCACCCATTCCAAGGGTGGGGGGACGTCTGCGCGGTTTTCTCAAGGAAATCATTCGATCAGGTTACAAGATTGAATTCCTTTCGCGGCCAGCGGACAGGTTCTTTCCCTCAAATCTTAATTTGACCCCAGATCGTTTGCAAGATCTTCATCGGGCGGTTCAGGATCTCCTCGCCCAGGGGGTTATCGTCCCGGTGCCGCATCGGGACAGATTTCGGGGGTTTTATTCCAATCTGTTCACTGTGCCCAGAAAGGAGGGCAAGGTACGTCCGATTCCGGACTTAAAAGCTCTGAACCGCTTTGTGCGGGTTCAAAAATTTTGCATGGAATCCCTCTGTTCGGTCGTAGCCTCCCTGAGCCCGGGAGATTTCCTGGCTTCCATCGACATCAAGGATGCGTATTTACACATCCCCATATTCGAGGGTCATCAGAGGTACCTCCGGTTCGCAATCGCGGAGGAACACTATCAGTTTGTGGCGTTACCTTTCGGTCTCGCTTTGGCTCCGAGGGTGTTTACCAAGGTGCTGACTCCTGTTTTGGCCCTGTTACGGGCGCAGGGAGTTGCGGTCTTGGGATAATTGGACGATCTCTTGTTAAAATCGAGTGCAAGCCCGAGTCGGTTACGCGATCTGTCGACTAAGGTTCAGACACTCCAAGAGTTCGGGTGGACCCTCAATGTTTAGAAGTCGACATTGTCCCCCTTCTGTTCGCCTCCCTTACCTGGGGATGGTTCTGGACTCCGCCCAAGCGAGTCTTTCTGCCGGAGGACAAGCTCTGGACCCTGCATAACGAAGTCAGGTCGCTCAGGGACAACGATTCCTCGTCACTCAGGACATGCATGCGGTCCCTGGGGTTGGTGTCAGCCTTCATGGCGATACCGTTTGCACAGTTCCACACACGATCTCTCAAAGCGGAGATCCTAGCCAGGTGGGACAGGCTTCCTCAGTCCTTGGAAAAGAGGATATCTTTGAGTCACCAAACCAGAGAGGATCTTCTGTGGTGGCTCCAGTCTCCGGCCATGGCAGAGGGGAAGTCTTTCCGGCCGTTGTTGTGGACGGTGATCTCCACGGACGCCAGCCTGTCGGGCTGGGGTGGCGTTCTGGGCACTTGGTCGGAGGAGGAATCCTCCCTTCCGATCAACATCTTGGAACTGCGAGCGATCAGACTGTGCTTGCTCCATTGGTCGAATCAGCTTCGGGGCCGCCCTGTGCGGGTGCAGACGGACAACCCCACTGCGGTGGCTTACATCAATCACCAAGGGGGCACCAGGAGTGCCCGGGTGGCCCAGGAGGTGACCAAGATTCTGTCTTGGGCCGAGACGCACGTCCCGGCAATTTCGGCAGTTCACATTCCGGGCGTGGAAAATTGGCAGGCCGATTATCTGAGCCGCCAGACCCTGGACCAGGGGGAATGGTCCCTACACCCGGAGGTGTTTCAGATGCTGTGTGCGAGATGGGCATCCCCAGATGTGGATCTGTTCGCGTCCCTGCTAAACAACAAAGTGGGAAGGTTCGTGGCAAGATCGCGCGATCCTCTGGCAGACGCCTTGCACGCGCTGGTGGTGCCTTGGGATCAGTATCTTCTGATCTATGCCTTTCCCCCAATTCAGTTGTTGTCCAGGTTCCTTCGCAGGTTGGTCTCGGAACCGAAGTTGGCGATTCTGGTGGCCCCGGACTGGCCGCGCCGGTCTTGGTACGCGGACATCATGCAACTGGTCGTCGAGCCTCCCTGGCGGCTCCCGTTACGAGACGATCTGCTGTCTCAGGGGTCGATCTTCCATCCTGCTTTACAGTCGCTGGCTTTGACGGCGTGGCTATTGAAAGCCAGGTCCTGAGAGATCGGGTCTCTCGTCGGCGGTCATTCCTACGCTGCTTAAGGCTAGGAAGGCTTCGTCTGGTAAGATCTATTACCGTACCTGGAAGGCTTATTTTGCCTGGTGTGAATCCAGGGGCATCCATCCTCGCTCCTTTTCGGTGGCAAGGGTGCTGGCCATCCTGCAAACTGGTGTGGACCAGCGTCTTGCTCTCACCACGATTAAGGGTCAGTTGTCTGCGCTGGCATTCCTTTTCCAGCGCCCCTTGGCGTCAAACTCTTTGATACGCTCCTTTGTTCAAGGTGTGCGTCATTTGGCTCCTCCTAGGAGAGTGCCTTTACCTCCTTGGGACTTAAATTTGGTCCTGTCCGTTTTGCAACGGCCTCCCTTTGAGAACATCAGGGAGATTCCTCTGCCTGTGCTGTCTCGAAAGGTTGCCTTTCTGGTGGCGATCACATCTGCCCGCAGAGTGTCGGAGTTTGCGGCTCTGTCTTGCCGCTCCCCTTATCTGGTGGTTCATAGGGATAAGGTGGTCTTGCGACCTAACCAATCGTTCCTACCTAGGGTGGTTTCGGATTTTCACCTTAACGAGAATATTGTCTTGCCTTCGCTGTGTGCGAATCCTAAGCATCCTAAGGAGTTTTCTTTGCATTCCTTGGATCAGGGCGATCAGGGTGTACCTGGCGTCTACTGAATCCTTCAGGAAGTCGGATTCTCTCTTCATCCTTCCCGAAGGCCCTCGGAAGGGTATGGCTGCGTCTGCGGCGACCATTTCAAAATGGATCAGACAGGCGATTGTACAGGCCTATTCAATTAGAGAACGGGTGCCGCCCTTCTCTGTCAAGGCGCACTCTACCAGAGCGATGAGTGCGTCATGGGCTTTCCGACGACAGGCTCAGGTGTGCAAGGCAGCGACTTGGTCGTCTGTGCACACCTTTTCCAAATTCTACAAACTTGACGTTTTGGCATCAGCAGATGCCTCCTTTGGCCGCAAAGTTCTGTGTGCGGCAGTGCCTTGAGGGGGACATGGCGTTGGTCGGTCCCTGTCTGTTGGGGTTCTTTTTTCCCCTTTGTTTATTTGCTTTCCTGGGTTGTTTGCTCCTGTTGAGCTTTTCTGTTACCCAGAGTTTTTACCTTTCTGTTCAGATAAGGTTCCTTTCTCTGACCTGGGTGCTGTGTTGCCTTGTGACGGTTGCGCTTCCCACCCCTCATGTCTACACTGCTTTGGGACATCCCATTGGTGAAGACTGAATGAGTGGGCGGCGACTGTCAGAGGACGTAAGAGAAAACTGAATTTTGGTAAAATCTTACCGTAAAATTCCTTTCTCTGAGTCCTCTGACAGTCGCCGCCCCCGCCCCTCTTGTGGGGTTCTTTTGGAGTTTAAATGCTTGCTACCAAACTGAGTTGGGAATGCTGATAGCAGGGGGGTATTAGACCAGTGGGACAGCCCCCTACAGGTGTCTATGTAAATTGCTTTGTTTTTAACAAGACTTATGCCTACCTTGCTCCTATGGATAAGCGGTCAATACCCATTGGTTAAGACTGAATGAGTGGGCGGCGACTGTCAGAGGACTAGGAGAAAGGAATTTTACGGTAAGATTATACAAAAATTCCGTTTTTTTAATGGTAAAATTTAAGTTACACCCAAGCACATAAAATCCCCCAAATATTGAGCCAATCCCCACATGCTTTCAGAAAATATTTGATGTTTTTGGGGGTTTATGCAATCTTCAAGGCTAAAATGATTCTTCAAACATGCAAAAACCGCTCTAAAAGCCAAAGGATTAAACATTTGATATGTTTTCTATTGTGAATAAAATATGGGTTTTTAGATGGGACCTACAAATTATTGCATTCTGTTCTTATGTAGATTTTTACACAGAATCTTAACTTTTTTGGAATTGGGGTGGCCTTAAAGAATTAAAAAAATGTCTCCTTTGCGTTGCACACACCCTCAAATAACATGTGAAAAGCGTTGGCACATGTTGAGTATCTAACCTCATCTTTTATATAGTACTAATTGCCCATCATTTTATTCTATAGGGAAAACCTGGAAGAAATCCCTGAGGGGATATTTCCATGAAGAGCGGGGAAGAAGGATGTTTAAGATGCCTAAAAGTGTCAAGACCCATAATGAATTTGTAAAGCAAATAAAAATATAAAGAGTAAAAAAAAAGTTTTGCCTTGATTTCAAAGATTTCATAAAAGCTGGTATATGGAATTTAAAAATAATCACAGGGATATAACATACATTGTATAAGAAAAAACACAACAGTACAGAAAGGAGCATGTACCACATGTAACGTGATGCACAATAAGGAGAGTAACTTTGTGTGGGGACCCTGAACTCCTACGTGTTTCAACTTGAAAAAGTCTTCCTCGGGGGGTATATTGGTCCACAGCTTGCGAAACAAATCTATATGTATAATAAAAAAGCTGGTAAATGGTATGCATATATGTTACATAACATAAATACATTTGAAACCTATATAAATATATGTAGAGCGCTTACATAAACATGTGATCCACTCCCCACTGTTACAAATTTTGACTGATATGTGCGACATAGGCTGTGTAGTCTCGGCGACCCAGGGTTGCACCAGGACAGCGGCCCTAACCCAGGAACCTCAAGGGGCGAGGCCCCTTTCAAATTCTATATACCAGATTTGATGAAATCTTTGAAATAAAGGCAAAACTTTTTTACTCTTTATATTTTTATTTGCTTTACATTAAATTCATTACGGGTCTAGACCCTTTTAGGCATCTTAAACATCCTCCTTCCCCGCTCTTCATGGAAAGATCTTCCTGGTTTTCTATATTGTTCTGGGATGGATGCCTCCAGTTCAGTGTTTCTCAACTCCGGTCCTTTAGGGCACACTAACAGGCCAGATTTTAAGTATTACCTTGGAGAGATGAAGACTAGAATACTGCGATCACTGAGCAGCAAATTATAACACATGTGATGTATTTTTGGTTTTCTTGCAAACCTGGCCTGTTAGTGTGCCCTGAGGACTGGAGTTGAGAAACACTGCTCTAGTTTATAGTGTGGGTAGAAGTGAGCAATTTTTCATTTTTATTCTATAGGCCATCTGTTAAAAAAAAAATATATATATATATATATATACACACAGTATCTCACAAATGTGAGTACACCCCTAATATTTTTCAATATTTTAGTATAGCTTTTCATGTGACAACACTGAAGAAATTACACTTTGCTACAATGTAAAGTAGTTAGTGTACAGCTTGTATAACAGTGTAAATTTGTCTTCCCTTAAAAATAACTCAACACAGCCATTAATGTCTAAACCACTGGCAACAAAAGTGAGCCCACCCCTAAGTGAAAATGTGCAAATTGGGCCCAATTAGCCATTTTCCCTCCCTGGTGTCATGTGACTCTTTAGTGTTACACGGTCTCAGGTGTGAATGGGGAGCAGGTGTGTTCAATTTGGTGTTATCGCTCTCACTCTCTCATACTGGTCACTGGAAGTTTAACATGGCACCTCATGGCAAAGAACTCTGAGGATCTGAAAAAAAAAGAATTGTTGCTCTACAAAAAGATGGCCTAGGCTATAAGAAGATTGCCAAGACCCTGAAACTGAGCTGCAGCACGGTGGCCAAGACCATACAGCGATTTAACAGGACAGGTTCCACTCAGAACAGGCCTCGCTATGGTCGACCAAAAAAAGTTGAGTGCATATGCTCAGCGTCATTGGCTGTGGGAAATAGACGAATGAGTGCTGCCAGTATTGCTGCAGAGGTTTAAGGGGTGGGGGGGTCAGCCTGTCAGTGCTCAGACCATACACTGCATCAAATTGATCTGCATGGCTGTCGTCCCAGAAGGAATTCTTCTAAAGATGATGCACAAGAAAGCCCGCAAACAGTTTGCTGAAGACAATCAGACTAAGGGCATGGATTACTGGAACCATGTCCTGTGGTCTGATGAGGCCAAGAAACATATTTCTCTTACGTCCTCTGACAGTTGCCGCCCGATGGTATTAGCCTTCACTAATGGGTAATGGCGCACTCTGCAGGAGCAGGCTAGGCAGATAATTGATTATCAGGTTACTACAAAAAAACTTTTGTACCTCAGCACGCCACTAGGGCGCCATCCCTCAGTGATTACCGAAACACAATCTTATATTACCTCAGTTTGAAGCTGCCTAGCGTCAGGAGCAGAGCTTTAGGTCTTTCCTGCTGAGACCTAGTGTCTTGGCTTCATTTTATTTTGTTTTCTTAATTTGTGTTTTTCTTTACACAGTAGATTTTTATTTTTTCTCTCACTAGTTAGTCAGAGATTCCATTCCTGGAGGACTACAAGTGACTGCATAGCTGGGCCTCGGACTGGGTATCATAGACCTTATGGAGTCCCAGCCTGCCAACAAGTATCGCAGGTTACTGGTACGCCCAGGCCTCGCAACGGCAGTGCCCCTCCATATGGGGACGAGCCTACGGAGCTGCGCTGAGAATATCTCAACCCAGATCTCCCGCTTGTTGCCAGCGTCCCTCCATGGCTGACGGCACCCCCACTTGAGGTGGGAGGTCTCCCCTATCTGAGCGGTGCCCGCTGCTGGACTGGTGAGTACTGAACCCCCTTGTCCCTGGGGACGTTTGGGGGGTTGTGGGCCCACTCTTAGGGGATAGCAGGGCTGGTGGTCTCTGTAGGATCCCTCTTCTGGCTGGGTTGTGGTTCTCCCTCCCTCCCTGCCCCCGCTGGGGGCGCTGTATGGGGATGCATGTGGGGGTCTCCCTGGGGTCCCTGCTGTTAGACAGAAATGTGTTTTGCGCACTTTTTTTGCAGCCGTTTTGAGCGGCCGTCACGTTTTTGTGGTATGCAGATTCTAAGCTCTGTGTAAAACAGCAGCCATGTGAGAATTCTGCTCAGGCTCCCGGTCGGGCGCCATCTTGGATGCGGGCAACATGCCTAGTAAGGGCAAGCGGCCATTTTCCCTGTTATTTTTGTCATAGACATTCAATAGGCACCTTTTCTCTGGGCTCGAGGGCTGGCCTCTAGCGATGTGAGGTCACTTCCTCCTTCTCCACAGTTTTATCCTGTGTAAAAATATGCTGACAGGCTGGGGAATTTTGTTAATCCCTCTGTCATTTTTCATCCAAAACGTTTTTTATTTGTGGCTAGTGTGTTTTCAGAGGGGGCTCTTTCTGTTAGTTCAGATTGCGGGGGCGTGTGGAAGCGCTTGCCCGCCACATTTATCTAGTGGTGGGTTCCCTGTTGAAACCTGTGTTTTGCCTCAGTGATGGCCTCTCAGGCGCTCATGTCATGGTGCAAGGGGTTTTGCAGCAGGATCAGCTCATCCACACTGCAATGTTCCTGTGCGACGCGACCTTGGACGTGGCTCCGTTGGTCACCTGGTTGTGGGCGGTGGGAATTGCGATCCACCGCATTACCTGGTTAAAGCGCTGGTCATTTGACCACGCGTCCAAAAAGACGGTGTCTGAGGTCCCCCGTGAGGGGCGTTGTCTTTTTGGGGTAACTCTAGATGAGTTGATTAAGGGGCTCACTGGAGGTAAGAGTACTCGTCTGCCCCAGGTCACCAAGGGTGAGCCCGCCCCGCACGCAGAGGGGGCCCTCCTTCAAGACTCAACATAATTGCCTTTGGGACGCAGGAGAAGGGTAAACCCTTCCGACTTCCCGGTGGCCACGAGGAGCCGTGGTCGGGTAAGCCAAACGCCGGTCAGTCTGGTTCGGCGGCCTATTCCACCTCTCCCTAAAGGGAAGCTTACACCATTGTCGGGGTAGGGGGACGTATGCTTTCCTTTCAGGAACCCTGGTTGTCCAGCATTTAGGACAGGTGGGTTAACGAACTGATTAGTTCAGGGTACTAGATCGAGTTTCGATCTCACCCTGCAGACAGGTTCCTTCCGTCCATTCTCCAGCTGTCCCCTGATCGTCTCTGAGGTCTCATAGGGGCTGTGCAGGATATGCTTGCACACAGAGTCATTGTACCTCGTTTTGCGGTTTTTACTCCAACCTGTTCACGGTGCCCAGAAAAGAGGGCACGGTGCGTCCGATTCTGAACTTGTAGTCCCTGAACTGCTTTGTGTGGGTAGTTCAGGATGGGATCCATCCGGTCGGTGATGGCCTCGTTGAGGCCTGGGGACTAGGTAGTTAAGGATGGGGTCCATCCGGTCGGTGATGGCCTCGTTGAGGCCTGGGGACTTACTGGCATCCATCGCCTTGCAGGATGCGTATCTCCACATCCCTGTTTTCGAGGGTCATCAGAGATATCTCCGCTTCGCGGTGGCTGGGGAGCATCACCAGTTTTTGGCGTTGCCTTCCGGTCTCTCTTCGGCTCCCAGTGTTTTCACCAAGGTGTTGGCTCCGGTTCTAGCTTTACGGCGTTTACGGGGCATTGCGGTCCTTGGTTACCTGGACAAACTCGTGTGTGACCTTGGCGAACGATCTGGCTGTGACGGTTCAGACCCTTCAGGAGTTCGGGTGGTCCATCAATTTTCAGAAGTCTACACTGACTCCCTCTACTCGTCTCCAGTACCTAGGAATGGTCCTGGACTTTGCTCAATCTCGGGTCTTCCTTTCCAGAGGACAAAATCGGGACTATGCAGGAGAAGATCAGAGCTCTCAGGAACGACAATCTTTCCTCTTTGCGGACCTGCCTGCGGGTTCTGGGCCTGATGGTCTGGGCCATCGAAGCAGTTCCGTTTGCTCATTTTCACACCAGGTCTCTGCCAGCAGAGATCCTGGACAGGTGGGACAGGACACCTCAGTCCTTGGAAAGGAGTATTTCCTTGAGTCATCCGGTGTGGTCGGATCTCTGGCCGCAGTTCTTGACACAGGGTCGGTCCTTCTGACCTCTATTATGGTCGATTGTCACCAGGGATGCCAGCCTGTTGGGCTGGGGAGGAATTCTGGGCACGCTTTGCGCCCAGGGGACCTGGTCGGCAGGGGAGACTTTGCTACCAATCAACGTCTTGGAGCTCCGAACGATCTTTGTCTGTTCCGGTGGTCATCTCAGCTTCAGTGTTGTCCTGTGCGGGTACAAACAGACAATGCCACGGCTGTGGCTTATATCAATCACCATGGGGACACAAGGAGTGCCCCGGCGGCCAAGGAAGTTGCAGAGATTCTGTCCTGGGCCGGATCGCAGGTACCTCCGTTCTCATTCCGGGTATGGAACTCTGGCAGGCAGGCTATCTACGTCGCCAGATTTTGGACCGAGGGGAATGGTCCCTACACCTGGAGGTGGTTCACCTCCTGTGCGCCCGGTAGTGGACCCCAGGCGTAGATTTGTTTGCGTCCCGTCTCCACAAAGTGGTGGTAAGGTTCGTGGCCAGGGCTCGCGATCCTCTGGCAGACGCCGCGGACACGTTGGTGGTGCCTTGATACCGCTATCGTCTACTGTATGCCTTTCCTCCGATTCAACTATTATCCAGGTTCTTCCGCAGGTTGGCGTCGGAATGGATGTCAGTCATTCTGGTGGCCCCCGGGCGGGCCTCGACTGTCCTGGTATGCGGACGTCGTTCAGATGGTCGTCGAACCTCGATGGCGGCTTCCGCTGCGAGACGATATTCTGTCTCCAGGACCATTCTGCTTTAGTTTCTGGCTTTGTCGGCATGGCTGTTGAAAGCCAGATCCTGAGGGATAGAGGTCATCCTTACCTGGTAAAAGGCTCACAAAGCCACTAAAGGGAAGTTTTTTTCACCGCACCTGGACAGCGTATATCGCTTGGTGCGAAGTGCATGGTTTTCACCCTCGTTCCTTCTCGGTGGCAAAGGTTTTGGCCTTCCTGCAGAAGGGCGTGGATCAGCATCTGGTGCTGACTAAGGTCAAGGGTCAGTTGTCGGCCTTGGCCGTTTGTTTCAACAAACTTTGGCATCGCTTTCTTAGGTCCGCACCTTCATTCAAGAGGTGCGGTGTAACGGATCCTATAGTCTCTATAGTAGAGATTTGTGCAGCTTCTCCCGAATTCCCAGTGAAAATACCATCAAGAAGTGAAAATAGCTCCCCAATCCCCCAAACATGAGTCCAGACTTCATGAAGGGGTAAAACTAACTCTTTATTAAACTGACACACAGTCCATTTATACACACATGGACACATCCCCCTTCTCATCAAATTACTACACACTGGTCAGGGGTTGAATGATTACTTTATCACATGTAAATGAAATTGTATACAGGAACTGAACTAATTATCTAGGAAATAACGACCACAAACATTATTCTTAACCGATGACAATGACTCAATTAACCTGAGCCAATTTCCTGGAAGACGGCCGTCCTCGAGCTCATGAAATACAATACACATTATCAAACAGAGGGGTAAATCAGCATATTTAATGATGTCTGGAAGACAGAGGGTTGAGCTGATGACATTAGCATCTGTCACAAGAAGTACACATTTAAGCATTGCAATTTGGGACAAAATCTTTACACCTCTGGAGAGACATTGTTGACAACTATCCCTCTCCCTTACAGGCAAACCTTCCATTTTGTCACGTGCGGCATTTGGCTCACCCCGAGGGGAGCTCTCTTGCTTCCATGGGACCTGAATTTGGTTTTTGTAAGGGTTACAATAATCCTCTCTTCGAGAATATCAGGGAGATGTCTCTGTCTGTGTTGTCACAGAAAGTTGCTTTTCTGGTGGCCATCACGTCGGCTCACAGAGTGTCTGAATTGGCAGCCTTGTCCTGCCATTCTCCTTATCTGGTACTTCATAGAGATAAGGTGGTTCTGCGACCGAGTCAATCTTTTCTTCTCAACGTGGTTTCTTCATTCCACCTCAATGAGGATATCGTGTTGCCTTCGTTGTGTGCACGACCCAAGCATCCTAAGGAGTTTGCCTTGCATTCTCTGGATGTGGTCCGGGCAGTCAAGGTCTACCGGTCCGCCACGGACTCGATTCAGCAATCTGATTCTCTATTTGTTCTTCCTGGGGGACCTCGGAAGGGATCGGCCGCCTCCGCGGCAACCATTTCTAAGTGGATCAGACAGACGATGGTTAAGGCCTATTCCATCAAGGGTCAGGTTCCTCCTTTCCCGATAAAAGGCTCATTCTAATTGAGCCATTAGTGCCTCTTTTTCGCCATCAGGCGTCTGTGGCTCAGGTGTGCAAGGCGGTGACCTGGTCGTCTGTGCACCCTTTCACTAAGTTTTACAAACTTGACATTTTGGCATCTTCGGATGCTTCCTTTGGCCGCAAAGTTTTGAGTGCGGCAGTTGTTTAAGGGGACATTATTTTTCTGTCCCTCCTTATGGGGTGTTTGTTCTGGGTTTGTTCCAGTTTTTTCCTGTGGGGTTCAAGTTGTTACTAGCCCGGTTATTTGCGTTACCTTCTACATTGGTTGCGTTGCTTTCCCACACCTCATACCTGCACTGCATTGGGACGTCCCATTAGTGAAGGCTCATACCATTGGGCGGCGACTGTCAGAGGACGTAAGAGAAAATAGAATTTTTGTGAGAACTTACCATAAAATTCTTTTCTCGGAGTCCTCTGACGGTCGCCGCCCCCACCCCTCTGGTTTTTGGATCTGGGGGTTTTTTCCTTCCGGTACTGCTTGCTACAAACTGAGGTAATATCAGATTGGGTTCTGGTAATGGCTGAGGGATGGCCCCCTAGTGGCGTGCTGAGGTACAAAAGTTTTTTTTGTATTAACCTGATAATTATCTGCCTAACCTGCTCCTGCAGAGTGCGCCATTACCCATTAGTGAAGGCTAATACCAACGGTAAGTTCTTACAAAAATTCTATTTTGGTTCAGATGGTGTCAAGCGTGTGTGGCGGCAACCAGGTGAGGAGGGCAAAGACAAGTGTGTCTTGCCTACAGTCAAGCACGTTGGTTGGAATGTCATGGTCTGTGGCTGCATGAGTGCTGCCGGCACTGGGGAGCTACAGTTCATTGAGGGAACCATGAATGCCAACATTTACTGTGACATACTGAAGCAGAGCATGATCCCCTCCCTTCGCAGATTTGGCCCTAGGGCAGTATTCCAACATAACAACCCCAAACACACCTCCAAGACAATCATTGCCTTGCTAAAGAAGCTCATGGTTAAGGTGATGGACTGGCCAAGCATGTCTCCAGACCTAAACCCTATTGAGCATCTGTGGAGCATCCTTAAACGGAAGGTGGAGGAGCGCAAGGTCTCTAACATCCACCAGCTCCATGATGTTGTCACTGAGAAGTGAAGGAGGACTCCAGTGGAAACCTGTGAAGCTCTGGTGAACTACATGTCCAAGAGGGTTAAGGCAGTGCTGGAAAATAATGGTGGCCACGCCAAATATTGACACTTTGGGCCCAATTTGGACATGTTCACTTAGGGGTATACTCACAGTTTAGACATTAATGGCTGTGTGTTGAGTTATTGAGGGGACAGCAAATTTACACTGTTATACAAGCTGTACACTCACTACTTTACATTACAGCAAAGTGTTATTTCTCTGTCGCTCATTGACAGACGCAGTCCTCTTTGATTAATATCAGTAGGGTTATACTGCCCCCTACAGGAGTAGGACACTAGGCAGGAAAAACGTTCTGGCCACACCTTAGGGGCAGTCCCAGAGGGTATATCCTCTCTCTCCCTGCTACAGGATGTCAGTTTTTTTCTGCCTAGTCAGGAGTAAGGACCTAAGTTCCTTGCTAGGATCTCTGGTCCAGGCAAGCTTTTTTACATAAATCTTTTTTAGTTAGCTTTTTCTCTCCAGTTTTTGTTCCTGTGAGATCTTCAAGCAATTATGCTGGAGCTGGGCGACGGGCTGGATGTTGAGATCCAGTGGTCACCCCAGCCGGCCTACGAGCGCGTGCAGGCCCTAGCTCCGCGCTGGGTCGGCCGCGACATAGTCCCACTGGACGGGGACTGGCCCCACGAGTTAAACGTCTCGCCAGGTCGCCTACGACCAGTCGGAAACTGAGTCGCGGCGTCCGTATTGGTCGACAGCCCCCCCACCTCGGTGGAGAGGGGTTCTGTTAGGAGTGGGTGCCCGCCTGTTCCGGTATGGTGAGTAGAATGTTCCCCCTGTCGGGTTTTGGGAATAGATGCGGGCCCCTCTGTGGATGGTCGGACCCTCATGATCCCGGGTTCCCCTCTATCCTGTGACACACTTCACATATCTCCCCCTTGCTAGTGTGAGTTGGTGAGTAAGGTATACCACTCCAGGAGGCTTGGTTTGGGAGCTGACAATCTATATGAGGCTGTCGCTGCAAGGAAAGCCTGCATTGTAAAAGGACTAAGGAATCCATGACTGATGTCGGTCAAGAATGGAGACAGGGTGCCGCTGCCGTTACTGTTGAAACAGTCGTGCAGAGGGATGATACTATCAGGCACCTACCTATCGCACGGGAGTCGTCTAATAGCGATGCAGCCGACGGAGCCGCCAGCCTTCCGTGGGCCGCCATCTTTCCGTGGGCCGCCATTTTGGCGTAGCCTAATGTCTCCTGTATGGCGGCGGCCATCTTGGATACACCCAGCTGCCTCGAGGAGCAGCGGTGGGAGTGCCGGAAGACGTGTAAAGGGGCGGAGCCGCCTCCTTTACCTGGGTAAATCGATCCATAAGCCTTCCTGTTCTGTAAGGACAGCGCTGAGAACAGTTCGGTAGAAGCTTCTGTGCATCAGGTGGTGAGCCCTTGGGGTCTCTCTCTCTGTGGGGGTCCGAAGCAGGTGGCACTGAGGGGCGCTGTTGCGCTGGGGGATTACATACAAAAAAAAAAAGTTTTCTCTTACGTCCTCCGACAGTCGCCGCCTCTTCATATTCGTCACAATGGGGTAATTGACCTTTGCTCCGTAGGAGTAGCTAGGCAACAGAATATGTCAATGTTAAAGCTTTTAACATATCCCACCCCCAGGGGGTGGTCCCCTCAGTCAATACCCTCCTACTTCCTGTAACCATACCTCAGTTTCATTGTCTAGCTTTCAGGAGTTAGCTGGCTGTTTCTGTGCTGGGGCATTTTGTCTCAGCCTTTATCTTCTTTTTGATTTTATTTGAGTTTTTTTTTCTCTCTCTTTACTTAGCTGTTACTTTTGTCAGCATTAGTTCTTCTGATGAAGAGGATCGTGCGGGCTGGGTCTCGGGCTGGCCCCCCTGGTCGCAGTTTGTGGGCCAGTGGCTTCCCAGCCTGCCATCGAGCGTTCAGTCAGGTATTTTTCCTGGCATATGTGAACGACCCATCCCTGTTCACTGCAGGGATGCTGTGGTGAGGTGGCTACCTCACAGGACGCCATGCGGTTTCGCACCGCAGTTCTACTGCGTCCTGGCTGCGACTCTCCCTGTCCCATGTGCAGTGGCTTGATCGCTTGTGCGGGTTCCCCACGCCATTCAGAAGGTAAGTGTACTCTGTGTGGGGACCTGTCTGTTTAGTGGGTGTCAGTCTGGGACTGTGTAACCCTGCATGTCTGTTCACACTATTGGGCTCCCTGTCTGGTTTGATGCTGCTGTGGGCTGCAAGGAGGGGGGCTGTTATACACTGTTCTGTGTTACAAACTGTGATTCTCTGTGTGACATGCTGTATGTTGTAGGGCATGCTGTGGATCATGTTTTGTGCAACATGCGGCGGCCGCTGCTGCGGTCCGCCATTTTATTAATAGCTGCAGGCATATGAGGGCCATTTCTGTGTGCTGGGAGCGGCGTTTTTGGCGCCAAGCGCCGCCATTTTGGCGGCGATCTCTCGGGCCACATGTCAGCGCTGCATGCTCTGCCTTTGCAAGTCCCTCACCGGCGGCCATGTTTGTGGAGCCTTCCATAGGCTTTATAGGAGCGGTCTGTGTTACATCGCTTCCTTTCCCTGAGAACAGCGATCGGTGCAGCAGCTTGAGTGGTCTCTCCAGGTTTTATCTTCCTTATTCTTGTATTCCTTGCCTATGTTTTTGTGATTCTCCCTGTGGGGGTCGGGGTGTGAGGTGGGCTCCGCTCGCCGCGATCTTAAAGAGGCAGTACTCCTTTTTTTTCTACACACTTTTGGGGGCATGGATTCTCAGAAAAGCAAATTTCCCCCCACTTTAGTGGGGGGCCAAGGGACTGCTGCTGCTCCCCCCGCGGGGGGTGATTTGGCTACTGTCGTGGCTTACTTTGCTGCTCAGGTGCAGATGCTTGTGGCTGCTCAATCCACAAAACGGCCCAGAGTTTCAATTTCCTCTGATTCAGAGGGCGATGGTGATGGGGCTGCTATGGCGGGGGTCACCTTATCGGGGTCCCGCTCGTCCCTGGACCTTGTGGGGTCTGAAGGGGAGGCAGAAGTTGAAGGGGTTGATAATTCCCCCCCCTGGCTCGTCTGAAGAGCTTGCACTCATGGATGAATTGGTTGCTTCTATCAAACAAAAACTGCATTTGCAGGATGAACCATGTCCTCCTGCCGTCCTGGCCTCTTATGGGACGCAGCGGAGACACAAATCATCGCAGGTTTTTCCTTGCACTGAGGATTTTCAGCGCGCTGTTAGGGAACAATGGCTCAATATACGGAAGCTTTTTGCTGTGCCAATTAGGTTCAAGCTACGTTATCCTTTCACACCCGCTACTGATGAACGTTGGTGTGTGCCACCTCCGGTGGATCACGCGGTGGCAGTTTTGAATAAATCGACTGCGATTCCGGCGGAGGATACCCCGGTGTTCCGGGATGCCACGGACAGGAGGCTGGAGTCTCTTGCACACCATACTTACTCGGTTACCGGTTCCATGCTGAAAGCTATTTTTGCTTCACTTATGGCAGCTCAGGCTGTCGCGGATTGGACGCAGGTGCTCAGGCGCGTCCTGGTGGCTGACTCTGCCCCTCTGGCGACGTTGGCTATGATGGATCAAATCCATCAGGGTGTCATGTATTTGTGTGATGCGGACTTAGATATATATAGTCCCTTTGGCTGCACGTGTGCACAGCGTGGCGGTGTTGACACGCCGCCTGATTTGGCTGAAATGTTGGTCTGTGGACCAAGCTTCTCGCAAAATTTTAGCTAATCTACCCTATACGGGATCTCGCCTTTTTGGCGAACCCTTGGATGCGCTGATAAAGGGGATCACGGGGGGTAAGAGCACGCTCTTGCCCCAATCCCACAAGGCTAAGGTTGCTCATAGTACGAAGCATGCTTCTTTAGACCCTCTCAGGGGTCCTTTCGTGCCTTTCGGTCACACTATAAGGGCAAACCCTTCAAAGGTCAAGGCTCCCTAAGGAAGCCGTGGACAGGTGAGCAGAGATCGGGTTTCTCTCCCGGCCGGCGTGCAGATTTTTTCCCTGAAATCTTCAACTGTCTCCGGAGCGTTTGCGGGATCTGCACCTGGCGGTGCGGGACCTGCGGGCTCAGGGAGTGGTGGTTCCGGTGCCTCATCGGGACAGATTTCGGGGGTTCTATTCAGATCTGTTCAATGTGCCCGGGAAAGAGGGCAAGGTACGTCCAATTCTGGACTTAAAAGCTCTGGACCGCTTTGTGCGGGTTCGCAAGTTCCGCATGGAATCCCTGCGGTCGGTGGTGGCTGCCCTGGTTCCGGGGGAATTTGTGACATCCATCGATTTGAAGGATGCGTACCTTCACATCCCCATTTTCGAGGGTCACCAGAGGTATCTTCGATTCGCCATTGCGAAGGATCATTGCCAGTTCGTGGCGTTACCCTTTGGTCTCGCTTCCGCTCCGCGGGTGTTCACCAAGGTGCTTGCACCGGTTCTGGCTTTGTTGAGAGCCCAGGGCATCTCTGTCCTGGGGTATCTGGACGACATTCTGGTTCGGTCTGTGACCAGTCAGGGTCTGGTGAAGGACCTGTCCGTCACGATACAAATTCTACAGGAGTTTGGTTGGACGATCAACCTTCCAAAATCGACGCTGTGCCTGTCGGTTCGTCTTCCCTACCTGGGAATGATCCTGGACTCGGTCCAGGCGAAGGTCTTCCTACCGGACGATAAGCTCAGGACACTTCAGGAAGAAGTCAGGTCCCTCAGGGTCAATCAGTGCTCGTCCTTCCGGACGTGTATGAGGTGTTTGGGATTGATGGTCTCGGGTTTCGAGGCGATTCCCTTCGCCCAATTTCACACGCAGGGTCTCCAAGCGGAGATCCTGTCCAGGTGGGACGGGCGACTGCAATCTCTGGATCTCCAGATTTCGTTATCATACCAGAAGGGATCTTCTGTGGTGGCTACAGTCCCCGGCGGTGTCGGGGGGCAAGTCTTTTCGTCCTTTCTCATGGACGGTGATCACCACGGATGCCAGCCTGTCGGGCTGGGGTGGTGTTCTGGGCGTTCTGTCCGCCCAGGGAACTTAGTCGGAGGAGGAATCCTCCCTTCCGATCAACATTCTGGAATTGCGAGCGATAAATCTCTGCCTTCGACGTTGGACGGTCAGGCTGCAGGGCCGTCCGGTTCGGGTGCAGACGGACAATGCCACGGCGGTGGCATACATCGACCACCACAGGGGCACCAGGAGTGCCCGAGCGGCTCGGGTGGTGGCCGACATTCTGTCTTGGGCCGAGACGCACGTCCCGGCGATAACAGCGGTTCACATTCCAGGGGTGGAGAACTGGCAGGCGGATTATCTGAGTCGCCAGACCTTGGACCAGGGAGAATGGTCCCTCCGCCCGGATGTGGTGCGCGCAGTGGGGTCTTCCGGAGGTAGACCTGTTCGCGTCTCGTCTGAACAACAAGGTGGAAAGGTTTGTGGCAAGGACGCGCGATCCTCAGGCAGACGCGTCAGACGCGTTGGTAACTCCGTGGCATCAGTGTCGGCTGTTGTATGCATTTCCACCGTTTCAACTGCTGTCCAGGTTCCTTCGCAGGTTGACCTCGGAACCGCACACGGTGATTCTAGTGGCACTGGACTGGCCTCGCCGGTCTTGGTACGCAGACCTCGTAAATCTGGCGGTCGACGCTCCGTGGCGTCTGCCTCTTCGAGAAGATCTTCTGTCTCAAGGACCGATTTTTCATCCTGCTTTACAGTCGCTGGCTTTGACAGCCTGGCTGTTGAAACCGAGGTCCTGAAGGATAGGGGTCTATCCCCTGAGGTCATTCACACTTTGATCAACGCGAGGAAGTCTTCCTCGGGGAAAGTCTACTACCGTACTTGGAAGGTCTATTTTGCCTGGTGTGAGTCCAGGGGGTATCCCCCTCGCTCATACTCGGTGTCTAGGGTGTTGCCTTTCCTTCAAACGGGTGTGGACCAGCGTTTGGCGTTGGCTACAATCAAGGGTCAGGTTTCTGCGCTGGCCGTTCTTTTTCTACGCCCTGTGGCGTCTAACCCCTTGGTTAGCACTTTTGTTCAAGGGGTGCGACACCTGGTCCCTCCTAGGGGGGAACCTTTGCCTCCATGGGACTTGCACCTTGTTCTGTCCGTATTGCAACACGCTTCTTTTGAACAGATCAGGAAGATCTCGTTGTCTGTGTTGTCCAAGCAGGTCGCGTTTTTGGTGGCGATCACTTCGGCTCGCAGGGTGTCGGAGCTGGCTGCTTTGTCCTGCAGATCTCCGTATTTGGTCATTCACTTGGATGAGGTGGTCTTACGACCTAACCCTTCTTTTCTTCCGAAGAGGTTCTCGGAATTTCACCTCAATGAGGACATTGTCTTGTCTGGATCAGACAGACCATTGAACAGGCCTATGCTCTGAAGGGGAAAGTTCCCCCCATGCCTGTGAAGGCGCACTCTACCAGGAGTACGTCTTGGGCCTGTCATCATCGGGCTTCTGTGGCCCAGGTGTGTAAGACTGCGACTTGGTCGTCTGTTCGCACCTTCTCGAAGTTCTACAAGGTGGATGTTCAGGCATCGGCAGATGCTTCCTTTTGGCCACAAGGTTCTTAGTACGGCGGTACCTTAGGGTCCCTTGTTTTTGGGCCCTTGGCTGTTTGGGATGTCGTTTATCCCTAGGTTATTTGTTTTTTCCTGGGTTGTTGCTCCTGTTGAGCAAGTTTTTTTTTTTCATGCTACCCAGCTGGTTTCCTTTCTTTGGTAAGGTTCCTTTGTTTCTGCTGTGGAGACTGCGTTGCCTTAGGCGCGGCTGCGTTTCCCACCCCTCATGTTTGTACTGCTTTGGGACGTCCCCATTGTGACGAATATGAAGAGGCGGCGACTGTCGGAGGACGTAAGAGAAAACTGAATTTTTGTAAAATCTTACCTGTAAAATTCCTTTCTCTGAGTCCTCCGACAGTCGCCGCCCCCGCCCCTCTTTTGGGGTTTGGTTATATATTCTACTGCTATTCTACTGAAACTGAGGTATGGTTACAGGAAGTAGGAGGGTATTGACTGAGGGGACCACCCCCTGGGGGTGGGATATGTTAAAAGCTTTAATATTGACATATTCTGTTGCCTAGCTACTCCTACGGAGAAAAGGTCAATTACCCCATTGTGACGAATATGAAGAGGCGGCGACTGTCGGAGGACTCGGAGAAAGGAATTTTACAGGTAAGATTTTACAAAAATTCCGTTTTTCTTTTGCAATCCTGGTTTGCTGGCAGGTGTTCCTGGATTTGTCATGGACCCTGCCACACATGTATCCCCACCTGATCCCCTCGAGGTGGCCGCAGGACCCTCCAGTTCTCCACTTACTATTGATGCATTGTCAGCGGTTTTGGAGTCTTTTGTATGCCGGGTGGAGGTGGCCTGTCAGGGACGGGGGGCGAAAAAGTGACCCCCGCCTACCCCTATTTCGTCTGACACTTCAGATACAGATTCTGAGCCTGTCGCGGCGGCTGCAGGTCCCTCTTCTGGGGCTAGTGTCTCATATCCCATCAACTCAGATAGCGAGGAAGACATTTCTGCCTCCGCTATAGCGCCAGATTAAGCGCTGGTGGATGCACTGATCGTGTCTGTGCGGGAAACTTTAAGACTTGAGGTTACACCTACGGAGGCAGTTGATACTGAAATTGCTTTTGGTACTCGCAAGCCTACCAAGATGGCAAAGGTGTTTCCTTTGCCCAAATGTTTTCAAGATATAATTAAGGAAGAATGGGTCCGTCAAACGAACCCCTGGTATTTCCAAACAGATTGCTAGACGCTATCCGTTTGAAGAATCCCTCCTTAAATGGACGGTACCACCGTCGGTGGATTCACCAATTTCCAGGCTAAATAAAGCTACTGTTATCCCGTTGGAGGACGCTCCGTCTTTTCGGGATCCGGTGGACCGTAAGGCGGAATCTATATCCCGCTCTATATTTTCCCTGATAGGGTCAGCCTTTAGGCCAGTGTTCACCATTGCGCTGGTTGCACAAACATTGACAGAGTGGACCAAGTTGTTACGCCGAGATCTGGAGGGGAGAAGTCTCCCCCCGGCAGTATCGGACTTGCTGGAGCAGATGGTACAAGCGCTACAGTTTGTCTGTGACGCCGCCCTGGACGCCGCTCCATTAATGGGGCGCGTATCGATCTCGGCGGTGGTCCTTCGGCGTATGTTGTGGTTAAAATGCTGGTTGGCGGATCAAGCTTCCAAAAAAGCCTTGGCTAATCTCCCCTTTCAAGGGGATCGCCTGTTTGGTGCCACCTTGGATGAGATCATCAAGGGTATCACTGGTGGCAAGAGCACCTTTTTACCACAGACTACTAAAGGGAAAGGACCTAGTCGCAGACGGGAACCTTCCTTTTTCCGCTCATAAGAAGTTTTTTCGCTCCTCTGGGGCGGGCGATAAGGCGAAGTCCTCCAAAGCCCCCCCAGGGGATGTTCAAAGGGCGTTGGTCGGGTAAACAAAGGTCCGGCTCTGCCAGACCTGAAGGTAAGACCACTACAGCCTGAAGGTGCGCCCCCACCCATATGTGGGGTGGGGGGACGTCTTCACCGGTTTCCGGACACATGGCTCTCCAGGATTCCAGACAAATGGGTTCAAGAAGTCATACGGTCGGGATACAAGATCGAGTTTCAATCACTTCCACCGGTGCGGTTCTTCCCTTCCAATATCCGACTATCCCCGGATCGCTTAGAAGCTTTGCGGGGGGCAGTGACGGATTTGATGCAACAAGGACTGGTGGTCCACGTTCCTTGGACAGAACGTTTTCAGGGGTTCTATTCGAACCTATTCACAATACCCAGAAAAGAGGGCAAGGTGCGTCCAATTCTGGACTTGAGAGCAATCAATCATTTTGTCCGGGTGCAAAAATTCAAGATGGAGTCCATTCGCACAGTAGTGGCCTCCCTGCATCAGGGGGATTTTCTGGCGTCCATAGACATCAAGGATGCCTATCTTCACATTCCCATTTACGCAGGACATCAGCGTTTCCTTCGCTTTTCCGTGGGAGAGAACCATTATCAGTTTGCGGCGTTACCCTTTGGTCTCGCCTCTGCTCCCCGGGTCTTCACAAATGTTTTGGCCCCAGTTTTGGCGCTGTTGCGACAGCGGGGTATTTCGCTTTTAGGCTACCTAGACGACCTTCTTCTTCGTGCGGAGTCTCCGCAGGCTCTGTTGCTAAACTTGGAGATCACTATGATCTCTTTGGAAGAGTTCGGGTGGCTAGTGAACCGGCAGAAATCATCCCTGGTCCCCACCAGGAGACTGAACTATCTGGGCCTAACTTTGGATACATCCTTGGCAAAAGTGTTTCTCCCGGCGGAGAAACTCCGGAAGATTCAGTCGACGACTCAGTTATTATTGACCGTCAACCGGCCTTCCCTGCAGACTTGCATGAAGGTTCTGGGACTGATGGTGGCCTCCTTCGAAGCAGTACCGTTTGCCCAGTCTCATACCCGGATTCTTCAAAAGGAGATTCTTCTCAAATGGAACCGGAATCCCGATCCCCTGGACAATCTGATGCGGCTGAGCGAACGGACCAGGGAATCTCTGGTTTGGTGTCTTCGGTCACCAATGCTTAGTCAGGGGAAGTCATTTCTTCCAATCTATTGGACGATTGTCACCACGGATGCCAGTCTATACAGGTGGGGTGGGGTTCTCGGCAGACGATCTGCTCAGGGGCTCTGGTCCCTGGAAGAATCCAGGTTACCGATAAATGTATTGGAACTGAGCGATCAGACTTTGTCTGATTCACTGGACCGAGCAGCTCCAGGGCAGCCCGGTGCGGATTCAGCCGGACAATGCCACGGCAGTGGCTTACGTCAATCACCAGGGGGGCACCAAGAGTGTCCTGGCGGCCGTAGAAGTGGCCGGCATCCTTCGTTGGGCGGAACGATTTGTTCCAGCTCTCTCCGCGGTATTCATTCCGGGGGTGGAAAATTGGCAGGCAGATTTTCTCAGCCGTCAGATTCTGGATCAAGGGGAATGGTCTCTTCATCCAGAGGTATTTCATCAATTGTGCCTTCGTTGGGGCACCCCGGATGTGGATCTGTGGGCATCTCGGTTCAACAAGAAGGTGCGGAGGTTTGTAGCCCGCTCCCGAGATCCTCTAGCGAACGCCGCAGATGCGCTGGTCGCCCCGTGGGGGCAGTATCAGCTACTGTATGCCTTCCCTCCTCTCAAGTTGCTGCCGAAACTTCTTCGCAGGATAGAGGTGGAGGGAATTCCAGTTATCCTGGTAGCTCCGGAATGGCCCCGTCGGGCCTGGTACGCCGACTTGGTCAGGCTGGTCGCGGACGTTACTTGGCGACTTCCTCTCAGGGAGGATCTGCTGTCTCGGACCGATCTTCCATCCTGCTTTACGATCGCTGGCTTTAACGGCCTGGCTATTGAGACCCAGGTGCTGAAGGACAAGGGGTTGTCAGCTTCAGTTATTCCTACTCTAATTAAAGCGAGGAAAGCGACTTCCAGGAAAGTCTATCATCGCACATGGAAGTCTTATATCGCGTGGTGTGAATCCTTTGGGTTTCCTCCACGTTCTTACTCGGTGGCCCGAATATTTGGCTTTTCTGCAACAGGGGGTTGAACAGAAACTGTCCTTGAGCACTATCAAGGGTCAGGTTTCAGCGTTAGCAATCTTCTTTCAGCTGGAAATGGCTACTCATTCCTTGGTGCGGAATTTCATCCAGGGGGTGCGGCACCTGGCTCCGCCGGTGCGCGCGCCCTTGCCGCCCTGGGATCTTAATTTGGTGTTGTCGGTTCTTCAGAAACCTCCCTTTGAAAATATTAGGGAGATTCCCTTGCTTACTTTATCCCAGAAGGTGGCCTTTTTGGTGGCTATCACTTCTGCACGCAGGGTGTCAGAACTGGCCGCATTGTCCTGTCGTTCCCCATATCTGGTGGTTCATAGGGATAAGGTGGTTCTTCGTCCGAATCCATCCTTCCTTCCTAAGGTGATTTCAGATTTTCATCTAAATGAGGATATTGTGCTACCTTCCCTGTGTCCTTAGCCCAGTCATCCTCGGGAGTTTGCGTTACACTCCTTTGATGTGGTTCGGGCGATCAGGGTGTACTTGACTACTACGGAATCTTTCCGTAAGACGGATTCACTTTTTGTGATCACGGATGGCCCTAGAAAGGGGTTGCCTGCGTCTGCCACGACCATCTCTAGATGGATCAGACAGACGGTGGTACAGGCTTATTCTATTAAGGGTTGGGTTCCTCCGTTCCCTGTTAAGGCGCACTCCACTCGGGCGCTTAGTGCTTCCTGGGCCTTCCGCCATCAGGCGTCAGTGGTCCAGGTTTGCAAGGCGGCTACCTGGTCGTCGGTTCATACCTTTACAAAATTTTATAAAGTTGATGTGCTACCATCGGCGGATGCCTCTTTTGGCTGGCACCGGTTGGGCCTTCTGGATTGGATTTTGATTTCCGTTATCCCACCCCTAATTTGTGGCACTGCTTTGGACTCAGCTGCTGAGTGCGGAGACCAGAGAAGGCGGAAACAAGGGGGGCTGCAGCTGCACAGAGAGGCACAGAATATGTAGGAGGAGTCCTGTCCTCCTTTCTGCCTTTGACTGATGAGAGGGCAGGGCAGTGCAGAGATGAGCCTCTCCAACTGCACTGGAAAGTGCAGGATCTCGCAAAGAAGTTCTGTCCTTTCTGCTGCCAATTGCTTAGTTAAGGTGGGGGCAGAGACGAGGTTGAGAGGTGTGAGGGCCACATGAAATGGCCTGGAGGGCCAGAATCGGCCCCAGGGCCTTGTGATTGACACATTTGGTCTAGACCAAAGATCCTCAAGTCCTGGCATCCTATGGTTTGATAATTTCCTGGTCTCAGTTCAAGATGATCTACGCCTTTCCTCCAGTGTGAGTGCCTTGTTTCGTCAAAAAAGAAAACTGTAAATCTCATTGCAATGAAACTTGCCCAGAAAAACCTGATACACAGACATACTCAAACTTCTAGCGGATGATCCTGCCTCTTCCTGACAGAACCAATCTACTGTCTCAGGGCCTTCTTTTCCATCTTAATTCTCAATCTCTGACTATAATGACATGGCTTTTGGTGAAAAAAATGTCTTCAAGGTGTATCTTGCATTAAGCTTCCTTTGCACCACTCTGTTTTCTTGGAGCATAGATGCAATGTAGAAACCACCTTTTTGACACGATCAAGGATATTCCTAGCAATGACTTCTGCAAAGTACCCTATTTAGTTGCTACATGTCGGAGTAGGCAGTTCTCTCCCTTGTAAGGAGCTGCTGTTCTTCACAAAAAAAGCGGTTCTTTTATACCCGAGACCAACCTTTCTTCCCGCAGTCTTAAGCCCCGTACACACGCGTCGAAAATCGGCAGGGAATTTTCGTCTGATGACCAATCTGCCGATTTTCGGCTTGTTAGTATGATGCTTCCGACAACCAACTCCGAATTTTCGGCCGAAAAAAATCTGGTGTGCAGGCTATAAAATTTTTGTCCGCCGTCAAAACACGGCCGATTTTCGTGCAGTCAGTACAGATTTCGACAGGGAAAAATCTAATGAGAAAGTCTGGGCATGCTCAGAGACGAAAGAACACAAATAAAGCAAACCAACACATGACATCACTTTTGAAGTAGAATTTTGTCGGGCGAGAAAATTCGTGTGCAGTCTAGGAACATTCCAACCAACAAAACACCACTCTGGACAAAAGACGGACGATCGGTCGGCCGATAATCGTTGCGTGTGTACGGGGCTTTACACCTCAATGATGACCTAGTTCTACTATCCTTATGCCCCACTCCAAGTCATCCAAAGGCAATCTCTCCATTGCCACAAAGCTGCAGCTTTGATCAGACAGATGGATTCCCTATTGGTCCTGTCCTCAGGACCTCACAAAGGATGCCCTGCGTTTTAAGTCCACCATCGCAAGATGAATAAGTAATCTTATTGCTAAAGCTTAAACGCTCAAGGACAAACCTCCTTCTGTGCCCATTCCACCAGATCTGTGAGTGTTTCCTGGACATTACGGCACCAGGCCTCTGTAGCTCAGCTATATAAGACAGCTATCTGTTAATAAGTTCTACCAAGTGGATGTCCAATCTTCTGCAGATGCAGCTTTCTGCCACAAGGTTCTTGAGGTAGCATTCTTAAATTGGGTCTTTTTGACTCTTGTGTTGGGCCCCGTTGGCACAGTTCTGCTTGCCTAGTTGTCCACCGTTCTCATTCATTGCTTGTGGAAGTCCCATGGTTTATGAATACTTTGTGTCCTTTACTATACAATTAAGATGAGTACAATACAGGACACCTTTGCTTTCCATTCCTTGATTACTCTGCATTTCTTTTTACAAGACTGAGAATTCACAGAGTGGGGTAAGGTTAAGGGCGAGGCACCTTTTGGGGTGTGTCCTCAAAAGCTTAACAGTTTCCAATCTCTTGAAGGTCAAAGCCTATTACTCAGGGTCTATGAATACTTTGCCTGCATCCTGTACTGTACTCCAAATTTACAGGCAAGTCGAAATTAGAAAAACTGTTTGTCCTATCATCAGGGGTTTGAAAGGGACACCCTTCTTACAAGTCCACTGTTGCTAGATGGCTAAGACTACTCATTGTAAGAGCTTGAGCTCTAAAAGACAACATACCTGCAGTAACCCTTGCATGCTTGCTTAGCCAGATCGGTGGGGGTTTTCCTGGACATACTGACATCAAGCATCTTACTCAGGTTTGTAAACCCACCTTCTGAGCTTCAGTTCATGCCTTCTTAAAGCTCTACTAGGTGGGTGTCAAGGCCTGTGCGGTTGCATCAAGGTTCTTTTAAAGACATTCTTGGTTCCTTTACTCTTGTCTATTTTGTTGTGCCTATTTGCACGTTTTGTTTGCCCTGTTGTTGCCCACTCCTGATTCATTGTTTGGGTGTGGCTCAGGGGTTTATGAATATTCATCCTCTGTCCTGTACTGTTCTTTTAAGATAAAAGGTATTTTGTCAATTTCCGTATCTTGAAGTACATTACAGGAAACCGTCCTCCCTCCCCTCTGTTCTTCTTTTCTCCTAATTGTTTGCTATAAGACTGAAGTCTTAGGGTGGGTCCCCAAGGGGGTGTGTCCAAAAGCTTTGTCACGGTTTCAACACTTTAAGGTAGCAGCCTATAAGCTAGAGTCCTTGAATATTCAGTCCATGTCCTGTCCTGCACTCCAAGATAGGGAGTTTACAGGCAAGTCAGAATTCCTGTTTTTTTTTTTTTTTTTTTTGTTTTTTTTTTTTTCTTTCTTTCATACTTCCCTCCCCTCTCATCTTACTCATTGCAGTCAGTAGGCTTTTTCCAAATGTAATTATCTAGGTTATTGCTTAGTCTTGTGCCCCTCCCTCTCAGTATATAGAAACTCAAAGCTTTTGCTGTCACCTGTGCAGAGTTAGAAATAGAGCAGACAGTAATGACGTCTCCAGCTGTTCCATTTTCTATAATTCGGGCTGAATTTTATGTTCACATATTCATCATTTAGCTGTACTTAACCGGGATCAGTGACAGCTTTCTTAGCATGTTGAGATGGTTTGCCTTAATTCCGTATTAAAATAAGCACGAATTTATCCTTGCACCCTTTATGTACTTTCATGAATATGAGTTCATATTTGCTAAACCTATTGTACCAGTTTTCTGTTTTAGTGAGTTTTGAGTTTAAATAGTCCACTTTGTTTTACTTTTGTCTTGTGGAGTATTTTACAGTAAAATGGGAAGCCTTTGTGAGGCTAAACCAGGTCATCAGACGGGATTATATGTGTGACACTTGGATTTGGCATTTTATATTTTAATCTTCAGCATTGCCAGGAGATGCTGTTATCAGAATGCATTCAATTTCATAAAGTAATCCTCTTGCTTTGCTGGGTTAGCATGTCCTTCCAATTCCCTCTTAAGGCGGGATTATATTGGCGCTCAGAAAAGCATGCACTTGCACAGCGCTAATGGCAGGAGGGTGACCAGTGTTGTGGAATATGCATTTTTTTATGAGGCAGCTCAGCTTTTAATATATCACAGTGATAATGTTCCCAATATTTCTTTCATCTATTGTTTTTATAAATCCATGGCTAAAATGTTTGTAATGCCTAAAATCATCTCTGCGAAGCACTGTTTTTTATCTTATATTGCCACACTACATAACCCGAGATAAAAATAAAACCTAGGACTCACTCTGTGGAAGCAGCTTCATTTTTATTATGTTGAGAAGTCTTTTGCCAGGGGAGTTTGAATGGTAAGAAGGAGAGTAACTGCAGCAATTTAAAATGACAGGAGAAATTAAAGCTTGAAACATTAGAACTCTTGCATAAAATCACTCTGGCAAACGTTTGTTTTCTGACGCCACCTCTCATCACACCAGATTCTCAATGACAAAAGTGTCAGTTACACATAATTCTAACACAAGGCAGGTTTTGGATAATTAGTGTTTTCAGTTAAGAGAGGGTACTGATTTTCCTTAGTTTCCCATCCAAGGTAGCCAAGCAGTGTACATATTCCTGCATGTTGGTTGGTATGCAACTCAAGCTGAAAAACACTTCTAGGCTGCAAGTAGGTCCCCTTTTACAACCCCTTGTATTCGCTTAACCATTTGCTGACCATTTCATATATATATACTGCGGGTGAAATCATGTACTTTTACCTCTTCCAGGTTTGTGAGGTGCATGCATGCCAAGGTTGATCAACTCCCGCTGTGATTGGACACAGCGGGAGCCAATCAGCGGGTACAGCAGACCCGATGTCTGCCGGCACCCGCTGATCCTTCCCAAGAAAGGCAGAATGGCTGTCTGCCTATGTCAACAAAACAGATCGCTGTTCTGGGACAAGGGAAGACAGATCCTGTGTTTCTGCTAAGCAGGAACATGGATCTCTGTCTTCCCATAGTACAAGTACCACCCACACAGTTAGAAAGTATTCTCGAGGGACACCTAACCCTTTTATTGCTCCTGATATTAACACCTTCCCTGCCAGTGTCATTAGTACAGTGAAAATACATATTTTTTTAGCACTGGTTCTCATAAAGAGTCACTTAGTGTCTGATTTGTCCGCCGCAATATCGCAGTCCCACTATAAGTCAATGATCGCCACCATTACTAGGAAAAACAAAATATATAAAAATTAGATAATTCCATAGTTTGTAGACACTATAACATTTGTGCAAACCAATCAATATATGCTTTTTTGTAACCGAATACATATTGCTCTAAACTGATGATGAAATTAGATTTTTTTACTTTTTTTTTGGTGGGTGCGTTTTATAGCAGAAAGTAAAAAATATATATATATTTTATTTTCAAAATTGTCAGTTTTTTTTTTTTATAGCGCAAATAATAAAAACTACAGAGTTGATCAAATATCACCAAAAGAAAGCTCCGGGGAAAAATGTGGTTGGGTACTGCATCGCACGATCGCGCAATTGTTAAAGTAATGCAGTGTCATATCACAAAAAATGGCCTGGTCATGAAGGGGGGTAAACTTTCCGGAGCTTAAGTGGTTATACTGTTACTAAACCCAGGAGCCTGCATTCACTATATCTGGTCTCCCACAGTACACAGAACATGGAAATACAATAGTTTTAGAAAAAAACTGCTAAATGGTTTTCTCTATCGTTTGACAGATGCAGCTCCATCTTCATTACTAGTAGAGTTATACTCCTCCCATCAGGAATGGGCTCTAGGCAGGCAAAAAGCTTAACCACACCTATGGGGGCTGTCCCTGCAGGCTTAACCCCTCACATGCTGTTATCATTAATCAGTTTGTTCTGCCTAGTGTTAGGAAAAGGGCCTAGCCATGTTGGGACTTTGGTCTTAGCTGTAACAGGGAAAGTTTGTGATTTTTTTTATATTTTCACTAGTTAGTTCCTGGGGACCAAGATCCAGAGGAACTACAAGCAACAGCCGGCTGTGGCTTTTGCACTTGATAATCTAGATCCTTAAGGTCTCCCAGCCTGGCCATCTAGCGTGAGCATGTTATAGTATAGAACTAGGCCTCGTCACAACAGTACCCCGATGGATGGGGACAAGCCTGCGAGTGGACAGTCTCGCTGGGACGCACACGACCTGGAACGCCTTGAGTCTCAGCTTTCCCATGGCTGAAAGCACCCCTATCCCGGGTGGGAGGTGATCTGTCTTGGAGTGGCGCCTACCTGGTACCATGGTATGATGAGTAAATGTTCCCCACCCCCCCCCCAAACCCCTGCCGGTCTCGGGGTGGTCGTGGACCCCTCCCTGTAATGGTCGGACCTTAGGGGCTCCCTCGGTTCCATGACACCTCGGAGGACTTGTCTGGGTGTTCCCCTCGGCATTCCCCCACCCCTAGCAGGTTTTTACCTGGGGGGATGGTGGTAACGCGGCCATTATGGCGCTTATTTGAGGGGGTGAGTGGTCCTGTGTGGGTCCCTGGTCAGGTACCTTTTAGATGCCTATTGTTCTGGGACCCCTTTTGGGGGTCCCGGAGACCGCATTGGCGCGCCGTGGGGGCTGACATTTTGCTGTGTTTCATGATTTCTATGTTCCCATTAAGATTGCATGGGCAGCCATTTTATATAATTCCCCACTGAGAATGTATGAGCGCCCATGTTTTTGAGGTCCATGGGCTGGACAGGTTTGCGGCATGGCTTTCTACAGATGGAGACAGAGTTTTCTCTTCCTTTTTCTGTTCAGTCAGTATCGTACACAGATCGTGCTGGCAGCTTATTGTGATCTGGTAAAGTTTTTCCTGGGTTTTCCTAATTTTTTTCCTCCTCTCCTCTCCTCTGCTATTATATAATTATCAGGGATTGAGAGCCCGCAGTGTTAGTGGTGGGAACGCGTTTTTCGTGGGAAACTCTAAAATTGGCTGATGAACTTACAGCGTCAGGTGCGCAGGTGTGTTTTGGCTCCTGCAAATCCCCTGAGTCGGGGGGGGGGAAAAGTGTTTCCTTAGCCAGAATATTTTCACTCCAATGGAGACACTTAAGCACATGTTGGTGGTGCCTAAGCGTTTTGCACACCGTTACCCCTTTGCGGAGGCGGTGTCCAATAGGTGGACTGTTCCATCAAAAGTAGATTCTCCAGTGGCCAGGTTGAATAAGGCGATTCTGGTACCGGTGGAAGAATCGCCAACTTTTCCGGATCCCGTGGATAGACAGGGTAAATTGTTGTCCCGCCATTTACACATGGTGGTAGGTCACAGGTTAAAGACTACCTTTGTAAATGTTCTGGTAGCGCAGACTGTTACTGAATGGGTTAAGTTACTTAAAAGGAACTTGGAAACTGCATGGCTCCCCCTGCGGTGCTGGAATTACTAGGCCAGTTGGCTCAAGCTCTGGTATTCCTGTGTGATACGTCCCTGGATTCAGCTCTGTTAGTTGCCAGGACGGCAATAGGGATTGTGATTAGGCGTTTGGTATGGCTGCAATGACCAGGCCTCAAAAAAGGCTGTGGCTGATCTTCCATTTACAGGGGAAACGTTGTTTGGATCCTCTCTGGACGAGATTTATTAACGGTATCAGGTGGGGTAAGAGCGCTAATCTGCCCCAATCTTCTAAAAGTAAGACGCCATGTCCTAGGCAGGGGCCTTCATTTAATGCTCATGAATTTCTTTTTTGTTCCTCCGGATCGCAAGAGAAAAAAAAATCGGTCAGGTCTTCTGAGGGTCCCAAGAAGCCATGGTCGGGAAAGACTAAGTCCGGAAAATCTGGGCCTGCCGACAAGTCCTCAGCTGCATGAAGGGGCGCCCTCACCTGGTTCTGGGACGGGAAGACGTCATCAAGTGGGTTCACAGACTGATTCAATCAGGGTACAAGATCGAATTTCGGTCTTGTCCGTTGGACAGGTTATTCCCGGCCAATCTACAATTATCCCTAGTCTGGTTACGGGACCTGCTTGGGGCGGTACAAGCTTTGCTGTCACAAGGTGTGATTGTACCGGTTCTATCTCGGGAACGTTTTCTAGGGTTTTATTCAAACCTATTCACAGTGCACAGAAAGGAGGGCAAGGTGCGTCCCATTCTGGATCTCAAGGCTCTGAATCGCTTTGTGCGAGTACAGAGGTTTCGGATGGAATCAATCCGCACAGTAGTGGCGTCTCTTCATCAGGGAAAATTCTTAGCCTCCATAGATATCAAGGACGCATATCTACACATCCCTATTTACTTTGGACACCAGCGGTTTCTTTGCTTTGTAGTAGCCGAAGCACATTATCAGTTTGTGGGGTTACCAGTTTGTGGGGTTACCAGTTTGTGGGGTTACCCTTTGGTCTCGCCTCCACTCCCAGAATGTTTACCATGGTCCTAGCTCCGGTATTGCCATTGTTATGCCAGCGGGGGATGCAGTACTTGGGTACCTGGACGATTTCCTGTTGAGAGTGGACTTTCACTCAGCCTTGTTGGGGGATTTGGAGATCACTGTCAGGACTCTAGAAGAGTTGGAATGTAACATCAATTTTCGAAAAACCGAGCTGACTCCTGTCCAGAGACTGGAGTATGTGGGCTTGACTCTGGATTCAGCCTTGGAGAAGGTTTTCCTTCCCCCGGATAAGCAACAAAAGTTGCAGGGGGGGGCGATTCGGTTGTTGCTGGACAACAATCTGTCCTCTCTGCGAGTTGCATGCAGGCCTTGGGTCTGATGGTATCACCCTTTGAGGCGGTTCCCTTTGCTCAGTTCAACACAAGACCGTTGCAAAGGGAGATTCTGGTCAAATGGAAAAAGGATCCAAAGTCCTTGGCTTCTATGATTCGGTTGAGCCGTAACAGGAAGTCTGCTCTGTTGTGGTGGATTCATTCTACAGCTCTGTGCCAGGGCAAGTCCTTCGTTCCGTTGTTTTGGAGCTTGGAACAAGGCTATGTCATTGGACAACCCACCTGCAAGATTGTCAGGTTCGGGTTCAATCAGACAACGCCACGGCTGTGTCTTACATCATTTACCAGGGGGGCACCAAGGATGTCTTGACAGCCAAGGAGGTGGCTGAGATTCTGGCCTGCGGCAAAAAGCTTTGTTCCAGCACTCTCTGCTGTACATATTCCAAGTGTGGAAAACTGGCAGGCAGATTACCTGAGTCAGGTGTTGGATCAAGGGAAGTGGTCCCTGCACCGGAGGTGTTCCTCTCCTGTGTGTTCAGTGGGGGACTCCCGAGGTCTATCTGTTTGTTTTTTGCCTCAACAAGAAGGTTCAGAGGTTCGTAGCCAGGCCTCGAGATTCTCTGGCTGACGCCACTGGTGGCTCCTTGGGGGTCAGTATCGGCTGATTTATGCATTTCCCTATTACAACTTCTGCCGTGGCTTCTGCACAGGATAGAGGTGGAATGCATTCCGGTCTTTGTGGTGGCTTCGGACTGGTCTCCCCGGTCTTGATATAGGACCTAATAAGGCTGGTCGCCGATACTCCTTGGAGAACTACTCTCAGAAAAGATCTGCTGTCTCAAGGCCCGATCTTCCATCCTGCTTTTCAGTCGCTGGCTTTAACGGCATGGCTGTTGAAAGACAGGTGTTAAGGTATAGGGGTATTTCTGACTCTGTGATTCCTAAGCTCTTGAAGGCTAAGAAGTCAACTTCCAGGAAGATTTATCATCGTACGTGGAAGTCAAAGCTCTCATGGTGTGAATTACTGAAGGTGCATCCTCGCTTGTTTTCTATAGCTAGGATTTTTGCCTTTCTGCAGAAAGGAGTTGGCTTTAGGCACAATCAAAGGCCAAGTCTCGGCTTTAGCTATGTATTTCCAATGCCCATTAGCTACGCATGAATTGATCCATACTTTCATCCAGGGAGTACGCTATATGGCTCCTCCGAGACGATCTTCGCTGGCTCCGTGGGATCTCAGTCTGGTGTTATCTGTTCTTCAAAGGCCTCCTTTTGAAAAAATTCTTAAGATTCCTCTGTCTCAGAAGGTTGCCTTCTTGGTGGCTATCCCTTCTGCTCGCAGAGTATCTGAATTGGCGGCATTTTTCTCCCCTTATCTGGTTATACACAGAGCTAAAGTGGTACTTCGTCCTAATCAGTCGTTTCTATGTAAGGTGGTTTCTGATTTTCATTTGAATGAAGACATTGTGTTGCCTTCACTCTTTCCTAAGCCCATCCTAAGGAATGTGCTTTGCATTCTTTGGATGTGGTTCGAGCGAAAAAGGTTTATTTGGAGGCAACCCGAAAGTCAGACGCTTTTTTTGTCCTTTCTGATGGACCTCGTAAGGGATTGGCTACGTTTGCTGAGACCATTTGCAGATGGATCAGGCAGACAGTGGTACAGGCTTATTCACGGAAGGGTCAGGTTCCTCCTTTCCCTGTGAAGGTGCATTCTACGAGAGCGCTGAGTGCCTCTTGGGCTTTTCGCCATCAGGCATCGGTGCTGCAAGTGTGCAAGGCGGCAACTCAGTCGTCTGTGCATACGTTTACAAAATTCTACGAAGTAGACGTGTTGGCATCGATGGATGCTTCTTTTGGCCGCAAGGTTTTGCAGGCTGCAGTTTGAAAGAGAACTCTTTTTTTTGTTTCTCTTTGAGAGTGTAATTTTGTTCTGAGAGAGCGCCGGTTGTTCCTGGTTGAGCTCCATGTTCCTTGGTTGGCTACGTTTAGCCTTTGGGGGACTTGCGTTCGTTTTTTGCGTTGTCTTCCCACCCCTCATAAATATACTGCTTTGGGACATCCCTACTAGTAATGAAGATGGAGCTGCGTCTGTCAATAAATGATAGCGAAAGCTGGATTTTTTGTAAGAACTTACCGTAAAATCCTTTTCTCTGAAGTTCGACAGACACAGCACCCGCCCCTCTCTCTACTTCTGAGTATATGGGGTTTAATGTCTTCTAAACACTGCTTGCAACTAAACTGATTAATGATAGCAGAGTGTGAGGGGTTATGCCTGCAGGGACAGCCCCCATAGGTGTGGTTAAGCTTTTTGCCTACCTAGTGCCTATTCCTGATGGGAGGAGAATAACCCTACTAGTTCTTTTTTTCTCATCAGTAGTATATAGCATTCTTGTGACTTCTGGTTAACGCTTGTAGAATGAGTTTTCATACTGCTATGGCTCTCCCATGAAAAAAAACAAGCAAACCGTAGCAATGCACACAAAACTGAGCATGTACAGCTTGTCCCTTACCCTCTTTACTATCTGTAGTTGAATTGGGAACACTGGAAGAAAGGAAGGATCAGAGGAGATAGTGTCAAACAACTTTTTTTACACAGTGTAAAGGATTAACCCCTTATGTTCCACAGTAAGTATAACAAGCATGCTTTACTGCATATACAGACTGCTTTTACTGTTGTGGGTTTAGTAACACTTTAAGGGCCTAAAGCTGGATACACACAATACAACTTTTGTTGTTAGATTTCCTTTTAAATTAACCTTCAACTATGTAGTGCAAGGGTCTACCTGATTGCATACAAACTGAAAGTGTTTAGATTTGACCTCCATATTATATGGTTTTGGTAAATTTAAAGGAAAAAATCTAGACAATTGTATAGTGTGTATGGCACATTAGTCAACTGGCTGTTTGTTTTAAAGGGGCTTTAACAAGTCTGTGAAGCTCAAACCAGGTTAGAAAGACAATTGGTCTGATGCACCCATCATTAAATTTTAGTTTTGATCTCCGAAGCGTCTGTGTTTTGTATCACAACTGCAGCCAGCTATACGTTGTTAGTACTTTTCATTATTTGAAAAAAGCATAAGTCTCACCTATTATGTGTTATGTAGTGATACAGTGAATGCTCTCTGGTAATATGTTGTATGGTATTTTATTATTTTCATTTGTAAGGTGGAGACAAAATACCTCGTTGGTCACTCAGAAAGAGCTGAAGTGGAAGAAGAAAGTAATTCTCGCATTTACCAGCTGCACAAGTCTGTACAATTAAATTCTTAAAAAAAAAACTAGAACCTTTCTTTGGAAACACTGCAGGTCACAAAATAAGCAAGTTTAGTCTTTTCATTTATTGAAACAAAAAACTGACAATTGTAATACATGTAAAGTTTTTTGATATCTTTTTGTTCTTGAATTTTTGCCATGTAAATTGTTACCTTGGATATAAAAATAAACACAGGCATTTATGAAGCATGTATAAAATGTTTTTTTATTTACAATTGTGTGCGCGCATAAATAATTACTTAGAGAATTTGTCAGAAAGCAGGGTGAGAAGATGAATATGTATACTGCTTGATTAGTGACTGAAAAACTAATGTCAAAGCACAGTTTAAAAATAAAATGTATTTGGTACACTTCCTAAATACATACATATTTTCCCATGTTTTATCCCTAGAAACAAGCTGCACAAACCGAAAAATAATGGTTTATGTATTGAGAAATGTATGTCTGATCTTCCTCTGTCATGAAAACAGTTTGATTTCCCAAGCATGTGGTGTTTGCCCTGCCTCCCGATAAATTAACCATTTCCTGCCCAACCAATATAAATATCCACTTAATGACCAGCGACCTGCTCATACGTTGCTAGATTTTCAGTGGTAATACCGGATGATGGCTGCGGCCATCCCAGTACTGTTTTTTTAGAGCCAGTGGTCGGCTCTCTTATAATAGCTATCGGAGTGGCTAACTAGGATTGCTTTTGCAAGTAGCAGGAGGGGATGCCCCCACTTAAAAATCAAAAGTATTCAAAAGCACCAATTTAGGGGTGTTAAATGTTTTTAGGAGCCTATAGACCCCCAGATCCCTCCATAAAGAGTACCTGTCACATGCCTATTGCTGTCACAAAGGATGTTTACATTCCTTATAACGGCAATAACAGTAAAAAAAAAAAAAATGCAACAGTGTAAAAATAAAATGAATAATTGAAAAAGGAAAAAAAGACTTATTTTTTGGGAACCTTTTTTGTAATTTATTTTCTTTTTATATTAGTTCTGGAGAACTACAAGCAAAAGCCGGCTGGGTTTCGAACTGGATATACTAGATCCTTAAGGTCTCCCAGCCTGGCCAGCGAGCATGTGCAGGTTATAGTCCAGCACTAGGCCTCGCCATTCCAGAGCCTCGTTGGACAGGGGATGAGCCCGTGGGTGGACTGTCTCGCTGGGGCGCGAACGACCTGGTGTGTATATATATATATATATATATGTATATATATATATATATATGTGTGTGTGTGTGTATATATATATATGTGTGTGTGTGTGATGCAGCTCCCCTGGTGGCCAGAGTGTCTGCGATGGGAATAGCTATTAGACGCATGGTGTGGTTAAAGAACTGGTGTGCGGACCAGGCTTCCAAAAAGGCTCTTTACGGGGGATAGGTTGTTTGGATCCTCCCTGGATGAGTTGATTAAAGGCCTTACGCGTGGGAAGAGTACTCTTCTCCCTCAACCCTCTTAAGGGCAAGGCACCACGTACTAGACGGGGGGCCTTCTTTTACTGCTCATAGGCGAACCTTTCGTTCCTCCGGGTCGCAGAAAAAAAGGAAAGCCATTCAGGTCTTCTGGGGGTTCCAAGAAGACATGGTCAGGTAAACCGAAGACAGGCCAGTCTGGATCTGCAGACAAATCCTCCTCTGCATGAAGGGACGCCCTCACCCGTTTCTGGGGTGGGGGAAAGTCTTTGCTTCTTTCCGGAACCATTGACTTCTTTCTTCCAAGACAAATGGGTTCACAAACTGATCCTATCAGAGTACAAGATCGAATTCCGTGTCGACCGTCAGACAGGTTCTTCCTGTCCACTCTGCGCCTATCTCCAGACCGATTAAGGGATCTACGAGCGGCAATACAAGATCTGCTGTCGCAAGGGTTGATTGTGACGGTTCCCTCTCAGGAACGCTTTCAAGGGTTTTATTCAAACCTGTTCACTGTGCCCAGGAAGGAAGGCAAAGTGCATCCAATCCTTGTCCTCAAGGCTCTGGACCGCTTTGTGTGGGTACAGAAGCTTTGAATGGAATCCATTCGAACAGTAGTGGCGTCCCTACACCAGGGAGACTTTTTGGCCTCCATAGATATATCAAGAGATATATCAAGGACGCATATCTACACAACCCTATCTACGCTGGACACCAGCGTTTTCTTCGCTTTGCTATAGGAGAGGAGCAGTATCAATTTGCAGCGTTACCCTTTGGTCTCGCCTCTGCCCCCAGGGTCTTTACTAAGGTGCTGGCCCCTGTGTTGTCATTACTGCGCCATTTGGGGGTTTCGGTACTGGGGTACCTGGACGATCTCCCATTGAGGGCCGAATCTCATTCAGCCCTGTTGAGCGACTTGACGATCACTGTCCAAACACTGCAAGAATTCAGTTTGGAACATCAATTTCAAAATATTTGCCCCCATACCTTCAATGGGACTGGATTATCTGGGCCTGACTCTGGATTCCGCTTTGGTGAGGGTCTTTCTTCTCCCAGACAAGTTGCAAAAGCTGCAGGGGGGGGCGATCCGGTTGCTGTTTGCAAACAATCTGTCCCCTCTGCTGAGTTGCGTGCGGGCCTTTGGTCTGATGGTATCAACTTTTGAGGCTGTTAAATGTGCTCAGTTCCATACGAGACCCTTACAAGGGGAGATTCTTTGAAAGTGAAACAAGGATCCAAAATGCTTGTACACTTTGATTTGGTTGAGTCACAACAGTCTGCTCTTCTATGGTGGCATCAGTCGTCAGCACTACGCCAAGGCAAGACCTTCCTTCCTTTGTATTGGACGGCCGTAACCACGGACGCCAGCCTGTCAGGCTGGGGAGACTCTGCGCCCAGGGATCCTGGACAGTGGAAGAGTCCAAGCTACCGATAAATACCTTTTGAGCTCAGAGCGATAAAGCTTTTCCTGAGTCATTAGACAACTCGTCTGAAAGGTTGTACGGTCCGGATTCAATCGGACAATGCCACGGCCGGGGCGTACATCAATCATCAAGGGGGCACCGAGTGTCTTGGCGGCCCGGGAAGTGGCTGAGATCCAGGATTGGGCAGAGAAGTTTGTTCCAGCTCTCTGCTGTGCACATCCCAGGTGTGGAGAACTGGCAGGCAGATTACCTGAGTCATCAGGTGTTGGATCAGGGAGAGTGATCCTTACATCCGGAGGTGTTTTATCTCCTGTGTGTCTGGTGGGGGACACCCGAGATTGATCTGTTTGCTAATTGTCTTAGCAAGAAGGTTCAGAGGTTTGTGGCCCGGTCCCGGGATCCTCTGGCCGACACCACAGACGCACTGGTGGCTCCTTGGGGTCATTATTGGCTGATTTATGCCTTTCCTCCATTAAAACTCCTGCCGAGGCTTCTTCGCAGAATAGAAGTGGAGGGGGTTCCGGTCATTCTGGTGGCCCCAGACTGGCCTTGCCGGTTTTGTTACGCAGACCTGGTAAGGTTGGTCGCCGATGCTCCTTGGAGACTTCCTCACAGGGAGCACCTGCTGTCTCAAGGGCTGATCTTCCATCCTGCTTTAGTCACTGGCTTTAACGGCGTGGCTGTTTAAAGACAGGTATTGAAGGATAAAGGTCTTTCTGACTTTGTGATTCCTACACTATTGAACGCCAGGAAGTCTACTTCCAGGAAGATCTATCATTGTACATGGAAATCGTACATTTCATGGTGTGAATCGTTGAAGGTGCACCCGCGCTAGTTTTCAGTAACTAGGGTTTTGCCCTTTCTTCAAAAAGGGGTTGCACAGCATTTGGCTTTGGGCACTATCAGAGGACAAGTGTCGACTTTGGCTGTTTTTTTTCCAACACCCTTTAGCTACACACGCCCTGATTCGCACTTTTATTCAGGGGGTGCGTCCTATGGCTCCTCTGAGGCAATCACCACTGCCTCTGTGGGATCTGAATTTGGTATTATCTGTTCTTTAAAAACCTCCTTTTGAGAACATTAGGGAGATTCTTCTGCTTACATTATCTAAGAAGGTTGCCTTTTTGGTGGCTATCACTTCTGCCCGCAGAATGTCTGAATTGGCGGCGTTATCCTGCCGCTCACCTTATTTGGTGGTCCACAGAGATGAGGAGGTACTTCGACCTAATCAGTCCTTTCTTACGAAGGTGGTTTCTGATTTTCATTTGAATGAAGACATTGTGCTGCTTTCACTTTGTCCTAAGCCCAAGCATCCCAAAGAAATTGCTTTGCATTCTTTGGATGTGGTTCGGGCAATTAGGGTTTACCTGGCGGCTACTGAAACTCAGACGCTCTTTTTGTCCTTACCGAAGGACCTCGTAAAGAATTGGCTCTGTCTGCTGGGACCATATCTAGATGGATCAGGCAGACGATGGTTCAGGCTTATTCACTAAAGGGTCAGGTTCTTCCTTTCCCGGTGAAGGCGCATTCTACTAGGGCGCTAAGTGCTTCTTGGGCTTTTTGCCATCAGGCGTCAGTGATGCAAGTTTGCAAGGCGGCAGCTTGGTCGTCGGTGCACACGTTCACAAAATTCTACAAGGTAGATGTGTTGGCATTTTTAGATGCCTCTTTTGGCCGCAAGGTTTTGCAGGCTGCTGTCTAAAAGAGAACATTTCTCTTACGTCCTCTGACAGACACAGCCACTTCACAGTTTCCTCACAAATGGGTAATGCGCCACCTACAGGAATAGACTAGGCAGTGAAACGATTTAGAAAATCTTTTCACTAGACACACCCTTAGGGGCTGTTCCCTTAGACATTACCACCAGACACATCCAGCTTACTAATCAGTTTCTTGCTGCCTAGTGTTAGGAGTGGACTTCCTTGCTGGGACTCCGGCCTCAGTTTTTTTTGTTTTCTTTGAGAAATGTTTTTGTTTATTTTTCTTTACTCACTATCGCTAGCTAGTGTCAGGGGGATCCTCCTGGTGAACTACAAGCGACAGCAGGGCTGAGGTTTCGCACTGGTTAATATAGATCCTTATGGTCTCCCTGCCTGGCCTACGAGCGTGCGCAGGTTGTGGTCCGCCCAGGCTTCGCCACGATGGTGCCCGATGGATGGAGATGAGCCTGCGAACGGATGCATCGCTGGGATGCATCAACCTAGAACGCCCTGAGTTGCAGCGTACCCTCTTGGCTGACAGCACCCCCACTTGGGGTGGGAGGCGAGCTGCTTCGGAGTGGAGCCCCCCGGTCCATGGTATGGTGAGTAATGCTGCGTTCCCTGTGTCCCTGTGACAGTCATCTGGAGGGAAGATGGGGCCCACTCCTGGGGATAGCAGGCTTAGTGTCTCTGCAAAGATCCCCCAGGCCTATCCGGACGGTCCTGCAATCCCCGCTCCCACTGGGGGCGCTCTAGCGGCATCTGACGCCTCGGGGGGGTTCTTGGGGTTGTTACCTTGTCCAGGGGGGTCCCCTTAGGTGGATCCCTGTGGTGGCCTCATTCCTGGGTTCCCTGTATGATTGGCGCCGATTTTGGCTGCGGGCATCAGGCTGACTTGCTGTGAGGGCAGCAGCCATTTTCCTGAGGCTTGGCGCTGTTTTCGGGCACCATTTTTAATGTGGGCAACTGCGGTGTATGGGTGGCGGCCATTTTCCCAGTGTTTCCTATGCTTTCTAATGGGCATCATATTGTTGTAACCATCGGCCTCTAGTGCCGTTTCGTCACTTCCCCTCCTCACTCACGCTGAAGACTGCAAGCAGAGCGGCTGCTTCTCGGGTTTGCTGGCACAATAAGGGGTTTTTAATCCTTGGTGCATTCCTCAGACATACCCAGGGTGAATATTCCCCTTCTGCCTTTAAAGATTTGTGCATCCGGACCCTCCGGATCACCTTCTCTGGTGTCTGTCTGCAGCCTTCAAAACTTTAGTGTCCAAGGTGGATTTTGTGATGAATTTGAAGGGTGATAACCGTGCTAGGCTCCTAATTAATAAGCAGCAACTTAAATCTCCACTTCTGGTCTATAAGGTCAATAGGTGTATGAACTGCTTACCAGATCCTCATAAATTTGAAGCAAGGTTCAGATAAGAATCTCCCGACTCCAAACCAAGACGACCCTCTTGCTAATATAGTCTTAAAAACGATAAAGAGATCACGGACCAAGTGCATGTAAAAAATAATAATCCTTATAGCGTGATACTGTTTATGAACTCAAATGGTTAATGTTTCACCTTTAAGTGCAATCATTAAAGAAAAACTAGAGGTGCTCAAGAGAAAGAACCTCCACCGACAGTAAGGCTGCTTACCAGATGGAAAATGTGTAAAGCCAAAGAATGAAGTGAAGACCGTCACCCTTATGCCCAGTCTGCTTACCAGATGGAAAAAGTTTAGACGCAGAGATAAATAGGGACAGGCTCCCAAATCCACTTCTAACAACACTCAGAGGAGAACCGCCACCAATATCACAGCTGCTTACCAGATGCAATATGTATAGTAGCCAAACATCATATGAATGGATTCCAAAAGGGGATGCGCTCCAAACTAAATCACCAACAGGCAATCGATCACCACGTTATATAAAAAAAATAAATTGCCCCATAGTGTAAAACCATCACAATTTATTGAAATTGAAGGAATACAACTTACAAACAATGGACGAACAAGAGCAAAGATCATAAGAGCCGCCGGCCTGTTGACTCTTCCTCCCGTCCTCAACCCTCGTAGTGGGTGACGTCAGCACGCCGCGACCGACGTATGTTTCGTCAGATATGACGTTATCAAGGTACGGGCGGCGTGCTGACGACACCGCTTAAATACAATAAACAACAAAGGTATCAGTATAGTTTTTCCCCAAAAGGATTTTGTGATGAACCAAGTCACTGCTAGTAACAGGCCGATTCTCTCTCAGTCCACTGATTCAGGACCTGATTTGGTTGCCACGGACAACGCCCTCCTGGAGGGATCTCTGTCCTCAGTGTCGGTGAGGAGGATGAGTCCTCCGCTGCGGCGTGAGAACGCGCGCTTGTGGAATTACTGATACGTTCAGTGAAGGACACATTACATTTAGATAATGAACCCACAGTCAGGGAAGCAGGTTGTCTTCGGCTCCCGCAAAGCCCAGAAGTCGGGTCAGGTTTTCCCTTACACCGAGGAGTTTCACAAAACCGTGAACGAGCGATGGTGGCGCATTAGGCACATGCTGGCAGTTTCTAAGTGTTTTCAGCTTCGCTGTCCTTTTGCAGACGCCGTTTCCACTCGTTGGACGGTGTCCTCTAAATTGGACCACACTATGTCCCGGTTGAATAAATCCACGGTGGTTTCCTTGGAGGACCCCCCGGTGTTTAAGGACCCAGTGGACACGCGCCTGGAATCTCTTTCCTGCTACCAGCACCTGGTGGCGGGCTCGCTCCTCAAGCCTGTGTTCGCTTTCGTGCTGGTCTCTCAGATATTCACAGAATGGATTAAGGTGCTTAAGAGCAACCTGCTGGCGGAATCGGTTGCCTCGACTCATCGAGCTAATGGACCAAATGGCGCAGGCCATGGTGTCTCTGTGTAACGCGGCCCTGGATGAGGCTCCCCTGGTTGTGAGATTGTCTGCTGCGGTGGGGATTGCTATTTGCCGCATGATCTGGCTGAAGAGCTGGTCGGCAGACCAAGCCTCTAAGATGACCGTGTCTGATCTCCCCTTTTTGGGGAACGCCTTTTTTGGTAACTCCTTGGATGAGCTCATTAAGGGTCTCACGGGTGGTAAGAGTACTCTTCTGCCCCAGTCCGCGGAGGGCAAGGCGCCCCTCAGTAAGCGGGCTCCCTCCTTTAAGACCCGGGGCTTTTCCGTGCCTCAGGGCGCAGGAAAAAGGAAAAACGCTCAAGGCCTCAGGCGGAAAGGAGAAGGCTTGGTCAGGAAGCCTAAGGCCGGTCAGTCCGGTGCTGCGGCCAAGTCTTCCTTCTCTTGAAGGGAAGCCCTCACCCGGCTCAGGGGTGGGGGGGGGGCGTCTGCGTTACTTTCAGGAACCCTGGACGTCTTAGATTCAGAACAAATGGGTTCACGACCTAATTCGTACAAGGTACAAAATCGAAATTCGATCTCGTCCAGCCTACTGGTTCTTTCCATCGAATCTCCGTTTGTCCCCGGATCGTTTAAGGGATCTCAAGGGGGCTGTGCAAAATCTTCTTGCACAGGGCGTCATTGTCCCAGTTCCTCAGTGGGACAGGTTTTCGAGGCTTCTGCTCGAACCTGTTCACGGTACCCAGGAAGGAGGGCACGGTGCATCCTATCCTGGACCTCAAATATCTGAACCCCTTTGTACGTGTGCAGAAGTTCTGGATGGTCGATGGTGGCGTCTTTAAATCAAGGGGATTTTCTGGCCTCCATCGATTTAAAGGATACATACCTGCACATCCGTATCTACGAAGGTCACCAGCGGTTTCTCCGCTTTGCAGTAGTGGAGGGACATTTTCAATTTGTGGCATTACCCTTTGGTCTAGCTTTGGCTCCCAGGGTCTTCACCAAAGTTTTGGCCCCTGTGCTGGCTCTGCTGCGCAAGAAGGGGATGGCGGTCCTCGGTTATCTAGACGATCTCGTGCTATGGGCAAGCTTGTGTGCCACTTTGTCGGGTGATCTGACAATCACGGTTCAGACGCTCCAGGAGTTCGGGTGGACCATCAAGGTCCAGAAGTCGGCACTGACCCCGTCAGTGCATCTGAATTATCTGGGCATGGTCTTGGACTCCGCTCAAGCGAAAGTTTTCCTCCCAGAGGAGAAACTTCAGACCTTGCAGGGCGAGATTAGAGTCCTCAGGGACAGCGATCTCTCCTGCATGCGGTCCCTGGGGCTGTTGGTGTTGGCCGTCGAGGCGATCCCGGTTTCACACAAGGACTCTGCAAGCGGAAATTTATTCAAAATGGACCCTTAGTCCTTGGACAGCATGGTTAGTTTTAACCGTCTCATGAGGTCGGAGCTTTCGTGGTATCTTCTGTTGCCCGCTCTGAGACAGGGAAACTCCTTTCTGCCGCTGTTGTGGACGGTGATCAGCACGGATGCCAGCCTGATGGGCTGGGGTGAAGTTCTGGGCACTATTTGTGCCCAAGGTGCTCGAGATTCTCTGGCGGACGACAGGGACACGTTGGTGGTGCCTTGGCGCCAGTATCAGCTGATTTATTCCTTCCCTCCGATTCAACTGTTGTCCAAGTTCCTCCGCAGATTGGCATTGGAACAGGTGCAGGTGATTCTGGTGGATCCAGACTGGCCTCACTGGTCTTGGTACGCGGACCTCGTAAGGATAGTCGTCGAGCCTCCCTGGCGGCTGCCTCTGCGGGAAGATCTACAGTCATGTCCCCAACGCAATTCTAATCTGTTTGGCTCTATACACCACCACTATGGATTTGAAATGAAACAAACAAGATGTGCTTTAACTATAGACTTTCAGCTTTAATTTGAGGGTATTTACATCCAAATCAGGTGAAAGGTGTAGGAATTACAACAGTTTGTATATGTGCCTCCCACTTTTTAAGGGACCAAAAGTAATGGGACGGATTAACAATCCTAAATCAAACTTTCACTTTTTAATACTTGGTTGCAAATCCTTTGCAGTCAATTACAGCCTGAAGTCTGGAATGCATAGAGCCCCTAAGGGTGTGTCTAGTGAAAAGCTTTTCTAAATAGTTTCACTGCCTAGTCTACTCCTGTAGGTGGCGCATTAACCATTTTTGAGGAAACTATGAAGTAGCTGCGTCTGTCAAATAATTTTACGGTAAGTTCTTACACCCTCAAAGAGAAAAAAAATAGAATTTTTGTATTTTTTTTATAGGTGAGCTCCAGTTCCTGGTTGAGCTCCTTTGTTACCTGGTTGGCTACGTTTAGCCTTTGGAGAATTACGTTGTTTTTCCGACCCCTCATGCAAATACTGCTTTGGGATGTCCTAATGGTCAAGAAGATATGAAGCTACCTCTGTCAATGAACGATAGAGAAAACTGGATTTTTTACTCACCGTAAAATTCTCTTCTCTGAAGTTCATTGACAGACGCAGCACCCACCCCTCTACTTATGAGTGGGGTTGTTGTTTTCTAAACACTGTTTGCAGCGAAACTGAGGGCTGTAGCAGTGTGTGGGGTTATGCCTGCCCCATAGGCGTGGTGATGTTTTTTTCCTGCCTAGTGTCCTCCTGTAGGGGGTAGCATAACCCAATGCTCAATAAGATATGAAGCTGCGCCTGTCAGTGAACTTCAGAGAAAAGGATTGAACGGAAAATCAAAAATCCAGTTTCTCTATCGTCCGTCGACAGACGCAGCCTCATCTCCATGAGCTTAGTGGGTTTATGCTCCTCCCATCAGGAGAGGTCTAGGCAGTAAAATTTGAATACACATGCCCAGGGGGCTGTCCCTCTAGGCATAAAATCCCCCACTGCACAATCCAGCACATCAGTTTGTTTCTGCCTAGAGAAGGAGTAGGACCTAGGTTTCCTGCTGGGACCCCGGTCTTAGTTTTTTTTTTTATTTTCTTTTATTTATCTTTACTCACTTGCTGGCTAGTGTTCATGGAATAATTTTCCTTGTGATCTACAAGCAATGATGCCGGCTGGGGCTTTGCACTGGATAATCTAGATCCTTATGGCCCCCCCAGTCTGGCCTACGAGCGTGAGCAGGTTATAGTTCCGACCTCGGCCTAGCCACGCCGGTGTCCCCTGGTCCAGAGGGGGACGAGCCTACAAGCGGATGCTTCTCCGGGAAGCATCAACCTGGAATGCCCTGAGTCGCAGCGTACCCATCGGCTAGCAGCACCCCCACTTTGGGTGGGAGGCAGTCTGTTTGGAGTGGCGCTCACCTAATACCGTGGTATGATATGTTGATATGTCCCCCCCCCCCCCCCCCCGCGCCCAATTCTCGGTATGGTGAGTAAATATGCCCCCTTGCCCCTGCTGGCCTTTGGGAGGATGTGGGCACTCCCCTGGGGATAATGGGATTTGTGCCTCCTAAGAGATCCCCCTGGTCTGCCCGGTACCTGGTCTGTGTGTCCTTCTCTTTCCCTGCGGGGACTGTGTGTCTGGTGTGCCACGCCAGAGCCCCAAAGGACGGGGACGAGCCCACGAGTGGACCATCTCGCTGGGACGCAGATGACCTGGGATGCCCTGAGTCATAGGGTACCCCCTGGCTATCAGCACCCCCACCCCGGGTGGGAGATAGTCTGTTCGGAGTGGCGCCCACCTGATACCGTGATATATGTCCCCCGCCCAATTCTCTGGCGGTCTCGGGGTATACGTGAGCCCCCTCCATAGGAATAGTCGGACCCTCGGGTATCCCTCGGTTCCCCTTGCCTCTCAGGCCCCACTTAGCTGTCATCCCCCACCCCCCGTAACAGGTTCCTACCTCATGGGGGGGCGGTTATATTGTGACCAGTTCTATGGGGGGACATCTGTCCCGGTGGGGTCTCCTTCTGGGGACCCTCCGATGCCCCTTTTATGATGATCCCCCGGGGGTCCTTGAGACAGCATGGCACGCTGTTGGGGCCGCCATTTTGCTGTAGACTTCTGCTGTGCATTAATGAAAAAGTTTTACAATGCATGGGGGGCCATGTTTTGATAGTTCCCTATAGGGGCGGCCATTTTCTTGTAGTCCACGATTGATGGACAGCAAGGGGAGACACTAAAGGCTCTAGGCATGACCCAGGTGCTTTTTTTTTTCTGTGCCAGATCGTTTCTATCTTCTGCACAGGACCTTCCTGAAGCCTCCAGACTGGCTTGGTGGTAATGTTTTTGGGGTTCCTGTAGGTTTTCCTCTCACGTTGCTGCAGGCTGTGTTAGGCTGGGACTTGTAGTACCGCTGGTGCAGCGGTGCGAATCGCTTTTTTGCTACTTTTTTAAAGTGACACTGCATTTTTTTTATATTCCGTGCCAATGGAGTCCTAGGACAAAATTTCACCTACAGACCCCCTCAGTGCAGCTGTGGGTCCCTCTGGGTCGCAGCCCCTTGCTGCTTTTACAGCAGTTTTGGAAAGCCTGCTGTCAAAAGTGGATTTAGTTTTAAAAAGTGCCGCTAGCCGAATGCGCCCTTTGCCTTCACCTCCCTCTGTGGTATCTTCAGATTCTGAGGCAGGTGGGCGCCACGGACGCACCCCACCTTGGTGGATCTTTGTCATCGCAGTCTGATGGCGATGAGGACATGTCCTCGTCAGCCGCCATGCAGGAAAGCGCGCTGGTGGAAGCACTTATATAGTATCAGTGCGGGAAACGTTAAAAATGGTGGATGAGTCTACAGCAGCCAGGATGCAAATGTCTTTTGGCACCCGCAAATCCCAGAAGTTGGGCAAGGTGTTTCCCTGTCTGGAACATTTTGACATTGTCAATGAACAGTGGGGGCATAGCAAACAAATGTTAGTGGTGCCCAAGCGCTTTAAACGGCGTTACTCTTTCGCTGATGCAGTTTCCACTGGTGGACCGTACCACCTAAGGTGGATCATCTGGTGTCCAGACTAAACAAGTCTACGATAGTTCTGATGGAAGAGTCCCTGGCTTTTACTGACCCCGTTATTAGACGGATTAAGTCTCTGTCCTGCCATTTACATGTGTTAGCGGGCTCAATATTACAACCGGTATTTGTGATCACATTGGTGTCACAGACCATTACAGAATGGGTGAAGTTACTGAAAGGTGAAACGTCTTCGTTTTTTTCCAGAACCATGGACTTCCTTGATTCAGGACAAATGGGTCCACAAACTGATTCGTTCAGGTTACAAGACCGAATTTCCGGTCTCGACCGTTGGACAGGTTCTTCTCATCCAATCTACGCCTGTTTCCAGACTGGTTAAGGGACCTAGGAGAGGCAGTACAAGACCTGCTGTCGCAAGGGGTAATTGTGACGGTTCCCTCTCGGGAAAGTTTTCAGGGATTTTATTCAAACCTGTTTACTGTGCCCAGAAAAGAAGGGAAAGTACGTCCAATTCTGGACCTCAAGGCTCTGAATCACTTTGTGCGGGTACAGAAGTTTTGAATGGAATCCATTCGAACAGTAGTGGCATCTCTACATCAAGGGGAATTTTTGGCCTTTATAGTTATCAAGGACGCATATCTAGACATCCCTATCTACGCTGGACACCAGCGTTTTCTTCGCTGTAGGAGAGGAGCATTTATCAATTTGTGGCATTACCCTTTGGTCTTATCTCCACCTCCTGGGTCTTTACCAAGGTGATGGCTCCGGTATTGGCATTACTGCGCCTACGGGGGATTTCGGTATTGGGATACCTGGACGATCTCCTATTGTGGGCGGACTCTCATTCAGCCCTGTTGGGCGACTTGACGATCACTGTACGGACTCTACAAGAGTTTGGTTGGAACATCAATTTAAAAAAATCTGCCCTAAAACATACATTAAGACGGGATTATCTGGGCCTGACTCTGGATTCGGCATTGGCGAGGGTCCCCGGACAAGCTGCAAAAGTTGCAGGGGGCGATCTGTTTGCTGTTGGCAAACAATTTGTCCTCTCTGCGGACTTGCATGCGGGCCTCGGGTCTGATGGTGTCAACCTTTTGAGGCGGTTCTGTTTGCTCAGTTCCACATGAGACCCTTACAAAGGGAGATTCTTGACAAAGGGAGATTCTTGTCAAATGGAACAAAGATCCAAAGTCCTTGGACACTATGATTTGGTTGAGTCACAACACAAAGACTGCTCTTCTATGGTGGCTTCGCTCGTTAGGGCAAGTCCTTCCTTCCGTTGTATTTGGACGGTTGTGACCACGGACGCCAGTCTGTCAGGCTGGGGAGGAGTGCTGGGTTAGCTCTGCGCCCAGAAGTCCTGGACGGTGGAAGAATCCAAACTTCCGATAAATATTTTGAAGCTCAGAGCAATAAAACTTTGCCTGAGACACTGGACAACTCGTCTGCAAGATTGTCCAGTCCAGATTAAAATCGGACTATGCCACGGCTTTGGCTTACATCAATCATTAAGGGGGCACAAAAATGGCGCTTTTCCACTGCATGGAACCGAACGGTTCGGGTCGCTTTTGTGCTTTTCCACTGCATGGTAAAGAATGGTACGGTGTAGGAACCGTTCGGTACGGCTGCGCTTTTCCACTACATGGAACCGAACGGTACCATATCCCCCAATCCTTTGCATGCAGCCTTGACTGTTTGTCACTACTAGCCACTGATTGGTCAGAGAATTGTTGTTATCCCACCCACTTACTTTAGTACTACTTTAGTGGAAAAGCAAACCGTACCGAACTGTTCCAACAACGTACCATGCAGTGGAAAACCAAGCAGGGCCGAGCCGGTACTTGCAATGGAAAAGTGCCAAAAGTGTCTTGCCGGCCCGGGAGGTGGCCGAGATCCTGGACTGGGCAGAAAAGTTTGTTTCAGCCCTCTCTGTTGTGCACACCCCAGGCGTGGAGAACTGGCAGGCGGTTTCCTTGAGTCTTCATGTGTTGGATCAGGGGGAGTGGTCCCCACACCCGGAGGTGTTTCATCTCCTGTGTGTCCAGTGGGGGACACCCGATGTCGACCTGTTTGCTTCTCGACTCAACAAGAAGATTCAGAGGTTCATAGCCAGGTCTCGGGATCCTCTGGCCGACGCCACAGATTCACTGATGGCTCCTTGGAGTCAGTATCGGCTGATTTATGCATTCCCTCCGCTAAAACTTCTGACGAGGCTTCTTCGCAGGATAGAAGTGGAAGGGATTCCGGTCATTCTGGTGGCCCCAGACCAGGTCCTGGTACGCAGATCTGATAAGGTTGGTCGCAGATGCTCCCTGGAGACTTCCTCTCAGGGAAGATCTGTCTCAAGGGCCGATCTTCCATCCCTCTTTACAGTCGCTGGCTTTAATGGCGTGGCCGTTAAAAGTAGGGATAGACCAATATGTGTTTTTCAGGGCAGATACCGATATTTTGGTCACAACGTATATCGGTATGGGCCGATTATTTTGTACATTAAAAGTTTTAAAAAACAGACTATTTTTGACACGCATCTGGTAGTGAATCTGTTAATTTTTGTTTAATGCTTAACGGCTGGCTTGCTGGCACCCTGTGGTGGGTGGCTGGCTGTCCGGCACCCTGTCTGAGGGTGGCTGGCTGTCTGGCACCCTGTGGTGGGTGGCTGGCTGGTACAGGGCCTGTGGGTGGATGGTACAGTGCCTGTGGCTGGCTGGCTGGTACAGGGCCTGTGGATGTGGGTGGCTGGCTGGCATCTGGCTGCTGTGGGTGGGTGTATGGGTGTGATACACTCCCGCGAGACTAGCCCCGACTCCGCTGTCCAAGGCGAGGGAGGCGGCCTAAGAAGGCAGAAAAATATCGACCAGTATCAGTGCCAATACCGATATATTGGGGAAAGTGCATATCGGCCTTGCCGATAATTGGTCTATCCCTAGTTAAAAGCCAGGTATTTGAAGGATAGAGGTCTTTTTGATTCAGTGATTCCTACACTCGGAAGGCCAGGAAGTCTACTTCCAGGAAGATCTATCATCGTACATGAAAATAGTACATTTCATGGTGTGATTCCTTGAAGGTGCACCCTCGCTTGTTCTCGGTGGCTAGGGTTATGTCTTTTCTTCAAAAAGGTGTTGAACAGCGGTTGGCCTTGGGCACTATCAAAGCCCAAGTATCGGCTCTGGCTGTGTTTTTCCAACACCCTTTAGCTATGCATGCCCTGATTTGCACTTTTATTCAGGGGGTTCGCCACATGGCTCCCCCAAGGCAATCTCCGCTACTTCCGTGGGATCTGAATTTGGTACTTTGGTATCTGTTCTTCAAAAACCTCAGTTTGAGAAATTCCTCTGCTTACCTTGTCTCAGATGGTTACCTTTTTCATGGCTAGTACTGCTGTTCGCAGAGTATCTGAGTTGGCAGCATTGTCCTGCCGCTCACCTTATCTGGTGGTCCACAGAGATAAAGTGGTACTCCGACCTAATCCGTCTTTTCTTCCTAAGGTTGTTTCCGATTTTCATTTGAATGAAGACATTGGGCTGCCTGCACTTTGTCCTAAGAGCAAGCATTCCAAGGAAATTGCATTGCATTCTTTGGATGTGGTGCGAGCAATCAGAGTTTACCTGGCGGCGACTGAGTCGTTCCGAAAATCAGATGCTCTATTTGTCCTTGCCAAAGGATCTCGTAAAGCATTGGCTGCGTCTGCTGCGACCATATCCAGATGATCAGACAGACTGTATACAGTTCAGGCTTATTCACTGAAGGGTCAGGTTCCTCCTTTCCCTGTGAAGGCGCATTCTACTAGGGCGTTGAGTGCTTCCTGGGCTTTTTGCCATCAGGCGTCAGTGATGCAAGTTTGCAAGGCAGCAATTTGGTCGTCAGTGCACACATTCACAAAATTCTACAAAGTAGATGTGTTGGCGTCTTCTGATGCCTCTTTTGCCCGCGTGATTTTGCAGACTGCTGTCTAAAAGAAGTTTTTCTCTTTGAGGGAGTATATTTTTTCTGGGTGAGCATCAGTTGTTCACGGTTGAGCTCCATGTTACCTGGTTGGCTAAGTTTAGCCTTGGGAAATTACGTTCTTTTTTGTGTTGTTTTTCCCACCCCTCATGCAAATACTGCTTTAGGACGTCCCAATAGTCAAGAAGATATGGAGCTGCGTCTGTCAATGAAGAAAAGAGAAAACTGGATTTTTGACTTATTGTAAAATCCTTTTCTCTGAAGTTCGACAGACGGCAGCACCCGCCCCTCTTAAGTATGAGTGGAATGGGGTTGCGGTCTACTAAAACACTGCTTGCAACAAAACTGAAGGATTTAGCAGAGTGTGTGGGGTTATGCCTGCAGGGACTATCCCATAGGCTTGGTAAAGTTTTTTTCCTGCCTAGTGTCCTACTCCTGTAGGGGGGCAGCATAACCCAATGGTCAAGAAGATATGGAGCTGTCTGTCAATGAACTTCAGAGAAATGGATTTTACGGTAAGTCAAAAATCCAATTTTTTTTTTTTTCTATAAAGATGATATAATTTAAGATCAGAAGTCACAGTCAAAACTATTAACAAAAGGTAGGATCACCACAGACCTTTCTTAGTAAAGTGAGTCCAAGCCTTCTTATTTTCTGCCCAGAAGGTTGGTCCCCCTCTCAGCTCTCACTCAGGATGCCCCCACACCGCATGTGCTAGATGCCTTGAAACCAATTGCCCTTCATCTGTTAAGCTTAACCACTTGACCTCTGGGAGGTTTACCCCCCTTCCTAAGCAGGCCAGTTTTTTGTGATGCGGAACTTCGTTGCTTTAACCACTTAAGCCCCGGAAGATTTTACCCCCTTCCTGACCAGACCCCTTTTTTCAACTTGGCGCTTCGTGACTTTAACTGATAATTGCGCGGTCATGCAATGCTGTACCCAAATGAAATTTACGTCCTTTTTTTCCACAAACATAACTTTCTTTTGGTGGTATTTGATCACCTCTGTGCTTTTTATTTTTTGCGATATTAATAAAAAAAGAGCGAAAATTTTGCAAAAAAATGACATTTTCAACTGTGTCTTTTAAAAAATATCCAATATACTCAATTTGTCATATTTTTTGGCCAAAATATATTTAGCTACATGTCTTTGACAAAAAAAAAATTCAATGAGCGTATTTTTATTGGTTTACACAAAAGTTATAGCGTCTTCCAACTATGGTGTAATAATAAACAAACAAATATATGTCAGTGTAATTAATTAAATTCAAATAAATATGTGGGGAATTTCTTCCACAGTGCAAGCTGCAATAAAAAACGTGTAAAAAACGCATAAATGTGAAATAAAATTATTGAATTGCGCTCAACACTCAAGACACAAGAAAGTGCTTGTGTGCATAAATATAAATATGAATAGTAGATATAGAGGTATAAATTCAAATAAATAGATAAAATTCAAATAAATAGTCCTTAGGTGAATAAATACAGTGATAAAAAGTCCTTAAAGTGCCCAGTGCAACACGGATCTCTCAGCAAAGACTGAATACACTTTATCTTCATGTGAGGGACCTCCACCATAAAAAACTCTCTCCACCCAGTGCTCAGGGTAAATACTCCTTACCGAAACTGGTGGACCACTTGATTATAGGGGGTCTCAAACAGCATAAATAATCCACAGATGCCTCCAAGCTATCCTTAGGATGTCCTTATAGATCAAGCTCAGCTAGCATAGGGAACTCCAGGATGTATAGAGAAAAAATAAAGGAAACTCCAATAGCGTAATACGTTATGATACTCGGGGTTTAATAATAGAATTGCACTTACTCAAAGATAAAGTTCATAATGCCTTCATTACAAATAGACAGCATAGGTTCGGTGTACGAGACGCTCCACCCGCTCCTGCGTACCACCAACCCGGAACTCAACGGTCTCACGTTCCCGACGCACGTTTCGTCAGGCGTGCTGACGTCATCAGGGGATCATGTGACCGTACGTTTCCATTCACAATAAATAGAGGATTTCCGGCTGACAACATCCAATCGCTGGCTGCCTATCTCATTTCATGAAGTGCTAAAATGGCTGGGCAGTACAAACCCCCCCCCCCCCCTCAAACTACCACTTTTTGAAAGTAGACATCCTAAGGAATGTTCTGAGAGGCACGTTGAGCTCATTGAATATTTAATTTTTTTGTCACAGGTGTTGGAAAAATGACTAAAAATAAAAAAATTTTTTTTTTTTTTTTTTTACACAAAGTTGTCATTGAAATGATATATTGCTCACACATGCCAAGGGTATATGTGTAATTACACCCCAAAATATATTCTGCTGCTTCTCCTGAGTACAGGGATACCACATATGTGAGACGTTTTGGGAGCCTAGCAGTGTACGTGAGCCCGAAAACAAATCACCACCATCAGAATTTCAAAGGGCGTACATTTTTCATTGCATTTTCTCACTACCTATAACGGTTTAGGAGGCCCTGAAATGTAAAGATACCACAAAACCCCCCCAAATGACCCCATTTTGCAAAGTAGACACCCCAAGCTATTTGCTGAGAGGCATGGTGAGTCCATGGAATATTTTATATTTTCCCACAAGTTTCGGGAAAATTACATTTTTTTAACACAAAGTTGTCACTAAATGATAAATTGCTCACACATGCCATGGGTATATGTGAAATGACACCCCAAAATACATTATACTGCTTCCCCTGAGTACAGGGATACCCCATGTGTGAGACTTTTTGGCAGCCTAGCTGTGTACAGACCGCGAAAACCAATCAACACTGTCAGGTTCTCTAATGGCGTAAATTGTGCATGTCACCTCTGCACTACCTATCAGTTTTGGAGGCCCTAAAATTCCAAGATAGCACAAAACCCACCCCCCCAAATGAACCCATTTTGGAAAGTAGACACCCCAAGCTATTTGCTGAGAGGCATGGGGAGTCCATGGAATATTTTATATTTTGCCACAAGTTCCGGGAAATATATATTTTTTTTTTACACAAAGTTGTCAGTAAATGATATATTGCTCACACGTGCCATGGGTATATGTGAAATGACACCCCAAAATACTTTCTGCTGCTTCTCCGGAGTACAGGGATACCCCATGTGTGAGACTTTTTTGCAGTCTAGCCGAGTACAGGACCCCGAAAACCAATCCCCACTTTCAGGCTTTCCAAGGGCGTAGAAAGCCAGAAGGTGCGGATTGGTTTTCTGGGTCCTGTACGCGGCTAGACTGCCAAAAAGTCTCACACATGGGGTATCCCTGTACTCAGGAGAAGCAGCAGAATGTATTTTGGGGTGTCATTTCACATATACCCATGGCATGTGTGAGCATTATATCATTTACTGACAACTTTGTGTAAAAAAAAAAAAATGTAATTTTCCCGAAACTTGTGGCAAAATATAAACTATTCCATGGACTCATCATGCCTCTCAGCTAATAGCTTGGAGTGTCTACTTTGCAAAATGGGGTCATTTGGGGGGGTTTTGTGCTATCTTGAAATTTCAGGGCCTCTGAAACTGTGACAGGTAGCACAGTGGTAAAATCAGCAATTGACGCCATTAGAAAACCTGAACATGGGGATTGGTTTTCGAGGTCGCGTACACAGCTAGGCTCCCAAAAAGTCTCACACATGTGGTATCCCTGTATTCAGGAGAAGCAAGAGAATGTATTTTGGGGTGTCATTTCACATATTCCCATGGCATGCGTGAGCAATATATCATTTAGTGACAACTTTCTGTAAAAAAAAAATTGTAATATTCCCGAAACTTGGGGCTAAATATAAAATACTCCATGGACTCAATATGCCTATCAGCAAATAGCTTTGGGTGTCTACTTTTCAAAAAGGGGTCATTTGGGGGGTGTTTGAACTGTCCCGGCATTTTATGCTCAATCTTAGCCACACATCACCCACTCTTCTAATCACTTGAAAACCAAGCCTTTTCTGTGACTTTTTGTTTAGATGAAAATTTTTTTTTTTTTTTTTTTTTTTTTTTTACTAGAAAATTACTTTGAACCCCCAAACATTATATATTTCTTTAAAGCAGAGGCCCTATAGAATAAAATGGTGGATGTTGCAAATTTTTTTGTCACACGGTATTTGCACACAGATTTTTCAAACGCAATTTCTACTAAAAAAATTAATTTTTCTCTTACGTCCTCTGACAGTCGCCGCACACTCATTAAGTCTTCACCAATGGGGTATTGACTTCATCTCCATAGGAGTAACTAGGCACAAGACTTGTTAAAAAAAAAAAAAAATCATTTACATACACACCTATGGGGCTGTCCCACTGGTCCAATACCCCCTGCCATCAGCATTCCCAACTCAGTTTGTCTTCTGCCTAGTTAAGGAGTAAGATAGGCTTCCCTGTGCTGGGGCTACAGTCTCAGCCTTCCTCTGTTTTATTATTTTATTTTCTGCAAATGTGTTTTTCTTTACACTACTAGCTGTTTATTTTGTCAGCGTTAGTTAGTCGGATCTTCGGATGAAGACGGCGTTTGCGGAGCTGGGAGTCTGACTGGTCGTCCTGGTGTCCCAGGACAGAGGGCCTTATGGAACCCCAGCCCGCCATCGAGCATTTAGCAGGCTATGCATACGCCCCGCGAGGTGGCCACCTCGCCTGGACGTCTCTCCCACGGTTTCCGTACGTTGCTAGCGTCCTGTGTTTTTGGCTGACGGCACCCCCGCCATCTGGGGTGGGAGGTTCCCGTCAATGAGAGGCACCCCACGCCATCGGGAAAGGTAAGTACATTCTGTGTGGGGCCTCTGGGGCTGGCATTCCTGTGTGTCTGTGGAATCCCCTACTGTCTGTGCGTTTTTTGGGGCTCCCTGCGGGGATTTTCACTCAGCTAGTTCGCTATGTGGGTGGTGGGGGGTCCCTCTCCCATGTGACACTTTATGGTGCGTTTGGAGGTGCAGACATGTGTGGCGACCGCTGCGGGGTTAAAAACCGCCGGTTTAGGTGTGGACAGCATGCTGGCTTCACTGTGGGCGCTTCTACAGCACTGTATGTAGTGTATATTGGTGCCTTACGGCGCCATCTTGTGTGTGGCAAGGTTTTCTCCTGAGCACATGTCGGCGGCCATGTTCCCAGAGCCTCCCATTGCTTTCTATGGGCAACCATGTTTCCTTAGTATCAAGTCCTAGTTCAGCCTCCTGCGGTGACATCACTTCCTTTTTTCTGCACAGAGGAGATTGGCAGGCGTGGGTAACACTTGTGGGGTCTGTTCTTGCTGTCTTTTTTTGTGGGAATACCTTCTGGCTATCAGCTTTTCCTGTTTTAGGGGTCTGCTTGCAGAATCCTTAATAGCGGTGTACTGCGGGGAATCGCGGTGCGCTTAAAGGGCCGGTACCTTGGAAAAAAAAAACGTTTTTTTTCTCTTATTATGGAGTCCCAGGACAGAAAATTTCCCCCTGCCTTAGTGGATGATTCAGGTTCCTCTGAATCTTCTGCTCTGACTGCCGCACTTGCGACTTTAGCATCCAAGGTGGATCTTTTGATGTCTGAACGGGATACTAGAAAAAGGCCTAGGGTCTCTCTCTCTTCTTATTCTGAATCTGACATGATTGCTGTAGATAGTGTGCCCCTTGAGGGGTCTCGCTCTTCTCAGTCTGAGGGGGAGGCGGAGGATGCGGGGTGTTGTGCGTTTGGTTTAACCACTTAAGCCCCGGAGGATTTGGCTGCTAAAGGACCAGGGGTTTTTTTGCGATTTTTTTACTGCGTGACTTTAACGGACAATTGCGCGGTCGTGCGACGCTGTACCTAAACGAATTTGACGTCCTTTTTTTCCCACAAACAGAGCTTTCTTTTGGTGGTATTTGATCACCTGTGCGATTTTTTGATCACACGCTATAAACAAAAAAAGAGCGTAAATTTTGCAAAAATAACAATATTTTTCACATTTTTTTATATGAAATTCCCCAAAAAAAAAAGTAAAAATCAAAATTTTTTAACATTTTTCGGCCAATTTGTTTTATGCTACCTATGTTTGGTAAAAAAAATCGCAAAAAGCGTATTTTGATTGGTTTGCAAAAGTTATCGCGTTTACTAACAAAGGGAAAGATTTTTGTCATTTTTGGTGTTTTTTTTTTTTAACGCGTAATGGCGGCGATCTGCGATTTTTTTTTCGGTACTGCGACATTGCGGCGGACAGATCGGACCCTTGACTGACATTTTTGACACTTTTGGGGTTACCAGTGACATTACTGCAGTAATCAGTGCTATACATATGCACTGTTACTGCAAAAATGACACTGGCAGGGAAGGGGTTAACTTTATTGGACAGGGAGGGGTTAAGTGTGTCCTAGGGGCGTGATTCTAACTGTGTAGGGACATTCCTATTGGTGTAAAAGCAAAGATCCACCGTTCTACATAGTAGAACGGACAGATCTTCACTTTTACACAGGGAGAACTGACAGGCAGCTTGTTTACACAAGCTGCTCTGTCTTTCTCCCTTCACAGGAGCGATCGCAGTGTGACTGGCGGACATCGAGTCCGCCGGTCACACGCACTGACTTGCCTGTGAACGAGCCGCGGCGGGCGCGCGCCTGCCCGCGATAGGCTCGCAAGTCAGTGACAGGCGAGTGACGTACCGATACATCACTCTGCCTGGCCGGGGCTGACCGCCGCAGTATATAGTCGTGCGGCGGTCGGCAACCGGTTAAAATTTGACTATTTTTAATTTATTACTAAAAGGCGGTGTCTGAACTATCAATAAAATTATGACGCAGTGCCTCCAGCCGATTACGGCAAATAATTTAATAACTAAAAACAAACCCAAACAATTTTGTTCAGACACTCATAGTATACCACGCAATTTTCCCGAGTTCTTTTTCTATCAGTTAATTTCTTTTTAAAAGCATATACCAATCTTAGTGAAACAGTCTACAGTAGGGAATATATATATAAGAATATTTATTCGCAAGACATATTTTCACCATAAATGATCATACTTGAGTGACACAAAGAGATAACCTTACATAAGATACAAACTTAAAACGATAAATGCAATGTGATATTTAGCTAAAACGATGAAAGTGAAACTAAAACAAGGTTACGTTTTTCCCAGGTGTAGTAGAAACCATAAATTAATATTCTATATAATCAGACCACAATTGTCTGAGAATCACATGGCCGAAAGTCATTCCACTGCAGATAAAGTGAGAATAAGCCATGCAAAACGGAAGACGTAAAATCGCAAATAATGCGCTTAATCTGATATTAGTAAAAATGTTATAAAAACAAAAATCATCTCTTTAGAGAAAAATCTACATATGGTTTATACGGCTGGGATTGTACTTTCGTTACTGTTAATTATGCAATGAAAAACATTTAAGGAAGTACATAAACAATATAGAATAATAATCAAATAACAGCAAGGCATAATTACCATATTTAAAATGGCCGCTAGTTTAGAATGGTAGTTACCAGGTTCCTTAAAATGGCTGCATTTCCAAGATAGTGGCCAATTAGGGAGGAGTTTCGCTTGGCGTCCCTCAAAGGTTCAGATACATGGTGGACCAAGATGGCGTCTGTGTAGATGAGTCTATGCATGGTTGTTGTAGTGTGTATGTTGTAAGTGTTGTGTCTTGTGTGTTGTGTTACATCTCTGGTTTCTTTTTATTTTGTGTTGAACAAAAGGGCAGTAAAAATTATCATAAGCCAAACCCAGTGGGAGGAACATTATTCCTATTGGTTGGAACATCTTATTCATTAACTGGTGATGTCATAGGGTGACACCTCTTGGTTAACCAGTATATTAAAATTAAATAAAGATTTCTCCATTTAAGACTATTATAAAACATAAAATGTAATCATGCTCTCCTCTATGACGTCCATTTAATCCACCAGGTATCTGAATAAAGATTAATCTGGATAACACCATTCTCGTAGTTAATATATCTTATGTAATATATATATATTGGATTTTACTTTTTAACCCAAGACTTCAATTAGTAGCAGTAAGAATTATATAGATACATATACAGTTATATATATTGATACACAACAGCTTGTATATGTAACTTTTTCTATACATGGTTACTTCTGATCAGAATATTATCCATTTAGGCATTATTATGTTAACAACAGTACATTCAAGATTTTGGGGACTGGATTATAAAATATGGGCGAAATTTCTGACCATTTGACACTACTATATGATAGAATATAATGTACTTCTCAGTAGGAGGTTTTCATAACATCATAGTTCCATAACACCTTTTGTATATGATGGGGCAAAGATATCAATTTATGATTTTATGAAATTCATTTTGAGATTTGCAGTTCTCATCAGCCTAAGTGGCTCTGATATCATTTAATTTTCAATGGACAATTGTCTGTATGACACAATCTTTACCCATGTAAGTGTATGGGAATGTATTACCAATTCCAGTCTTTGTCAAGGCTAATTTCCATTTGTTTGTCCTCTCATGATTTAGACAATGGCTTATTTGCTGGTGGGTGGTTGAACACAGGTGTTATCCTGAAATTGAGTTTCGCCCATTGTGTGAGTCATGGCCTGAACATAAAGTTTCATGGACTCTCTGGCTTCTCTTGTTTCATGACCAGGGGAAGGATGTCTTATGTAAACCTTTTCCCCCAAAGGCCGTTCCACCTGTGATAAGCAATTTATTTATCTGCCTTTCTGAGCATTGTATTTAAAAGTTTGTCAAACACAGTTTCCTTTCGGGGGCAGATGACACAGCTTCTCATCTCAAAGTACATGCAAACAAAACCATCTCAAACAATGGACGCAATGTGTGTTTCAAACTGAAAGAGTTTTGACTCAATATGTAGCAAGGTCAATGGAGGCCTCAAGGTTCACAATTCTTGACCTGTAATAATAATGTATTTCTATTTCGCACTGAAAGTTTAACAGGGGGTTGATTATTCCCCCCCTGGGACGGCCGAGCACCGCGCAGCTATGGATGCGCTGATCATTGCCATTAAGAAAACACTGTATATTAAAAAAGAATAGCGCGCAAATGCAAAAGAAATTACTACCAAATCTGAAGAGAGTCCATAAATAAAAATGGGGGTTTGGTCCCACCATATGGCCATATCGTGCTCAAGCCCACTACTGCGTCAAAGTACCCCATTATCAGTGGGTCCTACACTATCCATAAAAAAGAGATGAATCCAGCCCTTCTAACCCTTGGAGATAACACTCCTTGCTGGAAAAAATGTGCAAATGCACTACAGGGGACTCCTCCCATATCCACTTGATGGTGGACACTGATTGAGTACAGGTGTATGTGGGGGGTGGGGAGGGCTGCTCAACCTCGATAGTCTGGTCAGACCTAATACATAATAAACAGGCAAAAAATTTGGGGGAGCATACCCATGTATTTCCAAAGCTGCTGCAGCTATGAACCAAAAGACATGTATATTAAAAAAGAATAGCGCGCAAATGCAAAAGAAATTACTACCAAATCTGAAGATTACACATGTACTCAATCAGTGTCCACCATCAAGTGGATATAGGAGGAGTCCCCTGTAGTGCATTTGCACATTTTTTCCCAGCAAGGAGTGTTATCTCCAAGGGTTAGAAGGGCTGGATTCATCTCTTTTTCATGGATAGTGTAGGACCCACTGATAATGGGGTACTTTGACGCAGTAGTGGGCTTGAGCACGATATGGCCATATGGTGGGACCAAACCCCCATTTTTATTTATGGACTCTCTTCAGATTTGGTAGTAATTTCTTTTGCATTTGCGCGCTATTCTTTTTTAATATACATGTCTTTTGGTTCATAGCTGCAGCAGCTTTGGAAATACATGGGTATGCTCCCCCAAATTTTTTGCCTGTTTATTAAGAAAACACTACATTTAGAGGATGAGCCCAATCCTCCGGGAAAACAGTCCTCTTTTGGTACCCACAGATCCCGTAAGGCGGCGCAGGTATTTCCTTGCCCAGCTGAGTTCCACGAAACCGTGAATGAACAATGGCGTAACTTGAAGCGCACTTTTGTGGTGCCTAAGAAGTTTTAACTCCTCTACCCCTTTGCGTCTCCTACGGATTCGCGCTGGTGTGCGGCTCCCAAAGTGGATCACGCTGTGGCCAGATTGAACAGGGCCACTCTGGTACCCACCGAGGATTCTCCGGTGTTTAGGGAACCTACGGATAGGAGGCTCGAATTTCTTTCCCGCCATTCCTACACGGTGGCGGGCTCCATGCTGAAACCTATTTTCGCCTCTGTCATGGTGGCTCAAGCCGTGGCGGATTGGACCAAAGTGCTCAAACGCACCCTCGTGGCTGATTCAGCCCCCCCTACTACCTTGGAGATGGTGGTCCAGATTTATCAAGGGGTCATGTATTTGTGCGATGCGGCCTTAAACGAGGCTCCGCTTGCTGCACGCTTATCTAGTGTTGCAGTGCTTAATCGCCGCTTGATTTGGTTGAAAAGCTGGTCGGCTGACCAGACTTCCAGGAAGACGGTGTCTGACATCCCTTATGCTGGGTCTCGTCTTTTTGGGGAATCACTGGGTATACGGGTATATAGAAAATGCTATATACTGTATACAGTGTGTGTTGTGACAGGGGGTGTAGGAGGGATCAGGGAGTTAAATCTTTATTGGGGGGGTGGCGGGGACCCTAAACCTACTTGGGACAGAAACTAACTCGCTAGCGCTAATTCAGGTTACAAACACACTAATACAAAATACAAAAAAACAGTATAGTACGTTTGTATTAGTATGCAATGTGACAGGGGGGAAGGGGTTAACTGTGGGTGATCAGGGGGTTAAATCTTTATTGGGGGGGTGGCAGGTATTTTAAGTGAAAAAGGGAGGGCCGCAAGCGCTACACCTGGTCACAAATCACACTTATACGGGTATATAGGAAAATGCTATATACTGTATAAAGTGTGTGTTGTGACAGCGGGTGTAGGGGGGATCAGGGGGTTAAATCTTTATTGGGGGGGTGGCGGGGACCCTAAACCTACTTGGGACAGAAACTAACTCGCTAGCGCTAATTCAGGTCACAAACGCACTAATACAAAAAAACAGTATATTACGTTTTTATTAGTATGCAATGTGACAGGGGGAAGGGGTTAACTGTGGGTGATCAGGGGGTTAAATCTTTATTTTGGGGGGTGGCGGGTATTTTAAGTGAAAAAGGGAGGGCCACAAGCGCTACACCTGGTCACAAATCACACTTATACAGTTATATAGGAAAATGCTATATGCTGTATACAGTGTGTGTGGTCACGGGGTGTAGGGGTTAACTGGGGGGCGATCGGGGGTTAAATGTGCCTATCTAAGTGTATATGTATGTGCTTGTTGCAGTACTTACAGTTAGATGTGCTCTCCTCTCCCGCTGGATCCAAAAAGGATGCACACAAGTCGCTCCAACTTAGAAAAAGGGTCCTGTACTACTTTGGGGCGACCTGCATTGACTTCAATGATATGAAGTCCGTGCATGTCGCTCCGAGGTCGCGGTGTGCGCTGTGCACCGCGACTTCACAGGTCGCCCCGGCAAGTCGGATCGCCTCAGTGTGAACCGGCTCTTAAGGTTTATGGCTTGCTACAAATTTAAAGTTCTGCCTACCCGGGAGGGGTTATGCCTGGGAGGGGAATTCCTGTCTTTGTGCCAGGGTCAAGTCACTAGGTGGCAGTCTAACCCTGTCATAAGGATGTAAGCAGATGCCCGTGATGCATTTCAAGAAATAGATTTTACAGGTAAATTTTTTTTTTTTTTTTTTTTGTTTCTTTTTGATAGAGTTCAGAACACTTGTCCAGCCAAGAGTTGTGCAAGTCAGCAATGAGACAGTACAATACAGCCTTCATTTTGTACAGAGCGACCAGAAGTCTAGTATGTCTTTAGTTTCTACAGTTTGGGTTATCCCATGCTTCCCATCCCTATCCAAGTTGCAGTTCAATTAAAATCCTAAAAAGAAACCCCTAGACAGATCTTGAGTCAAAGGAAGAATGCTGAAAATGCAGTGTGCCTGGCTGTGAATGGGAGAAATAGGCCTCTTGCACACTGCAACTTGGAAAAGCTCAATACAGTGGGTTTTTTTTTTTTTTTTACTGATCTAAAATGCAGCCCATTTTTTACCATGTGCCTGTACGCTATGCGAGTAAATGGGAGCTGCGTATTCTTGAGAAAAAGAAATAAAAAAATCTGCATTCCCGGTCAGTATTTTGCGTCGCTAAGTGCAAATACGCGCATATGCGTACAAACCGCGCACACGAGCATAAATATAAATAGATTTTCCCTGGGAAGATATTTTTTGTAAACGTGCATAAATTCACACAAACCAAATGCCTGAAATTACATTTAAAAAAAAAAAAAAGCAGCTCAAACATCAGTGCCGTATGCAACCCCTACAGGGGTAATTCTACACTAATCATAATTGTAAATCTTTGTGGTGACTATAACCACTATAGATTTCTGAATGTCTTACTGAACCATACCAAACAACATACTTGGCAGCAGTTATGACAATTTGGCACTACCGACTCTAATTAAAATAGGCACAAACATAAGGCAATTCTGAACAATTTCTATAGTGTGCCTGTGCTGCCATCTTCTGGATATAAGAAGTGTTAGACTTATTTTTTTTTTAACTTGTAACTAGGTTGTTTTTTCAGATTGGAAATATAGGTACCAAACAGTAGTATGAAGCTTTAGGTATTTAGAGACTTTCATTTTACCATTTCAAAGAAGACAAACGATACCCGGTACTTTTGGGTATGGAGGAGCATGTGACTTTCTTCACACCGCTGCTACCCAGGATGCTGTTTTCACCCTTAGAATCAAATCACTGGGCCCAAACACACTTGCATGCAAGACTGAAGTTCACTTTATTAAAAAAAAAAATGGTACATCTAAATGACCATGTAGAAAACAGAATGTTTAACTGCACACTATTTAAATTATGTTCCAATCCAGTTTATGTACATTTTTAAGAAAATTCGGAATTTCCCCCTTACTGCTTTTAGGTCAGCCAATCAAAATTAGATGCTGGGTAGGTAAAAAAATGTTTGTCAGCAGTAGCAGCATTACTCATTTCCCTTATGACAGGTATACTTTACAAGTGCCCCCTATAAAGAAGACAATACCTCCCTCTCGCCCCACTGAAAATTGCCTGAAAAATCTTCAGAATCCAAAGCTTCAGGGAAGTTCCCTGGCCACACTCCTGTCTCCCCTTTACACAATGGTTAACATGAGGAATGGGACAGTCAATTGAACCACTGAGCTGAGAGGGGGACCAGGATTCCCACACTGTTGGATTTACAAATTCCCAGGCTTCTTTAAACATGAGTATCTCCAGTGCAGTGAAGTTCAGTGGTACGGGAGATGTAAATATTTAGGTTCTTTGCAGGGGCACTTTTAAATTTGCATTTCTTCTAACATCGTTCACATTAAATGTGATTGGATGTTAAAGTTAGGTGGCAGCTTTCATCTTCTAGCAACGTGCATGATTAGTTATATGTACACATGCAAATTTGCATTTTCTGAGCTGGAAATGTATAATTGATCATTTATAGTTGAGCTTAATCTATCCCTCTGAATCCCCTTATCTGTTTTCCCTCGTTTCCTTTTTAGCCGTTGTAAAAAGTACCACCAGGCTATAATGGTCCACCCCCTCTCCTCCATATCTACATGTAGCTATTGAGTGACAAACCAACTGGTAGGTGTCCCCTCTAGGATATTTATACAAGTGATTTGGATATTTAAACGATATAAAAAGTATGTCTAATAGTATAGATTATTCTCTGTACCAATTTAATAAGGTGGAGGTAACGCTCTTTCTTATTTCTTCACATTATCCTAGTTGAGCACCCCACTGGAATGTGTATATTTCTTGTAACTCATTCTATCTGCATTGCCCCCACACTCGCCGGGGAGACTGATGCATGCCACGCTTTCCCCATTCTACATCCAGCCATAAGGTACACTGCATGTGGGGCAAGCTTTGAGCGGGGTTCGTTTGTTCTCCTTATATAGTAAAGTAATTATGTCTGTGCAATTCATATATAACAATGTGTATTGATGTTTTATAGACAGTAACGGTATCCTTATCAAGCCAATCTGCCCCTGAAGAAGCTTTGTGTAGCGAAACATGTCGGGCAAGGATATGAGTGGTGGCATGAGCAGCCCCACTTAAATATAAAGAGGATCGTACATGTCACACATCTGTTCGACTGTCACCAATGTATTGTTGGTCATGTGTGTGTGTATATGTATATATATATATATAATATTTTTTTTTTTTTTGTTTTTTTTTTTTGTGTGTCTGAAATGTCAATGTGAAAATTAAATGTTTTTTAATTATATAAATAAAAATACAATTTTTTTTGAATAAATATACGTGTAGTTATACAATTTTGAGTATGATACCAGTAAAGTCCCCTTCAACCCCACAAATCACCAATCTCCTCTAGAAGGAATTGGTAATACAAAATCTGTATAACTTGGGATGTAGGTATCAGATAATATAAATGCATACACAATAGAGCACAATTGAGTTTAATATATGTACACATGCATATATTCAGAGCACGTTGATACTTGCATGAACCATAAGTATAAACAATGTCCATGAGAGCTGGTTCACACTACCACGACCAGAAAGTCGCCCCGTGACTTGAAGAGACTTGTTTAGAGACTTGGAAGAGACTTGTGCACTACTTTGAAGAGACAGGCGACTTTGTCTGTGGGGAATGCCTGGCTAATCTCTTTCTTCTTCCTGAAAAGTCTGATAACAAGTCGTGTCAATTAAGATAAGGAGGCGACTCCCATTGAAGTTTATGGGACAGTCGGATCACAGGTCGCCTCAAAGTAGTACAGGACCCTTTTCTGAAGTCGGAGCAACTTCAGTAGTGCCAATTAAGACGGCACTGATTTATTAACATTGCTTTTGTTATGTCAAGCGACCTGGGGCTACACAAGTCGCCTCACAAGTCGTGCTAGTGTGAATGGGCTCTGTCTGCAAAAAAGATCTTTGGGAATAGAAGGATTTTCCTGCAACTCCTAAATGGTTCCTGGGATCAATCCAGATTGAAATACAAAAATTTAATTTTATGCCTCAAATTAATATAATCCAGTACACCTAAGAAGAAAGATACAAAAGACAAGGTAGATCAACTACTGCACCCTTGTCTACCTTGTCTTTTGTTCAATTTCCCAGAGTTGGGGCTGTTTCATGGATTCCATACGATGAGAGATGGCACCGGTGTTAGAATGCAGGAATGCATGTTATTTTGTCTATACTTGATTAGGCCCAGGTACATTTTTTTTTTCTTTTGTTTTGGATAAGGTGGTGTGTCTGTACTTGGAAGATTTCTCCTCTTTGTACTGGTTATGTTGCCCTGGGGAAGAACGTGAGGGATCCAAAAATTTGAGTTGTCACTATAATAGAAATAGAGGAAATCTTCCAGAGTACACTTGTTTTAGTGACATCTCTTGATTTTTATCCATACCTTGTGCTATGCACTAGTAAAAAATGATAAAGAAATTGATTTTGTAATTTTACATTACAAGGTCACTGGATCTATTCAGGTACACAAGATTATGCAGCTTCCTTTTAGGAGATTGGACACTGGAAAACAAAGCTGTAAGAGAAGCCCAGTATAACCCCTTTCTACTCCATCATACCTCAGCTTTTTGCAGTTGTTCTTAGGGGAGCTGATATATTCTCTTTACTGCTCTTCTCAAGACAATTTTTTCTTCTAGCAAGATTCTTGAGTTGCTGCAGAGCCATTGGGGCTCTTTTTCCATATCAGATGATCCTTCGGGTAGCATTGCTAGCCATACCCAGACCCTATTATAAAGAAAAAGTCAGACTGAATTATAAGTGCAAGATCCGCATCCCCCAGCTTGTGATCCACTAACTGTTCTGGGGTGGATTGCAGTATTCCGTCTAAGAACCAGACGCTGATAGTCTGTTGCAGTGTGAAAGCACTCCTCAGAGTAATCGTTACCTGTTTAGGGGTGGCTCCCCCCTCCCTTTTATCCAGACAGGAATTCTCGAATACTAAGTCTGTTTTTTTGGGGAAAGTTTCAGCCATATTAGTGGACTCTGAACACATGGGGCCACAAAAAATTCAACCATGCCCACTCTTCCAATTCCATCTCCGTTCTTCTTAGCTGTTGATGCTTCTGCTTGATCAGCTTTGGATGAGGAGGAATGGTACGTTTTTGTATTTGCTGACTTGATGCATGAGGACTAGGGGGTCCCTTTAAAAAAATGTGCTCTCCCCAGATCCAGCCACATCCTGTCTTTACAAGATTCGGACCCTTTTGGTGGACATCCCAGTGTTGTAAAAAGAGCTTGAAAAGTTAACCCATGGCAAACCACCACATCTTACACCTTGTGGTTTTCTTACTTTTTTTTTTTTTTCTTAAAATTTTACACTTTTACTGAGCACGGACATTTTTACTATTGCTATACTTCTGGCATTCACACTGGACCCTTAGATTTTTATAGGGCATCCTTTCCTTTTACCCAACCACTGAATGCTTTGTATTATGGGTAGTATATAAAGGGTAGGGAATTGGCGCTGCCCAATAGGGATATAGAGTGGTATTAATATCTATTCAATGAAACGTATGGTCCTGATAGACCCAGAATCATAAATATATAAATGTGTAGAAGTATATATATAAATATAAAAAATATAAATATTATAAAACCATTAATCAATATGTCAATGAATAAAACCACCAATATCAATCACAATACAAAATATAAATAAAGTAAGTGCTGGGTGATATAAGGTGCCATAAACATTTGAGATTATGCAAAGAGGTGAAGGATACTTTTATTATTTGTAAACACATACTGTATACATATGTTAAACCAGGTGACAGTGGTGATTAGTTATATCCAATAAATATACATATAGTGCTTGCTATACGTGGAAGTATAAAGAAAAAGGTGAAGAATTGGATGTATAAAAAAGGTGCGTATCAACAATGTTAATCAACACAAGCAGCGCTACTAATCATAAAACACAATCCTAAAATGAAATAAAACTAAAATTAAACTCTGCATTAGCAAAGCTCTCGCAATTCATCAATGTGCAGAATATTAGAGTCCAAACGAGTGACAAAGTCCATCACCAACTATGCTTCCAGTGGGGCCATGGGAAGGAACAACACACACCAAGATGTGTAAACCGTTGTTGGAAGTATGCCTCCACCTCACCACGTGCAAATCCCAAAGGTTATGCTTTTACCAGATCTCACTGTGCATAAAGCATGTAGTCAAATGATGTATCTCCCATAAATCGTCACCGGACTCAGTCCTTAATCGCACTGCTTCTCAGCCGCAGTATCCTCGAACCATTCAAGCGTGTGAGGGGGTAAAAAGATGCACATAAGGCAATAACGTTTGATAACAAATGCACCTTTATTATTAAAAACCCTCTCTCATTACACTCACAATGGCACAGAAAATAAACAGCATGTCATAAGTCTCGGCATTGCAGTTACCGTCCAGCCGCTTGCCGGTCTCCCGCTCGCTCTGTAGCGTCCCGGAAGTTACCGTTCCTCGAGGTTAGACGGCGTCCTGTTGCCTGGGTGACCGCGCAAGTCACCGCCCTAACGCGTTTTGTCAGAGGACTTCAACGGAGAGCGTGCTTGCGCGGTCACGTCACTACTATTTATCTAGTCCCTCCCCTCGGCTTTAACCGCTTCAGCGCCACCGCAGCTGTCGCGGTCAGTCGTTAGTAGGGATGTAACGATATCGAAGATATCGCAATATCCTATCGTCGTGTCTCGATATCGTCGTGGTTGGGTTACAATATTAAAAGGACAGGTGTCCGTCAAAAAGCAAGAGGAATAAACACAGTCCCGCGGAACAAATCATTGTTAACTACATAGACCAGAGTTTAAGGATTTTTTTTTACTGTTGTTTTTTTTTTTTTTCTTGCAATTTAGATATTTTGATCTTTCTGATGAAAAACGTGAACATAAGCTAAATGATAGGTCAGTGTTTTTTTTAAAGGCTTTTTGACTGACTATTTTATTTAAGTTTAAGTTATGTTCCTAAATACCAGTTTTAAAAGGCTGCCTTTATTTGCCTTGCACATTTAAACCTGACTTAACTTGATCTTTGTTTGCACTTAAAGGGAATTGCCTATTGTTTGTTTACAATTGTTCTAGCTGCTTCTTAACTTGAACATTGCACAGAAGAATCAGTTATGCAACCAAATATTACTATACAGAATATTGATGTTCCTGACTACAACTTGCACTTTAAAAGCACTATGTGATCAGTGTTTTATGTTGTCATGGATCCATAAATACAACAATAAATTGCCTGTTGACTGGCAAAAGCAGAATAAATGTCGGTATTTTTTCGCTATTATCATCACAAACACTATCATGAGCTATTTAACAATACCATGAGCTTTTCCACAATATCGCAATAAATATCGTACTGTGAGGTCAATATCGAAATTGTATCGTACCGTGAGATTTTGATATCGTTACATCCCTAGTCGTTAGTGGGGGAACCAGTACATAGTGCACCTCCTAACCATAAGGGTCACCATTTACAATGCTGGTAATGTGAGTTCAGCAATTCCTTGCGGTATTACTTCCTCATACAGGACATAACACCAGTGTTACTCCCGACTCTTATAAATCTTACACAATCCGGTGTCAGCATCGTCCTATGTATGTTGATGTGAAATCGGTGGCTCATTTTTTCTTACTAATAGCAATCTATTACAATCTATTAAAACTTTTGATCACACAGTACTGCCCTACATACATGTGTGGAATACGCCAATGTACATATTTATCGTAGATACTAAAATATTAGTATGCCACCGATTTTCACATGCTTCTGCTTGTCCTAAAACATAAAAAATCCTGCCCTGCATATGTTCCAACATATTTGCAAAAGGGAATCAATGTCAGACAAGGGTAGTACATATAAATATAAATATGCAATGTTTAAAAATACATATAAAAGGGTGTATATAACCCATCCATACAATACACAGTTAAAATTGTATTAGAAATATATATAAAACCCATCCATGCAAAAAAAACCATGTGATGAATTTGTATTAAAATGCATAGATAAAATTAAATTAAAATTAGAATTAAGATACTATCCAATACATAACCTCCCATCCTGAGATAGAAAACAGGATCGCCCAAACATATGGAGGTGTCTCTCTTAGTATTTGTATTTGTCTTGTAAATTAATGACCACATAATACAAGGCTCTCACAATAATAATAAATTATCCATAAATTTATGTGTAAGCAAACATCATTAACAACTCCCCAGAGGCATGTACCACTAACATTAGCTATACTCAATAGTCGCTAATGAAGTAGTTTACATCAAGATCGACGTTCAGGCCCTTGGGATGGAGGACTCCTGTCAGGTATATCCAATAAGTTTCTCTACGTGACAGTTCCCTCACCATATTAGATCCCCTCCAGTTTCAGATGAATCCTGTCTACGCCCCAAAACTTCAGGCCCGAAGGATCTTTGTTATGCTTCAACTTAAAGTGGAGGGGCACGCTATGGTCTTTATCCCCTTTATTAATTTTTGCTGTGTTCGGACACACGTTTCGTCAAGGTTCTCTTCGTGCGTCCGATATACATCAAGCCACAAGGGCATTCCAAGCAATACACCACGTGCGTTGTTAGACACGTGATGCATTCTTTCATTTGAAATTCTTGCCCGTTAGCACTGGAATTAAAAGTTTTTATTCCACGGACATGTTCCTTAACCTGCCTGCAGGATATACATCTACGACAAGCGTAGAACCCCTCACGGTCCCAAAACATTTTAGGCCTTATGGGGGGATCTATGATCTTTTTCACCACTTTGTCTCCAAAAGATGGGCCTTTCCTATTTATGAAAGTGGGGTTCTGGGGAATAACTGTCCCCAAAACTCTATCCATGCAGAGAACACCCCAGTGTTTCCTGAAGATGCTCTCTACTTCTTTGTTGTTCACTGTAATTTGATATAAATCCCCATTCATGCCTGTTGTTTTCAGATGGGGTTTTATCCTCCAGACATTCTTCCTGCGTGCAACCTCTAACTTCCTGTCTTGTATCTTCCAGGATAGTTGAGCTGTATCCCTTCTCCAAGAAACTATTTTTTAGCAGCTCTGACTGCATATCATAATCGTCATCCTTGGTGCAGTTCCTCCTGATCCGGAGGAACTGCCCCTTAGGGATGTTTCGCAGCCATTTGGAATGGTGCCCGCTATACATAGGAAGGAAACTGTTCCTATCCGTGGGCTTGAAATAAGCTTTCGTGCCCACCTCTCCATTTTGTAGAAAGATCTCCACATCCAAGTAATGGATGCTTGTCTGGCTCCAACTGATCTCTAGTTTAATGTTGTTCCTGTTGTTGTTAAGGTGTTGCATATAATCACATAATGATTGTTCGGTACCACGCCAGATAAGGAACAAATCATCAATGTATCTTTTGTAAAGTACTAGCTCTGGTTTTTTATCACAATACACAAAGCGGTCCTCCCACTCACTCATAAAAAGATTGGCTAGGCTGGGGGCATATTGGATGTGCAGTGTTTCACTGAATGTGAACGTTGATAAGTGAACAAGTGATTGGTGTATATTTGGTACCAATATACCAAATAATCCAGAAACAGATGGGAGAGGAGCTAGGTGCAAAAATGAATAATAAACGTGTACATATACAGAATAATTTAATATTTAAAAATTAGAAAATTAATAAAAATTTAAAAATTGTTTTAATGCAACAAATAAGAAAGTGCTTGTATAAAGGTGCTCAATCTTCTAGTGTCAGTGTTCAAATTTCTTCGTGCACTAGGAAAAGTGCTCAAATTAATGGGTGTAATAGATTTGCACTCACCAGAGTGCTCAACCCCACACAGGGGTGTTAGGCAAGGTATATTTTAGCTGTATACCTCAGTATAAGGATAAGATCTCCTAGGGGTCCTCTGCTTCCTTGTAGCTCTGTGTTAGAGGGAGGGGACCGTGCTGTACTCCGGTATCAGCTATCCTAGGGTTAAGCTCCGGTGTTGCAGTGTGTGAAAATAAACAAAGGGGGACAAATAGTGTAATCCCATTTTTTAAGGTTTATTTGTACAAAGTAAGGAAAGGTTCTCACATTTCCAATATAACAATCTAGCATATACGATGTTTCCCTCTCAGGGAACGAACAAAGAACCAGCGTCCTCGTGGAAGATACTCTGGAACACAGTGCGTTCCACGGTCTATTGCAGCGTATATAAGGTGAAGGTACATTAGTGCATAATATATCAAATTACTATATCGGGTACATATATGAAAAGATTTAAATTGAAAGGGCTAGATAGCGCGGGACCCCCCCAAAACTTATCTATTACATCCCATTAGGGATGACTAATCCTACAGCAATGGATATTTTTGGCTATGTAACAAATAGAACCATCAATATGTCAGATGTTTTCAATCAAGAAAGGGTGACTAGCAATCAAGACATGGAAAGTCTTTTTAAATAACTGAAATATGACCTAGAAAAACAACTTGGAGTCTGGTGGAGATGTACCTGAAAGAGAAAATCTCTCCCAGAAGGCTTAGATGGGATGTGAACCCAAATGACGGAGTTGAGGACATTGCATTAATGGATGAATGGTACACCTTTTTTACTAAACATGAGGCCGATCTCCTTAATCTTATTATAAATAGGAGAAAATTTAAATTAAGGGAAATAGAGACCCAAATTCTCACCCTTAAAAATTCGCTAGAACCTTTTTTAGAATTAAGAGAATACAAAGAGAAAGAAAAACAATTAAAAACGTACATCACCAAATATGATCTAGAAATCCAGATGAAGAAACAGAAAAAATTTAGACAAGATGTAGCAGATTATAGAAACTTAAAAGTTTACAAATGGCAAAATGGGATGGAACAGATGGACACCACAGAACCCACGGATACTTTCGAATCCAGAGAAACCACCTTGGAGGAGGATGATTTTGAAACTTCTATAGGGACACCAATCATTAGAACACCACAGGAACTCGCATTCAGACCCAACGGGAATAATACAGGAGAAAAAACCCCTCAAAGAACTAATAAACCAAGATATGAAAGGAATAGACCACAAAGGGTACAGAGACCAACTTCACCTCGAACCCCAAGGTTCAATGTTCCCACTTTCAATCAATACTCCCCCCTGAGAAGAACAGAATCACAACAGGAGGAAGAAGAGGAGATACGGGACCATATGAGGAACAGAGACATTTTTTTCAGGGTGGATACAGAGGAAGACCACCACCATATAGACAACAAAGATGGCAGAGACCTCAGTGGAGACAAGGAGGAAGAGGGCCAAGAGGAAACTTCCACAATTGGAATCAGGGTCACACACAGTACAGAGAACCCCCCTATTACACGAGGGGAGGCCCACCGAACCAATGGAGAGGTTACCAACAAGAAGACCCCAACAGACACAACACATGGAATGGCCAATGGGAAGAAGGAAACGCACCAGGGGCAAGAGAGGAGGGAGGAAGAAAGCGAAGACGCGTCTACTAGGAAAAGGGATTTTTAATCTAAGTGGTGTCGACTTCTCAAAAGAAGAACTCCACTTATTAGATCTAGGCCTGAAATATGCCCCCTCAAAAAACCTAGACAAATTTGAACTCTATATTGATTTACAAAAATTCATGAGGAAGATTAATATAAAAAAATAAATTTAGCCTCAAAGGCTCAGGTACCATCCACAATGTTCCAGGTGGTTTTAAACACACAGATCTTAAAAATAATTCTATTTTTAACCCCAAAGTACCAGGAAATGACTGCATAGGAGCCTTTAAAAGAATGGTCGAAACGGATCTGTGAACTATTGACACACATCCAAAAGACAAAAATAGAATTTGGAATATCTTTAAAAAACTGGAAAAACACAACGAGATTGTAATTCGACCTGCGGATAAAGGAGGAGGATTAGTTATTCTAAAGAAAACAGACTACCAGGAAGAAAAGAAGAATCTACTACAGGTAGAAGGCACCTATCAAAAACTAAAGAGCAATCCCACAAAACTATACAAAGAAAAACTTAAACTTTTTATCCAAAAAGGAAAAGAAGCAGGAATATTAACCACTTAAGCCCCGGAGGATTTGGCTGCTAAACGACCAGAGGGCATTTTGCGATTCGGCACTGCGTGACTTTAACGGACAATTGCGCGGTCGTGCGACGCTGTACCGAAACGAATTTGGCGTCCTTTTTTTCCCACAAACAGAGCTTTCTTTTGGTGGTATTTGATCACCTGTGCGATTTTTTGATCACGCGCTATAAACAAAAAAAGAGCGTAAATTTTGCAAAAATAGCAATATTTTTCCCTTTTTTTATATGAAATTCCCCCAAAAAAAAATGTAAAAATCAAAATTTTTTAATATTTTCGGCCAATTTGTTTTATGCTACCTATGTTTGGTAAAAAAAATCGCAAAAAGCGTATTTTGATTGGTTTGCGCAAAAGTTATTGCGTTTACTAACAAAGGGAAAGATTTTTGTCATTTTTGTTGTTTTTTTTTTAACGCGTAATGGCGGCGATCTGCGATTTTTTTTGCGGTACTGCGACATTGCGGCGGACAGATCGGACCCTTGACTGACATTTTTGACACTTTTGGGGTTACCAGTGACATTTCTACAGTAATCAGTGCTATACATATGCACTGTTACTGTAAAAATGCACTGGTAGTGAAGGGGTTAACTTTATTTGAGAGGGAGGGGCTGTGTGTGTCCCTAGGGGCGTGATTCTAACTGTGATTGGCTGTGGCTTCAACTGTATGCAGAGTGATCAATGGATCTACATAGTAGATCCATGTGATCAGCTCTCATACAGAGAGGAGAATGACAGGCAGCTTGTTTACACAAGCTGCCTGACTATCTCCCTCTCCCCCGCCGATCGCAGAGTGGCCGGCGGCGATCGGGTCCGCCGGTCACGCGCGCGGGGGGGTCCGTGACCACGCGGGAGCGGGAGCGCGCCTCCGGCGGCGCGCGCTCGCTCCCTAAACCCTCACAGGCGAGCGACGTAGACCTACGTCACTTTGCCTGTGAGGGGCTGACCGCCCACGTAGATAGTCGTGCGGCGGTCGGCAAGTGGTTAAATAAAAAGGAGAGTAAATTTCTAATCCCAGACACATCAAAAGTACCTGTAATATACTATTTGCCGAAAGTCCACAAGAATTCTGAAAACCCCCCGGGTAGGCCTATAGTCAGTGGGATAGATTCCCTGTTTACCCGACTAGGCCAATACTTAGATAACTTTCTGCAACCCATCACAAAAATAGGGAAATCATACCTGAAAGATAGTTCGGAACTGATGAAGGAATTGGAAGATGTGAATATCACAGAGAATTGTATTCTGGCAACTATTGATGCCAATTCCCTGTATACAAGCATAAAACAAGAATATGGTATACAAGGAGTAACGAAAGCATTACACGAAAGGACAGATCTGAAACAGAGACAAAAATTATATAGTGGAAGGACTTAATCTAGCCATGAGCAATAACTTTTTTTGGTATGAACAGGAATTTTATGTATAGAAGAAGGGCGTTGCAATGGGAGCACGCTACGCACCAAGCGTAGCAAACCTGTTCATGGATATGTTAGAAGAAAAGATGATCTATTCAAAGAATCTACCTCATCTGAAACTCTACAAAAGATACATTGATGATATTATCATTCTATGGGAGGGATCAGAAAATTCACTAGTGCACGCTTTTAAAGAACTTAATAATAATACATATGGTATTAAATTTACAGGGAATTGGAGTAAAGAAGCAATTGATTTTTTAGATTTACATATTTTTAAGGAAGATAATTTATTAAAGACTAAGACGTTTTTTAACCACTTTACTACCAGTCACGTAACCTCTACGTCGGCTGACTTTGAGTGGTTATACCGGGATGATGCCTCTAGCTAGAGGCATCATCCCGGTACCGTTGTTTGAAGCCGACGGTCGGCTTTCCGTCGGTAACGATCGATGCGGCTCGGGAGCCGCTCGATCGTTACCCGGGGGGGCGGGAGGGGACAACCCCCCCTCCCGCCGCCTTCCGCGGCTTTGCTCGGGGCTACCGTCCCACCGGGAGCCCCGAGCACCCAGCCGGCACGTCCGCCGGCTGGATGGAGTCCCGATGAATGCCGGAAACGGCATCGATCGGGTCTCCGATGACGTAACCCGGAGGCGGCGTCCATGACGTCACGTCCGGGTTACTGTGCTGCAAAAGGCGGCAGATTTGAAAAACGGCTGTATGCAAAAATGCCGTTTTCGGCGTTTTGCATACAGGGAAGTGTAGTGGAGGGGTCTAGGGTCTTTTAGACCCTCGATCCCTCCATAAAGTGTACCTGTCACGACATATTGCTGTCACCAGGGATGTTTACATTGCTTGTGACAGCAATAAAAGTGATCAGATTTTTTTTTTTTTTAAAAACCTGTAATAAAGTTTAAAAAAAAAGAAAAAATAAATAGGAAAAAAAAAAAAAAAAAAATTTAGCCGTCCCCGTCACCGTTAGCTCGCGCACAAAAAAAAACGTATACGCAAGTCGAGCCGCAAATGAAATCGCTGTTCAAACCACACATGTGAGGTATCGCCGCGATCGCCAGAGCGTGGGCAATAATTAAAAAAAAAGAGCTACACTCTAACTCTAAACTGGTAACCGTTAAATAAATTTAAAGCGTCGCAGATTGAGATCTCTATTGACCGTAGTTTGTCGCCATCCCACAGGGGGGCGCAATTTTAAACCGTAACATGTTTGGTATCTATTTACTCGGCGTGACATCATCTTTCACAATATACAAAAAAAATGGGCTAACTTTACTGTTTAGTATTTTTTAAATGCAGTGAAATGTGATTTTTCAAATTTTTTCCAAAAAAATGGCGTTTTAAAGACCGCTGCGCAAATACCGCGTGACAAAAAATTTTGCAATGACCGACATTTTATTCTCCAGAGTCTTTGCTAAAAAAATATATATAATGTTTGGGGGTTCTAAGTAGTTTTCTAGGAAAAAATACTGGTTTTAACTTGTGAACAAAAAGTGTCCGAAATAGGGCTGGGGCTAAAGTGGTTAAACAAACAGATCGAAACGGATATATTCCGACTTCGAGTTGTCATCACCCAAGATGGTTAGAAAACATTCCGAACAGCCAATTTACGAGACTCAGAAGGAACTGTGACAGTCTGAAGGATTTTGAAACACAAGCCTCTACCCTCATAGACAGATTTGAAGAAAAAGGTTACAATAAGGATAAACTACAGAAGATGGATATAGTGAAAATAACAAAGAGAGAAGATCTATTATACAAATAGAAAAGGGAGAATAAAAAGAAAGACAACGATATGGCATTCATTACAGGTTTTAATAGACAATATTAGAAAACGGAGCAGATCATTAAAAAATACTGGCCGATACTCAAATAAGACAAAGTCTTATCCGAAATTCTTCTGAAAAAGCCTAAATTCATTTACAGGAGAGCACCCACATTAAGAAACCATCTCGTACACAACGTTGTTGACCCCCCTAAAAAGATTAAAATGTTCCCAAATACCAAAGGATTCCTTAGATGTAAGCGTTGTCTACCATGCCGAACAAATACCAGTTTACCAAGGAAGATCACCACTTTCAAATCCAGATGGAACAAAGAAATATTTTTATATCAAAATCTGATCACCTGTAACACCACGCATGTTACATATGTTAAGAGTGTCCCTGCCGACTTTAATATGTTGGCAGGACCACCAGACCTCTAAGTAAGGATCCGAGAACATATCAACAACATTCGCAAAGGGTTCCCGAAACATAGCCTTTCAAGACACTTTGCTGAAGTTCATAACAGAGATCCCAGTGGGATAATATTCTATGGGATAGACGCAATGAAACCCCATTGGAGAGGTGGAAACCAAACGATCGATATTTCTCGTAATGAGACATCCTGGATTTTTAGGCTTGAGACATTACAACCAAAAGGAATAAATGTCGATATAGACCTTAATTGTTTTATCTCAAATTTCAAAAAAATCTCAAAATCTCAAATACAGTAATACCCTAGACTAATATAACATATAATTTTTCCCACCACCAATAATGTATTGTCTCTTTACTTTTCCTAATCTTCTTTACATAGGTCCACCACCAATGATATATGAATTTGTATAGTTTACAATATAACATTCTCCAATATGGGAGATATAATAATATAATATCTTCCAATATGGTAGATATAAAATTACAAGCATATTGCGGATATTTAGTTTAAGGGGCAGTGTATGTATTTAGTTTGTTTATATTTGATATTTGAATTATATATATTTTTTATAATTTTATTATAATATATTATTTAGCTCTCCTACATCAACTCCTCCCGCGCCTTAATACATGCCAAATATAGCATAAAAGACAACAGACCTCTATTTTATAATATTTTACATTTTAAAAAAAATTAATTTTATTTTAATATTTTTATTATTTTCCAAAAATCCATACAGATGTCTATACTTATGAATTATTTTAGTTATAAACATTTACAGATTTTAATGGTATGAATAAATTGCTCAATCTTTTTAATTATATACATTCACATGTTTTTAACATAATATCTAGCCCTTTCAATTTCAATTTTTTTCATATATGTACCCGATATAGTAATTTGATATATTATGCACTAATGTACCTTCACCGTATATACGCTGCAATAGACTATACAATATACCTTACAATAAATAATCTATCTCCTATTCGTTCTATACACCAAACTGTTAATATATCACCATAGAGATAGATGTTATGCCCGGCACTCCAGTAGTTAATAGACACGGATTCCTCCCTTTGCGGGCCACCGTGGCTAGTTGCCGAGCAACCGCAGCGTATATATGGATGTGATTGGGAAGTGGAGTGACGCTGCTGAAGACGTCTCTGACGAAACACGTACGGCGTAATTGCGTCACTTCCCGATCCAGACCGGCCGTGGAACGCACTGTGTTCCGGAGTATCTTCCACGAGGACACCGGTTCTTTGTTCGTTCCCCGAGAGGGAAACCTCGTATATGCTAGATTCTTATATTGGAAATGTGAGTACCTTTCCTTACTTTGTACAAATAAACCTTAAAAAACGGGATTACACTATTTGTCTCCCTTTGTTTATTTTCACACACTGCAACACCGGAGCTTAACCTTAGGATAGCTGATACCGGAGTACAGCACGGTCCCCTCCCTCTCCCTCTAAAACAGAGCTACAAGGAAGCAGAGGACCCCTAGGAGATCTTATCCTTATGCTGAGGTATACAGCTAAAATATACCTTGCCTAACACCCCTGTGTGGGGTTGGGCACTCTAGTGAGTGCAAATCTATTACACCCATTATTTTGAGCACTTTTCCTAGTGCACGAAGAAATTTGAACACTGCCACTAGAAGATTGAGCACCTTTATACACGGACTTTCTTATTTGTTGCTATAAAACAATTTTTTATTAATTTTCTAATTTTTAAATATTAAATTATTCTGTTTATGTACACGTTTATTATTTTTGCACCCAGCTCCTCTTCCATCTGTTTCTGGATTATTTGGTATATTGGTACCAAATATACACCAATCACTTGTTCACTTATCAGCATTCACATTCAGTGAAACACTGCACATCCAATTCTTCACCTTTTTCTTTATACTTCCACATATAGCAAGCACTATATGTATATTAGTACATACACAGCACAGCACTTTATTTATTTATATTTTGTATTGTGATTGATCTTGGCGGTTTTATTCATTGACATATTGATTAATGGTTTTATTATATTTATATATATATTTCTACACATATTTATATATTTATGATTCTGGGTCTATCAGGACCATACGTTTCATTGAATAGATATTAATACCACTCTATATCCCTATTGCGCAGCGCCAATTCTCTACCCCTTATATACTACAACTAGATATAGCCTTGGCTATGTTTTAGGGAGGCTGCAGCCCACCATTTCATACATCTCCATAGCGCGGGACCCCCCCCAAAGCTTTGTATTATAGGAACCCATTCACATATTACAAGGTCTTCTGTGAATGGGTAGGGCAGAGGAGGAGAAGGTAGTTACACAGCAGTCCCATCTCTCCTGCCCAAGCGCCAGAAGTGTAGTGACAGCAATACTGGTGGTGCTCAGTAAAACAGTAAAGTGTAAATAAAAAAAGAAAAATCAACGAGGTGGCATGCACCTTGTTGGACTTAAACCATTGTAAGCCAGCACAACTCCTGGAGAATTGCCTCCTTAACCACTTGATGACCAAAATGTTATTCCCCCTTCCTGTCGATGCTATTTTTAAATTTTCAACACTGACCTACTTTGGCAGTTACCCAGTCACACAACAATGTGCCATTTTTTGAGACCGATATAACTTTCTTTTGGTGGCGTTTCAGTAACACTGGGTTTTTCAAAAAAATATCGGCTCCCCAAAAGTCCAGAGTCACCACAGCCAGCAAACATGTTCCTGACCGCCACCACACAAGTCCTGATGTCACCAGACCAGTGGAAGTCAGGAAAAGTGTTACTGATCACTACCACACCAGTTTCACCTAACCAGTGCAAGCCAGCAACAGTGTTCCTGCACGCTATCCACACCAGAGCCAGTGCAGCTCACAACAATGTTCCTGATCACCCCCACACCAGTGCAGTGTTGCCGCTGCCTGTGTTGTATGCTGACCACATCTCTGCTTGTCGCTTGGACTGACCCATCTTCATGTCCGATTGACTACGTTCCTGCAAGACACCAGTCCCGGCCATCCCTAGTGAACAAATGCACAAATAGAACCAGAACTTTTATTCATCTTCCTGTAGTTCCTGGCCAGTAAACATAGGCATTCATGGGGGCAGCCACATTCCGGAAGGCTAGGCTTTATTGGCTTATTATAGGGACTGCAATAGGTGACATTATACTAAGCTATATTCCCTGACCACTTAAACAGAGGTGATCATTACAATAAATGTTTTTTGATACAATCCTTGTTGATACACGGCATGCAATCTCTAGTAGAAATCAGTCCAAACATTGAATAAGTCTCATTCCCATAGGATGAGTAGCAGAATGTGTTTTGGGGTGCAATCTGCCTACTCAGTGGGGATCAGCGGACAGATTCCCCGCCGAGCAAGTGGACTCCCACAGAAACCGTCCTGTATGGAAGGTGCCTTGTTGCCCCCAGTGTTGCCAACGGGATGATACGGGAGGTTGTGAGATACTGCGGACATGGTTCAGGAAGGTGGTGAGAGGCTGCGGACATGGTACAGGGAGGTGGTCAGAGGCTGCAGACATGGTACGGGAGGTGGTCAGAGGCTGCGGACATGGTACAGGAGGTGGTCAGAGGATGCGGACATGGTACGGGAGGTGGTCAGAGACTGTGAACATTCACCCAAACAGTAGTGTCTTAATCTGCCCCCCTTCAACCTCCACATCAGTGTCCTCCTCTGCCACCTTTTACCTTACCCACCCACAGCACTGTCCTCTGCCCCCCGACTTCAGCCCCCACAGCACTGTCCTTCCCTGCCCCTGACTTCAGCCCCCACAGCACTGTCATCCTCCTCTGCCCCCTTCTCATGTGAGTGTCCTGTCCTCTTCTCCTCTGTGTAGCCACTGCCTGTGACACTGTCTTCCATTCAAAAATGGTGCCAATGGGCGCCAGTCTGTCACTGCGCATGTGCCCGCCCAGGCGAAAATGGTCGAGCTTTTCAGAGCCCGACAGGCTTCGGAACGGCGCATGCGCCGTTCCATGTGGGCTTCCAGCCATCCTTTTTACAGGCGCCGCTGCCCGTAACAGGCATTTATGTTCAGCCCAAAAATTAGCTGAAATTCACAAACTGCCCCAAATTAACAGGTGGTTGGCAACACTGGTTGTCCCACAGATCACATTTCTACCGGAGCTGTTATGTGACAGTGCCGATGTCTTTGGCCTACCACATGTTATCCTCTAATCTTAGAGTTTTCTCCTCTTTAATTTTGTCATATGACTGGACACTTTTTTTTTAACCCATTTTACCAAATTATTGGCTGATACAGATCTCAGAAGCCGCAACTACACTTCTGCACATTCTCCTGCAGATTCTTTTAGATAATTTGCCCCCTGTGGCTTAGGTGCTTCTGAGCTATCAGTGACAGAGACTCTGGGTATATACTGAGTGCCTTTAAAATCTGACTTACCCAAACAAACATATCTTTCCCTAATTTGGGATGTGATACTATTAAATTAGACTGGATTGGTTTTGTATATTTCAGAAATTATCACTTCAACCGACTCCTCAATTAGAGTATGGCCCCTTTCACACGGGCTTTCCAAACAGGTCCGCCTGTCAGTTTTTCAGGTGAACCTGATTGGATGGTCCATGCACCTCTATGGACTAGCGGATGTTAGCGGTGACATCTCCGCTGACACCCGCTGCTATCCGATCTGATCCTGTCCGTATAATCTAGACCAGTGGTTCTTAACCTGGGTTCGATCGAACCCCAGGGGTTCGGTGAGTCAGTCTCGCGGGTTCGGCAGAGGTCATTTCTGAACTGGTCTCTGAAAGACAACAGCAGAAGTCACGCTAATTTGCAGTAAATATTCATTATGTTTTTGTTTTTGTGTGAAAATCATGTTTTAATGGTTTTGTTCATTTTGTGCACCTATGTATAAATATATACCTAAAAATATATACCTATGTTTTGAATTTGAAAAAATCATATATTATTTTTCCAATTAAGAAGGGTTCGGTGAATGCGCATATGAAACTGGTGGGGTTCAGTACTTCCAACAAGGTTAAGAACCACTGATCTAGACAAATGGAAAACCGTATTTTCCATCTGCCTGGAAGATCGGATGAAAACAGACAGGCGGTCCGTTTTCATCCGATCTCCCATAGAGAAGAGCAGGTTCAGCGGATCGATCCCCGTTGAACAAAATAGAGTCCGTCGGGCAGAAAGCCTGTGTGAAAGGACCCTATCTGGGTTTAATCCTGGATACAGCTTAGGCCAAAGTGTTCCTTTTACAGGAATGATTTAAGACACTCTGGTCTCAGATTCAAACTCCCCAGTTCGGACGTCACATGACTCCTCTTTTGCATTGTAGTTTTAGGTATGAATGTCTTTCGAGGCAGTTCTATTTGCTCAGATGCACTCCAGACCTCTACAGTGGAGCATTCTGTTGTTGCAGGAAAGCTGATTTGGTTTCTGAACTGACTGACTTATCTATCCCAGAGGATCAGGTTGGCCCTTGCTTGGTCATTCAGAAATCCAGCTCTCAAGTCCGGGAAGACCTTTCTTCCCATATTTTAAATATTGGAAATAGATGCCATCCTGTCAGAGGGGATGAGTTTTGGGCACCTTGGTGCAGGGGACTGGACCTGGAGACTTGACTTCGCTCATGACCAACATCCTGGAACTTCATCCAGTAAAGATGGCCTAATGCTGCAGAGATAGCTAAATTTCCCAGTCATCCAATCCGAATGCAATAGGACAAGACAGGAACCAGAGATTTTGCAGTGGAAAAATAAATTGGATTCTGTCCTCGGAGGAACATCACACCCCAGCTTTTTCAGGCATACGTATTCCAAGCATAGGTATGGCAGGTAAACTTCCTCAGCCTGTAGCACCTGGACCTGCAGGAGCTGTCCTTACACCCGGAGGTGTTCTCAGCCTGTGTTGCAGGTGCGGGATGCCAGATGTAAATCTCTAGGTACTAAACAGGTTTTTCCCTTTCCTTCATTAATGTACATAGCTCCTGATCTTCTTGACCATTGGGTTATACTGCCCCCTACAGGAGTAGGATATTAGGCAGAAAAATAACTTGACTAATCCTATGGGCGGTCCCAGGAGGCATACTCCCCCCTCTCTAATATAGATACTCAGTTTTGTTACAAGCAGTGTCAGAAGTAGAACAATTCCATAGAGGGGTGGGTGCTGTATCCGTCAATGAACATCAGAGAAATGGATTTTACGGTAAGTCAAAAGTCCCATTTTCTCTTTCTATCATTGACGGACACAGCTCCTGATCTTCTTGACCATTGGGATGTCCCAAAGCAGTGTCAAACATGAGGGCTCGGAACAGCAAGAAAAAATTCCCAAGGCTAAACCGTAGCCAACCAGGTAACAGGAGCTCAACCAAAAAAACAACTGAAGCCCACCTGAAAACATTACACCCCAAAGAGGGAACAGGTCCTCTAAACAGCAGCCTGCAAAACCTTGCGGCCAAAAGAAGCATCTGCAGATACCAACACATCCACTTTATATAAAATTTTGTGAAAGTGCACCGGCAACCAGGTGGCCGCCTTGCAAACCTGCGTTACTGATGCCTGATGGCTCAGAAAGCACTGAGCGCTCGAGTAGAGTGCGCCTTGAGAAAGGAGGAACCTGACCCTTGATTGAATAGGCCTGAGTCACCGTCTGTCTGATCCATCTGAAAATGGCGGCAGAGGAAGCAGACAGTCCTTTCCGAGGCCCATCCATGAGCACAAATAAGTGAGTCTGACCTCCGAAAAGACTTGATAGCTGCCAGGCATGCCCGAACCACATCCAGGGCATGCAATGCAATTTCCCTTGGATATATCGGCCTGGGATACAGGGAAGGCAACACAATGTCCTCATTCAAATGGAAATCAGAAACAACTTTTGGAAGAAATGATGGACAGGGGCGAAGAACCATCTCATCTTTGTGGACCACAAAGTAAGGAGAGCGACAAAGGGAACCGGTGAGTCACTTGGGGTTCATCCTCGTTCTTTCTCAGGGGCTCGGGTTTTGGCCTCCCTTTAACGAGGGGTTGAACACAAATTGGCTTGGAGTACCATCATGGGCCAGGTGTCGGCCTTGGCGGTCAATGACCCTTGGCCACGCACTCCCTGGTGCCTGCCTTTATTCAGGGGTTCGACATTGGACTGCTCCAGTGCGGTCTCCGCTACTGCCTTGGGATCTCAAATTGGTGCTTTCAGCCCTCCAGAAGCCTCCCTTTGAAAATATTCTGGAGATTCCCCTGCTTACGTTATTTCAGAAGGTAGCCTTTTTGGTGGCAATCACCTCTGCGTGCAGGGTGTCAGAACAGGAGGTGTTATCTTGTTGATCTCCTTACTTTGTGGTCCACAAAGATAAGGTGGTTCTTCGCCCCTGTCCATCGTTTCTTCCAAAAGTTGTCTCTGATTTCCATTTGAATGAGGACATTGTGTTGCCTTCCCTGTGTCCCAGGCCGAAACATCCTAGGGAAATTACGTTGCATGCCCTGGATGTGGTTCCGGCAATTCGGGTGTACCTGGCAGCTACGGAGTCTTTTCGGAGGTCAGACTCGCTATTTGTGCTCACGGATGGGCCTCGGAAAGGACTGTCTGCTTCCCCTGCGACCATTTTCAGATGGATCAAACAGACGGGGATTTAGGCCTATTAAATCAAGGGTCGGGTTCCTCCTTTCCCTGTCAAGGCACACTGTACTCGGGCTCTCATTGCTTTCTGGGCCTTTAGTCATCAGGCGTCAGTGACGCAGGTTTGCAAGGTGGCCATCTGGTCGTCGGTGCACATTTTCACAAAAATTTTTTAAAGTGGATGTATTGGTATCTGCGGATGCTTCTTTTGGCTGTAAGGTTTTGCAGACTGCTGTTTACTTGACCTGTTCCCTCTTTGGAGGTGGTGTATTGTTTTCAGATGGGCTCCAGTTGTTTTTTGGTTGAGCTCCTGTTACCTGGTTGGCTACAGTTTAGCCTTGAGATTTTTTTCTTACTGTTCCCAGCCTCATGTTTCATGGACAAGAAGATCAGGAGCTGTGCCTGCTAATGAACATCAGAGAAATGGATTTTAGGGTAATGCCCCGTACACACGTGCAGATTATCTGCAGACTTTTGTCTGCAGATTTACCTTTTCTATGTAGTGCAAGGGCCTGCCGGATTGCATACAAATTGAAAGTGTTTAGGTTTGACCTCATATTATATGGTTTTGGTAAGTCGGCAGATATTCTGCACGTGTGTATGGGGCATTAGTCGAAAACCTCATTTTTTCCAGGTACAGGGATTCTCTAGTCTAGAGTAAGCATAGGATGCTGTGGTGGCTCAGTGGGTTCAGTACACACTGTCTTTCTTCTCTGAAGCTTCTTTTTTTGCAGAACAGAGCATTCCATTGATCCTCATTGCTCTGGACTGGCCCAGTCACTTTTCTAGATCTTTGGGATCTTTTATTCCAAGGATTGTTTTCCATCCTACTTCAAGGCTTTAAAGGCATTGCTATTTTCCAGGTTTTGAGGTACAGGGGCATTTGAGTTTGATTCCTATGATGCTAAAAGCTAAGAAGTCTACTTCTAATATCTCTTATTGGACATGGAAGGCATACTTGGAGTGGGTTTGGTGTTCCACCCTAGAAGTTTGGTCTCTGTGGGACAAATCCCGTCCTTCCTTTGCCAAGCTACATCTCCCAATCATTAAGCCCTTTCTAACTGTTAGGCAAAATCTGTCCATGTCCATTGTTCACCACAGTGCACTGTGCATGCCACATAGAACTTGCTATACTTGCTATAAACCGTTTACTATGCTTCAGTTAGGAATAAACACAGTGAGTGCGTTTACTGTGTTCATTTACAGAAGGAAGGGGGGTGTTAAATGATATATTGCTTAGCCCCTTTCCCCGCTCTCCATTTCAGAACATTGCCCACAACAGATGGAGGGAGAGGTGAGGGAAGCCAGCAGCACTGCGGGGGGGGGGGGTTGGCAACACATTGGGAAGCCCAGGCAGTACGGGGAATTGGCACTGCACAGAGTGAATAGGGTGTGCCCAGGCACAACTGGCACACACCCTGCGCACGCCTATGACAGCAATACAAACCTAACAGATTCTAATACTTTCACAAAAAAAAAAAAACAATTCTAGCTTTGTCTGTCATTTATGGAAGGAACCCCTGACAAGTGGAGGTTTTTATCTCTGGAATCTGCTTTAAAAACAGAACGCATGGTGTCCTTGTGCAAGGTTTGTATTAGGATCGGACTTTGCTTTTTAAATGGCGAATTACAGTGGGTACGGAAAGTATTCAGACCCCCTTAAATTTTTCACTCTTTGTTATATTGCAGCCATTTGCTAAAATCATTTAGGTGCATTCTTCTTCCTCATGAATGTAGACATAGCACCCCATACTGACAGAAAAACACAGAATTGTTGACATTGTTGCAGATTTATTAAAAAGAAAAACTGAAATATCACATGGTATTCAGACCCTTTGCTGTGACACTCATATATTTAACTCAGGTGCTTTCCATTTCTTCTGATCATCCTTGAGATGGTTCTTCATTTGAGTCCAGCTGTGTGTGATTATACTGATTGGACTTGATTAGGAAAGCCACACACCTGTCTATATAAGACCTTCCAGATCACAATGCATGTCAGAGCAAATGAGAATCATGAGGTCAAAGGAACTGCCTGAAGAGCTCAGAGACAGAATTGTGGCAAGGCACAGATCTGGCCAGGGTTACAAAAAGATTTCTGCTGCACTTAAGGTTCCTAAGAGCACAGTGGCCTCCATAATCCTCAAATGGAAGACGTTTGGGATGACCAGAACCCTTCCTAGAGCTGGCCGTCCGGGCAAACTGAGCTATCGGGGGAGAAGAGCCTTGGTGAGAGAGGTAAAGAAGAACCCAAAGATCACTGTGGCTGAGCTCCAGAGATGCAGTCAGGAGATGGGAGAAAGTTGTAGAAAGTCAACCATCACTGCAGCCCTCCACCAGTCGGGGCTTTATGGCAGAGTGGCCCGACGGAAGCCTCTCCTCAGTGTAAGACACATGAAAGCCCGCATGGAGTTTGCTAAAAAAAACACCTGAAGGACTCCAAGATGGTGAGAAATAAGATTCTCTGGTCTGATGAGACCAAAATAGAACTTTTTGGCCTTAATTCTAAGCGGTATGTGTGGAGAAAACCAGGCACTGCTCATCACCTGTCCAATACAGTCCCAACAGTGAAGCATGGTGGTGGCAGCATCATGCTGTGGGGGTGTTTTTCAGCTGCAGGGACAGGACGACTGGTTGCAATCGAGGTAAAGATGAATGCGGCCAAGTACGGGGATATCCTGGACAAAAACCTTCTCCAGAGTGCTCTGGACCTCAGACTGGGCCGAAGGTTTACCTTCCAACAAGACAATGACCCTAAGCACACAGCTAAAATAACGAAGGAGTGGCTTCACAACAACTCCGTGACTGTTCTTGAATGGCCCAGCCAGAGCCCTGACTTAAACCCAATTGAGCATCTCTGGAGAGACCTAAAAATGGCTGTCCACCAACGTTTACAATCCAACCTGACGGAACTAGAGAGGATCTGCAAGGAGGAATGGCAGAGGATCCCCCAAATCCAGGTGTGAAAGACTTGTTGCATCTTTCCCAAAAAGACTCCTGGCTTTATTAGATCAAAAGGGGGCTTCTACTAAATACTGAGCAAAGGGTCTGAATACTTAGGACCATGTGATATTTCAGTTTTTCTTTTTTAATAAATCTGCAACAATGTCAACAATTCTGTGTTTTTCTGTCAGTATGGGGTGCTATGTGTACATTCATGAGGAAGAAGAATGAACCTAAAAGATTTTAGCAAATGGCTGCAATATAACAGAGTGAAAAATGTAAGGGGGTCTGAATACTTTCCGTACCCACTGTGTGTATGTGTATATATATATATATAAAGTTAGAATGTCTATTCTTTAGGTGTTTTAGAAAGAATATAACTTTCTACTGCTTCAGAATCTGGAGATACATGAATTTATCTCAGCCACAGACATCTTCTGCCTCTGAGGCAGATTACTTCTCCATCCAGTGACTATGCCCTGGTAATTATGCAAGTTGAATAGAAAATGGAAACTGTTCAAGCGAGAGTTCAAAACAAATAAAATGTGTCAGTCTTTTAATGGGGGTTGATTGAGGGCCATCAGCCCCTTAGGCTGTGTCATCTGCAAAGAACAAAGCTTAAGTGACAAAAACATAAATCTGGAAATAATTCCATTTTAAAGACACTTCTGCATAAAAATCAAGGTTTCTTTTAAAAATCCCCGTTCCTCTGCAAGATACTAGTATCATTTTTTGTGTAAAATCCTCAGTTTTGGTGCTTTTATGTGTAAGAAACCGGCTGAGACAGTAATTAGTCACTGGACCGTCAAGTGCCAGGTTGTAACCATTCTATCTGCTGTTTTTAGCGCAGAATCAATAACAAAAAAAAAAAACCCACAAAGGTCCTGTAAGAATTACATGAAATAAACTAAAAGGCTTTAAAGCCACTCAATTGCTATGTAAAAATTCACCATCTGCAAAACAGATTTTATAAATGCTTGTCCCTCCAATGTCTGCACTATTCAAGAGCTACGGTACAGCTTATGGCTTCTCGCATAGAACATTTCAGGTGTGTTGTATGCCTGCATCCTGCATCATGGTTCCTCTGTTGTTGCCCCTACAATGTTAAAAGAAAAAAATTTGGACATAGGGTTTAGCAGATGGAACCAGAGCATGCATCTGTTTGTTGGAATCCAATACTCATGGAGGTGTCTAATTTAAAAGTTCTGCAAGACGATGTAGCTTTTATACCACTCTGAGTGAAGATTGGAGATTCACCTTTAGGCCTCTTGCACACTGCAGCTTGAAAAAGCTCAGTAAAGTTTTTTTTTTACTGAGCTAAAATACAGCCCATTAATTTTAATGTGCCCATGCTCACAGGTGCGTAAACAGGCACTGTGCATTCTTCCGTAAAAACAAAATCGAAAAATCTGCATTTTTGGTCAGTAATTTAAGTCTCGTGCGCAAATGGCCATTTACAAAATGTGCAGAACAATAAAGTGAGAATAGGTTTCTGCGAATTTGCACAAAAATCTGCGTGAACGCATATGCGCAAAAATACGCGCAAATACAAAAAAAAAACTGATGAAAAAGTAGATGCTCAAACAGGAGTAGTATCGTGTGCAAGAGGCCTTACCAAAAAACTGCCGATCCAGATAAGGACATATGTGTATAAAAACAATCTGCAGCTTTGACTAAATGACTATTTGAAAAATGCCTGTGCTATAGGTGTAGGCCGTGTACATATCTCATGAAGCCTGACTGAAAATATCCTAATATGGTGCTAAGTGAGCTCATTGTTACTGTTTACGTTCATGAGTGTGCTCTGAAAGGCTGAGCTCAGAGCTACTCCATCATGGGAGCGAAAACACATGTGAAGGGGTTTGAATCAGAGAAACAGTAACTGGTCCTCAATATCCAGCAAGTTTTTCCTGTCAGAATTCATGATGTATATAAATGACCTGCACCTATAGCAAGGGCATTATTCAATTGTTTTTTTCAAAGCTACTTGGTTGTGTTTTTTTTTTTTTTTTTTTCTAGACACCCCTTACCGGCATTGGCAGTTTTTTGGTGAAAGTGAATTGACCCTTAATCTATTTTATTTTCATCAAAACTTTTTTCTTTCATCAATGCTCTATTACTTTGCTGCTAAGGTCTGTTTTTTATGCAGCTATCCGAATTTAGCTAATCCTGCAGGGCCTGCCTGTAATGTGACCCGTGGACACTGGGCTCTGCTTATGGCCCTCCCTAGACAACCAGAGTACTGGTTTGTTAGCCACTGATTACTTCACAGGTCCAGAGCTGTGGCACAGCCTCTGTTTTGATCCAGTCTCTAAGGCCTTGTTCCCATTAATGTTATTTCAGATGCAGCTTGGGACACACTGAATCACATGACAATTGAAATAACATTTCTCTGTCGCTCATTGACAGACGCAGTCCTCTTGATTAATATCAATTGGGTTATACTGCCCTCTACATGAGTAGGACACTAGGCAGAAAAAAATGTTCTGGCCACACCCTGGGGGCAGTCCCAGGGGGTACATCTTCTCTCTCCCTGCTACAGGATGTTAGTTTTTTTCTGTCTAGTAAGGAGTAAGGACCTAAGTTCCTTGCTGGGATCTTTGGTCCTGGCAAGATTTTTTAGATAAATCTTTTTTAGTTAGCTTTTTTCTCCAGTTGTTCCTGTGAGATCTTCAAGCAATTATGCCGGATCTGGGCGACAGGCTGGATGTTGAGGTCCAGTAGTCACCCCAGCCGGCCTACAAGCGCGTGCAGGCTCCAGCTCCGCGCTGGGTCAGCCACGACCCATTCAAGCAATTATGCTGGGCGATGGGCTGGATGTGAGGTCCAGTGATCACCCCAGCCGGCCTACAAGCGCGTGCAGGCTCCAGCTCCGCGCTTGGTCAGCCGTGACACATTCAAGCAATTATGCTGGCGACTGGCTGGATGCTGAGATCCAGTGGTCTCCCCAGCCGACTTGCGAACGCGTGCAGACCCTAGTTCCGCACTGGGTCGGCCGCGACATAGTCCCACTGAACGGGGACTGGGCCTGCGAGTTAAACATCTCGCCAGGTCACCTACGACCAATCTGAAATGCGCCACAGGCATTCCCACTAAGAAGATTGTCAGACACCTACCGTTGATCGGTCGGTTGCAGGCCGGAACACCATCCTTTCGAGTCGATCGGTCGGCTGTAGCATGGAAGCTGTCAGGTATGGGGCCGCGGGCATCGCACTGACAACGGCAGAGGCTGCAAACACGCGGAGCGCCATTTTTTTTGTGGGCCGCGCGGGGCCGCCATTTTGGCGTAGCCTAGATGTCCCCGCTATGGCGGCGGCCATCTTGGATACACCCAGCCTCGTGGAGCAGCGGTGGGAGTGCCGGAAGGGGCGGGGCCGCTTCCTTTACCCGGGTAGATCAATCCACAAGACTTCCTGTCCTTTAAAGACAGCGCTGAGAGTAGTCCGGTAGGAACTTCTGTGCATCAGGTGGTAAGCCTTGGGGGTATCTCTTCTCTCGCTGTGGGGGCTCCAAAGCAAGTGGTCACTGAGGGGCGCCATTGCGCTGAGGGATTACTTTAAAGAGAAAAAGTTTTTTCTTTAATTTCAAATTTTGTCATTTGTTTGCTGACAGGTGCCTGGCTTTGCCATGGACTCTGCGACACATTTATCCCCACCTGATCCCCTCGAGGTGACCACGGGACCCTCCAACTCTCCACTCACTATAGATGCATTATGGTCCTGGAGTCTTTTGTATCCCGGGTGGAGGTGGCCTGTCAGGGACGGGGGGCGAAGAAACGACCCCCGCCTACCCCTATTTTCATCTGACATATCAGATACAGATTCTGAGCCTGTCGCTGCGGCTGCAGGTCCCTCTTCGGGGGCTTGTGTCTCGGGTACCGTCTCCTCAGATAGTGAGGAGGACGTTTCTGCCTCCACCATAGCACTAGAAGAAGCATTGGTGCATGCATTAATTGTCTGTCCGGGAAACCTTAAGACTTGAGGTTACACCAGCAGAGGTAGCTGATAATGAAATTGCTTTTGGTACTCTCAAACCAACCAAGATGGCGAAGGTGTTTCCCTTGCCCAAATGTTTTGGTAATGTAATTAAAGAGGAATGGGGTCGTCCAAAACGTACCCCTGGTATTTCCAAACGGATTGCTAGGCGCTATCCGTTTGAGGAATCCCTCCTTAAAAAATGGACGGTACCACCATTGGTGGATTCACCGATTTCCAGACTAAAGCTACTGTTATTCCATTGGAGGACGCACCGTCCTTTAGGGATCCGGTGGATCGTAAGGTGGAAGCGCTATCCCGCTCCATTTTGTCCCTGATAGGGTCAGCCTTTAGGCCAGTGATTGCCATTGGTCTGGTCTCACAAACATTGACAGAATGGACCAAGTTGTTACGCCGTGACCTAGAGGGGAGAAGTATCCCCCCGGCAGTATCAGACTTGCTGGAACAGATGATACAAGGGCTACAGTTTGTCTGTGACGCCGCTCTGGACGCCACTCCATTGTTGGGGCGTGTATTGATTTCAGCAGTGGTCCTCAGGCGTGTGTTGTGGTTAAAGTGCTGGTCGGCGGATCAAGGTTCCAAAAAAGCTTTGGCTAATCTCCCCTTTCAAGGGAATCGCCTGTTTGGGGCCACCTTGGATGAGATTATTAAGGATCTCACTGGGGGCAAGAGCACTTTTTTGCCACAGAATACTAAGGGTAAAGGACCTCGTCATAGACGGGGGCCTTCCTTTTCCGCTCATAAAAAGTTTTTTCGTCCCGCTGGGGCGGGCGATAAGTCAAAGCCCCTCCAGGAGGTTTCAAGGGGCGCTGGTCGGGTAAACAAAAGTCCGGCTCTTCCAGAGCTGAGGATAAGACCACTAAAGCCTGAAGGTGCGCCCCCACCCATATCTGGGGTGGGGGGACGTGTTCACCGGTTTCCGGATCCATGGCTTTCCAGAATCCCAGACAAATGGGTTCGCGAAGTCATACGATCGGGATACAAGATCGAGTTTCGATCACTTCCACCGGTGCGATTCTTCCCTTCCAATATTCGACTATCCCCGGATCGCTTAAAAGCTTTGCGGGGGGCAGTAACGGATTTGATGCAACAAGGAGTGGTGGTCCACGTTCCTTGGACAGAACGTTTTCAGGGGTTCTATTCGAACCTATTCACAATACCCAGGAAAGAGGGCAAGGCGCGTCCAATTCTGCACTTAAGAGCACTCAATCATTTTGTCAGGGTACAAAAATTCAAGATGGAGTCCATTCGCACAGTAGCGGCCTCCCTGCCTCAGGGGGATTTTCTGGCAACCATAGACATCAAGGATGCCTATCTTCCCATTCCCATTTACGCAGGACATCAGCGTTTCCTGCGTTTTTCCGTAGGAGAGAACCATTATCAGTTTGCGGCGTTACCCTTTGGTCTTGCCTCGGCTCCCCGGGTCTTCACAAAGGTGTTGGCCCCAGTTTTGGCGCTGTTGCGACAGCAGGGCATATCGATTCTAGGTTACCTAGACGATCTTCATCTCCGTGTGGAGTCTCCGCAGGCTCTGTTGCTAAACTTGGAGATCACCATGATCTCTTTGCAAGAGTTCGGGTGGCTGGTGAACCTGCAGAAGTCATCTCTGGTTCCCACCAGGAGGCTGGAATATCTGGGTCTAATTTTAGACACATCCTTGGCAAAGGTGTTTCTCCCTGCGGAGAAACTCCAGAAGATTCAGTCAACGATTCAGTTGTTACTGTCCGTCAACTGGCCTTCCCTTCGGACTTGCATGAGGGTCCTGGGTCTCATGGTGGCTTCCTTCGAGGCAGTACCATTTGCCCAGTCCCATACCCGAATCCTACAAAAGGAGATTCTTCTCAAATGGAACCGGAATCCCGATTCCCTGGACAATCGGATCCGACTGAGCGAGCGGACCAGGGAGTCTCTGGTCTGGTGGCTTCGGTCTCCGATGCTCAACCAGGGGAAGTCATTTCTTCCGATATACTGGACGATTGTCACCACGGATGCCAGTCTATCCGGATGGAGAGGAATTCTCGGCAGATTATCTGCTCAGGGGCTTTGGTCCCTGGAAGAATCCAGGTTACCGATAAATGTATTGGAACTGAGAGCGATCAGACTTTGTCTGATTCATTGGACCGAGCAGCTCCAGGGCAGCCCGGTTCGGATCCAGTCGGACAATGCCACGGCCGTGGCTTACGTCAATCACCAAGGGGGCACCAAGAGTGTTCTGGCGGCCATAGAAATGGCCAGCATTCTTCGTTGAGCGGAACGATTTGTTCCAGCTCACTCCGCGGTATTCATTCCGGGGGTGGAGAATTGGCAGGCAGATTATCTCAGCCGTCAGATTCTGGATCAAGGGGAGTGGTCTCTTCATCCAGAGGTATTCCACCAACTGTGCCTTCGTTGGGGCACCCTGGATGTGGATCTGTTGGCATCTCGGCTCAACAGGAAGGTGCGGAGGTTTGTAGCTCGCTCCCGTGATCCTGTAGCAGACGCCGCAGACACGCTGGTCGCCCCGTGGGGGCAGTATCGGCTACTGTATGCCTTCCCTCCTCTCAAGTTGCTGCCGAAACTTCTTCGCAGGATAGAGGTGGAGGGAATTCCAGTTATCCTGGTAGCTCCGGACTGGCCTCGTCGGGCCTGGTACGCCGACCTGGTCAGGCTGGTCGCAGATGTTCCTTGGCGACTTCCTCTCGGAGGATCTGCTGTCTCAGGGACCGATCTTCCATCCTGCTTTACGATCGCTGGCTTTAACGGCCTGGCTATTGAGACCCAGGTGCTGAAGGACAAAGGGTTGTCAGCTTCAGTTATTCCTACTCTAATTAAAGCAAGGAAAACGACTTCCAGAAAAGTCTATCATCGCACATGGAAGTCTTATATCGCGTGGTGTGAATCCCTTGGGTTCCCTCCATGTTCTTACTCGGTGGCCCGAATATTGGCTTTTCTGCAAAAGGGGGTTGAGCAGAAACTGTCCTTGAGCACCATCAAGGGTCAGGTTTCAGCGTTAGCAATCTTCTTTCAGAGGCCTCTGGCTACTCATTCCTTGGTTTCATCCAGGGGGTGCGGCACCTGGCTCCGCCGGTGCGCGCACTCTTGCCGCCCTGGGATCTTAATTTGGTGCTGTTGGTTCTTCAGAAACCTCCCTTTGAAAATATCAGGGAGATTCCCTTGCTTACTTTATCCCAGAAGGTGGCCTTCTTGGTGGCTATCACTTCTGCACGCAGGGTGTCAGAACTGGCCGCATTATCCTGTCGTTCCCCATATCTGGTGGTTCTTCGTCTGAATCCATCTTTCCTTCCTAAGGTGGTTTCAGAGTTTCATTTGAATGAGGACATTGTATTGCCTTCCCTGTGTCCTAAGCCCACTCATCCTCGGGAATTTGCGTTGCATTCCTTGGATGTGGTTTGGGCGATCAGGGTATACTTGAATACTACGGACTCGTTTCGTAAGACGGATTCACTTTTTGTGATCACGGATGGCCCTAAAAAGGGGTTGCCTGCATCTGCCGCGACTATCTCCAGATGGATCAGACAGACGGTGGTACAGGCTTATTCTATTAAGGGTCGGGAGCCTCCGTTCCCTGTTAAGGTGCACTCCACTCGGGCGCTTAGTGCTTCCTGGGCCTTTCGCCATCAGGCGTCAGTGCTTCAGGTTTGCAAGGCGGCTATATGGTCGTCGGTACATACCTTTGCAAAGTTCTATAAAGTTGATGTGATGGCATCGGCGGATGCCTCTTTTGGCCGCAAGGTTCTGCAGGCCGCTGTTTGAGGAAGACCGGTGGTCTACCTCAAGGGTTTTTTTCTGTTGGGTTTTCAGTTGAGTCTCATCCTTTTGTCTGATGAGCCTTTAAAACTTCTGGTTGGCACCGGTTGGGCCTTCTAGATTGGATTTTGATTTCCGTTATCCCACCCCTCATTTGTGGCACTGCTTTGGGACGTCCCAATTGATATTAATCAAGAGGACTGCGTCTGTCAATGAGCGACAGAGAAAATTGGATTTTTGTAAGAACTTACCGTAAAATCCTTTTCTCTTAAGCTCATTGACAGACGCAGTACCCGCCCCTCTATTTTGAGTTGGGTTGGGTTAAATTCTCTGACACTGCTTTGTGACATAACTAACATCTTGTAGCAGGGAGAGAGAAGATGTACCCCCTGGGACTGCCCCCAGGGTGTGGCCAGAACGTTTTTTTCTGCCTAGTGTCCTACTCCTGTAGAGGGCAGTATAACCCAATTGATATTAATCAAGAGGACTTCGTCTGTCAATGAGCTTAAGAGAAAAGGATTTTACGGTAAGTTCTTACAAAAATCCAATTTTCTTCCAATGGTTCCTGTTCCCATCAATGCAGCATAGCTGCAATGTGACTTTGGGGAAGGGTCCTGTGCTACTTTTGGTGCAATGCAGTTCAATTTGTGGTTCATAGACTTTAATGGAGACGCATCAAAATCACATCTACGGTTGTTTTTGTAGGTGATTTGTGCTGGCACTGGCCTGCATCCTAACAACCAGTGACTCATCCCTGCTGTCAGCAACAGGAATAAATCAAAGGTTGTTAACCGCTTGCCGACTGCCGCACGACTATTTACTGCGGCGGTCAGCCCCTCACAGGCAAAGCGACGTAGGGCTACGTCGCTAGCCTGTGAGGCTCTAGGGAGCGAGCGTGCGCCGCCGGAGGCGCGCTGCCGCGCGGTCACAGACCTTCCACGCGTGTGCCCGGCGGACCCGATCTTCCGTTATACCGGAAGAAAGGCAGGCGGCTAATGTAAACAAAGCCGCCTGTCATTCTTCCCTGTGTAAGAATGGAGATCACACGGTTCTACTCTGTTATTACACTAGTAGCCACAGCCAATCACAGTTAGAAACACGCCCCTAGGGACACACTTAACCCCTCCCTCTCCAATAAAGTTAACTCCTTCACTGCCAGTGTCATTTTTACAGTAACAGTGCATATGTATAGCACTGATTACTGCAGTAATGTCACTGGTGACCCCAAAAATGTCAGTCAAGGGTCCGATATGTCCGCCACAATGTCGCAGTCCCGCAAAAAAAAAATTGCAGATCGCCGCCATTACTCGTTAAAAAAAAAAATGACAAAAATCTTTCCCTTAGTAAACACAATAACTTTTGCGCAAACCAATCAAAATACGCTTTTTGCGATTTTTTTTTTCTACCAAACATAGGTAGCATAAAACAAATTGGCCTAAAATGTTAAATTTAGATTTTTACATTTTTTTGGGGGGAATTTCATATAAAAAAAAATGTGAAAAATATTGTTATTTTTGCAAAATTTACGCTCTTTTTTTGTTTATAGCGCATGATCAAAAAATCGCACAGGTGATCAAATACCACCAAAAGAAAGCTCTGTTTGTGGGAAAAAAAAGACGTAAAATTCGTTTTAGGTACAGCGTCGCACGACCGCGCAATTGTCCGTTAAAGTCATGCAGTGCTGAATCGCAAAATAGGCCCTGGTTTAGGAAGGGGGTAAAATCTTCCAGGGCTTAAGTGGTTAAGGAGCCAGCACCTGCCGGTGTCCTAACAATGATGAGTCATCCCCCTGCGATGACAGTCATCCCCCAATGATGACAGCCCCCCTCGGCAGAGCACCTTGTCCTCATGTTAAGGAAGAGGGCTTCTTCCCTGGGCACCTGGCTCAATGTAAATTCATTGTCAATTACGATGAGCACTAATCTGCCAAAAAAAAGCCTGACTGTCCCGTTTCTTGTCACTTGCCAAATGACAGTGTTTCTCCCCCCCGCTCCTAAGTAAATGGGCAGGATGTTTAGCAGGCGACGATGTTTTGTTTTTTTTGTTTTTTCGAGCTGGATAGCGGCCGGTGTTCGTCGGACAATGGATTTACATTGGAAGGACATTGTTATATATTTATTTTATAATAATGGACTTGTCAAAAACTGTATTGTGTTTTTATTTACTTTTGACAACTTTTGGTGAAATAGTAGGGGTACTCATTCACATAGAGGGAGCTGAGGGGCCCCTCGTTAAAGGGGCTCCTGGATTCTGATAAGCGACCTCCTGCACCCCCACAATCACCGGGCCTTTGTTGTGCCCCCCCCCCCCCATGTTGAGGGGATGTGCTGGGGTGGGGGGTGTTCGTCTATGCTCCCCCAAACCTTTTCTGGGCTACATGCTCAGATAAGGGTCTGGTATGGATTTTGGGGGCCTCCCCATGCCTTTTTTTTTTCTTTGTTGTGGGTTTCTCCTAAAATCCATACCAGATCAAAGGGCCTTGTTTCTCTAGTGGCAGCACAGTATACTGTCACATCCTAAACACATATGGAATGGTAGGCAAAAGAATAGAGGCTAAATGATCAGTGCAACTAACACCTAAACTTGTAATGGGGTCTAATTAATCTAAAGGCTGCAAGCACTAGTTATGCTAAAACTGCATAAAGTGGGTAAAAATTAAAACATCAACAGTGCTGTGCCAAATCGCATATAAAACAAGGAATAAACTGCTGTAGTGCTAAATAAAATGAACCGTGCTAAGACATCAAAAAGTTAAAAAATTCATAAAATGATAAAAACATACAGCAGTGACATAAAATTGATGAATATGCATTAAATAACAAAGCTAACGTATGCTGATTAATTCATAGTGCAAAATAGGCAATTGTGCAATATGAAGCTAATAGCCCAAAATGACATTAGATGTCCTATAATAAACTATGCAATATTGCAAAGGTCCATAAGTGCAAATTCAGCAAAGTGGAATTAGATATACAAATTCATACACAAAAAGTCCATGAGGTGCCACAATAAACAAAGAGTGCAAAAATAACGGAAAATTGATATCAAATACTTACCGTAATTTTCCTTTCCTGATGGACTCCATGGCAGCATACGTTCGGTAGGCCCCGCCTCCTCTCCTACCTCAGGACCCCACTCCCATAAATCTTTGCTCCCTTTCAGCATCCGTGTTCTGTAACTAGCCTACTCAGGAATTGGGAGGGGACTCCTGCTGCCATGGAGTCCATCAGGAAAGGAAAATTACGGTAAGTATTTGATATCAATTTTCCGTTTTCCTGACAGACTCCATGGCAGCATACGTTCGGGAAATAACTTGCTATACACTCCCGGGTGGAAAGATGCTGAACAAAGAAAAAACTTTAATTGGCACTGTCAACTGACAAAACTTGAACGCCAAAGTTAACTGAAGATAAAGCAGCAGGTTCAACACAGTAATGTGTAAGAAAGGTATTCACAGATGACCAAGTGGCTGCTTTGCAGATCACGTCAGGCGCGACGTGTTTAGAAACTGCCCAGGACGTAGCAATGCTTCTGGTAGAATGAGCCGTAATCACCTCTGGAGGAGCCAAGCCTTTTGCTCTATATGCCCATTGGATAGCCTGAACTATCCATGCAGCCACTGCTCTCGAAGAAGCACGCATTCCTTTCTTATTCCCATGGAGAAGAACAAACAGGAAATCTGATTGACGGAAGGAGGATGTGGCCTCTAAGTATTGACTCAGAGTGTCGCCCACGTCTAGAGGATGGACTAAGGACTCCTCATCTGTTCTGAAGGTGGGAAGAACTATCTCAGAATTTTCGTGGAAGACAGATGTTACCTTAGGATTTGACCCCAGTATAGGGATTAGGACCACTCTGTCCTGAAAAAAGGTCAGAAAAGGCTCTTTGCAGCCAAGATTGTGTATCTCTGAGACCCTCTTAGCAGAAGGTGATAGCCACCAGAAATACCGTCTTCAGCGTAAGCTCCTTGATGGACATGGAAGCAACATCTTTTGAAGCAAAGAAGTCCAAAACCAATGGAAGATCCCATTTCGGGAATCTTGGCTTTCTCTGCGGCCTTAGCCTGACTGCACCCTTAAAAAAACTGTTGGATCAGTTGATGTCTTGCCCACTGAATTCCGGTGAAAGCAGAGATGGCAGAAACTTGTACCCGGAGAGAACTAACCGAGAGGGATAGATCCAAACCGGACTGCAGGAAACTCAATATTTGCTGAATAGTAGGAGCGCCTTCTGGACCCAAACTCTGGGCTTGATGACTCATAAACCTTGCCCAGATCCTCTCATAAACCCTGTTGGTGCTAGCTCTTCTTGAACTCATAAGAGTGGGAATCACCTCTTCTGGACATCCGAGGGCCTCCAACCTCCCCCTCTCAAGAACCAGGCCTTGAGGTGTAGACGCGCAGGACATGGATGAAGAGTAGGACCCTGCGATAGAAGGTCTGGCCTGAGAGGTAGAGGGATCGGATCCCTGAAGCTGAGAAGGGACAGCAGAGGAAACCAAGGCCTGTTGGGCCAGAAGGGAACTATTGCTATGACCTCCACTTCCTCCATCTTCAGTCTCCGAAGGAATTGGAGTACTATTGGCACCGGAGGAAAGGCATAGGCAGACTGGAAGTTCCATCTGTCCGTGAGGGCATCCACTCCGAAGGCTCGAGGATCCCTGAACCTCGTATAATACTTCCGAAGTTTCTTGTTGTGTGGACTCGCAAAGAGATCCACCTCCGGTGAGATTCCCAGAGACAGAACCCAATTGAACACCTCCTGATGGAGGGACCATTCGTTGTTGTCCAATTGAAATCTGGACAGGAAGTCTGCTTCCGTATTAAACACTCCTGGCACAAAGACCGCCGAGAGATTGGCCAGATGTTGCTGGGCCCAGGACATAATTGGTTCTGTTTCGTGGAGTAGAGACATGCTGCGGGTTCCACCTTGCCTCTTGACGTATGCCACTGCCGTGGTGTTGTCCATCCTGAGTAACACTGAGGCTCCCTGAGTCAGATGGTGAAAAGCCTGAAGGGCTTTGAAGGCGGCTCGTAGCTCTAGGATGTTGGATACCACTCCATGACTGGAGAAATTCCACCTGCCTTGTGCCACTTCTGACAGGCAGTGGGCTCCCCAACCGGTACTGCTGGCATCAGAGGTTATCGTCACCCAGGAAATTGGAGCAATTGAGTGGCAGTTGGTTAGATTACGCACGGCGTAACCACCACGGAAGGCACCCCTTCATGAATGGTGTTAGGTAAATAACTTGTGACAAGTTCTCTGTCGTCCATTGATGGAGAAACCCTTTCTGGAAGGGTCTCAGCTTCCACAGAGCCCACTTCACCATGGGCGAGGTAGCTACTAGAGTCTCTACCACCTTTAGACACTGACGAGCAATGAGATGGGAGGCAGCAAGAGCCACCCTGCTCTGGACAACTGGAATTTTCTCTTCGGGCAGAGATATGGTGCAATTCACCGTGTTGAACAGTGCTCCGAGAAATACCAGGGACTGTGTGGGCACCAGATGGCTCTTCTCCAAATTCAGAATCCACCCGAGCTCCTGAAGAGTAAGGATCACCTGCTCCAGATGTATCAGTAGCTGGGACCTGTCCTGGGACAGAAGAAGAAGATCGTCCAGGTAATGATGCAATCTGATACCTCTTCAATCTGACGAAGAGCCCTTGGAACCTTTCTGAAAGGAGGTTTGTCTTGACTTCCAACTTCTTCCGTAGGATTTTCCTGGTCTGTAGCTGCGCGCTTCCCTTGAACGATTAGTGTTCTGTCTCCTTGGGAAAGAGCGCTTCTGAGTGCCTGGGCATTTATCCTGAGGGAGGAACCCAGATTTTCCACCCGTGGCCCGAGTTATGGCTGCATCCAATTTATTCCCAAAGAGGGAAGAACCCTCAAAGGGAATCCGGCACCAAGCCTGTTTGGAGGCAGCATCGGCTACCCAAGGACGAAGCCAAAGGACACGTTTTGCCGTAACAGAAGACAGCATAACTCAAGCCAAGAGGCGAATGGTGTCTAGAGACGCCTCCCCCAAGAAGCCCGCAGCCATCTTCAGCTCCTGAATCGGGGAGCTCCGAAGAACTTCCTCCGAAACTCCTCCAAGAGTTTCCTCAAGGGCGTTGACCCAAACTTCCATTGCTTTAGAGATTGTAGCCGAGGCCAAAGCTGGCTTACAGGCCATACCGGCTGAAAGATATGCCCGTTTAAGGTCAGCATCAATCCTCCTATCCAAAGGATCCCTAAATGATGCTGTATCTTCTATTGGAAGAGTGACGTGCTTCGCAAGACGCATCACTGCGGCATCCACACTGGGGGAAGACTCCAGATATTTTACCTCTTCCTGTTTAAAAGGATACATCTTTGTCATTTTAGTGGTCATGGAATTTTTCTTCTCCACTTTGTTCCACTCTTCAGAGATTGTCTCCCAGCTCCCCTAAAAATGGAAAGTTTAACCGCTCCTTGCACAACTGCTTGAAATATTTCTTCTGCTTTGGAGAAGAGACAGCAGGATCTTCCCACTCAAGGGCCTCTCTAACCGCCTTAACTAACGGGGAAACAAGGCTGAACTCAATTCCAGAGCTGGAGTCATCTGAATCGGATTCGGAATCTGACGGAAGGATAGAAGGATGGCTGGGCTGGGAAGACTCAAACGGATCTTGAAGCAAAAGATCTCTATCAGGGGAGCGGGACGGGCCTGCAGGAGCATTTGACTTGTGCAAATCAGCGAGAGAGTCCTTGAGAACTCTGCGCACCACCTCCTCAATATGTTGGTCTGATTTTTCCCTTTCACCCGTAGCTTGGGCATAACAGGTTTTACATAGGGAGGAACCTGCTGGCGTTCCACTTGGCCATAATGTGTGGAAGACTGGCCATCGCGTCCCCTACTATGGGGGGAGCTGCGTTTGGACTTGGATGAGGAGCGCCGGTGCTGCGGTTTTGTATGTCTGTCTTCGCTGCGTGCGCGGGGCTGTTGATCAGGCCTGAAAGAGCTGGAGACAGACACATACAGCAGAGCATAAGAAACATGAAAAAGAGACACTCAGATCAATCTAGCTACAGGATCCAGCACATACCTTGGAAGAGCAGGCTGGCCACTAGGGGGCGGCGATGAGGTGTCCATAGTTTAAGCAAACCTTGTACTGTAAACTAGCTGGAGGAAGGACAAAGACTATCAGTCCCATGCCCCACTAAACAGACCCCAAGATAGGAAAGATTCTTACCTCAGTAAAGTAGACCAGAGTCTGGGGGAGGCTACCAATCTGCCGACCTTCCCACCAGCTCTGGTCAATTAGTCTGTTTAAATATACCGCTCCGAGGCGATCCCGAGGTACTGCGCAGGCGCACATGATGTCAGACATTGCGTCTGCGCATGCGCGACGAAAGGACCTATCCGGCGCGCAGAGGCACCGGACAACCCGGAACGGCCGTGAACGACCGGAACCGACATGGAAACGAAAAAACCGGCAAGCTAACAGGTGTGAGACCCTCTTAGACACTATCACAATGGCAATACTGGTACACTACAGAAAAAACATAGAACATGGCAAAGCGCTAGCAGGCAGTACAAAAAACACACAGTATAGACAAAAAAGATAAAGGGAGCAAAGATTTATGGGAGTGGGTCCTATGAGGTAGGAGAGGAGGCGGGGCCTACCGAACGTATGCTGCCATGGAGTCTGTCAGGAAAAAGTGCTAATCAGTGCTGGCCCAAAGGTGCTGGTGCTAATCCTCCACCGAGAGAAATGGCCACTCACCTTCCGTTCTGGCCCCTGTTTTAGCAGCGGGTCAGAACTAGCATATTCCAAATGGGGGATGGCAGCAATACAACATCCCGGGAACCAAAGGCAGCCAAAGATGGATCTTTCATCTGAATTTCTCAGACGTCCTCGGCGTGGATATAAGAAAAGACAGCGCAATCTAATGCTCTCCGTTTGAAAATGTATTAAGCAATATATTAAGTAAAACACAAACAGGGCACATAAGCTGCGCTGGCTGGGAAGGCACATAAGAAGTATGTGTCCGTGAAGTGCATTGGGTGCAAGGCTCTACCCCCCTATATGCGTTGTTACGTCACACGTTGACTTCTTCAGTAGGGGTGGAGTCAGCCTAATCATCCTGTCAATTAAATAATCCTCAATGGCTATAAATCGCACACCCCTGACCGTATGATTAATCAGTAGGGCTGGCACTCCCAGAGAGGGTGTGCACAGAAAGGACAAAATGAGCTATGAGGATATGGGGACACCGCACAAGACAGCCTAAATGATTATAAAATGGATACAAATTATATAAAAACCGGAGCTTCTACAACCAATACAGAGCACTTCACTAATTCCCATAAAAAAATAAAAAGTATATTTAAAAAATGTATATAAAAATGATCAACAAAATCAAGCTCATGTGCACTGTTGATGTTTTGACATATGGAATGGTCCCACGGACCTATCTCTAGCTCACAATCCACTAGCCATTCTGGAGTAGCCTGCAGTGTCCCCCATCAGGGACCAGCCATGGACAACTTGGATTGTTCTCTCGAGCTGGAGTCAACACACTCCTCGGCCTTCCGTTTTAGTTCCATGTAGTGTCCTATCCAAGGAGAGGTTCTCTAGCCATACCAGATTTTTTTGAGCAAAATCACTACCATTATAGCTGCCACAGAATGCAAGGGTTGTAGGCATACCTTTACACTTTCCTCTGCAAAGTCTTTACCTGACATTCTTTCAGCTGTGCCTGCATCTGAGCTTTCTGCTGCAGATGTGCACTCTGATGGGGAATCTCACAATTAGCTCTGGATGAGTTTGTACCTCAGGAACCTTAACATGCTGATATACAGTGCCTTAAAAAACTATTCGTACCCCTTGAAATTGTCCACGTTATATTACAACCAAAGACGTAAATGTATTTTATTTGTTAGACCAGTGATGGTTAACCTTTTTAAGCCCGAATGCCCAAACTGCAACACAAAACGAACTCATTTATTTCTAAGTGCCAACACCCCAATTAGAGAGAGAGGGGGGACAGAGAGAGGGGTGTGAGGGGGGGGGGGCAGAGAAAGAGGGACGTGAGAGAGAGGAAGGAGTGTGGGGGGGGGCAGAGAGAGAGGGAACAGAGAGAAAGGTGGGCGAGCCCTGTAGCTCTGTCCCTATCTGCAGTCCCTGCTCTGCCCCCCTGTCCTAGTCTTTGTCTGCAGGTAGTCTGTGTATGATCATGCCTGGTACCCTCAATGCCAGTCTCCATGCTTGATCAAGGGGTGCTCTCTGCTCTATTCCTTCCAGCGGCTCCCTCGCAGCCTGAGCCTCCCACTTGTTCTCGTCTTCCAGGCCCTCAATTAGCCTGTTCTCTGGGCCTCACTGTTGAGGCTTTAGTAAAGGGGTGGTTTAACCACTTTACCACCGGAGGATTTTGCTGTCTTACGTCCAGTCCACTTTTTGCGATTCGGCGCTGTGCGACTTTAACTGACAATTGCGCGGTCGTGTCCAAACAAAATTTACGTTCTTTTTTTACCACAAATAGAGCTTTCTTTTGGTGGTATTTGATCACCTGTGCGATTTTTACTTTTTGCGCTATAAATAAAAAAAGAGCGTTTATTTTGAAAAAATAACAATATTTTTTCATTTTTGGCCAATTTGTTTTCTGCTACCTAGGTTTGGTAAAAAAAAATCACAATAAGCATATTTTTATTGGTTTGCGCAAAAGTTATTGCGTTTACTAACTAAGGGAAAGATTTCTGTCATTTTTGGGTTTTTTTTTTTTTTTTTAACGAGTAATGGCGGCGATCTGCGATTTTTTTTTTTTTTTTTTTTTTTTTTTTTTTTTGCGGGACTGCGACATTGCGGCAGACAGATCGGACCCTTGACTGACATTTTTGACACTTTTGGGGGTACCAGTGACATTACTGCAGTAATCAGTGCTATATTTATGCACTGTTACTGTAAAAATGACACTGGCAGGGAAGGGGTTAATTTTATTGGAGAGGGAGGGGTTAATGTATGCCTGGTGCTTACTAACGTATGGGGGGGGAGGTGAGTGAGTGAGCCAGGGACAGATCGGATGTCCAGCTATGCTGAACACTCCGATCTGTCAGTCCCTGTCACTATGGAGATCCGCATGCTGTGTTTACATACAGCGGGCGGATCTCCAGACTCGATCCCCGACGATCGGGGCAGAGCAGCGGCAATCGCCGCTGCTCCTCCGCTGGCCCGACTCCCGCTGTGAATGAACTCCGATCTGTCACTCCCTGTCACTTAGGAGATCTGCCCGCTCTGTTTACACAGGTGGGCGGATCTCCAAACTAGATTCCCCAACGATCGGGGAAGAGCGCCGCCGCTCCTTCCCTGGCCCGACTCCCGCTGTGAATGAAAACAGCGGGAGCGCGCCTACAGCGGGAGGAGTCCAGCGACGTAGGTCTACTTCGCTGGACGATAACGAGGCACTGTGCCGCAGGTAAAGTGGTTAAGGAATCAAGGCTCTGGAAGGCGCCTGGGATGCTGCTCTTGTTGTTCGCCTCTTCGAGGGTCAAGGAGAAGGTGAATCCCTTCTCTCCCTCCCGGGCTCTCAGACCTATTTACCTTCCCCCCTGTTTACCTTCTTGCGTACCCATAAAGATGGCTTTGCGTAACATGGGTTCACCATCACTGTGATAGATCAACACAAAGTGCCACATAATTGTGAAGTGGAAGGAAAATAATAAATGGTTTTCAAACTTTTTTTACAAATAAAACATCTGAAAGTGTGAAATTTTTGCCCATTCTTCTTTGCAAAATAGCTCAAGCTCTGTCATATTGGATGGAGAACGTCTGTGAACAGCAATTTTCAAGTCCTGCCACAGATTCTTAATTGGATTTAGGCCTGGATTTTGACTGGGCCATTCTAACACATGAATATGCTTTGATCTAAACCATTCCATTTTACCTCTGGCTGTATGTTTAGGGGCATTGCCCTGCTTGTGGGTGAACCTCCGCCCCAGTCTCAAGTCTTTTGCAGACTCTAACAGGTTTTCGTCTAAGATTGCCCTGTATTTGGCTCCATCCATCTTCCCATCAACCCTGACCAGCTTACCTGTCCCTGCTGAAGAAAAGCATCCCCGCAACGCGATGCTGTCACCACCATGTTTCACGGTAGGGATGGTGTGTGCAGGGTGATGTGCAGTGTTTTCCGCCACACATAGCGTTTGGCTTTTAGGCCAAAAAGTTAAATGTTGGTCTCATCTGACCAGAGCACCTTCTTCCACATGTTTGCTGTGTCCCCCACATGCCTTGACGCAAACTGCAAATGGGACTTCTTATGGCTTTCTTTCAACAATGGCTTTCTTCTTGCTACTTTTTCATAAAGGCCAGATTTTTGGAGTGCACAACTAATAGTTGCCCTGTGGACAGATTCTCCCACCTGAGTTGTGGATCTCTGCATCTCCTCCACAGTTATTATGGGCCTCTTGGCTGCATCTCAGATTATTGCTCTCCTTGCCCGGCCTGTCAATATAGGTGGACGACCAGGTCTTGTTAGGTTTGCAGTTGTGCCATACTCTTTCCATTTTCAGATAATGGATTCAACAGTGCTCTGTGAGATGTTCAAAGCTTGAAAATGTTTTTATAACCTAACTCTGTTTTAAACAACTTTATCCCTGACCTGTCTGGTGTGTTCCTTGGCCCTCGTGATGCTGTTTGCTCACTAAGGTTCTCTAACAAACCTCTGAGAGCCTTAGAGAACAGCTGTATTTATACTTAGATTAAATTGCAGAAAGGTGGACTCTATTTACTAATTAGGTGACTACTGGAGGCAATTGGTTCTACTGTGTCAAACTGGCGGCCCTCCAGCTGTTACAAATCCCATGAGGCATTGCAAGGCTGATAATTACAAGCATGACTCCCACAGGCAGAGGCATTAAGGGACTTGTAGCTCTGCAACAGCTGGAGGGCCGCCTGTTTGACACCCCTGAGTTGGGGATATCAGAGTAAAGGGGGCTGAATACAAATGCACGCCACACTTTTTAGGCATTTATTTGTAAAAAAAAATTGAAAACAATCATTTTCCTTCAACTTCACAATTATGTGCCACTTTGTGTTGGTCTATCACATAAAATCCCAATAAAATACATTTACATTTTTGGTTGTAACATGACAACATGTGGAAAATTTCAAGGGGTATGAATACTTTTTAAAGGCACTGTAGCTCCCAAGCTCAAAGACACTATATTGGTTCTTATTGGCAAGGTATGCACATGTTTAAAAGTAGACCGGTCAGTGGCTGAAATGACTTAGTAGTCTGGGTTTCCTTAAAGACTGTAAGAATATTAAAATGTTTCCAGTATACTCCCTGTTCTGTACAGAGAATGGATTGCTTCCAAATAAACTATTCATTCCTGTAAAACATTTTCTGAGCAATATCGGTTTAAGGAGGCCTTTTATATTTCATATCTTAACAAAACACTGACCATTTCTATTGAGGATGCCCCAATATTTAAGGATCAGATTGACAAATATCTGGAGGGTCTCTCCAAAACGTTGCTCTCCGTGGCAGATCCTTTCATAACCCTGAGGTTGTTCTGCCAGAATTTAGAGGGCTAGTGAAAGCATATTACCAAGGAAACCATTGCTATACTCAAAGACCATGCAATTATTAAACGTTTATTGCTCATTACTGCTATTACACTGTTGTGTAGACAGTTTAGTAGTCCATTTCATCTCCTGATTGAGTCTCTATTAATATGTAGAGAACTCTTTAGCCTAAATGTTGGTCTGCTGTACAACAATTCAAAAACTGCCGAACTTTCTTTCTGATGAAGAACATTCATTTTTGGTATATTTTGATTTTTTTTGTTAAGGATGTCACTGGAGGAAAGAACACCCTTTTACCCCAGTAAAAGAAGCCTAGACCTCAGACTGCAAAGAAGACAACTGTTTCTGAAACCAATAAGTCTTCCTTTCATTTCTCTAAGGCCTCCCATTCAAAAGGTAGACCAAAGTGAGGGACCTAGTTCAATTGGAAGCCCTAAAGCCCCGTACACACGTACCGATGGTCGGCATACAAATGTTCCTCTTTTCTCCCCGGGATGTCGGTGTCTGCTGAAAAGTGCAAAGACAGCACAAGGACAGCACAAGAATTTTGTCCGCCGACTGCAGAAGTGATGTCATGTAATGGTTAACTTTCCCTGTGTTTTCTATTTTCTGAGCATGCCCAGTCTTGCAAATCTGCGGTCTGTCGGCCGAATTCTGTACTGACAGGCGAACAATCGTCCGTTCTGGTGTCGGCATACAAAAATTTTCATGTTTGCAAGAAAGACTTTTGTCCGCGGATTGTGCGCAGACATCTGTCGGAGGCACCATACTAACACGCGTACAATCGGCAGATCCTTCGTCCACCGACGTTTGTATGCCGACGATCGGTACGTGTGTACGGGCCTTAAGGCTAAACGACAAGACCTACAGCAAGTCCTCTTTGTGATGAAGAAATGCCCCCACTTTCAAAAGTGGCTAATGGGGGGGGGGGCGGCGTCTGTTGGTCTTTGCAGACAGGTGGTCCGAAAACTTCTCGGCTGCATGGGTAAAAGACTTGGCATCCAGGGGCTACAAGCTAGAATTTCAATGTTCTTCACACAGGCTCAAAGACCTACTGAGGCAAGGAGTCATCACAATTGATGTGGAAAGGTTTCAAGGTTTTAGCTCAAACTTGTATACCTTTCCAAAACCAGCCAGGGGCATTTGTTCCATTGTGGATTGAAAACCTTTAAATATCTTCGACTTCATAAATTCCACATGGATTCCATTAGGTAAGTTAAAGCATCCCTTTCACCAAGGAGACCTTCTGTGGACATTAAGGATGCCTACTTGCACTGCCCGATTTTTCCAGCGCACCAATACTACCTGCATTTTGCTGTGGGCATACACTACCATCGGCCCACTGGTCTTGTCTTCCACACCCTAAGAGTTCACAAAAGTACGAATACCTGGAAAACCTCCTCTTTAAGGAACTGTCAGCACAGCTTCTTTCTGACAATGTGCAACAGATTGTCCAGACCCTACTAAGGTTCCTGAACCTATACAAATCAGCACTTGAAGCAACTCATCCCTTTGAGTATCTCGGTCTCCTTCTAGATAACTCAGTCCAGAGCTTTAGTTCCACAATACAAATTATTCACTCTCAGATTCAGACTCTACAGTCCAAGAACCATTCAATGCTGCGTTTTCAGAATAAGAGTTCTGTGCCTAATTGTAGCCTCATTTAAAGCTATCCAATATGCCTAGTTGCAATCCAGGCCCTTACAGATTAACATTCCAGTCATGTGGGACAATAGGGTGCATTCACTAGACACAACCATGCGACTGACCCCCAAAGACTAGGTGATCTAATGGCTCAGGAATCCAGGTTTGTAGTCAGGGAAATACTTCCCTCAGCTGTCTTCCAATATCAAAATTCAAGGGGACCACCTGTCAGGGAATTTCAAAGGTGCTACACAGAGTGGGCACTTAACTTATAATCACTGCTGGAAGACTCCAGGAGGAGGGTCATGTGCGTTATATGAATCCGCTGAAAAATGCACATTAGCGGTATATAAGCATGCCCAGTTGATTGGTTTTAAGGAGCAACGAGGCATGTCCTAAAACATGTCCCGCCCACTCTGACGTCACTTCCGGTTGCATGCTTTCCCTGCTGGCTCTGACAGCACGGCTTTCCTTCCTGGATCAGAGACAGTGTTTCCCACCGCTGGTCGGCTGGAATTTCCACCTGCAGCTGTCTACTCCCAGGAGGCATCCCAATGGACATTATGGATTCACTGATATGCTTGTTTTTTACTTCCATCTTTTTAGTGTTTTTAACCCTTCCTTGTCATTAGTGTTTTATTATTGCACTTAAAAGCACCTTCTTCTCTGCTTTGTTTTTTTTATGAACAAACAATCAATTTCAAATATATATATATGATAGTACTTCACTTACTATAGATGCTATAAATTCTTTACATCTGACTGAGACAATTGAGTACTGTCCGTGATACTTTTTTTATTTGCACTAACATACAATTTTTCAGGACAAGCTTTCGGGGTATGTCCCCTTCATCAAGATCCAAGCAGTACTGATTAACAAAATGTTTAGCAGAATGGTAAAAAAAAAAAAAAAAACGCTGCAAACTGTGCAACCAGATCAATCTGTTCAAAAGTGTCACACACACAAATGGGACCTTTAATATAACAGGATTATACAACAGCGTGACTGGCCCTTTACCCTGATCTGTGATCAGCTGTGTCTGCGATCATGGGAGAACATCATATGAGACCCTCCTGGACCTCATTCGGCTATAGCGTGGTCGGCAAGTGGTTAAAGGGCTAGTTTACCTTTACCAAAAAACTGCCTATGCAGGTAAGGGGCATCTGTAGATAAAAACAAAATGTGCAGCTTTAACTAAAGTTGAATAATTTCCTTTCTATAGGTGTAGGCCATTTACGTAGCTCATGAAGCCTAATCTTAAAATTCCCAGGACGTTGCTAAGCGAGGCCCAGGTATTACTATTCACCTTCACCCATCACAGGAGTGAGCTTTAAAACTCTGGTTTGAATCCGAGAAAACGATCTCCCGTGATGGGGAAGATAAACAGTAATAGAATCGGTGGCCCAAGCTTCTGAAGATGTCCTTTGGGAGGGGCAAAACACATTAGGCGGCGTTAACCAGTGACATCACATCCAGCTTGTGAGGCACACACCGGCATGGCGCTTGCAGGTTAATTTATTGTTTGTGTCTCCAAATACCTTTTACAAAGGGAGTGTAACCTATTTTTAAACACATTTTTAATAAAGTGGAATTACACTGTGGGAGCGTTCCCTTTTTTTGTCCATGAGGGACACCGAGGCTTTCCTACAGTTTGGAAACATAGAGGAAGAAAGAAAGGAGTGTATGACAGTATATTTAGGGAGCATCTACTTACCTGAACATCCCAACATTTGAAGCGCATCTGACCCATATACTTTTTCATAGTCTTGTGAGTTTTCAGATGAGGCTTGTGAGTTTTCAGGTGGGGCTTTATGAAGTACGTAAATGGTCTGCACCTATGGAGAGGGAATTATTTAACTTTATTTAGAGCTGCACGGTTTGTTTTTATCTACAGACACCCCTTATCTGCATAGGCAGTTTATGGTAAAGGTGAACTAACCCCGGTGTTTGATTTGAGCGATGTATGAGCAACGATTCCTATATAGTAGAACAAAACATGACTAACTTCTCAAATTTTAATTTCATAACATTGTAATGTGTTAGCCCTGGTTTATACTACAGCGACACAAAGTCACAAACCAGATGAAAACACATATACTTTAATTTGTGGTTAAGTCACTGCGACAAAAATGTTCCTGCACTACTTTTGTGTGTTCTCTCAGTTTTCTCTTCGTTTTTAGGCAGCAGGGATGACCAGGGGGGAGAGGTGAAGGTAAAAAAAAAAGAAACCTGATCCATCAAAGCAGGACTTTCAGGCCGAAACAATGTGAACCAAGCCTTGTAATTTCCAAGTATGGGCCACACCATTCCAGGCGTTTTGTTTTGGGGTTTAGACCAATGTCATAATGCATATTCCATACCTGGCCAATCCCTGCAGAGAATCAACATATAGTAGTTACTGATACTACGCGGTCTTCTGAATACTGTGCCAAGCTGCTGCCTAGTAACCACAGAAGGTCGTTTGCTCAGTATAAGCGCCATGCAGAGAATGCTTTGCATTTTCTCAATATATGCAAAGCATTCTGTGATTGGACGAGGTGTAGAGGCAGGGCAGTGACATCACAAACTAACTTGTTCATTAAGAGCAGTGTTCTCCAATCTGCGACCCTTTGCTTGCCATTATATGACACAGTCGCAAGCTAGGTAAAAACACATTTATTTTAATGGGTGGCTGAGTCACTGCGACAAAAAAATTTGTTCCTGCACTACTTTTGTGCGACTTGGTCCCATAGGCTTCTATGTTGTCTCACAGAAACCACATCAACATTAGATAAGAATGGGACTTTTTTTTTTTTTTTTTCAACCCTCCACTCTCCTCCCTGGTTATCCTTGCTGCCTAAACGCTTTCTCCCTTGCACATCCCATTCACACCAGAGCGTAGCAGAAACACACGTTCCTGCTCACGTTTTTTTGCACGTAAACACAAATTGCACATAGGACAGCCCATTCGCTTGAATGGTCTACCCTAAGTGTGACAGACATCTCAAAGTAACTCAGGAACCTTTTTGGTCGTGGAGCGTTGCACACTTTGGTGCGTTTGTAGTACGTTTTTTTAATGCTGCAAAACACGTATCTGCTAACCACAATTGGGGGGGGGTCTCATAACAAGTAGCCTTCTTTCACATCTGCATGTTTCCAAACACGCAGCAACCAGCACAGAAAATGTGCGCTTTGCCACGCGTTTCAAAAATGCATGCACGCCAAACAGGCATTGCGTTGCCATTTAGTCTAAACATCTGCGTATTTCCAAACGTGTGGCATTCTACACTATGCATGTTCAGAAATGCACAGATGCAAGCGCAACTTAAATGGCAAGACAGTGTTTGTGTGATTTGCATCTTGTTTGGAAACGCGCAGAGGTGAAAGCAGCCTAACTGGTAACATAAGTGCAGCATTCATTTGCCACACAGTTTTAAACGCACGCCATAGCATGCATATTCTGTGTGGATCGCTGCACGTTTGAAAACACGCAGATGTGAAAACAGTCTACATGGCAACTCAAGCGTGTCACACTTCCATTGCTATTTGACTGGGTTTGCATCTGCGGGTTTTCAAACATGCAACGACCCCCATAGAATGTGCGTGCATTTAAAAAACATGTGGCAAACGCATGCTGCGCTTGTGTTGCTAGTTAGGCTGCGTTCACATCTGCACATTTGCAAACGTGTGGCAAATCGCAAATAGAAGTGCGTTTTGTCGTCCGTTTCTGAAACACAGCTAACGCGCGTAGAGCTTGCATTGCCATTTAGGCTGCGTTCACACCTACGCATTTCTGAACCTGCAGCAACTTGCCCAGAAAATGTGCGCTGTGGGTTTGAAAAGGCACGGTGATGTGCGGCTAATATACGATGCGCTTGCATTGCCATTTAGGCTGTGTTCGCATCTGCATTTTTCCAAACACACGACAACCTGCTCAGAAAATGCACGCTTTGCAAACACAAATTGCACTTGCATTGGCATTGTGGCGACGCAAGCATGATGCGCAATTCCAAAGTGCGCAGCAAAGTGTGCGTTTTCTGTGAGGGTTGTTACACATTTGAAAACTTGCATGTGCTGTGAATGCAGCCTAATTGTTAACAGCACCCCAATCACTGTTAGCAGACACGTGTTTTGCTGTGTGACACAAAGCCTTACAACGGCGCCAAAACGCGCACTGAAAAAAACATGTGACGCTCCACGACTAAAAAGGTTCTTGAGCTTTGGGATGTTTATCTGCGTAAGGCAGCCCATAAAAGTGACCAAGTGTTTACGCTTAAAAAAACATGAGAAGGAAAACTTGTTTTGCGTTATGCTCAGGTGTCAATGGAATGTGCTTGGGAGGAAGTTTTTAGGCAGCAAGGATTGACCAGGGTGGGGAGAAGAAGGTAAAAATAAAGAAAAAACTGATCCATCAAAGCATGACTTTCAAGCCTGCAACAGTGTGAACCGTCTGGGGCACACCATTCCAGGCGTTTTGTTTTTTTGCATTATTACATTGGTCCAGCTTAGTTAGACCAATATCAATATGCATATTCCATACCTGGCCGATCAATATATAGTAGTCACCTCTGCTACAGTGATCCCCGCTGTCTTCTGAATCCTGTGCCAAGCTGCTGCCTAGTAACCACAGAAGGTAGCTTGCTCAATATGGGTGCCATTCAGAGAAAGCTTTGCATTTTCAATGAATGCAAAGCATTCTGTGATTGGACGAGGTGTAGAGGCAGGGCAGTGACATCACAAACAAATTTGTTCATTTAGAGCAATGGTCTCCAAACAGCGGCCCTTTGCTTGCCATTATCCGGCAATTAAGGCATTCTTCTTGCCAAAGATACCAACAATGGGGCACTATTCTTCCACTGACACCAACAATGAGGCATAATTCCTTCTACTCACAACAAAAATTGGGGCACTATTCCTCCCACTGACACCAACTACAGTATTTCTCCTTCTAATACCAAAGATTAGGCATTGTCTGCTCGCTCTGGGCACAGTCCAGCCCTCCTAAAGTCTGAAGAGCCGCAGGAGGGGGGGTGGAGTGCTCACTGGGGTAACAATCGAGCGGCTCCCCAGCCGCATCGGTCATTACTGCCTGAAGGCCGACCGCCGACTCTAAAAAATGATACCGGAATGATGCCTCTAGCTTCAGGCATCACCCCGGTACAACCACTTCTTGCAGAAAGTTTGGAGACCCCTGATTTAGAGAATGCCTTGCTCTTTGTTCTGGCAGCTGCTGTGCGCTTACGAGAGTCCAGCGCATGTGCAGTTGCTCTACCCCTTTTCTCCACGCTGCCTAATCGCTCTCTGTTCAGTTTGGACTCGTATATTAAAAAACGTACCCACACTCACAGCCAAAATAGAAAGCAAGTGATGGGGTAGATCACTTCATTTGCATTGGCCCCCTCAGAATATTTAAGCATAATTTGGACCAATACTTTGTCTACACCAGGATTTGGACTGCAAATGTAGTCAACTACAGTTGACCATCTTATCACATTTATACGCCGGCAATTTTATTGTTTACATTCTGGTACGTCATCCTTCTGCTTTAATTCATTTCCTGTTTTAGAGTGACATTGCTCTGTGTCATCCTGTCACAATGTGTTTGCAGTAGACACTATAATCTTCCTTGCCAAAGTTCATTGTGCAGGCATGATCTTTCCTTTTCACCATTAGAAAGCCTGGCCTGTGCAATGAAATGTAGCTAGTGCAAGATGCATTTAGATAGGAAGTGGCTGCATAGAGCCTGGAGGGATGAGCAGCCCTAAGATACAAATACCATGGGGAAATCAATACTTTTTAAGAGGGTAAAATAACACAGCAATTGTTTGTTGCGCAGTCATTTAACCACTTAACCCGGGAATTTATTACAGTGGCACACACACTCTTTATACATGCGCTTTGCTACCGTACAACAGATGCTGGTGTGTGAAACAGATTCATGTGCATGTCAGAAACATACATGAAATTGCCTCAAAGATTGCACCAGAATTGGCAAATAGGCACTTATGAATTTGTCACACGTCTGAATTACACATACATTTTATGAATTTAGCCCAAGAGTTTATATAAATAAAATATAAAATCAGAATTGTGTCACAAACCATTACATACAAACTGTTCTTCAGTTAGGGTTTTAGATCTACTTTATCTGTGCCATGTTGTATGAAAGTGAATTTCTCTGCAGTAGCCACTATATCAGAGCTGTTTGCTGTGGTCATTATGACTGTGTAGGCTGCCTGCGATCAGTTCCAAGGTAGATGCATACGCATAAAATAGCTTAGTATGCAGGACGGGTGTCAACGCCTGTCTGAATGAACTTTTAACCACTTAGGGCTCTTTCACACACTGAGTCCGTTGGACGGACTCCGTTTTTCTCAGCGGGGGATCGATCCGCCGATCCCCCGCTGAGCAGGAGGATGACAGCTGTGTCTCCGTGCTGTGTGCGGAGACACAGCTGTCAGTTCCCCATGCATCTCTATGGGGGAAATCGGATGGGAACGGACCGTCCGTCCGTTCTCATCCGATTCCATTCGATCCAATCCGCTGGACGGATGGAAAATAGGATTTCCATCCGTCCAGATTTGACAGATCGGATTGGATGTCAGCGGACATGTCTCCGCTGACATCCGATGCCCCATAGGGATGCATGGGGGGACCGTTCAGATCCGCCAAAAAAACGGACAGGTGGATCTGAACGGTCCGCCTGTGTGAAAGTGGCCTTAAGGACCGAGCCCATTTCTGACACATGTTGTTTACAAGTTAAAATCAGTATTTATTGCTAGAAAATTACTTAGAACCCCCAAACATTATATATATATATACATATATATATATATAATATATTTTTTTTCTTTTAGCAAAGACTCTGAAGAATAAAATGGCGGTCTTTGCAATATTTTTTGTCACGCAGTATTTGCGCAGCGGTCTTTCAAACGCCATTTTTTTGGAAAAAATACATTTCACTGCATTAAAAAAAAAAAAAACAGTAAAGTTAGCCCATTTTTTTTGCATATTGTGAAAGATGATGTCTCACGCCTAGTAAATAGATACATAACATGTTATGGTTTAAAATTGCTCACACCCGCGTAATGGTGACAAACTACGGTCAATAAAAATCTTCATAGGCAACGCTTTAAACAATTTTAACGGTTACTAGTCTAGAATTGCAGAGTAGCTCCTTTTTTTAACTTTTTGCTCTGGCGATCGCAGCGATACCTCACATGTGTGGTTTGAACAGCAATTTCCGTACACGTTTTCTTTTGTGCGCGAGCTCACGGGGATGGGGGCGCTTAACATATTTTTTTTTCCCTGTTTATTTTATTTATTTTTTTAAATTTTGGCGCAGGTTTTTTTTAAAAAAAAAAAATCTGGCTTTGATTAGGACTCCAACCAGCCGGCGGACGTGCCAGCTGGTTGCTCGGGTGGAACAGGAGACCCGGGCAGAGCCGCGGGAGGGAGGGGAGCATCCCTTCCCCCTCACTGGTGTAACAATCGAGCGGCTCCCCAGCCGCATCGGCAATTATCGCCTGAAGGCCGACCGCCGACTCTAAAAAATGGTACCGGAATGATGCCTCTAACTTCAGGCATCACCCCGGTACAACCACTTCTTTCAGCTGGTTTCCGGGAAGTAGTTAAAGTGATTTGTAAAGTCTCGTTTTTTTTTTTGTTTTTCTTTTTTTTAAATAACTAACAAACCTTTTATACTTACCTGCTCTATGCAGTAGTTTTGCACAGAGTGGCCTCGATCCTCCTCTTCACGGGTCCCTCTTCTGCACTCCTGGGCCATCCTTTCTGTTGAGCTTGCTGTGGGGGCACCTGAGCCGAGTCTCAGCTCCCAGTGTCCATTCAGACACGGAAGTCGCGATCCTCCCCCCTTCTCTCTCCTGATTGGCTGAATGATTTTGATTGACAGGAACGGAAGCCAATCGTGCAGTGTTGCTGCCTCAGCCAATGAGTAGGGGAGTCCTAGGCAGCTGAGAAACTCCTGCAACATCGCTGGATAAAGATGGGGCTCAGGTAAGTATGAAGGGGGCTGCTGCACACAGAAGAATTGTTTTCTATCTTAATGCATTAAGATAAAAAAAACCTTCTGCCTTTACAAACCCCCTTAAAGAGGGTTTTTGTTTTTTCCTCAGAAGCGTCTTACTTTCTGTCCCAAATTTAAAACCGGAAGTGAGAGGAAATCCCTCTAAAGTGAGGGAATCCCTGTTTGTCACCAGAGCTAGTGTCCCCATTGGAAGATTTCTCCTCTATTACTGTTCTCTGGGGGCAAGCCAAAATTTGGGGATAGCACCGGTAGCTTACAACACCTCCAAGAGCCGTGGAACACACAGGGAGCCGGTGATGACGACACTGATATGACACCGATATGATGTGATACCTTAGGTGACATGTGAACTAGACCTAAAGAAGGAACGCATGCACCGCAAACGCATAATATCCGGGAAGTGATGTCATCACTGGCTCTCTGTGCGTTCCATGGCTCCAGGAAGCGTCCGAAGCCAGGGGCGCCATGCCGCAGAGTACACCAACCACAGCTGCCACCCAGACGTCTTGTCCTGCAGATGACTGATACACCACAGTGCTTCATGCTCTATGCCTATCATGTCTTACTTTTGTGAGTACCAGTTTACCATTTTCCATTAAAAGGCCACGCATACTACACTTAAGCTGGCCATACACTAGCCAAAAAATCAATCAAACTCATTTTCAAAAAATCGACCGTGAGAGCAGACGATCGTGCCATCATGTAATGACCTAATTTCGAACGATAAATCGTTCAATGGACTTTTTTCGTTCAGTTTGTCATATATTCCTAGGGCAAACAGTTCGGCCGAGAAACACATTAACCTTTCAATTTATCGTTCGTTCGGCAGAATTTTCCAAACTGTTCCTTCGATTTTTTGGCTCTGAAAAGTTAAAAACGATTTTCTATTTGTTCCTATTAACTGAACGAAAAATGAACGATCGGACCAAATGACAGATTTTGAACGATTTTTTGGCTAGTGTATGGCCAGCAAACCATCCAATGGCTGGTGTCATAACTGATCACATGTACAGTATCATGGCAGCTGAAAATTTAAACAGAGGCCAATATTGCAGCTTCCTTGGCTGAAAAGGATAGGAGGCTTTCATTCCACTTTAAGGGGGGCAGTAAAACTTCAGCTCAACTGCTGCCAGTGTGAACAAGCTTTAATTGCTCTACAGTGCCTGCAGTTAGTGGTCACTAAGAACTTGTTTAAAGCTCAATTAGCGCTTGTAATGAATATTTCAATACCTGAATGTTCAAAATACTGATACCAAACCTTCCTTTTTTTTTTAAAAATAAACATGTTATACTTTCCTGTGCAGTGGTTTTGCACAGAGCAGCCCCGATCCTCTTTAGGTCCGCTGCCGACACTCCTGGCTCCTCCCCTCTCATTGGCTCTCTGTGATTGACTGCAATGGGCTCCCACTGCTGCCACAGCAAATGAGGAGGGAGAGTCCCCATTCAGTCCAGGCTATTGTGAACATCGCTGGATCAAAGGAGCTCAGGTAAGTATTAGAGGGGGAGCTGCACACAGGTTTTTTTACCTTCAGCCTTTATAACCACTTTAAAGTAAATGCATAACACTTTGGATATAATTCTCTTGTGCTTGGTAAATATGAGCAAGTAAACATTTCATATTTTGCAGGTGCAGCTTTAGCCTCAGTTTCATGTTTTTTTCAGGGTTTGCTGTAACGCATGTTTACATGCAAGTGGATGGCATGAATGTCACTTGTGTGTGGGAAGGTTAATGATTAACAATAAGATGCACAGCACCTATCTATTAAAGCGGTTGTAAACCCTTTAAAAAAAAAAATTAAAAAAAAAAAACCTGCAAGACAAAGGCATAATGAGCTAGTATGCATCGCATACTAGCCCATTATGTGTAACTTACCTTAAAACGAAGCCCCGACACGGACCCCCGGACATCGCTGCGGGTGCTGCCATGATCCCTCGCAGTCTCTTCCGGGTTCGGCGACTCCGGCGCGCTGATTGGCCGGAAGAGACGCTCCGGCGCGATGATTGGCCGGAGCCGCGATGACGTCACTCCCGCGCATGCGCAGTGATTTTTCTGGCAAGCTCCGGCAAACTAATTGAAGGTCCCCCCCGGACCTTCAGAGCGCATGCGCCGCTCGCGCGAGCGGCTGCATGCAGTGTAAATATCTCCAAAACCGTGCCGGTTTAGGAGATATTATTTGTACCTACAGGTAAGCCTTATTATAGGCTTACCTGTAGGCAAAAGTGTCAAAAAGCGGGATACTACCGCTTTAACTTCATCGCTACAAAGAAAGCTGCATAGATTGTGGTTTACTATTGTGATGTGGTTTATCTGAACTGATGCTTCTGAATCACACAATGGAAGTCCATGTTATGGCTTTGCCTTTCTCCTGAGTTTGTTAGTCAACTTGCTGTGATGTTGATTCACAGCTATCAAGACTTTCTGAATAACTAATCAGGAGCAAGCATGCAGGAACTCAGGGCCAGTGCAAGGATTTTTGTCTACATAGGCAAAAGTACATTTTGCTGTCCCCTTTACCGTCCTCCCTCCAAAACAGAAGCCCTGCAGCCATTTTTACATTTTAAAATTTTTTGTTTGCATGTTTTAAAAATCATTTTAGGCCTGCATATTTCTTAAAACCCACCAATTTTTTTTTTTTTTTTTTTTAAGCAGATACCCTAGAGCACATGTGTCAAACACAAGGCTCACGGGCCGAATCCGGCCCTACGGGCCATTTCATGTGGCCCTCCAGCCATCCTCAAGACCCTGTGCTTTCTACTTTCCAGCAATGTCTCCAGCTTCCTCCCAGCAGCAGCACATGGTAGGGGTGGTGCACTGTAATGTAAGGGAGGGTGGGAGACTCAACTTCTGATGGTGGGGAGGCTCCTGACTTCTTATGTAAGGATAGGGGATGCTCTGAACATCTAGTCTTAAGCCCCGTACACACGTACCGATGGTCGGCTTACAAATGTTCCTCTTTTCTCCCCGGGATGTCGGTGTCTGCTGAAAAGTGCAAAGACAGCACAAGGACAGCACAAGAATTTTGTCCGCCGACTGCAGAAGTGATGTCATGTAATGGTTAACTTTCCCTGTGTTTTCTATTTTCTGAGCATGCCCAGTCTTGCAAATCTGCGGTCTGTCGGCCGAATTGTGTACTGACAGGCGAACAATCGTCCGTTCTGGTGTCGGCATACAAATATTTTCATGTTTGCACGAAAGACTTTTGTCCGCGGATTGTGCGCAGACATCTGTCGGAGGCACCATACTAACACGCGTACAATCGGCAGATCCTTCGTCCACCGACGTTTGTATGCCGACGATCGGTACGTGTGTACGGGCCTTTACAGATACAACTGGTTTCCGGGGACAGTCCCCGGATTGAGGACACTGTCCTCGGTCCAAGTCTGTCCCCGGTTTTGTCCCTGGATTCAGGGCCGGATTAATGTAGACAGGGCATCCCATGCTGGCTGAGAAACCGCCTGGTGGCTCAGATGCAGATGCCCCCTGCTGGATAATCTCACTGCCGCTCCTGCTGCTGTTCAGTGGATGAGAGGCAGAGCCAAAAATTGACTGTATGGAGGGCTGAGACCAGGAGGTGAGCAGATGGGGGTCTTTTTGTACACAGGGGAGGGCAGTGGAGGACAGGGGTCAGAGCTGATGAAGCTGCATGGAGAGTTTAGCTGTTGTGGGGGAAGGGCTAAGAGGTGGCTGCAGAGATAATCTGTGAGAGAAGGGTGCAGAGGTGAGCTATGGATGTGGGGGCAGAAGTGTCCTCTGTGCATAGCAAATCTCTGAACCCTGTACTCTACGCCTAACACCCTCCTGTATATTATGCAGTCCTGTGCCCAGCGCTCTGTGTATTATGCAGTCCTGTGCCCAGCGCTCTGTGTATTATGCAGTCCTGTGCCCAGCGCTCTGTGTATTATGCAGTCCTGTGCCCAGCGCCCTGTGTATTATGCAGTCCTGTGCCCAGCGCCCTGTGTATTATGTAGTCCTGTACCCAGCGTATTATGCAGCCCTGTGCCCAGCGCCCTGTGTATTATGCAGTCCTGTGCCCAGCGTATTATGTAGTCCTGTGTCCAGCGCTCTGTGTAGTACTGTGCTCAGAATGGTGGTCTGCTTCTCCTCCGAATGATTGGAGGGTCCCGGTAAATATCACGTCCGCCGGACCCGTTTATTGGCTCCCGCTGTGTTGCCGGAAGTGCGTGCCCCAGAGCAGTACAGGTACGCTGGTTTGCGTAGGAGGGTGGCTCTGCCTTGCAGGTTTCCACAAAAAAAAAAAAAAAAAAAAGCTGTTGGTTTATTTTCACTTTGAAGTGAACCTAACGGATGACTGCATGCCTTTCTGGTAGCCTGTTTATTGAAATGCCATGGTGTCACTGCTCACCGTCCTCTGCTAGCATTCACACATTTCTGGGTGTGTGACAAACACCACACCACATCACTTGCTGTGGTTTCTCTCTATTACTACAGGATATAGATGACAACCCCACTACCTATTCGTCTTTTATCCCCTCTCACCTCTCTTGCAGAGTAATTTAAAAAAAAAAAGATGCTCAACGCACAATTTGGAAATGTGAGCAGAATTGTGTAATTGTGCCCACGATTTCAAGCCGCTCAGATGTAAACAGAGCCTACAACCTCGCTTTTTTTTTTTTTATGCGCATTTTCTTGATTTTATTGGGCTGCCCTATGCATTGCCATGTTCATGGAGTTTTCAGTTGTTGTGCCAGTTGGCATATGGCAAAACCCATGTTTGCTTGCTGGGTTTGGGGTTCAATAATAAAAAAATAATGGCACAGAATGCACTATGCAGAGCCTATATCTACCCAGCCTTGTTTTCAGGAGATATGTTTTATAGACAAGTCACACAAAATTCTGACATGGTAACTTTAACCATTTTCCATCTGCGCTATAGCCGAAAGACGGCTACAGCGTGGGCGTCAATAGATGTCCTCCTGTGCCCCCTTTGTTAGTTGAGTCCTTCAGGCTCAGCTGATCACAGATTGGGGTAAAGGGGGCCTTTTACCATGTGATCAGCTGTCAGCCAATAACAGCTGATCACAGCAGTAAACAGAAGCTGGTTATTTGCTTTTTCTTCTCAGGATCAGTGTGAGGAGATAAGAAGAAAGCCAGGAACAGGCTTCTGTTACAGGGACATTGGTCCCAAACAGTGCCCACCAGTGCATCCACATCAGCGCCACCTATCAGTGCAGCCTCATCATGAGTGCCACCTATCAGTGCAGCCTCATCATGAGTGCCACCTATCAGTGCAGCCTCATCAGAGAAGGAGAAAAATTACCTGTTTGCAAAATTTTATAACAAAATATGAAAAGTTTCTGGTTTTTTTTTTTCAAAATTTTCAGTCTTTTTTTGTTTCTTTAGCAAAACATAAAAAAACCCAGTGGGAATTAAATACCACCAAAATAAATCTATATTTATGTAAAAAAAAGTGCTAAAAGCTGAAAATTGTCCTGGGCAGGAAGGGGCTGAAAGTTCCCAGTAATGAAGTGGTAAATATCCATGCACACCCCTCAGTGTCAGCCCCCCTCCCTGCAGACATGGAGAACACATGGGTAGCAGTGATGGAGAGCGGCCACTCCTCCACCCACAACAACAAACCGCCCCCTCCACGTCCCCGCTCGGTGATTGGTTTCCGTTAGGGGGGTGTGTGTTGCCCTCGTGACCTCAGAGGGAGGTGGGGGGGTGTTTATCGCACACGTGCAGATAGAGGAGGTGGGCGTGGCGTGTGATTGTGACTTGTGGTGACCGCAGGCGATGATAATGGAGGAGGAGGACAGGAATGGCATTATCCCCCGAGCCACCTCTGTGTCCAGGCTCTCCAAGGCCCTCTCCCACACCCACCTGGACCTGCTGGAACAAGAAGCTATGGCCGGCTGTACGCTGCAGTCCTCAGGCGCTGTCACCCCGCGGGTGGCACAGAGCTCCCGCAAGAGGAAGCTGTCCAAGAGCCAGAGCCTGTCCGGATCCCAGGAGAGCCTGAACTGCCTGGCTAGCGAGGCGAGAGTGCTGGTGGTGAACACCGGGGGGACCATCGGCATGATGTACCAGAATGAAGGTGACTATTGTCTAGGGGGGGGGGGATCATATGTGATCATGTACCCGGCATAGATCCCATCACTGATCGCCTGCAGACAGGAGATCCCATCGCCTGCAGACAGGAGATCCCATCGCCTGCAGACAGGAGATCCCATCGCCTGCAGACAGGAGATCCCATCGCCTGCAGACAGGAGATCCCATCGCCTGCAGACAGGAGATCCCATCGCCTGCAGACAGGAGATCCCATCGCCTGCAGACAGGAGATCCCATCGCCGACCGCCTGCGGACGGAGGAGATCCCTTCGCCGACCGCCTGCGGACGGAGGAGATCCCTTCGCCGACCGCCTGCGGACGGAGGAGATCCCTTCGCCGACCGCCTGCGGACGGAGGAGATCCCTTCGCCGACCTCCTGCGGACGGAGGAGATCCCTTCGCCGACCTCCTGCGGACGGAGGAGATCCCTTCGCCGACCTCCTGCGGACGGAGGAGATCCCTTCGCCGACCTCCTGCGGACGGAGGAGATCCCTTCGCCGACCTCCTGCGGACGGAGGAGATCCCTTCGCCGACCGCCTGCGGACGGAGGAGATCCCTTCGCCGACCGCCTGCGGACGGAGGAGATCCCTTTCGCCTGCGGACGGAGGGTATCCCTTCGCCGACCGCCTGCGGACGGAGGAGATCCCTTTCGCCTGCGGACGGAGGAGATCCCTTTCGCCTGAGGACGGAGGAGATCCCTTTCGCCTGAGGACGGAGGAGATCCCTTTCGCCTGAGGACAGAGGAGATCCCTTTCGCCTGAGGACGGAGGAGATCCCTTTCGCCTGAGGACGGAGGAGATCCCTTTCGCCTGCGGACGGAGGAGATCCCTTTCGCCTGCGGACGGAGGAGATCCCTTTCGCCTGCGGACGGAGGAGATCCCTTTCGCCTGCGGACGGAGGAGATCCCTTTCGCCTGCGGACGGAGGAGATCCCTTCGCTGACCTCCTGCGGACGGAGGAGATCCCTTCGCTGACCTCCTGCGGACGGAGGAGATCCCTTCGCCGACCGCCTGCGGACGGAGGAGATCCCTTCACCGACCGCCTGCGGACGGAGGAGATCCCTTTCGCCTGCGGACGGAGGGTATCCCTTCGCCGACCGCCTGCGGACAGCGGAGATCCCTTCGCCGACCGCCTGAGGATGGAGGAGATCCCTTTCGCCTGAGGACGGAGGAGATCCCTTTCGCCTGCGGACGGAGGAGATCCCTTTCGCCTGCGGACGGAGGAGATCCCTTTCGCCTGCGGACGGAGGAGATCCCTTTCGCCTGCGGACGGAGGAGATCCCTTTCGCCTGCGGACGGAGGAGATCCCTTCGCCGACCGCCTGCGGACGGAGGAGATCCCTTCGCCGACCGCCTGCGGACGGAGGAGATCCCTTTCGCCTGAGGATGGAGGAGATCCCTTCGCCGACCGCCTGCGGACGGAGGAGATCCCTTCGCCGACCGCCTGCGGACGGAGGAGATCCCTTCGCCGACCGCCTGCGGACGGAGGAGATCCCTTTCGCCTGCGGACGGAGGGTATCCCTTCGCCGACCGCCTGCGGACAGCGGAGATCCCTTTCGCCGACCGCCTGCGGACGGAGGAGATCCCTTTCGCCTGAGGATGGAGGAGATCCCTTTCGCCTGAGGACGGAGGAGATCCCTTTCGCCTGAGGACGGAGGAGATCCCTTTCGCCTGCGGACGGAGGAGATCCCTTCGCCGACCTCCTGCGGACGGAGGAGATCCCTTCGCCGACCTCCTGCGGACGGAGGAGATCCCTTTCGCCTGAGGACGGAGGAGATCCCATCGCCGACCGCCTGCGGACGGAGGAGAGGAAATCCATACTCTGATCAGTATCTCTATCTTTTGTTTGTACAAATGATCAGTATGGGGATCTCTTAGGCCCCTTTCACACTTGCTGCAATTTTTTCCCAGGATTTGGACTGGATTGAAGCAATGCCTGTGTAATTTCGAGGTCTGTGGTCCTCAAAATGCATTAAAGTCGGACCAAATTTGTGCACTACTTTGAAGTGGTTGAGACTTGAAGTCGCACAGATATGAACGGTACTCATTGGAAATCGTGGGGTACAACTTGTCATGGGACTTTGCAGTCCCAAGTGGCAGAAGTGGGACAAGTGTGAAACAGTGTTAATTTTGGCAGCAAATTTCAATTTAGTTTTAGTCTTAGGACTAAAATGGCATTTTAGTTTTAGTCCTATTTTAGTCTTCTGCAAGTGTTTTAGTTTTAGTCGTATTTAGTCAACTAAAACTCCAGTACATTTTAGTCGACTAAAACTCATTTTAGTCATCTAAATTGTCATGGTCAGGTCAGAGAGGAGACCTGTAATGCTGCTGCCTGCAGTCAGTGCAGTGAGTGCACACAGTGCTGCTCAGATTGCTGGATGGGGGTCTCAGGTTTAAGGGAGGTCTCTGGTCTGACTTTGAACTGAAGTTGTTGAACAGGATGGGCCGGGCAGGCCTCAGCGGCCTATATGCACGCACACAGTCCTGGATGGATGGCGGAATCGGATGCCAGTGGTGACTGGTGAGTGGTCTGAGGGGACTCAGGGAGGCAGTAATAGCTGGCCTGGCTGTTAACTCACAGTGGGTGCTCTGCTCTGGATGTGGTGGTGGCCGGGTGCCAGTGCCGTGTAATGAGTCGGGCCTGGCGTGTCTGGCTGTAGTGCTGCAACTGCAGTGCTCTGGCGAGGTCAGGTGACTTGGGTCGAGTCGACTCTCTTGTAGTAGTCCACTCCTCACGTCGGACGTCACGGGGCACGCCACGCCAGACGCCACACAGGCGGAGCTCCGTGAAAACCGGAAGTTGGGTAAACGTCCCTGCCTCACATTCTCGTTTCGTTTTCGTTCATTAACCAAAACGGATTTGATTTTCGTCATAGTTGTCGTCATTTGACGAAAATGTGCTGTACTTTACGTCTCGTTTTCGTCAGTTGAAAAATGCCGGTGACAAAAGCGGTGACGTAAAAGGTTTTCGTTGACAAAATTACCACTGCTGTAAACTCCATTGGCTGTAATGCACATATTACCTGAATATATTACCAATTAAATATTAGGGAAAAATATAAGAAAAGCCTTTTTCTTAATTGTTTAGTTTTCAGCAGCTTAGTAGATGCTCCTTACTTATGCGTATGCGGTGGTGCAATACATGTTTAAACTTTAATGTGCTATTATTACAGGCTCTGGATGGAATTGTGTTGCCGATATAGAAATGGCCAGCAGAGGAGTGGAAATTTTGATGATGTCAATTTTTATTTAGTTATAGTCTTATGACTAAAATGCCATTTTAGTTTTAGTCGTATTTTAGTCATCTAAATTGTTTTAGTAGTATTTTAGTCGACTAAAATTGTGTTAATTTAGTCAACGAAAACGTTTTAGTCGACGAAATTAACACTGGTGTGAAAGGGGCCTTATAATAGATGATCAGTATGGGGATCTTTTATAATATCCGATGATCAGGATCTCCTGTCCATATTTCTCGTACTTGTATAGTGCTGACAATTTTACGCTTTAAGTATGTATTGTACATTTATATCAGTCCTTGCTCTCAAAGAGCAGCAGCTTACAATCTAAGATCAGTAAAGTAATGCTCTAGGTGAGTGACCGACTTTCACACGTTGTGAAATGGATCCCAGGGTGCTGCACAGCTCGTCTGTGAGATTCAGTAAAATGCACAAATCCGGAATATTGCTGCACTCCTTGGTGTCTTTATTGAAGCATTAAAATGACATCACAGGTATGACAGGAACATTAAAAGGTGACGCGTTTTGCACAAAGTTCAGCGCTTACTTAAACCCCATGAGGCGCGAAACACGTCACCTTTAAAGTGGTAGTAAACTGCGGCAGTGTTAAAAAAAAAAAAAAAAATCCCTCTAAGGCAATTGCATAATGTGCTAGTATATGTTGCATAATAGCACATTATGAAATATTTATACTACAGCGACACCTTCCAGCGGCGTGCTGTCACTACAGAGGCTAATCTCTTTCCCCAGTCTTACTTCTGGGTTTGCGGGCTCCGGTGCTGTGAGCGCCCGGAGCCACGATGACGCCACTCCTGCACATGTGCGCGCGGGAGCCCTCCGTTCCAACATGGTATGCCGGACTTTCAGAGTGCATGCACCTGTGATTGGGAGATGTTTATTTTACCTACAGGTAAGATTTAATATAGGCTTATCTGTAGGTAGAAATCACAAAGTGGACTTTACTACCACTTTAATGCTCCTGTCATACCTGTGATGTCATTTTAATGCTTCCATAAAGATAATAAAGAGTGCAACAATATTACAGATTTGTGCATGTTACCAGATCCTTATCTCACATGATTATATACACATACCAGGGCCAATTTAACCAACCAGCAAGTCTATGGAATGTTGGGGGAACATGCAAACTTCAAGCAGGTAGTTCCATGTTTTGGGTTCAAGCTGATGACCCTAGTGATGCCAGGTGGAAGTGCTAACCGCTTAGCCACTGTGCTGCTGTATAGATAATCAGTATTGGAATCTCCTGTCTCTACAATATGATCAATATCAGAATCTTTTGTATTTACAGATTATCAGTATCAGGAGCTTTTGTACTATCAGATCAGTATTGGAGTCTGTACAGAAGATCAGTATATGGGGGATTGTTTTGTATTATCAGATCATCAATATTGAGATGTCTAGAGAATCATCTGATCATACAAGAGATCCCAATATTGATCATCTCTACAGGCTGGAGATCCCAGTTCTGATCATCTGATTGCACAGACAAGAGATCCCAACTGATCTTCTGATTTTGAATCTTGTTCTGCAGACAGTTTGATCAATAAAGTAATTTTATTTTGGGTTCTGGGTCTTCTGATTGATGTCGTCATAGTACATTGTCTGTGCAATGTAATTTAATTTTTTTTTTTTTTTTTAACCAGTAAAAAAACATCTTTGTAGATTAGAAAATATTAGGCTGCTTTCACACGATCGGACCAATTAGGTCCACCTGAGAAACAGACAACCTATTTTCTTCTTTGGGGAGGCGGATGTTAGCGGTGTCCGGACACCAGTCTGCCTTCCGATCCAACAAGATCTGCTGAAAACAAGACGGGTGGCGATACATTCGCCATCCGCCCAGTGAGTGGCATCGGATGAAAATGGACATATTGTCCGATTTCATCCGATCTACCCATAGAGGAGAGCGGGGCTCTGACAGGTCCATCTCTGCACAGTGAGTAGAGACGGACTTGTCATCCGCCTGCTCAGTGGGGATCAATGGGGCAATCCCTGCTGAGCTCGCGGAGTCCGCCTCATGAAAAAGGACCTTATGGTTAGAAGAAGTTTGCCATAAGTTACAAAGTATCTGTTAGAGCCCCACTCTAGGCAGGAGAAAACCATCACCCTGGTAGTGGGGTCGCCCTGCACTGCATACGTTAGGAGCTAATTCCTTTTGCAGAAAAAATAATACATGTGCTCCTATTGAGGGAAAAGGTACATTTATTAATGTTTTGCATTGGAGTCTGCAAAGCATGGCAGCCACCAACAGTAAATAGACTTCCTCCAGCCCACAGACACTGACCTTCTGTTTCAGGGTTGAAGGAAGAGGCTTTTTGCAGCAACAAAAGCAGGATTAACTTTTTTTTCCCCTTTTTAGTTTTGGATAGGTTGTGAACTGGTTAGACCAGTGATGGTGAACCTTGCCACCCCAGATGTTTTGGAACAAAATTTCCCATGATGCACAACTACACTGCAGAGTGCAATGAGCATCATGGGAAATATAGTTCCAAAACATCTGGGGTGCCAAGGTTCGCCATCACTGGGTTAGACATTCTATCAATGTTTTTAATGCGGTGTCCTCACCCCTCTGTGTGTCCTGGTGATCATTGTTTTTCCCTCGCCTCTTTTTCATGGGACAGCTTTCTCCTAACATCAAAGGGGACACCTGATTTCCTAACTGTGAGCTTTGTAGGAACCTTCTGTTGGATCTCTTAGACAGAAAGTGAAGGGGAATTTCCCCAATGATACAGACAGAAAAACTGACCTGGCTGGAGTTTTAGCCCCCTGCCTACTAAAGTTATGCCTATTATGTACTTTAACCGGTTGCCGACCGCCGCACGACTATTTACTGCGGCGGTCAGCCCCTGCCAGGCAAAGTAACGTAGATCTACGTGACTTGCCTTTCACTTCCTTGTAAACCAATAGCGGGCGAGCGCGCGCCCATGGAGGCGTGCGCCCGACGCGGCTCGTTCACAGGGAAGTCAGTGCGTGTGACCGGCGGACCCGATGTCCGCCGGTCACTCGCCGATCGTCGGTGCAGAGGGAGAAAGTCAGGCGGCTGATGTAAACAAGCCGCCTGTCATTCTCCCCTGTGTAGAAACAGTGATCATACGGTTCTACTATGTAGGACCGTTGATCACTGTTCCTACACTAGTTGCCACAGCCAATCACAGTAAAAAGCACGCCCCTAGGGACACACTTAACCCCTCCCTCCCCAATAAAGTTAACCCCTTCCCTGCCGGTGTCATTTTGCAGTAACAGTGCATATGTATAGCACTGATTACTGCAGTAATGTCACTGGTAACCCCAAAAGTGTCAAAAATGTCAGTCAAGGGTCTGATCTGTCCGCCGCAATGTGGCAGTACCGCAAAAAAAAACGCAGATCGACGCCATTATGCGTTTAAAAAAAAAAAAACACAAAAAATGACCGAAATCTTTCCCTTAGTTAGTAAACGCAATAACTTTTGCGCAAACCAATCAAAATACGCTTTTTGCATTTTTTTTTTACCAAACGTATGTAGCAGAAAACAAATTGGCCAAAAATGTTAAAAAATTTAGATTTTTACATTTTTTTTTTTTTTTTTTTGGGGGGGAATTTCATATAAAAAAAATGTGAAAAATATTGTTATTTTTTCAAAATTTATGCTCTTTTTTTTTTTTTTTTTTTTTTTTTTTTTTTGTTTATAGCGCAAAAAGTAAAAATCGCACAGGTGATCAAATACCACCAAAAGAAAGCTCTGTTTGTGGGGGGAAAAAAGGGCGGCAAATTTGTTTAGGTACAGCGTCGCATGACCGCGCAATTGTCCGTTAAAGTCACGCAGTAAAAAATCGCAAAAAAAACCCTGGTCAGGAAGGGGGGTAAAATCTTCCGGGGCTTAAGTGGTTAAAGTATATCCCTAAGGGGAGAGGTTTTCAGTTGCCCTTCCTGATGTCATGGTTTAAGATAGATGTGCTGGAAACAGAACAGCACTATGTTTCTGGAAGAATCGACTGGTATTTTTTTATTTTTTTTGCTTTAATTATACAGATAAAACAAGGAATTTTCATTTTGGTATACGTAAAAGAGCAAATGTAAGCAATTTGGAGAAGCTCCTTGGAGTTTACATACTTCAAGCCTGGGTTCACACTTACCTGATGCGGGAAGCAGCGCAATTCTAGTGCAGGTTCCTGCATTGCATCTCTCCGCAGGCAGTTCACACTGCCCTCTGTGAACCATTGTGGGTGTTAATACAAAGTTAATGACCCCACAGATCGGTTCGCAGTGAGAACTGTGAATTCGGACAGGAATCGGATCGCATGCGATCTGAATCCAGTGCGGGGGGGGGGGGGGGGGAGATTCCTGCACTTTTTTTTTTTTTTTATCGTATGAATCCAATGCGAGTTCAGCCATTCAACTGTATGGTGAATTTGCATTGCACAGACCTCTGCATGTGATCAAAGCAATGTGGTGGGAATCGCATGCAATGTCTGATATCGCAGTACCGTGAACCCAGGCAAAGTCCTTTTTTATTTTAATCTATTTGGTGTCCTTTTGTGTCCAGTGAATTGGTAGATGCTGTACCTTGTTTGGAAGAGACAGACTGATAAATATGCAGCACCCGGCGAGACCATGTTTATCATGGGAAGACTGACTCTGCCACAGCTTTGTTATGCTAACTCCTCTCAGCCACTTTGTTGTAAATGTTGTTTACAAATCGTGTTTGGTTTTTGTTTTTTTCTCCCTCTTATGAAATTTCACTTGGTGGGTCACATTATTTTAAGCTGGATAAATACGGTCCGAATACCCAATACTCGCGGGGGGGGGGGGGGGGGGTTCCAAAAACAACGCCACAGTGGGAGAGATTGCAGCACTAAGGCCCCTTTCACACTTGTACGACTCCAAAGTTGCGCTGACTTTGGAGTGCAACTTGGACTTTGGCTTTGACCAGTGTTATTGGACAACTGTTGCACACAAGTTGCATTGTATAACATTCAGGTGTGACTTTCCTGCAAATTCTGAGGCTTAACATTGAAGTCTATGGCCCTCAAATTGCATGAAAGTCGGACCAAAGTAGGGCATGAACTACCTTGAAGTTGCTGCAACTTTAAATTGTGTGTATATAAATGGTTATCATTGGAAAACATGGGGAACGACCTGTCGTGCAACTCTGATGTCCAAAGTTGCATGACCAGTTGCACAAGTGTGAAAGGGGCCTTACTCGCTTAAGTTAATTAGTGGGCTGAACGGGGGGAAAAAAGATTTCTTCGTCAATGTGGATGCAAGAATCCCCACTGTCGAGAAATTGCTTTCTGACAACAGGGACTCTGCTACACTGATCAGTACTGAAGCTGATTGGCTGCAAGACACTGATCGATTAAGGTTTTCCAGCAGTCCTATTCAACAACCTTATCTAACAACTGGCTTCTGTCTAACAGGGAGGGCTAAACACAGATTGAAATTTGTCCAGTCCCTGCTGTACCAGCCAATCTTCGATCTGTGTATACTCAACTGAAGGGCTCTTTCACACGGCTGCTCCGATTTCTTCTTCTGCTTCTTTTTCACAGACACGGGCGACACTTGTGTTATCCGCTCCGTATGTCCGCATATCATCCCATCCGTTTGCGGATGATATACGGACATAATGTATGTCTATGGGGATTGCGGATGTCAGCGGATGACACCGCTGACATCCGATTTTGCATCCGTTACGTTTTTTTAACGGAAGAAAAATAGGGTTCTGTTCCGTTCCAAAAAACGGAACAGAACTGAAAGGACACAAATCGGATGTCAGCGGATGGTCATCCGCAATCCCTTTTGACATGCATTATGTCCGTATATCATCCGCAAACGGATGGGGTGATATACGGACATACGGAACGCCCATGTGAAAGAGCTCTAAGATGAACATAAAGGTAAACCGTGCCTTGCGTTATAACCTAAAAAGTAGCATGGAGAGAGAAGCGTCAGCTGTTAACTCTTGTGTTCAGCAACCGCTGCTTAATACTTGAACAATTCCAGCATCATATTGGATGTCGGCACTAGTGCTGTTAGGCTGAGAATTATAGGACTGGCTCCTTTGACTAAAGTCGTTTCAAGGATTCAGCTCACTGCAAGGTAAACCATAGAGACTGACTTGGGGAGTCAACCCCTAGAACATTTAGAAGATGGTATGTGATGGTACCCCTAGACACCACAATAATCCAGTGTACATTCTGACATTGTGGTATATGAGCACCTGCAATGTTCTAATTACCCACGAGTCATTCATTCATTCTTACAAGTTCTGAGCGGAATTACATCATTGAGAAGCTCAGAGTTGCTCCGCAGGAAAATGTTTACCCCCCTACTGTGCTCCCTCTAGTCTTGCATATAAACACATTCATTCTATTGTATTCGCTACCATTGTTGTCTTGCAGTATTTTGGATGCATTGTTTGTGTCTCAGAGAGCACATTTTCAGAAAGAACTATCAGTGAATCTTCAAGTTAAGGTTCTTCTTGTAAGATAAGTAAAACTGCTGGATCGGCAGCAGTGTCTCAGCACCTCCCTAATTCATCCTACTTCACCTCTTCTTTTCTTTTTTGTTGTTTGTGTTGCAGTCAGAGCAATGTAGAATGTAAAATAGCTTGTTAGCAGGCTGGAGCTAGAGTAGAGCTGTTTGGCTGAGATTCCTGAAGGTAACTGGAAACATGAGAATGTTAGTTTTAGTGTTGCATCGGTTTTTACAATTTCTGTTCTGGTTAAATTTGGAACTCAATTGCTCTCTTGGAAAACCAGTTGTAAATAAGTTTCCCTTACCACTGGGTCCTAACCGGCTAGCTACATTCTATTTTACTTATGGAGTCATTCACATGGGCTTATTCATCTCTACGCCCGTGTGGAGGGGCCATCTTCAGATATGCAGGATGCACAGGTCTTCGTGCAGACAGCCTGTTCTAATCAATGACCGGTTGCATCAGTCTGCACTAATGGCACTTTTCCACTGCAAGTACTGGCTCGGCTATACTCGGCCCTGCGTGACCCGGTTTGCTTTTCCACTGCTGGTACCGCATGGTACGGTGTTGGAACGGTTCGGTACGGTATGGTTTGCTTTTCCACTAAAGTAGTACTAAAGTTAAGTGGGTGGGATTCTCTGACCAATCAGTGGCTAGTAGTGACTGCATGCAAAGGATTGTGGGATATGGTACCGGGTATGGTACCTCTTGGAACCACAATCGAGTAGGTACTGTTTTTGAGAGCCGTACCGTTCGGTGCCATGCAGTGGAAAAGCGCCACCGTACCGTACCGAACCGTTCCTACACCGTACCATGCGGTACCAGCAGTGGAAAAGCACAAAAGCGAGCCGAACCGTTCGGTTCCATGCAGTGGAAAAGCGCCATAACATCCTGGAGTGAACAGTATCTCACAAAAGTGAGAACACTTCCTTTAAGCTAAAGCCATCGCTCCCCTCATAGAGCTTGTTATGCTAGTTTGTATGGCTCATCATGAAGAATTGGAAATTTCTTCAAGGCCTTAACAATGGCTTGTACAAAGAAACACAGTGGAAACAAAAGATTTTCTCGTCTCTGGTCCACGTGCAGTATCTAGGGTGAATTCACACCTGCGAATGCACCTGTACTCCAATTGGATGCAAGAACCCCAGCAGGGGTCATGCAGCTCTTACTTGCGAATGCGGAGGTGAGGGGGCAAGTGTGAGTGTCTGCTGGAACAGAAATTGAGGCATCTGTAGGCTGTCGAGGCCCGAGAGTAATTAACCCGGGAAAACTGGAAGAGCCCAGTTCTTGATTTGAGTGTCTCTCTTCGGGAGAGCTCCTTGACCTAGTATTCGATAGTCGGCTTCGGCTGACCTAGAAGAATAAAGTCTGCCAGGCTTTTTCGCTAGGTAGATAGTTGGAACCCTATGTCCCTGTCAGAGGAGCCTTGCACCCCGGGGGATCAGGGAGAGGTCTTACCCCTTAGGGGGTGGACAAAGCTCACTCTTAAATAGTCTTAGTCAGTTAGCCAATCAAGAGAGAGAGGGGGCGGGGCCAAACAGCAGCTCCGTGTCTGAATAGACACACACAGCTGCATCTCAGCTTGGGTGCCCCCATAGCAAGCTGCTTGCTGTGGGGGCACTCAATAGGAGGGAGGGGCCAGGAGCAGCGAAGAGGGACCCGAGAAGGAGGATTCAGGCTTCTCTGTTTAAAACCAACTGCAAAGAGAAGGTAAGTAGAACATGTTTTTATTTTTTTTTTAAAAAGAGAGAGACTTTACAATCACTTTAAACTAAAGCTGCAATTTTTTTTGTCAATTTATTATAAAAATGACATTCAGTTTTTTAAACAAATTACTTAAGGCTACATTCACACCTGAGCGTAGCGTTTTTCGCGCGTTTTTTACCGCGATTTTACCGCGTTTTTTACCGCGATTTTTGTGCAGGCGTTTTTAGATTGAATAGAGATCAATGGAAAACGCCTGTAATCTTCCCAAAAAGAAGCTCATGTACTTTTTTGAGCGTTGGGCGTTTTGTATACAGCGTCAAAACGCTCAGATGTGAACAGGGGCCATTGAAATGAATAGGATTTGTCTTGTTGGGCGTTTTGAGAGCTGATCCTAGAGCAGAAAAACGCCCCAAAACGCCTAGATGTGAACGGAGCCTAAGGCTTTATGGGCTACAAGATTTGTGTGGAAATAATTTTGCTATTTGAAGTGGTTAAATAGTAATTGCATAAATGGCCACATCAAAACTTGGTCTGGTCACCCCTCTTACACAAACATTTTTTTTTTTTTTCCCCTCACCTTGATAGTGTGCTTTTTCATGAGATGCAACCTATGATAGTTTTGTTAATCATTTAAACCCGTTACTCTCTACAGATTGTGTTTGGCACATTCTTATCAGTTTTTGTGATAGGACTCTGATAGGACTTTGCAAAATATTTGTTGAGTTTAGATTAGTTATCATGAATGGCAGAATGTTGGCACTTGCTTAAATATGTAGCCAACAACATGATTTTTACCAGACTATTTTGTAGTGCAAGCCATGATTGCAGCGTAGATTGCAGCGTATGTCTACATTTTCAGCACTGCCTGTCACCCGAGGGCCACGTGTTAAACATAAATAAAAGACAACAAAAATGTATGTGGGCAGGTACATGTGTACACTCCCACAGTGCAATGTTCGAGCAGACAGGCTCCTAGCCCCACATGGAGATGAGGGAGGCGAGGCAAGCAGAGCATGCTGCAAATACTGACTTTCTGAAAATCCATATTTTAATAGATGTTCAGGCATTTCCAAAGGCAGTGGGCAGTGCTTAAAAAGATAGCAGGTGTATGATAAACCAGCCAAAATAGGAATAAAGCTCTATATCTGTTGTATAAGTTAACTACCTATCAGAGGCGAAACTAGAAACTTCAGGACCCCGGTGCAAGAAACCACGAAAGCCACCCCCCCCCCCCCCAGACCCCTGCCTGGGGCCCTTCCCTTCAAGCCCGGGGCTCTTCCCACTGATCCTGGGGCCCTTTACTCTCGTTGCGGGGCCCATTATTACGGTCCCACAGCGGACCCTTTCACAAGTTCTGCAGTGGGCCCCCTTCCTGCCATCTTGGAGCCTCCCCACGGTGGTGGAATGCCAGGGCCCAGTCGCAAGTGTGACCTTTGCGATCCTGGAAGTTCACCCACTGATGTCAGTAGATTTTATTTTTTGTTATTTTGATTGTATTATTTTTTATCATTTTATTTTATTTTTACAATGTCACTGACCCCTGTAGTTACGTCCCTGCTACCTGTTACATTACCAATAGGTGAGAAAACTGAGATGTCGCCTCGGTACTTTTGTTTTTAGACTTTTAGAAAGCTGTGTGTGTTGTGTGTTATTTTATTTATTTTTTTTTACATCTGAGGCTCCGTTCACATCTAGGCGTTTTGGGGCGTTTTTGGGGCGTTTTTCTGCTCTAGGATCAGCTCTCAAAACGCCCAACAAGACAAATCCTATTCATTTCAATGGCCCCTGTTCACATCTGAGCGTTTTGACGCTGTTTACAAAACGCCCAACGCTCAAAAAAGTACATGAGCTTCTTTTTGGGCAGATTACAGGCGTTTTCCATTGATCTCTATTCAATCTAAAAACGCCTGCACAAAAATCGCGGTAAAATCGCGGTAAAAAACCGCGCGAAAAACGCTACGCTCAGGTGTGAATGTAGCCTAAATGTGATGAACCTAAGAGCCGGTTCACACTGCCGTGACCATAAGTCGCCCCATGTCGGAGCAATTTTTTACTGCAATTTTACAGCGACTTTACCACGACTTGTGAATTATTTTGCGCGACTTGTTTGGCCAATCAGAATATGATGTGTTGTGACCTAATTCCCCTTTTCTGTTTTTTTTTTTACTCATTTCCTCATTGCCCACCAGTGCCGCGTATCAGTGCCATGAATCAGTGTCCACCAGTGCCACTTACACAGACCAAGCAGAGATAATGGTGTGTGTATATGTATATATATATATATATATATATATATATATATATATATTATACCATATAGGCATGGCTGCAATGTGGGGAATGCCTGGCTAATCTCTTTCTTCTTCCTGGAAAGTCTGATAACAAGTCGCTTCAATTAAGATAAGGAGGCGACTCCCATTGAAGTATATGGGACAGTCGGATCACAGGTCGCCTCAAAGTAGTACAGGACCCTTTTCTGAAGTCGGAGCGACTTCAGTAGTGCCAATTAAGACGGCACTGATTGATTAACATTGCTTGTTATGTCAGGCGACCTGGGGCAACACAAGTCTCCTCACAAGTCGTGCTAGTGTGAATGGGCTCTAATGGTAATGTTTTTCCTAATCATATAAAAAAAAAAAAACTATAATTCTATAATAGGCAGATAGATGGTGCAATATTAACTCATAATACATACAGAATTTGCTCTGTAGTTCTGTAAGAGCTGTAGAAGTCCTTTGGCTGAAGCTGAAACATACAGCACACCTAGTTTTCACAGCTGCTGTACTGGTAGAATGGAAATGTGGGTGTCTGCTTTTCGTTCTAATCATACAATCCTGAATATACTCTGAAATGTTTTGTGTTAAGCCCCATACACACACGCAGATCGTCGTCATACAAATGTTCATCTTTTCTCCCCGGGATGTCGGTGTCTGTTGAAAAGTGCAAAGACAGCACAAGGACAGCACAAGAATTTTGTCTGCAGACTTCAGCTGACTGCAGAAGTGATGTCATGTAATGGTTAACTTTCCCTGTGTTTTTTATTTTCTGAGCATGCCCAGTCTTGCAAATCTGCGGTCTGTCGGCTGATTTCTGTACTGACAGGCAAACAATTGTCCGTTCTGGTGTCTGCAGACAAAAATTTTCATGTTTGCAAGAAAGACTCTTGTCCGCAGATTGTGTGCAGACATCTGTCGGAGGCACCATACTAACACGCATACAATCGGCAGATCTTTCGTCCGCAGACGTTTGTATGAAGACGATCTGCGTGTGTGTACGGGGCTTAAGAGGCACAGCTTAAAATAAAGTAGGGTGCCTTTTGAATTTATATTGCAGTGTTAACCCTAAATGCAACAAGTTAATGTGCAGCATACCATCCAATAATGCAAAGCGCAGTGTGCAACCAACCATAAGGTGAATCAAACTGTGCTTTGCCCATGCAGGGAAGAGATTGATTCCAGCTAAAAGTCTAAATCACCCCCCTCCTGCAGCTTATGCTTCCATTTCTTTAGTTTTTTCCTCCATTCAGCATTTGGTTTGTTGGGGGGGGGGGGGGGGGGAATGAAACCGTTTTGTAAGGTATGAGTCACTGGCATAACTAATGACAGCGCTACTTGGCCCTAATGCTTATCACATGCATTTCCTTTCCTGGAAGGATTGGGTGTAAGTGAATCAAATGGCCCGATGGTTGTCCTCTGTTGAAATTGCAATTATAAGTCCTGGCTCACACTATAGCGAGGTAAGCCATCACATGTGATTCGCACCGCACTGCTCTCCAACTCACATGTGATGTCTGTGCGATACGAATTCAGCCAGATTGTATGGCTGAATTTGCATTTCATTCCGGCCAAAGTCGTACAGGACCCTTTTTTATTTATTTTTTGTCCACACCAGAATCGGATCGCATGGGTGTTCATTGACTGTATTGACAGTTCACACTGTGATATGCAAACTAATCAGGGGGTGTTGTTGACATGTCCAGCAGTTCGCATATGGCAGTGTGAACTGCCTGCGAGTCGGGTGCGAAGCAGTTGATTCGCAGGGTTTCCGCAGCGCACCAATGTGAACCGGCACTAAAGCTGGCCATACATTATACAATTTTCCTGTTCAACTTCCTTTAGATTTCCCTATGTAGTGCAAGGGCCTTCCTGATTGTATACAAATTACAAGTGTTTAGGTTTGACCCCATATTATATGGTTTTGGTATTTCTAAAGGAAAATTGTATTTATGGCCAACCTTAGACAGCGATCAAGTCATTTGTCGTGGTTCATGATTGCTTTGTATTTTTTTTTTTTTTTTTTTTTACCCTTAGGAAGAATTTATGTATTTATTTTTTACAAGGTAATCCTCCACCTTCTTTTTCTCTTACATTTTGTTTTATCAAACTATAGATCAAAATACAAGTTTGAGAAGAAGACATTTCTCAGACATTTAACTGTCTACACTGGTAGCCAGTGAAGGAAGTTATGTGACCTGGTTGCTCTGTAACTGTATACATTTCTTCGTGTATCATGTAGCGTCTTAGTATTGAGTTACAAGTATGCCACAACACAACTCTGAGACTTCAATGGAGAATACTACTAAGGTTTACAAACCCTCCTCCACTGACTCAAGCATCTATAGTGCTGAATGTTTCCTTCATCCCAAGAAGTCTTACACACCCATGTGTGTTTATTTTCATGCCGAACAGCAGTAGCTCCAATTCTGGTTAGGTTGCATAACAGGACAATGACCTCTGCCCTCGTGTCCTCAAAACCGAGTTTCCCTAATGCAACAAATCAGATCATGAAGGAATGAATGGGCTCTTTAATTTCATGTATAGGACAGCTAGTTGGCTTACGATGCCAACATTTTTTTCATTTTTTTATTTTTATTTTTTTTTATATTTTTTAATACCAATCCCATAAACCTTGAAGGCCTCGATTGCTAGCAGTATTCTGTCTGATGTCTGTCACTAATGACCCTGTCCATGGTTTGTCTGATGTAACCTGACTGCAAGCCTGTACAAGTGGAATATCTGTCTCTCAACTTACTACATGACTAATGTTTTTGGAGGAAAAAAATTCCTTAGTAACTGTGTGAGTAATGGGTTTAAATCAAACAGGAGTGTTGTACTCGCATGTCATGTCTGATGCAACAAATTGACTTTTTACAGTGGACCTTTCAGTAACTTAGGTACAAATCTGCAGTAATAAACGCCTGAATTGTGACAATATACAGCAAGAGTATACAGGGGCTGTGTGTGTGTGTGTTTATTTGGGATGGACCGATTATCGCCAAAGCCGATATATATAGGGCGGATATGCACTTTCCCCGATATTGCACTTTCCCCGATATATCGGAATCTGCCCCGGTGGTTACTGATATTTTGGGAAAGTGCTTGTACCGGAGTGATGCCTGCAGCTGGAGGCATCATCCCGGTACCGGTGTCCATAGCCAATGGTCGGCTGTCTTGTAATGACAACCGATGCGGCTGAGAAGGCCAAAATGCAATATTGAATAGTTGCATAGTGAGGTTGAAAAAGACACAAGTCGATCCAGTGCAACCTATGAGTGTGTGTGTGTATATAAGTGTTTGTCAATAATACATTGTATATCCCTGTATGTTGTGGTCTTTAAGGTGCCCATCTAATAGTTTATTTTTTTAAACTATCAATGCTCCCTGCTGATACCACTGCTTGTGGAAGGGAATTCCACATCCTTACCACTCTGACAATAAAAAAACTCTTTACGCAGTTTAAGGTTAAACCGCTTCTCTTCTAATTTTAGTGAATGACCACGTCTTTAAATTTTCTTTCTCTGAAAAGTTTGTTTCCCTATGCTAGGGTTGCCAGTACAGTATTTGTACATTGATATTATATCCCCTCTCAAGCATCTTTTCCCCAGAGAGAATAAGTTCATAGCTTTGTTGCCCTTCTCTGGACTTTTTCCAGTTCCAGCACATCTTTTCTGAGGACTGGATGCCATACTGAAGATGTGGCCAGACCAGAGTCTTGTAGAGTGGGAGAATTATTGTTTTATCTCTGGAGTAAATCCCCCTTTTTAATGAATGCCAGTATTCTGTTGGCTTTGCTTGGAGCAGCTTAACACTGCATGCCATTGGTCATCTACTAGGACCCCCCCAGTCCTTTTTACATCCTAGATTTCCCCAGAGGTTTGCCCCTAGCGAGTAACTTGCATTCATTTTTTTGGCACCCAAATGCATTACCTTAAGTTTTCCAACATTACACCTCATGTGACATGTAGTGGCCCACTCCATTATTTTGTTCAGGTTGTCTTTAAGGTTTCCACATCCTGCATAGAAGTTATTGCCCTGCTTAGCTTAGTATCGTCCACAAGTACTGAGATTGGGCTGTTTATCCCATACTGTAGATGGTTTATGAATAAATTAAACAGGATTGGTCCCAGGACAGATCCTTGGGGGACCTCACTTTCCACACCAGACCATACTGAGTATTCGCCATTTATCACTACCCTTTGGACTCACCCCTGAAGCCAGTTTTCAATCCAGGTACTGGATTGCCTGTGATCTTCATGCCTCAGATTGCCCTGCAGTAAAAACAGACATGATTCTGTGATGAACATCACTGCATGGACTTGGGAATACTTCCAAAAATCATGGTATGTGAATGGCGTTCGCTGTACCATCCAAAAATGCAACGTAAAGCTCTATCATGCAAAGAAGAAGCCGTGTCTGAACATGTTTCATAAACGCCACCATCTTCTCTGGGCCAAAGGTCATTTAAAATGGTCTGTTGCAAAGTGAAAATCGAAATTTTACATTCTTTTTGACAACCAGGGACGCTGAGTCCTCCGGACCAAATTGGAGAGGGGCCTTCTAGCTTGTTATCAATGCTCAGTTCAAAAGCCTGCCTCTGTTGGTATGGGGGTGCATTAGTGCATAAGGAATGGGCAGTTTGCACATCTGGAAAGGCACTGTCAATGCTGAAAGATATATCCAGGTTGTAGAACCGCATATGCTCTCATCCAGACAACGTCTTCTTCTTTTTTTTTTTTTTTTTTGACAGGGAAAGCCTTGCATATTTCAAAGACCATGCCAAGCTGCACACTGCATCTATGGCAGCAGCATGGCTTCGTAATAGAAGAGTCAGGGGGCTTAACTGGCCTGACTGCAGTCCAGAACTTTCAACAATTGAAAATATTTGGTACAACAAAGAATGCCCAGGAATGTTGAGTAGTTGGAGCCTGCTATCGGGCAAGAATGGGACAACATTCCTCTCCAAAAACTCCAGCAACTGGTCTCCTCAGTTCCCAGACTGTTGTTAAAAGAAGAGGGAATGCTACACTGTGGTAAACATGGCCCTGTCCCAACTTTTTTGTCACATGTTGCTGTCCATTTCAAAATGTATTTATTTATTTTATTTTTGAAATGGTACATTTTCTCAGTTTAAAAGTTTAATGTTTTCTACTGGGGATACAATATGGGGTTTATGAGATTTGTACATCATTACATTCTGTTTTTTATGTAGATTTTACACCACGTCGCAACTTTTTTGGAACTGGGGTTACATTTTTGGTAAGGGATGGATAGCAGGACCATAAGCTTCTACTGTACCAGTTTCAATGTTTATTTTAGATGCTAGAACCCCAGTGGGGGTTGCTGAGATTAGCTGTGAGAGGTTGCTGGCTCCCGCAGCTAATCGTGGCCTCTCGCATGCCTGAGCTAACCATTCGCATGTGACCGCTGGGGTTCTCCTAGCTAATTGCACAAAAGTGGGGGTTCCCCTGATTGGGACTTTATAGGCACATAAAATTTATTTTGAAAAATAGATTTTGAAAAAATAATAACTTTTATTTGATAACAACGTAGAACAGGTTAAAAAACAGTGTGCAAGCAGATAAAGACAGGTAGAATAACCCCAAATCGCTTGAACTATAAACCCGACATGTTTCGAAGCCAGAAATGTTTGCTCCTTCTTCAGGGGATGGTTCAAAACGGTACTCTAGTAATAGATAAATTAACATGTAAAAAACCATAATTTGTAAGGGTTTTATACATTAAATAGTGACTATAAAAGTTCACATGGTAAATAACAAAAGTAGCGAGTACTTACAGGGTTAAATCATAGCTGTGCTTAGGTAGCCTGCACAATTAAAAACATCTGGTGGGTGCGGGTATATTTGGCGACATATATAACACAGTGCTGATAATGAATAGATACACTGGTCAATGGACCACAGCTGTTGGGTCAGGCGAGTGCCACACAGTTACTGGACATCTGAAGTCCTCAAATTGGAGGAGCCAGGAGCGATCTTTTAAGACAGGTATATGTCAAACAAATGGGTACCGCCGATCTGAAAGGTAGGCAGATCAAGGCTGGTTAGTTTAAGTATTGATTAATAATAAAGGGTAAATTGACTGGCAACATTTTAAAGATATATAAAAATCTATAGAAATATATAATAGCAAGGCTACATAAAGAGCCAGGAAAAATAGATTAAAGTTGCTAAGTGGAAAAGCCCATTGAAAAATTGTTGACATTACCTAGATGTTGAAAAAGGTTCGATTATCGGCGTCCTCTCCGCACTGCAGCAAGCAAACAAATGCGCTGACTGTGTGTTGGGAGAGGTGCACTATATGAGTGCAAGCCGATTGATGAAAATGTGTATCAGCTGGCATCACAGGGAGGGCTTCCCGGAGCGCTGGTGCCGGACCCGCCCCCAACCAACGCCGGTCACGCACAGCATGACGTGGTGTGGACGGGAGCGGCATCTGCGCTCCACCGGCACGGAGATCGGAGCCGGAAGTGTGAGAAGGCACTGCGGCTCCTAATTGGTCAATGCTGAACCACGTGGGAACAGGATAGGTGGAACTAGGAAGACCAAAACACCACACGCAAAGCGCGGTGTGTATCTCCCCGTGCCGGAATGTGCAGAAAAAAGGGGGCACGAACCGGACCGAAACTATTTGCTGGGAATGTTATTGGAATGTGATAGTGCCATTGGTTTAGTTTATTAGTCGCATGTGACCGCTGGGGTTCTCCTAGCTAATTGCGGGCGCATTCGCGAGTGTAAATGCACCCTAGATACTGCATGTCCCCCTGAGAAAATATTGTTTGTGCCTCGTGTTTCTCATGCTGTGCTTTTTGTTTTTTGTTTCAGTCTTGGCTCCTCAGGCAAATTCCTTTGTTAAAGCCTTAAGGAAACTTCCAATTCTTCATGATGAGCAATATGCCCAGCAGACCAAGCTCTATGACTTCCATGAGTTCCCGGAAATCACTTTGGTTCTCCCGTACGTAAATATTAATGTTCATTCTGTGAGATATATGTAAGAATATAATCTGTAAAGATCTGGGTATAGTATAGATAGGAGGGGAGTGATGGCTTTATTATACGTAATGCAATTTTCTTTCCTTCAGCCACAGTCAGTGTTAACGGGGGGGATCCCTTCTTCTGCTCTATTCTATTCTGATAGCGGTCCCTATCATCATAATACAGTGATCACTGCTGCCGGCTTTAGCCAACGGCAGTCATCCCAATTTCGATCGATATAGCCACCTTTAAAGAATTCCAGGCATAAAATAATTTTAAATTATTACATTGGTCCAGCAGCTCGCCCTGGTTCTCTGCTGCTGGCTCGAGCATCACTAAAGGATATGCAAGCTAGGAGATGCTGCTGTGTGAGGCAGAGGTAAATCAGGTATTCAGCCCATCCAAGCAGCAAAGCAGCATTTTAATACACAGAGAACCGAACCGGAACACGTGAATGCGTCAGCACGTCGCTCGGCCCTTCAAGTTTTGTCATGTGACGTTGTATAAAACATAACCAGTAATAAAAATGTAAAACGAATTTCTTCGAAAGTTTAGACCAATATGTATTCTAAAAAAAAAAAAAAAAGATCCCAATAAGGGTATATTGATTGGTTTACACAAACATTACAGCATCTGAAAACTTTATTTATATATATATATATATATATATATATATATATATATATATATATATATATATATATATATATATATATATATATATATATATATAATATATATATATATATATATATACACACACACACAGTTGTGCTCATAAGTTTACGTATCCTGGCAGAAATTGATTTCTTGGCCATTTTTCAGAGAATATAAATAACCCAAAAACTTTTCTTTCACTCATGGTTGGTGTTTGGCTGAAGCCATTTATTATCAATCAACCGTATTTACACTTTTTGAAACCTAATGACAACAGAAACTACCCAAATGATCCTGATCAAAAGTTTACATACCCCAGTTCTTAATACCGTGTATTGCCCCCTTTAACATCAATGACAGCTTGAAGTCTTTTGTGGTATTTGTGGATGAGGCTCTTTATCTTCTCAGATGGTAAAGCTGCCCATTCTTCCTGGCAAAAAGCCTTCAGTTCCTGTAAATTTTTGGGCTGTCTTGAGATCTCCCTAGAGTGGCTCAAAGATGTTGAGGTCAGGAGACTAAGACGGCCACTCCAGAACCTTCACTTTATTCTGCTGTAGCCAATGATAGGTCAACTTGGACATTCCAACATGACAATGATCCTAAACACAAGGCCAAGTATGTTCTATGCGCAGCTTCCTGGCTGATGAATGCAAATTTTCCTTCGGTATTTTTTGATAACCTACTACATTCATCTTGCCATCAATTCTGACCGAATTTCCTATACCTTTTTTGTAGCTCGCTCATCCCCAAAACATCAGCGATCCACCTCCGTGTTTCACATTAGGAATGGTGTACCTTTTAATCATAGGCCTTGTTGACTCTTCTCCAAATGTAGCGTTGGTTGTGGCCAAAAAGCTCAATTTTGGTCTCATCACTCCAAATGACTTTGTGCCAGTAGGTTTGAGGCTTGTCTCTGTGCTGTTTGGCGTATTGTAAGTGGGATACTTTGTGGCATTTGCGTAGTAATGGCTTTCTTATGGCGACTCAACCATGCCCATCTTTCTTCAAGTTCCTCCTTATTGTGCATCTTGAAAGAGCCACACCTCATGTTTTCAGAGAGTCCTGTATTTCCCCTGAAGTTATTTGTGGGTTTCTCTTTGCATCCCGAACCATTTTCCTGGCAGTTGTGGATGAAATTTGAGTTGGTCTACCTGACCGTGGTTTGGTTTCAACAGAACCCCTCATTTTCCACTTCTTGATTAGTTTGAACACTGCTGATTGGCATTCTCAATTCCTTGGATATATATTTTTTTTTTTTTTTTTAATATCGTTTTCCTGTTTTATACAGTTCAACTACCTTTTCCCACAGAACCTTTTGACAATCCTTTTGCTTTCCTCATGACTCAGAATCCAGAAACATCAGTGCAGCCCTGGATGAAAGATGCAAGGGTCTGTCAGGAGTCCATAAAATCATTGACCTTTTTTACACACACAGTAATTCCAAGCAAACAGATCACAGGTGGAGATGGTTAGCCATTCAAACCCCTTTGTGTCTACTTGCGTACAGGTTATCAGGCCAAAATCACCAGGGTATGTAAACTTTTTTGATCAGGGTCATTTGGGTAGTTTCTGGTGTCATTATGATTTAAAGAGTAAACACAGTTGATTGATAATAAATGGCTTCAGCCAAACACGAACCATGAGTGAAAGAAGTTTTTGTGTTATCATTCATATTCTCGGAAAAATGGCCAAGAAATCCTAAATTCTGCCAGGGTGTGTAAACTTATGAGCCAAACTGTGTTTAAAGATACAGTATCTCACAAAAGTGAGTACACCCCTCACATTTTTGTGACTATTTTATATCTTTTCATGTGACAACACTGAAGAAATTACACTTTGCTTCAATGTAAAGTAGTGAGTGTACAGCTTGTATAACAGTGTAATTTTGTTGCACCTCAAAATAACTCCACACACAACCATTAATGTCTAAACCGCTGGCAACAAAAGTGAGTACACCCTAAGTGAAAATGTCCAAATTGGGCCCAATTAGCCATTTTTCCTCCTCGGTGTCATGTGACCTTAAAGCAGGGATCCTCAAACTATGGCCCTCCAGCTGTTGCAGAACTACACATCCCATGAGGCATTGTAAAACTCTGACATGCCCAGACATGACTAGGCATGATGGGAATTGTAGTTCCTGAACAACTAGAGGGCCATAGTTTGAAGACCCCTGCCTTAAAGCATCGCCTATGGAAAATATAGGTTACTGACATGTTGGGTTTCTATTTACTTGGTGCAACCTTCGGCTTTTGTTTTTTAGCAAAAAAAGTGGGTAATTTTGTTTTTTGTGCCCCCTAAAATTAACTTTTTAGTGTGTGTGTGTGTGTGTTTTTTTTTTTTTTTTTTTTCTAATTATGCAGTAATAAATTGAACTACCAGTATTTTATTCTCTAGGGCAAAGGTCTTCAAACTATGGCCCTCCAGCTGTTCAGGAACTACAATTCCCATAATGCCTAGTCATGTCTGTAAATGTCAGAGTTTTACAATGCCTCATGGAATGTTTAGTTCTGCAAAAGCTGGAGGGCTCTGGCTGTGAAAGGGTTAAAGGATAGGTTTAGCTTTGGGATCATGTTACATATTGCACCCCTAAGATTTGTTTAAAAAAAAAAAAAAATGGCTCCTAGCTTTTTTAGCTGGCTTCTAGATTCAAAGCATTTGCAAAATTTTTCAAGCCTTAAAATGTCTCTAAATGTCCTGATTTGCATGGACATATAGAAGAACCTTGAGCTGCTTCTACAGGGAAAACTACTGTAGAAGCAGCGTTTTATTAAGCCCAGTGTGCATGGACCCTTATTGTTAAAGGGGTTGTAAAGCCTCTTGCTTACTTACTGCATGCCTATACTTACCTGTTCTATGCAATTGGTTTTCACAGAGCAGCCCCAATTCTCTTCTTCTGGGGTGCCCTGCCAGTGCTCCAGGCCCCCCCCCCCCCCTTCATTGAGTGCCCCCACAGAAACGCACTTTCTCTATCGCTCATTGACAGACGTAGTCTTCTTGATTCTCAAGAGCTGGGTTATGTTGTCTCCGCAGGAGTAGGACTAGGCAGAAAGACAAAACGTTCTGGCTCCACCTTAGGGGCAGTCCCTGAGGGTATATCCTCCCTCTCTCTGCTACAGGGAATCAGTTTTTTTCTGTCTAGTCAGGAGTAAGGACCTAAGTTCCTTGCTGGGATCTTTTGGTCCTGGCAAGACTTTTTTCTTTAGAAAAAGACATTTCTCTTACGTCCTCCGACAGTCGCCGCCCACTTCATATTCATCACCAATGGGGTTATGTCCTTTATTCCGTAGGAGTAGCTAGGCAATAGAATATGTTAGTACAAAGACTTTTAACATATCCCACCCCCAGGGGGTGGTCCCCTCAGTACATAACCCTCCACTTCCTGTATCCAACTCAGTTTCATTTGTCTAGCTGTCAGGAGTAGCTGGAAGTTTCTGTGCTGGGGCACCTTGTCTCAGCTCTCTTTCCTTTCTTTGGATTTTATTTGAGTTTTTTCTCTCTTTCTTGTTAGCTGTTATTTTACCAGCGTTAGTTAGTTCTTCGGAAGAAGAGGATCATGCGGGCTGCGTCTCGGGCTGACCCCCCTGGTAGCAGGCTGTGGGTCAGTGGTTTCTCAGCCCGCCATCGAGCGTTCAGTCAGGTATCGCTCCTGAGTTATCTGAACGACCCATCCCTGTTCCGTGCAGGGATGCTAGGTGAGGTGGCTACCTCACCGGACGCTGTGCGGTTTCTCAACCCACCTTCTGATGCGTCCTGGATGCGACTCTCCCTGCCTCATGTGCAGCGGTTTGTTCGCCTGTGCGGGTCCCCCACGCCATGTAAGAGGTAAGTGAATTTATGTGGGGACCTGTCTGTCTGGGGGGTGTCAGTCTGGGACTGTGTACCTTGCCCTGTGTTCACACTATTACGTTTTTCCCTATCTCTCACATTGCATGCTGTGGGCTGCAGGAGGGGGGGCTGGCTGCACTCTGTGTTAGTTTTCTGTCTGTGTGAACGGCTGTGTGCTGTGGGGCTTGAGTTTCTCATGCTTGGGGCACATTACAGCGCCGCTGCGGCGGTTTACCATGTTCCTTTTTTGGGCAGATGGTGTGTTTTACTTCACCCTCATGGGGTGTGGGAGCGGCGGTTTCAGCGCCAAAACGGCGCCATTTTGGCTGCGATCGCTCCGGCCGCATGTTTTACATGCATGGCGGCCATTTTCTTGTAGCCTCCATAGGCTTTAATAGAGCGCCCTGTATGCCAGCACTTCCTTTCCTTCAGGAGCACCGCAGGCAGCAGCAGCAGCACCGATCTCTACAGGTTCATTTCTCTCTGTTCCCTGTATCCTACCTTGGTATACTTGTCCCTGTGGGGGTCCCTTGTGTGGGGTGCTTAGTGTGAGTGGGCTACGATCGCAGCGCTCTCTTAAAGGGGCGGTCACCCATTTATTTTTGCTACTACAGGGGCATGGATTCTCAGGAATGCTAGTTTCCTGCCAATTTAGTGGGAAGCCAGGGGACTGCGGTTTCCCCCCCCGGGGGGGATTTGGCTGCGATTGTGGCTAGCCTTGCGACTCAGGTGCAAATGCTGGTGGCTGCTCAATCCTCTAAAAGGCCCAGAGTTTCAATTTCCTCTGATTCAGAGGGTGATGGTACTGGGGCTGCTGTGGCAGAGATCTCCTTATCGGGGTCTCGTTCCTCCCTGGACCTTATAGGGTCAGAAATGGAGGCTGAGGTAGAGGGGGTTGATAATTCTCCCCCTGGCTCGTCTGAAGAGCTTGCATTCAAATTGGTTGCTTCTATCAAGCAAACTCTGCGTTTGGAGGAGGACGCACGTCCTCCAGCTGCCTTGGCGGCTTATGGGACGCAGAAAAGGCGCAAATCATCGCAGATGTTTCCATGCACTGATGATTTTCAGCGCGCTGTGAAAGAACGATGGCGTAATATACGCAAACCTTTTGCTGTACCAAGTAGGTTTAAGCTGCGCTATCCTTTTACGCCCGCTACTGATGGGCGTTGGTGTGTCCCCCATCCGGTGGACCATGCGTTAGCAGTTTTGAACAAGTCCACTGCGATTCCTGCTGAAGACACCCCGGTGTTCCGGGATGCCACGGACAAGAGGATGGAGTCCCTTGCCCGTCGTTCCTGTTCTATTATGGGTTCTATGTTGAAAGCTTTATTTGCTTCACTTATGGTGGCCCAGGCGGGCACGAGCTGGACGCAGGTGCTTAGGCGTGTCCTGGTGGCTGATTCTGCCCCCCAGGCGACTTTGGATATGGTGGATCAAATCCACCAGGGTGTCATGTATTTGTGTGATGCGGACCTGGATATGGTTCCGTTGGCTGCACGTGTACACAGTGTGGCGGTGTTATCTCGCCGCCTGGTTTGGTTGAAGTGTTGGTCTGTGGATCAATCTTCACGTAAGACCTTGGCCAATCTGCCTTTTGATGGTTCTCGCCTTTTTGGCGAATCCCTGGATGCCCTAATTAAAGGGGTCACGGGGGGTAAGAGCACGCTCTTACCTCAATCCCACGAAACTAAGACGGCTCCGGGAAAAAAGAATGCCTTCTTTCGGCCCCCTCAGGGGTCCTTTCGTGCCTTTCGGTCACACTTTGGGGCAGCCGTCCATGGGTCAAGGCTCCCGCCAGAAGCCGTGGGCAGGTAAGCAAAAGTCCGGCCAATCCGGTTCTGCGGCCCACAACAGTGCGGCCTGAAGGGGCGCCCTCACCCAATTCACAGGAAATCGTTCGATCTGGCTACTAGATCGAGTTTCTCTCTCGGCCGGAGAGCAGATTTTTTCCCTCAAGTCTTCTGTTATCCCCCGAGCGTTTGCGGGACCTGCATCTAGCGGTGCAGGACCTGAGGGCTCAGGGAGTGGTGGTCCCGGTGCCTCATCGGGACAGATTTCGAGGGTTCTATTCCAATCTGCTCACCGTGCCCAGGAAGGAGGGCAAGGTGCGTCCGATTCTGGACTTGAAGGCGCTGAACCGCTTTGTGCGGGTGCGCAAGTTCCGCATGGAATCCCTGTGGTCGGTGATGGCTGCCCTGGTTCCAGGGGAGTTCATGGCTTCCATCGACTTGAAGGATGCGTATCTTCACATCCCGATTTTCGAGGGTCACCAGAGGTACCTTCGATTCGCCATAGCGGAAGATCATTACCAATTTGTGGCGTTGCCTTTTGGTCTCGCCTCGGCTCCGAGGGTGTTCACCAAAGTGCTGGCACCGGTTCTGGCTTTGTTGAGTGCCCAGGGCATTTCGGTTCTGGGGTATCTGGACGATATTCTGGTTCGGTCTGCGACCAGCCAGAGTCTGGAGAAGGATCTGTCCGTCACGTTGCAGACTCTGCAGGAGTTTGGTTGGACGATCAATTTTCCAAAGTCGACATTGTGCCCATAGGTTCGGATTTCTTACCTGGGTATGATTCTGGACTCTGTCCAGGCGAAGGTCTTCCTGCCGGAAGAAAAACTCGCAGCTCTTCAGGAGGCAGTCAGGTCCCTCAGGGACGTTCCATCTCCGTCCATTCGGACGTGCATGCGGTGTCTGGGATTGATGGTCTCGGCTTTCGAGGCGATTCCCTTCGCCCAGTTTCACACACGGGATCTCCAAGCGGAGATATTGTCCAAGTGGGACAGGCGTCCGCAGTCTCTGGATCTCCAGAAGTCATTGAGTTCTCAGACCAGAAGGGATCTTCTGTGGTGGCTTCAATCCCCCTCAGTATCGGGGGGCAAGTCTTTTCGTCCCCTTTCATGGTCGGTGATCACCACGGACGCCAGCCTGTCTGGCTGGGGTGGTGTTCTGGGCGTTCTGTCCGCCCAGGGTGTTTGGTCGACGGAGGAATCCTCCCTTCCGATCAACGTTCTGGAACTGCGAGCGATACTCCTCTGTCTTCGTCGTTGGACGGACAATCTTCACGGCTACCCGGTTCGGGTGCAGACGGACAATGCCACGGCGGTGGCTTACATCAATCACCAAGGGGGCACCAGGAGTGCCCGGGCGGCTCGTGAAGTGGCCGCGATTCTGTCTTGGGCCGAGACGCATGTCCCGGCAATATCGGCAGTTTACATTCCGGGGGTGAAAATTTGGCAGGCGGTTTATCTGAGCCGCCAGACCCTGGACCAGGGGGAATGGTCCCTTCACCCAGGCTGTCTTACAGATGTTGTGCGCGAGGTGGGGTCTTCCGGAGGTAGACCTGCTCGCGTCTCGTCTGAACAACACAGTACCACGGTTCGTGGCAAGGACGCGCGATCCTCGGGCAGACGCGTCGGACGCGTTGGTTGCCCCGTGGCTTCAGTACCAACTGATGTATGCGTTCCCACCGATTCAATTGCTGTCCAGGTTCCTTCGCGGAACCGACCACGGTGATTCTTGTGGCACCGGACTGGCCTCGCCGGTCCTGGTACACAGACCTCGTAAATCTGGCAATCGACGCCCCGTGGCGTCTGCCTCTTCGAGAAGATCTTCTGTCGCAAGGACCAATCTTCCATCCTGCTTTACAGTCGCTGGCTTTGACGGCCTGGCTGTTGAATCCGAGGTCCTGAAGAACAGGGGTCTTTCCCCTGAGGTCATTCACACCTTAATAAATGCGAGGAAGTCTTCCTCGGGGAAGGTTTATTACCGTTCTTGGAAGGCGTATTTTGCCTGGTGCGAATCCAGGGGTTTCTCTCCTGACACTTATTCGGTGTCTAGGGTGTTGCCCTTCCTTCAGACGGGTGTTGACCAGCGTCTGGCGCTGGCCACGATCAAGGGTCAGGTGTCTGCTTTGGCCGTTCTTTTTCAACGGCCTGTGGCATCTGATTCTTTGGTTAGCACTTTTGTGCAGGGGGTACGTCGTCTGATCCCTCCTAGGAGGGACCCTCTTCCCCCTTGGGACTTGAATCTAGTTCTATCGGTATTGCAGCGTGCTCCTTTTGAAAGGATCAGGGAGATCTCGCTGTCTTTATCCAAGAAGGTCGCCTTTTTGGTGGCTATCACCTCGGCTCGTCGAGTGTCGGGGCTGGCAGCCTTGTCCTGCAAGTCTCTGTGTCTGGTTGTGCATTTGGACAAGGTGGTCTTGCGACCTAACCCTTCTTTTCTTCCAAAAAGGGTTTCGGACTTTCATCTCAATGTGGACATTGTCCTACCTTCGCTTTGCGCGAAGCCGAAGCATCCGACGGAGGTGTTGCTTCGCTCCTTGGATGTTGTCCGGGCGATTAGAGTCTATCTCGAATCGACTGAGTCTTTTCGCAAGTCGGATGCCTTGTTTGTCCTTCCGGAAGGTCCTCGGAAGGGCATGGCGGCGTCGGCTTCTACAATCGCCAAGTGGATCAGACAGACCATTGATCAGGCCTATGCTTTGAAGGGGAATGTTCCCCCTGTACCTGTGAAGGCGCACTCTACCAGATCTCTGAGTACGTCTTGGGCCTGTCGTCATGGGGCCTCTGTGGCCCAGGTGTGTAAGGCGGCGACTTGGTCGACCGTACACACTTCCACGATGTTCTACAGAGTGGATGTTCAGACATCGGCTGATGCTTCCTTTGGCCGCAAGGTTCTTAGTGCGGCAGTTCCCTAGAGCCCTTGTTACGGGTTCTTTGGCTTTTTGGGATATTTGTTTTTTCCCTGGGTTTTCTTGCTCCTGTTGAGCGAGTGTTTTGTTCTTATGCCCAACTGGTTTCCTTCCTTTGGTAAGGTTCCTTTCTCTGATGGGGAGACGGCGTTGCCTTGGGCGCGGCTACGTTCTTCCCACCCCTCATGTTTACACTGATTTGGGACATCCCCATTGGTGATGAATATGAAGTGGGCGGCGACTGTCGGAGGACGTAAGAGAAAACGGAATTTTTGTAAAATCTTACCTGTAAAATTCCTTTCTCTGAGTCCTCCGACAGTCGCCGCCCCTGCCCCTCTTTTGGGGTTTTGATGTACTCTCTACTGCTATTCCACTGAAACTGAGTTGGATACAGGAAGTGGAGGGTTATGTACTGAGGGGACCACCCCCTGGGGGTGGGATATGTTAAAAGTCTTTGTACTAACATATTCTATTGCCAAGCTACTCCTACGGAATAAAGGACATAACCCCATTGGTGATGAATATGAAGTGGGCGGCGACTGTCGGAGGACTCAGAGAAAGGAATTTTACAGGTAAGATTTTACAAAAATTCCGTTTTTTTAGGTAGTTTTTCTCCAGTGTTTTTCCTGTGAGATCTTCAAGCAAAAATGCCGGACTGGGCGACACTTGTGGTCACCCCAGCCGGCCTACGAGCGCGCGCAGACCATGGCATTGCGCTTGGTCAGCCGCGACACATTCAAGTAAGTATGCGGGGCCGGGCGACGGGCTGGATGTTGAGATCCAGTGGTCACCCCGGTTTCTGCCTACGAGCGCGTGCAGACCAGAGCTCCGCGCTGGGTCGGCCACGACTGAGTCCCAGTGGAGGGACTGACCTTGCGAGTTAAAAGTCTCGCTTGGACGCCAGGAACCAGAGAGTCGAGGCGTCCGGAGTGGTCCACAACCCCCCACCCCGGTGGAGAGGGTATTGTGAAGAGAGGGTGCCTGTCGGTTCGGTATGGTGAGTAAACGTTCCCTTTTTTTCTTTCCTCGTTATGAGGCAGTATGAATTATGGGCCCCTCCATATATGGTCAGTATATATCTGATACTAATAAGTCCCCCTTGTAATACAGCATGTGTTTGTGGGAAGTGGACTTGGTTTGAGAGCTAACACTCTACCCAGCAGACTGTAACATTACAGCAGACATAGGAGGTATAATCCTACCTTATTTGTAGTGTATCTCCTGTAGATCCATATATCGCCTCTTAGCAGAGATGCAGGTGGATGTGCTGGGAAAACGATTTCGGCGGTCCGCCGCCATTTTGCCGTAGACCAAGTGCATGTATGTCCTCAGGTCACGCCGGCCGCCATGTTTTTGGAGTCTTATGTCTCTTCTATGGGGGCGGCCATGTTTCGTGAGCCCAGCTACCTCGTGGAGAGCTGGGAACGCCGGAAGGCGTACACAGGGGGCGGAGCCACGTCCTTCTACCCGGGAAAAAGCAACAGCTCCTTCCAGTCTGTAAAAGACAGACGCTGACTGCAGTTGGTTGGAAACTTCACTGCATCGGTTGGTGAGCCTTGGGGGTCCCTCTCTCTCTCTGTGGGATCGAGAAGCAGGTACTCTGAGGGGCGCTATTGCGCTAGGGGGAGACGCACAAAAAAAAGAAAACGTTTTTTTGTTTTTGCTGGCAAAGGTGTCCTGAATTAACATGGACCCTGCCACTCATGTATCTCCTCCGGATCCCCTCGAGGGGTCTGCAGGATCCTCCAGCACCCCACTGACAATTGAATCATTGTCAGCTATTATGGAAACTTTTGTGTCCCGGGTGGAAGTGGCTTGTCAGGGACAGGGCGCAAGAAAGCGACCCCCGCCTAACCCCTTATTATCTGAAACCTCGGATTCAGACTCTGAGCCTATTTCTGCAGTTGCAGGTACTTCATCTGGGATTGGTGTCTCGGGTCCTGTCTCTTCAGACAGCGAGGAGGATGTTTCGGCATCAGCCATAGCCCGAGAGGAAGCGTTGGTAAACGCACTCATTGTATCTGTTCAAGAAACCTTAAGATTATAGGGTATTCCATCGGAAATAGCTGAAACTGAAATCCCTTTTGGGACTAAAAAACGCATCAAAGTGGCGAAGGTTTTTCCATTGCCCAAATGTTTTGGCAATCCAATCGAAGAAGAATGGCGTCTGCCAAAACGCACTTTTACTATTTCTAAACGCATTAACAGGCGTTATCCGTTTGCGGAAACCCTCATTAAGAAATGGACAGAACCACCTGTGGTGGATTCACCAATTGCTAGATTGAATAAAGCCACGGTTATTCCTCTAGAAGACGCTCCGTCTTTTAAAGATCCAGTGGATCGCAAGATAGAAGCTATGTCTCGCACCATGTTTTCCTTGATTGGATCAGCTTTCAGACCTATAATAGCTATTGGTCTGGTTTCGCAGGCTGTAACTGAATGGACCAAGTGGTTACGCCGGGACTTAGAAGAGGTCCCTCAGGCGGTATCAGATTTGTTGGAACAAATGATACAGGGGTTACAGTTTGTGTGTGATGCGGCGTTAGACGCCACTCCATTATTGGCGCGAGCATCAGTCTCAGCAGTGGTTCTCAGGCGTACACTGTGGCTAAAAGGTTGGTTAGCCGACCAAGGTTCCAAAAAAGCATTGGCTAATATCCCCTTTTTAGGAGAGCGTCTATTTGGAGCCAACTTAGATGAGATCATTAAGGATCTCACGGGTGGAAAGAGCACCTTTTTACCGCAAAATTTTAAAGGTAAAGGAACTCGTCAAAGACGAGGGCCTTCTTTTTCTGCTCGCAAGAGGTTTTTTCGTCCCGCGGGTGAAAAAATTAAGTTCTCCAAAGCTCCTGCAGGAGGCGTCAGGGGTCGTTGGTCGGGCAAGCAAAAGCCCGCCCCCTCCAGACCTGAAGATAAACCGTCCAAAGCCCGAAGGTGCGCCCCCACCCATAACTGGGGTGGGGGGACGTCTTCGCCGGTTCCCGGATCCATGGCTTTCCAGAATCCCGGACAAATGGGTTTGCGAAGTCATAAGGTCAGGGTACAAGATCGAGTTTCGATCTCTCCCACCGGCGCGATTCTTCCCTTCCAATATCCGACTATCCCCGGATCGTTTAGAAGATCTGCGGAGAGCAGTCACAGATTTACTACAACAAGGATTGGTAGTCCACGTTCCTTGGACAGAACGGTTTCAAGGGTTTTATTCAAACCTATTTACAATACCCAGGAAAGAGGGCAAAGTGCGTCCAATTCTGGACTTAAGGGCACTCAATTCTTTTGTCAACATAAGAAGATTCAGAATGGAGTCCATTCGCACAGTAGCAGCCTTCCTGCATCCAGGGGATGTCCTAGCGTCCATAGACATCAAGGACGCATATCTTCACATTCCCATTTTCGCAGGACATCAGCGGTTTCTACGCTTTTCCGTAGAAGAGAACCACTATCAGTTTGTGGCGTTACCTTTCGGTCTCGCCACGGCTCCGCGGGTCTTCACGAAGGTGTTGGCCCCAATGTTGGCACTTCTGCGCCAAAGAGGCATATCGATCCTTGGTTACCTAGACGATCTTCTGCTTCATGCAGAGTCTCCTCAGACCTTGCTACAGAACATAGAAATTACTATGATTTCTTTACAGGAATTCGGGTGGCTGGTGAACCAGCAAAAGTCATTTCTGGTTCCCACCCAGAGGCTCGAATATCTGGGTCTAATTCTAGACACAGTCAGGACAAGAGTTTTTCTTCCGGTAGGGAAACTCCGAAAGATTCAATCAGCAGTCCAGTTGTTACTGTCCAACAGCTGGTCTTCCCTTCGGACTTGCATGAGGGTTCTGGGGTTGATGGTGGCTTCGTTCGAAGCAGTCCCATTTGCCCAGTCCCATACCCGAATTCTTCAGCAAGAGATTCTTCTCAGATGGAATCGGAATCCGGAATCCCTGGACAATCAGATCCGATTGAGCAAACAGACCAGAGAGTCTCTGGTCTGGTGGCTTCGGTCTCCGATGCTCAGCCAGGGAAAGTAATTTCTGCCAATATATTGGACGATAGTGACCACGGATGCCAGTCTATCCGGATGGGGAGGAATTCTCGGTCAGTTATCTGTCCAGGGACTTTGGTCCCCGGAAGAATCCAGGTTACCGATTAAATGTATTGGAACTGAGAGCGATCAGACTTTGTCTGATTCACTGGACCGAGCAGCTCCAGGGCAGCCCGGTTCGGATCCAGTCGGACAATGCCACGGCCGTGGCTTATGTCAATCACCAGGGGGGCACCAAGAGTGTCCGAGCGGCCAAAGAAGTGGCTTGCATTCTTCGCTGGGCGGAACGATTTGTTCCAGCAATCTCTGCGGTGTTCATTCCGGGGGTGGAGAATTGGCAGGCAGATTATCTCAGCCGTCAGACTCTGGATCAGGGGGAATGGTCCCTCCATCCAGACGTTTTCCACCAGTTGTGCCTACGGTGGGGCACCCCGGATGTGGATCTGTTGGCATCACGATTCAACAGGAAAGTTCAGAGATTCGTGGCTCGCTCCCGCGATCCTCTAGCAGAAACCGCAGACGCACTGATCGCCCCGTGGGGGCAATACCAGCTAATGTATGCCTTCCCTCCTCTCGCCTTACTGCCAAGACTTCTTTGCAGGATAGAGGAGGAAGGAATTCCAGTAATTCTGGTAGCTCCGGACTGGCCTCGTCGAGCTTGGTACGCCGACGTGGTCAGACTGGTGGCGGACGTCCCGTGGAGACTTCCGCTCAGGGAGGACCTACTGTCTCAGGGACCGATCTTCAATCCTGCTTTACGATCGCTGGCTTTAACGGCCTGGCTATTGAGACCCAGGTGCTGAAGGACAAAGGTTTGTCAGCTTCAGTTATTCCTACTCTAGTTGAAGCAAGGAAAGCGACTTCCAGAAAGATTTATCATCGCACATGAAAGTCCTACATTGCATGGTGTGAACCTTTGGGGTTCCGTCCTCGGTCTTATTCGATTAGTCGAATATTAGCTTTTCTGCAACAAGGGGTTGAGCAGAAACTGGCCTTGAGTACTATCAAGGGTCAGGTCTCAGCATTAGCTATCTTCTTTCAGAAGCCTTTGGCTACTCATTCCTTGGTGCGGAATTTCATCCAGGGGGTGCGACATCTGGCTCCGCCAGTGCACGCGCCGTTACCCCCCTGGGATCTTAATTTAGTGTTGTCGGTTCTTCAGAAACCTCCCTTTGAAGATATTAGGGAGATTCCTCTACCTACGTTGTCCCAGAAGGTGGCCTTCTTGGTGGCTATTACTTCTGCACGCAGGGTGTCAGAACTGGCCGCATTATCTTGTCGTTCACCATATCTGGTGGTTCATAGAGATAAGGTGGTTCTTCGTCCGAATCCATCCTTCCTACCAAAAGTGGTTTCAGAATTTCATCTGAATGAAGAAATTGTGTTACCTTCCCTGTGTCCTAAGCCCAGTCATCCTCGGGAGTTTGCTTTACACTCCTTGGATGTGGTCCGGGCGATCAGGGTATACTTGAAAACGACAGACTCGTTTCGCAAGACGGATTCACTTTTTGTGATCCCGGATGGACCCAAAAAGGGGTTGCCTGCATCTGCCGCGACCATTTCCAGATGGATCAGACAGACGGTAGTACAGGCTTATTCTATTAAGGGTCGGGAGCCCCCGTTCCCTGTTAAGGCGCACTCCACTCGGGCGCTTAGTGCGTCATGGGCCTTTCGCCATCAGGCGTCAGTGGTCCAGGTGTGCAAGGCGGCTACCTGGTCGTCGGTGCATACCTTTACAAAACATTATAAAGTTGATGTAATGGCATCGTCTGATGCCTCGTTTGGCCGCAAGGTTTTGCAGGCCGCAATTTGAGGAGACCAGTGGTCTACCTCGAGGTTTTTTTCCGTTGGAAATTTTTCTTTTAGTCTCATTCTTTGTTTATAATGAGCCTTTAAAACTTCTAGTTTGGCACCGGTTGGGCCTTCTAGATTGGATTTGATTTTGTCAATCCCACCCCTCATTTGTGGCACTGCTTCTGGATGTCCCAGCTCTTGAGAATCAAGAAGACTACGTCTGTCAATGAGCGATAGAGAAAAATGGATTTTTGTAAGATCTTACCGTAAAATCCTTTTCTCTTAAGCTCATTGACAGACGTAGTACCCGCCCCTCTATCATTGAGTTGGGTTGGGTTAAATTCTCTGTTACTGCTTTAGAACAGAACTGATTCCCTGTAGCAGAGAGAGGGAGGATATACCCTCAGGGACTGCCCCTAAGGTGGAGCCAGAACGTTTTGTCTTTCTGCCTAGTCCTACTCCTGCGGAGACAACATAACCCAGCTCTTGAGAATCAAGAAGACTACGTCTGTCAATGAGCTTAAGAGAAAAGGATTTTACGGTAAGATCTTACAAAAATCCATTTTTCCCTGGGGGCACCCGTGTTGGTTCGTTCCCGAGTTCCGCTGCGGCGTCCATTGACTCAGACAGCGGGACTCGGCCCCCCTGCTCCCTTGTCATTGGATTAAATTGTCTGCAGTGGGAGCCATTGTCTCCTGCTGCTATCAATCTGTCCAATGAGGAGAGGAATGGCAGTTGGAGCCGCTGCACTCCTGCAGATCGCTGGATCAGATTAGGCTCAGGTAAGAAAAGGGGGGGCTTGGGGAGCTGCAGCACAGATGAATTTTCACCTAATGCATGTAATGCATAAAAGCGTAACTCCACTTTTGTTGAGAAAAAAAGATTCCCCTCTGGGTGATCTATGTACATTACAAGGATTTTAACAAACTTTGTTGCAGATTCTGACCTTTTTGTTCTGAAGATATTCCTGTCTGCCTGTATCCATGTAGGAAAATTAGTCCAATGGGGATGGTTTCATAATTGGCACTTAGGGATTCCTCCACTACACCTTATCCAACTCGCAAATGTGGCCGGTAATAATATTCTCTAGTGTAGCTCCCCCATGGTGCCAATAGTGCATTATCCTTTAAAAAACTTTATTAAAAATAAAAACACACTTACGTGGCAGAGGAGGAACTAAGCACAAACAATGGTTCCAAGATGCAAAAACGTGGCCGTCTGCAGTGCGGACCCCGTGGTGTGACGTGACGGCGTGGCTGCCCTCCCGACCCGTTTCTCCTTATCAGGCGTCAGCTAGGACCGGAGCACAGTACATTTTTGGCGATACTGCACTGCGTTCCTTTAACTGACAATTGCGCAGAGGTGCGACACTGTACCCAAATAAAATTTATGTCCCTTCCCCCCCCCCCCCCCCCCCCCCCACAAATAGAGATTTCTGTTGGTGGTATTTGATCACCTTGTGCTATAAACAAAGCGCGAGATTTTTTTTAACAAACATATCCAATAAAAAGAAATTAAAAATCACATTTCTTCATCAATTTAGGCCAATCTGTATTCTGCCACATGTTTTTTGGTAAAAAAAATCCCAATAAGCATATATTGGTTTGCTCAAAAGTTATAGCATCTACAAACTATGGGTTAACTTTTTTTTTTTTTTTTACTATTAATAATTACAATCAATGACTTATAGCGGGACTGCTATATTGCGGCGAACAAATCGGACACCTAACTGACACACTTGACACTTTTTTGGAACCAGTGACAGTAATACATTGATCAGTGTTAAAAAAAAAAAAAAAAATATATGAACTGTCACTGTACTAATGACACTGGCAGGAAAGGGGTTAGTAGGGACGATCAAAGGGTTAAATGTTTGCCTAGGTTGTACTTAAGAACTGGGGAGGTGCTTTGAAAAAGGCAAGGCAAAGATCGGAGTTCCATGTCATTAAACATGCATGGTTTTATAATCTGACAGTACAGACTTTATTAGCCTTTACTGTAATATGCCTGCAGAGTGTTACATAGTAAATGACCTTTGCACCAAGCGTAGGTTTTACATTATCCTTATTATACTTGCAGGAAAAGAGTTGGGTCTCCCTTCAGCGAGGTTAAGGGGAATACCCTGCTGTATTTCTTCTACTTCAGGGGCCTTTTAGCGATGCAGCACTGCTTGACTGGCTGGTCACACGGCCCCTCAACCCAGGGAGCATTAATCCGATGTGGAGCATAGCTAATTAACTGTGGATCTTGGGAAATGCAAAAGCTATTCAGGTCCACAATCAGTTGATGCAATTCTCTTTGGCTGCTAATGATTTGCCTGGGGGAAGAGCTTGTTAGCATATGCCAATTAGACATTTCTTCATTAAGCTGCTGGAGCCTCTGATTGGGCTTAAAATGTAAAATATCACATTTGTTAATATCATTTTTTTTTCCCATCTCTCTTGGTCGAAGCTACACATTTTTGCTGTAATGTTTCTGTTTTTTTTATTAATGTTAAATCAAAGAATACCTGTCCCAAGGCTTAGATGTAACATTTGATGAAGCATAAAAAGCATGGGCTAACTTTGGTCACAATAACGTGGTAAAACCGATCCAGAGATATTATGCAAATTTCGACTTTTGCAATAAAGGTAGAGTTTGATTCTATCTCAGGAGTCTACCCATTGATTCTTTAGAGATCATGGGTATCTGAGCCTGTGCAACCAATTCTGGCCTATTTGGGGCTGTGAAATGCAGTGCAATTTACATTGCACAGGCTTATGCGCCTGTATGCAAAACCCCCAATACTGTATGGGAGGGGCCAGGTACAGCATCTGCATGAAAATTCAGCTGCGTGTAAAGAGGTGGCAGACTGAATTTTCATCTGCCAGTATATTTGGATATATTGATAATTTTTTGCATTCAGAGCAGAGTTTCCACTCCTATGTAGATTGCCTGCACTACAGACGGCTGGAAAATGTTGCAGGGAGTGGGACTATCGGGATTTTCACTGCTAGGGATGAGCTTGGTTTAATCCAAACTCATGTTCTGCTTAACCCGGAAAGAAATAGTCAGTGCCTGCCTGATCTGCTGTGGTTGGGTCACCTAACTCACAGTTGCACATAGCAAAAGGGGCAGGGATACATATGACCTAATTTACCGAACGTGGCCATATATACATTACCAAAAAAACGAATTGAAAAGGATTAAAGTGGTTGTAAACCCAATAAAAAAAAAAAAAAACTGCAAGACAAAGGCATAATGAGCTAGTATGCATCGCATACTAGCCCATTATGTGTAACTTACCTTAAAACGAAGCCCCGACCCGGACCCCCGGACATCGCTGCGGGTGCTGCCATGATCCCTCATCGTCTCTTCCGGGTTCGGCGGCTCCGGCGCGCTGATTGGCCGGAAGAGACGGCTCCGGCGCGATGATTGGCCGGAGCCGCGATGACGTGATTTTTTCCGGCGAGCTCCCGGCAACTTAATTGAAGGTCCCCCCGGACCTTCAGAGCGCATGCGCCGCTCGTGCCGGTTTAGGAGATATTATTTGTACCTACAGGTAAGCCTTATTATAGGCTTACCTGTAGGTAAAAGTGTCAAAAAAGCGGGATACTGCCGCTTTAAGAGGGGTGCATGGAAGCCAGCCCCCAGTCTGATGTACTCGCCCTCCAGTCTGCCACCAACCAAGTAGACCCTGTCTCATGATATAAATAAAGAACAGGGGTTTAGTTGACACACATTTGCAAACGCATGTGTAAGCTGCAGGGCCACTACACGGCACCCTGTTTATCTGCAGTCCTAACACTTAAATTTGAGTGTCTCCACTCTGGGAGCACATGGCTGCTAATGGATGGATAGGAGGCAGGTGAGAGGGAGCAGCCCAAACTTCCCCCAACCCACCTCCATCCATGACTGGTCTAGTATCTCAAAACTCTAATAGCAATGTTCTTAAGATGGTACAAACTGGGGGCGGAGCCAGCGGCCGGCATGTGAGGACGTTCTGAGTGAGAGCTCCGCTGACTGCCTGTGATCCTGTACTCATCCTGCCCGCAAACTCCGTTTTTTTTCTTCTGTTGCCTGATCGGGGGAACCCCTGGACCTGGAAGGACAGTGTTGGAGATGGTCAAATACGGTAAAGCGGCTCCGGTGCCGCCCGGGGACAGACTGGCGCGCTTTGCCTGGGGATCCCAAGATGGCGCCGGTCGCCTGGCGGAGGAGGTGCCGAGGGAGCGGGCTGGTGCGGACGTTGTGGGGGATATCTGGGATGATCCTGAGGCGCCTGAGCCCGCTCCTAGGCCTCCTAGGAAGGGGCACAGACAGAGGGGGAGATCGTTGGATCGGCTGGTGAAGCCGGTCTGTGCTGACAGCTCTGGCTCTCATCCCTCAGCCTCTGGGGAACCGTCCCTGTCCCAAATTATGGAGGCCATACAATTCTGTCGCTCTTCATTGACTGAACAAATTGATGGGCTTAAGGTTGAGTTCTCTTTTTTGAAGCAAGATCTGGCCAAAGTGAAGGACAGGACGCGTGCAGCAGAGAGGAGGATTCAGGATGTGGAGGCTGTGGTCCGCCCTATGGAGACAACGGTGCAGGCCTCTAAGCAGATAGTGGCTGAACATACGCTGAAGTTGGCTGATATGGAGGATCGCATGCGCCGCAATAACCTCAGGTTTGTGGGGTTTCCCGAGGGTTCGGAGGCCGGGCACCCGGAGGACTTTCTAGAGGGCTGGCTGAAAGCCAATATGGATGCTGCCACCTTCACTAGGCTGTTTGCTATTGAACGGGCCCATAGGATTCCCTCCAAGGCACCGCCAAGGGGGGCCATCCCTCGCCCTATGATCGCAAAGTTGGTGCATTTCAGGGACAGGGAGAACATTCTACGGGTGGCCCGTACAGGCCCTGCATTGGAGTTTAATGGATATCGTATTTCAATTTATCCTGACTTTTCGGCAACAACGCAGAAGCAGAGAGCCAGCTATCAACCTGTGAAACGGCGTCTCCGAGAACTTAATTTGGGGTACAGTATGCTGTACCCGGCCAAGCTGCGGGTGGTGGATGGGGGCAAGGCCCACTTCTTCAATAATCCGACGGAGGCGTCTGCGTGGCTTGATGCGAGGGGCCCTGGTGCCCGGCGCGGGTCCCCTGGGAGATCCTGAGTGTGGCTTGACCTGCCTAATGCTGTACCATGATTCTGCTCGGCTGGAGTTTGTGTGACTGTGAATGGAGTTTTTTTTACAGGTGGTTGGAGGGACTCTTTTTTTTCTCCTGTTTTTTTTCCCCTTCTTTTCCTTCTGTTTTTTCTGCTCCCATTTTTATCTGGCCTCAAGGACCTTTTTTTTTGAACACTTGGCTCGCTGCTGAACTGTGTGGGGGGGGGGGTTTGGTTTTTTCTTTGGTGGACCTGATGTTGTGGGGGGGCTTGTCCAAGTGATCTTGGGGAGGGGTGGTATTGCACTTCTGAGGTAGAGACTCTGGTGTTTTTTCTAGTTTTGTGTTTTGGGAATGAAGCACTTGGCGGGTTTGGGGCTGGGTGCAGGGAGGGGGGTGGGGAGGGAGTGGGATGGGGCTCTTGTTTTTTCCATTTCAGGTGACTGGGGGAACTCGGATGGGACTCTGCCATGTGGGGGGACCTGTATTTGCTGTGATCTGGTGGTATGGGAATGTCTGCTGCTTGATGGAGGAGAGGATCCTGGAGTTGGGGCTGAGTGGGAGGGCCCTGGAGGATGTGGTGGGAGGAGTTTTCTGCTGTCTGGAAATGCACGTGATGGCTGAGCGTCTGAAAGTGGTGTCCTGGAATGTCCGGGGCTTGAACTCGAAATTTAAACGTGCATTGATTTTTGATTATCTTAAGGCGCATAAGCCGCATCTGATTCTGTTGCAGGAGACTCATCTACAGGGCTCCAGGATCCTCTCCTTGAAGAGGGCACATATTGCTAGCATGTATCATTCCACGTACTCCTCTTATGCGAGAGGGGTCTCTATTTTGGTAACGAAAGCAATGCCTATCACGATACAAATGGTTAAAACTGATGTGTTTGGGAGGTATGTGATCCTGGTCATTAAGGTGTGCCTACGAATACTGACAGTTGTAAATGTTTATGTGCCTCCTCCATTCTCCTTGGCCCTGATGGATGTGATTTTCAAGGCAACCATGGAGGTGGCGGAGGGACAAGTGTACATTATGGGGGATTTTAATGCTGTCTCTGACCCGGAGCTTGACAGGCTGAGGGGTAAGGCCGGTTCTCCGGCTCCTTTGGCGAGGTGGTTGGCCTCTTCTGGCTTTCGGGATGTTTGGAGACGCACTCACCCGTTGGCCCGGGAGTTTTCATGCTACTCGGAGACATATAAGTCACTGTCTCGGGTGGACACTGTCCTCGCCGAGGAGGCGGGATTGGGTCTGGTGGACTCGGTGGAATATTTGCCGAGAGTCCACTCGGATCACTCTCCCCTGGCTCTCACTCTTCGGGTGGGGTTTAGGGAGGGGGTACGTCAGTGGAGGATGGAGGCCAGTTGGTTACAGGAGGAATATATTAAGATTGCTTGTTCACGGGCCATAGCCAATTACTGGGTGGAGAATGGGGAGTATGGGGAACCTCAGCTTCAATGGGAGGCCTTTAAGGCTACCTTGAGGGGGGTTTTCATGACCGAATTGAAAAGCTTTAGGAGACAACTGGCCTCTACTAGGGCGGAAAAGGAGCTGGTGGTTTCCAGGACTGAGATGGACTATGTGGGTGCTCCGCACCCGGAGGGGTTGCTTAGTTGGAGACAGGCGACCAGAGACCTACAGATGTTCCTGACTGACCAGACGACCAAAACTATGTTGGCCCAGCGGCGGAGGGTGTTTGAGTTTGGGGACAAGAATGGGCGGATGTTGGCCTTTCTGGCTCGCTCGGAGCATGCGCCGGTGCATGTTGGCTGTGTGCTGGGCGAACAGGGTAGGGAAGTTAGGGATACTGCTGGGATACTTCGAGAATTTACTCGCTACTATGAGGACCTATATAAATCGGGTCTGGCCCGGGACCGGGCGGAGCTCGATGACTATCTGCAGGGTGTGGAGTTCCCGCAGTTGTCGGACGAGGAGGTCAGTTTCCTGGATAAGGGAATTACTGTGGGGGAGGTGGGAAGGGCCATTGCGTCCTTCTCCCCCAGGAAGTCCCCTGGTCTGGATGGGATGCCGTCGGAATGGTATCACACTTTTAGGGAGGAGTTGTCGCCCCGTTTGCTGCACTTGTACGATTCTGCGCGGAAAGGGGGGGTTCTGCCTCTTTCTATGAGAGAGGCATTGGTGGTGCTTATCCTGAAACCGGGGAAGGACCCGAGAGATTGTGGGGCGTACAGACCAATCTCGTTGATTAATGTCGACACCAAAATTTTGGCCAAAGTTCTAGCTATGAGGCTGCAGACGGTTATCCTGAAATTGATTAGGGCGGATCAGACGGGCTTTATGCCGGGGCGGTGTGCGCAGATGAATGTGCGGCGTCTTTTTGTCAATCTTCAGGCTCAACATGACGTGTGCGGGGAACGGGTGGTGGCCTCTTTGGACACTCAGAAGGCCTTCGACTCGGTGGAGTGGCCGTATCTATTCCGGGTGCTGGAGGCGTACGGCTTCGGCCCGGTTTTTCGCTCCTGGGTTCAATTGCTGTATACAGAGCCTCTGATGAGGGTTAGGGTTAATGGACAGATCTCTGCTCTTCGCCCTGGCTATGGAACCTCTGGCGATGAGATTGCGGGAGAGTGTGGTTTTCAGAGGGTTGCGGGTGGGCTCTATGGAGGAACGGGTCTCATTATATGCGGACGACATGCTATTGTACTTGCAGGATCCGGGGCCTTCCTTGACCTATGCCATCAGTGTGATTCGGGAGTTTGGGGAGTACTCTGGGTTCTGTATCAATTGGGCCAAGTCATCTCTCTTTCCACTGGACGAGGGGGTTGTGGCTCCGGCTGGGTGCCCGATCCCCCTGTCCAGTTCCTTTAAATATCTGGGAATTGTGTTTCAGATGCCGATATCTGGGTTTTTGGAGACCAATCTTGCTCCTATTGTGAAGGCCTTTCGGGAAAGGGTGGAACGGTGGCGGTCCCTCCCCCTCTCGCTGCTGGGCAGAGTAAATCTTTTTAAGATGATTTTTTTGCCCAAATTTTTATATATCCTGTCGAATTCTCCGGTCTATGTTCCGAGGAAGGTTTTCCGGAGGATCGACGCAATCCTTACCACCCTGCTGTGGGGTAGTAGACCCTCTAGGGTGGCTTTGTCGGTGCTCAAGTGCCCGGTAGCGAGGGGGGGATTGGCGGTGCCGGACTTGCGGTCCTATTACTTTGCAGCACAGTTGGTCTTTCTGCATTGGCGGTTTTCTCCGCAGGTGCCTAACGCGACGGTAGAGGTGGAGGCGGCACTTGCCTCCTCATTTGAATCGCTGATCAATGTTTTGTACAGGGGGGGGGCTCCTGGGCGGGATTTGGGGTCGGTGATGGGATTGTCTGGGAGGATTTTTCGGATTTGTGCTCGGAAGATGGGGGATACTCCGTTGGAGTCATCTCCGAATGCTCCGTTGTGGTTCAACCCATCGTTGCGGGAGCTTGCTAGCCTGCAAGATGGGGGACATTGGGCCAGGTTTGGCCTTAAATATTTGCATCAATTGTTTTATCAGGGTAAGATGGTGTCATTCATGCAGTTGAGAGACAGCTTTGGGATTCCCGGGACGTGGCGCTTCAGATATCTGCAACTCCAGCATGCGGTGCGGGCGCAGTTCGGGGGGGGGGAGGTGGTCTTGGCTAACCCCTCTCTTGAGACTGTGCTGCTGGATCCGGAGCCTTTGAAACGGATCTCTAGATTCTATGGGGCGCTGGGTCCTGGGGGTCCTGGGGTGGTAGATAGGGCCAGAGTTAGATGGCTAGCTTTTATACCGGAATTGACGGAGGAACGCTGGGAGGAGGTTTTGGAGACGTACCTTCGTACGGTTATCTCGTCTACTGATAAGATGATCCAATTGCGATATCTTCATCAGACCTATTACACTCCGGCCCGCCTGTTTTCCATGCGCAAGAGGGATTCTGCTGTGTGCCATAAATGTTCAGGTGGTAGGGGGTCCCTTTTGCACATGGTGTGGGATTGCCCTAAGGTGAGACCCTTGTGGTCTCAACTTACAAAGTTTATGGAGGAGAACTTTGGACTCCCGAATATTTGCTCGCCCCTGGTGTGTCTTCTGGGGGTAATAGAGGTGGAGGGACTGGATATGGCCACTAAGTTATTTATCCGCATCCTTTTCTTCTGTGCGCGGAAGTTAATCGCCAGGAGGTGGATCTATACTGAGGTGTTGTCTCTAGACATGTGGAAGAGGGTGGTGAATGCGGACATTGTGCTATATAAGATGACTTATGAGGCTAGGGGGTCCCCTAAGAAATTTAGGAAAGTTTGGTACCGCTGGGTGGACTCCGATGCTACTTTGGTGGATACGCCCTCTGACCGACCTTGAGGACTGTGGACCTGTACTGGGGGGGGTTGGGGGCTCTGGACACTTCTCAGGCATGGGCTTCTTAGACGACTACGGGCCCGGCTAGGTTGGGAATGTTATTGCAGAGAGGTTCGCTGGGAGGGTCACCTGAAGGGGGGGGGGGGTGGGAGATGGGCGGAGTTCTGCTCGTTTGGTCGCCCGCTGGTTCTTCCTCGGGGGGGGGGGATCAGTGAGGTGACTGGGGTTCTGGTTCTGTTTGGGGGGCAAGGGCAAGTTTTGTTTTTTTTTCTTTAGGTAGTGTGTTCCAAATAAAAATGGGGTCCGGCTACTCGCTCGGTCCGTGGGATATTGAAGTTTATTATCCAGGGGATAATCTTTTGTTTTCTGCTGTTCCTGACAGTATTGCCATGTGCCCCTTGGAGGATGCTGAGTGATGGTTATAATGTTTCATTGTACTGTTGCGGACTGTGTGTTTATGCTGGACTTCAATAAAAATCTTTTTTAAAAAAAAAAAAAAAGATGGTACAAACTGAAAACGACCAGCTGAGAAGCATACACCTCCAACCCCTTGGTGGATGCAGTGTAAAACACAGATTGGGACTTTATATGAGGCAATTTGCCTGTATAGCACAGTGCCTCCATCCCTAATTTCATAAAATATACATTACCAAAGGTGTGTTTTTTTTAATTTTTTTTTTTTTTTTTATTTGCGGGACTTCGACATTGCGTCGGACAGATTTGACCCCTGACTTACATTTTTGACACTTTTGGGGGTACCAGTGACATTACTACAGTAATCAGTGCTAAAAATATGCACTGTTAGTGTAATAATGCCATTGGCAGGGAAGGGGTTAACCCTGTGGGTGATCAAGGGGGTTAAATGTGAGCCTAGGGGAGTGATTCTAACTGGGAGGGAGGCGGGGCTCCTGAAATGACCATAGAGACATGTGATCCTATATAGCAGGATCACATGAGCTCTGTGATCATCCCAGGGAGAAGAACGGTCAGCTGTATTTACAACAGCCGACCGTCCTTCTCTCTCAGCGGGGAACGATCGTGGGTGTCAGGCGGCAATCGGACCTGCATGACAAGCAGGGGTGAGAGCGCGCCTCCTAGACTCCCAAGATCGAGCGCCGTACATGTACGGCGATTTGCCTGGGAGCGGCTGCCTGCCGCAGTACATATGCGGCAGGCGGTCGTAAACAGGTTAAAGATAAGAATGGTGCAAGGAGAGACACAAAGCTCTCAGGTTATCGTACAAGTATAACATAAATTGCATTGACAATGCTTGGAAAAAATAGGCGAATAAAATTTAATGACACACATATGGGACAATTGGAACATTTTGTAAATAAGTAATTTTTCTCCACTGATGTGTGCTGATGAGGAGGCACTAATATGCGGCACGGTAAGTGAGCACTGACTGGCATTAATGCTTGGCACTGTTGGGGCTGCACTTGACATCAGTGCCCTGATTATCTGTTCAGGTCTCACCTCTGAGGAAATTCCGCTGATTGGCTCCCCTTTCCTCACACGCTGTCAGTGTGAGGAGAGGAAAGCAGATACCGTCCTTTCCTTGTTTAAAGCCCCGAGGGTGCACCCCTGACGGCGAGTGTGGGAAAACGTCATGTAATGTCGTCCCAGAGCAAGGGAGACACATTGCGCCGGTAATTTTAATATATGGCGGGAGGTGGTTAAAGAGTAACTCCACTTTTGTTGAGAAGAAAACATTCCTATCTGGGTGATCTCTGTACATTACAAGGATTTTAACAAACTTTGTTGCAGATTCCAACTTTTTGTTACTCTGAAGAAGTCATTGTGTTTGGGTCTATGTGGAAAAGTGAATCTAATGGGAGTGGTTTCATAGTTATCTATCAGCTGCTACACCTGCAGGACACTAATGAGGAAAGGTGCTGGGCCTACATCCCTTAAGGGCCAGTTCACACCATATATGCAGTCCAGTGCAGTTTTTTTCTGCATCAAAAACGCATGAAAAGTAGGTTATATTGTTTACAATTATATTTTTAAAAACAATGCACCCAATTGTACTGGAACACATCAAAAATGCACCAGACGCCAGTACAGTGGAAAAAAAAAATGAAAAACATCTGGAATGTATCCAGCAATTCGTCAAAAATGCACAGATGCACAATGCGTTTTTGTGGTGTCAACCAGCCCTTAGATGTGATTTCCTTTTGGGAGTATCTCAACAAAAATGACATTTTTGTTGCAGGGGATGCCTGAAATCTGACTTCTATCTTAGTGCAGACTTCTGGGAAAATCAGTGAGCCAATCACACAAGCAGGAAATGTTTCTGGGGTGTGATCAGTATACATTCTGTGTACAGAACAACTCCAGGTAGCCATATTGCATGACACTTTACAGAAAGATTACAGCACTGAAAATGTAAAAGAAAGTTAATGTTAATAACATTCTATTACAATATAACTTGTGTCGCAGTTGTATATACTATATTTGTTTTGTTTATTTGCTATTTTTTTTTCCCCTATGAAAGTGGCGTTACCCTTTAAATCCAATCACTACTTGGAGAGAATCGTGTGTTCCTCTATACCCAGAAGTACTAAATATTTTCCATACTCCTGGTGACTTCGCTATGGGGAAGGAAAGAAAAGACAAATATGTTCTTCTTGTGTTGGGATGGCTAGGGGGATGTATTAAAGCAGGCCTGATGCTTTTTACAGCATAGACAAATTTACAGGTGTGTTAAAAGATGGAAAAATATCATTCTTTGAGGCCCTGAGTCGTGACAATGCATTGTTGGCTTTGTAAAAGCAAAAAGTCAGATTTTTAAATTTTTTTGGTAGATTAAAAAGACTTCCATATCGCTGGATGTCATATGACGTCCAGAGCTTTGAGTGGGGATATCTTCATGATGCTGCAGGCATCATATAGATATATTATTTTTTTAGCCGGCGATTCTCTTCACCATAAGAACAATCATAGCAGCTGTGCAGCCGCTTGATTGTTCTTATAGTCGTTGCCCCCCCGGTGCTTCTACCAGCTCTCCCATGTGATTGGTGCGCTGGAGAAGGAATCCACCGACGGTGAAAGTACACCATAGAGAATACGGAGAACCAGATGGTCCCCGGCAGTCTCTTTGACTCTTGGAGGCCCGGCCTGGCAGTTTTTTTAAATACTGCCGTGAGCTTGGCTGAATAGCCGAGATCATCCTTTTCTTTTCTTTTCTTTTTTTTTTTTTCTTTTTGATCTTCGGCTTTTCAGCCTGTAGGGCAGATCTGAGGTCTTATTGACCCTAGATCTCTCCATAAAGAGAATCTGTCCTGCATTATTTCTATTACAAGGGATGTGCACATTCCTTATAATAGGAATAAAAGTGATAAAAAAAAAAAAAAAAAATTAAAGGGAAAGTGTAAAAAATAATATAAATAGAAAAATTAAAAAAAAATAGTAAAAATATATTTAAAGTGGTTCCGTCCCCACGTGCTCACACACAGAAGTGAACACATCGTACGTCGCACCCACATATGTAAATGGGTGTTCAATCCACACGTGAGATATCGCTGCAAACGTTAGAGCGAGAGCAACAATTTTAGCCCTAGACCTCCTCTGTAACAATAAACCTAACCTGTGAAAATGTTTAAAACATTGCCTATGGAGATTTTTAAGTACTGAAGTTTGGCGCCATTCCTCCAGTGTGCACAATTTTAAAGCGTGACATGTAAGGTATAAATATATAAATAGTTTTCATTTTTTCCAAAGTAGTAGTAGTAGAAATTGAAGAGATGCCCCCATATATTTCTTAAAACAAAACTGACACTGTGATCACACTTATCTGTTTTCTAGTATGTCTAAGCAAAACAAAAGGATCGTGTACACTATCGTAGAATATTCCCCTCTTCTGGATTCCTGTAATATGACGACTGATGACTGGGCCAAGATTGCCAAGGACATTCAGGTATACAATATGTACATTTATAAAAATCTCTCTTCTTGACGGTCTCCCTATTTTGTGTTTGTGGGACTCGTTTTTAGTAAAGTCTGCAGTTCATTTTCTTTTAGTCCAAGGTGAATGTGACCGTTGCTAAACATTTGCTGGTGAATCAAATACTGTACTGCCATTTAAAACACGTGGAATCTGGAAGATTCACCTGCAGAGAATGTTGGCTAAGGCTCCATTTACACCTGAGCGTATAGATTGTTCTGGCTTTTGTTGCAGCTTTTTACAGGCCTTTTAAAAGCGTTTTACAGCTTCAGGTGTTTTTTTTTTTTTTTAGCCAATAGAAATCACTAGGGGAGGAGAGGGAAGTAGGGGCGGAGAGCTGCTATTTGAGTGGCACACGCTCCTAAAGCGCTAAAGTCAGGAGTTTCTATTGAAGTCAATGGGGCCAAAAACACTTATGTGCCAAAAAGAAGCTCATGTAATTTTTTGCGCTTCAGGCGACAGAACGCTCGGACCAGGGGCCATTGAAATAAATGGGAATTTGCTTGTTGAGCGTTTTTAGAGCTTCAAGCAGAAAATCGCTCATGTGTGAACCGGGCCTAAATGTTAACTATTTTAATAATACAACCACATATAGTATAGAAGTAAAGTGTTGACCCAGAATAAATGTACAGTTGGTATAGTCAGAGCAAGGTCAGAACACCAGCATAATTCTTCCAGGTCGTTGATTTAGAATATATTAAATCCAAAGTGAATGTCAGATTTACTGCTTTATAAATATCCCTGATATAGTGTATAATGCACTTTTGCACATGACTATGTATTTTTATGGCTTGAATTTATGCAAGTAGTAAGCTGAGTTTAGAGAGATGCAAATGTAGTGTGTTTTTTTTTTTTTTTTAAATAAAAACATGGAGCATAAAACATGAAATTGAAAGCTAAATATGTGAACTCTTTGCACATTGACTCAGCGGCATGATTAAGGGTTATGTATAGCCAAAACATTTTGGTTCCAACCGTTTTTTATTGCTCTCTGTGTCCCTGCTGGGGAGACTCCCCTCTCCGGGACAAAAATTATGAGATAATGATATTTGAACACTAGAGGGAGCTGTAGTGTCATAATAAAAACACAATAGATTGCTGTAGAAATGTATGGTAATGATTATGAATTGTCTACATGTGTATTTATTCACTCTTTGTCTTGTTGGACTGTTCTCATTTTTGTACTCGCAGAAATAAAGGGTACAGATGTTGCTATTTGTTGTTTTATTATTTTAATTATCAGAAGAGCTCATGTATTATGCAGTGAAGTACATCAGTACAGCTACATATTATTATAAAGTATAATTTTTTATTCAATATGCTCATGTTTCACGGCAAGAGGAAAGAAGAGCTCTGTCTAGAATCTAGTCCGTTTTTGTTATGGCTTTGAACCTAGTTATTGCTGTCGTCCCTCTTTCTGACATCCCCGCAGTTTGGTATTTTCATAAGGAGCGGTCAGCAGTGGAAATCACCATATTTCTTTTAGTACAGGTTCCTTTTTTAGGGTACATTTATATTTGTGAATGCAGTCTGGCCAAGATTACCTGTGAATAGCCCTGCGTAGGCAGCCTCATTGAAAGCAACGGGAGGCTGCCAACTATTGCAACTAATCATGCCCGCTCACGTATATCGATTTTACATGCGAGTGATCAGTTCAGGACGCAGGCAGTCTGCATCCAGGGCCAGTCACTCGCATGTGATCACAGCATGCACGATTACATGCAAAGTAGGCGAGCTCAGCTGCAAGAGTCAGGGTAGCTTCCCACTGCTTTTAGTGAGGCGGCCTACTCGCAGCTAATTGTGGAAACCCCCCCCCCCCCCCCCCGGGGTTCTCTCAGCTAATTGTGGGAACCCCCCCCCCCCCGGGGTTCTCACAGGTAATTGTGGGAACCCCCGCACTGGGGTTCTCTCAGATAATTGTGGGAACCCCCGCACTGGGGTTCTCTCAGATAATTGTGGGAACCCCCCCACTGGGGTTCTCTCAGATAATTGTGGGAACCCCCACTGGGGTTCTTGCAGGTAATTGTGGGAACCCCCCACTGGGGTTCTCGCAGGTAATTGCGGCCAGGGTGCAATAGCAAGTGTAAATGCACCTTTAATATAAGAACTCAATTAGTCTTCTCAAAAGGGGTACGTGCTTAACATTTATGTGAATGTCTTACTTCTTTCTAGAAATATTATGAACACTATGATGGTTTTGTCATCCTTCACGGTACAGACACCATGGCCTACACGGCATCTGCACTGTCCTTTATGTGCGAAAATTTGGGTAAAACTATTGTGCTGACCGGCTCTCAGGTGCGTGCCATTTTATTTCCTTTTGGCCAGATTCATACATCTTTGTTCCGGTAATGCTTATAATATGCCTTGCAGTGCTATTTATATTGAATGGCACAGAGTACATCTTTGGCAGAGCATCTATTTGGTAGTCCGTTGCCATGGGTTGCGTGGTTTTAGGCACGTTGGGGGTCCATTGGCAGCCCATTCATTTTGATTGGGTTGCTTTAACACAATATGTGACATAACACACATCTCATTGCAAAGATGTAAACCATATAAATTATAATTCAGTATCTCTCTCTGTAAGAACCTTCCTAATGTTGAACACACCTTTAGATGCTGAGATGATGTACACACTCTGTCATCCAGCATATGCTCTGAAAGATTATTATTATTATTATACAAGATTTTATATAGCGCCAACAGTTTGGGCAGCGCTTAACAAAATGAAGGCAGACATTACAGTTACAATACAATTTGGTACAAAAGGAATTAGAGAGCCCTGCTCGTTAGAGTTTATAATCTGAAAGGGAGGGTCAATTGATAAAAAAGGTAATGGTTGTCGGGGATGCTGATGGAGCTGATGTAGAAAGTGAAATGGTGTATTAGTTAGAAGCCGGATAGGCTTCTTTTAAGAGAAGGGTTTTCAAGGATTGTCTAAAGATGGATCGATTAGGGGACAGTCGGACAGATTGGGGTAAAGCGTTCCAAAGGCTGGGAGAAGCTCTGGAGAAATCCTAGAGGCGAGCATGGGAGGAGGCGACAACGGAGCTAGAGAGCAGAGGTCTTGGGAGGACCGAAGAGAGTGGCTTGGTTGATATTTTGAGATCAGGTTAGTTATGTAGCCATAAATTATAACCACTATTCCTAAAGGAGAGGGTCTGACTTCTCCTGTCACACGTGTGCTTTGTAAACTGAAGGTTTCGAACCCTGCAACATATTGTAAAAGTACAGCCTCCCAGCATGTGAGAGATGTATCTTATAATGTCCCCATCTAAGGAAAGTTCTGTCAGTAATATGTTACAGTAAATATTTAGCGATGGCTCGGCTTGTACGGTCTCATAACAGACAAAGATAAGGGATAGAATTTTGCTCCCGTGGAAGACCTTTCTCTACACACAGCTAGTTTCTGTCTAAAGCCGGGTACACCCGTGCCGTACCCGGAACCGACCCAGCCTGTGTATGTTTGAATCCTCTGTTTGTTCGGCTTCTGTCAAATGGTCAGGCTGGAAAACCAGCATTCGATCAGCGCTAGCAGCCAATGGCAGCAGTACTGTTCTGTGTAGTCCTAAATGAGGGAGCCCCTGTTGTCCGAATACAATAGCATGACCGGGGAGATCCCTGAATCCACATTGTTTTGTTTGGATGTAGGTAGGGATCTGTCAGATTTTTATTCGTTTAACCCGCTGCTTAAACTGTTTGTTTTGTAAAAGGCTGCTACAAAGCCTCTGTTAGTCTCAAAAGCTGATAACATAGAAGAAGAAGCTGCACTGTTCTTCACAGAAAATCTAATTGTGAATGGTAAAAGTAGTTCTTGTAGAAAGCAAATTTGTATTTTAGGTTGTTAATCTGTATATATATATTTTTCTTGCTAGTGTTACTAAACCCGCAACAGTAAAATCAGTCTGTATATGCAGTAAAGCATGCTTCTTATACTCACTGTGGAGCCTAAAGGGTTAATCCTCTGCATTGTGTATAAAGGCTGTGTGATCCTGTGTCTCTGATCCTCCCCTTCTTTAACTGACTCCAACCCCTCTCATGATAGAGCAGAGCATTAGGAGTCGGGCTGCACATGCTCAGTTTGGTGTTTACTGCTAGAGAGTTTTTTTTTTTTTTTCTTGGGAAAGTGCATGTGATTAGCACCTGGCCAATCAGCACTGTCCAGACAAGAGGGTCAGGGGTCACACAGCCTCATAGGACAGTCGGAGGAGAGTGAAAACTCCTCCTACTCGCTTTAACCAGTGCTCAGCCATGCATTGATAGAAGTTACAAGACTGCTATATACTGCTGATGAGAAAAGGTAAGTAGCAGTTTATATTTACTAAAATAATTTAATTTACATGTTCTGTGTGCTGTGGGATTCTGGGTTTAGTAACAACCTTATTGCATTATAGAAGGCATTAAGATAAAATAAAAAACTTCTCACTTTACTACCCCTTTTAAGTATATTTGTATTTGAAAACCATATTATAATTTTTTTTTTTTCTTTTAAACCTCTTATAGGTTCCCATATATGAGATGCGGAATGATGGTCGTGACAACCTGTTGGGGGCTCTGCTCATTGCTGGCCAGTTTGTTATTCCAGAGGTGAGGTTTGGGCCATCTGTAAACTAAAAACTAAAGTACTAATTGGGACTGTTGTTGAAGGGCAGGTGTACATATGCAATCTAAACACCAGGGGGCAGTATAGTCCTAAAGTCTTCTGCTAGTAGTGCTTTGACGGCTTGTCAGACAAAGTGCATTTTTAAGACCTTGTATTTGAAAGATTCACTGGTTGTTCTATAACTGCTTGAGAAATAAAACAAAGATGTTTTAATTGAATGTTACGTAATGAAATCCTCCTTAGTGTCCTGACTTTGAAAAAGCTCATGTTTTCCAATGTGAAATGAGTGATTCTAAGTCAAACAGTGATAGTGGTTATTAGGGGAGGCTCTGCTTAATTCCAAACAACATTTTCCATAAATATGCGGGTTTATTGGAATCTTGTACATTTGCCAAGCTGCAGGTGGGGGACACAAAGCTGTGTCCATAAAGGATGTCAACCTGCTGAGGCCCCCATCTTCCGTCTGCATTATTATTGACCCTTTTCAGTCCTGTAAGGCAGTGGTCCTCAACTCCGGTCCTCGGGGCCCACTAACAGGGGAGATGCAGACTAGAATACTGCAATCACTGAGCAGCAAATGAGATCGCCTGTGATGTAATTTAGTTAACTTGCAAACCTGGCCTGTTAGTGGGCCCCGAGGACCGGAGTTGAGGACCACTGCTGTAAGGGGTAACTATACTCATAATCTAAGCTATTTAATATAGCACCAGGGATTCTTCTTGAGTCTCCTAATCTATTTTTCTCAGCTTTTATATGTTTATCTTTCTTCCTAAAGAGGACATGTTTGCCCTTCTAAATGTATATATGTCCCCTGTCTTAAAAAGAGCTAAAATAATTTGTTTTATAGTAGATTTGGTATTTAGCAAGTTTTTTTATTTTTTCTTAACTGTTTACTTTGTCAAGCTGAAGTGGTAGTTGGGAGCCATGTAACACAAGGTTAAGAATCTACCTGGCTCTACTGTGGTTAAAGGTGGTTTTGAGCCCCCCCCCCCCCCCCCCGACCGGGGCCTTGGACATCTTCAGCAAATCTGGCTAAATATGTGGAGCAGGAGTGAGGGGACATTCATACTCTGTCCAAGATGAGGCCAATCTGCCAGAGGGGTTTTCACACCCATTTTGAGAATTTTTTGTAGCTGTGGGTTTTCTAGGGTTGGGCTGTGTTTGTACCAGGAAAAAGCCTACAAACAGCAGCAATACTTAGTAGCCTATTTCAAAAAGGATAAGGGGGAGCTCCGCAGTTAGCTTTTGGTGGAATATAAACAGGGGCATGGCTGCAAGAGTGACAGAGGTTGGTATTATTATTATTATACAGGATTTATATAGCGCCAACAGTTTGCGCAGCGCTTTACAATGTGAGGGAAGACAATACAGTTACAATACAATTCAATACATGAGGAACTAGAGGGCCCTGCTCGTTGGAGCTTACCATCTAGAAGGGAGGGTCAAGTGAAACAAAAGGCAATAACCGTGGGGGATGGGTTGATGGAGAAAATGGAGGTACATTTGTTAGGTGTTGGTAGGATAGGCTCCTCTGAAAAGGAGGGTTTTCAGAAATTGTCTAAAAGCTAATAGAGTAGGAGATAATCGGACAGATCAGGGTAAGGAGTTCCATAGGATTGGAGAGGCTCTGGAAAAGTCCTGGAGGCGAGCATGGGAGGAGGTGAGGAGGGGGCTAGAGAGCAGGAGGTTTTGAGAGGAACGTAGAGAGCGATTGGGTTGGTATTTTGAGACTAGTCTAGTGATGTAGTTGGGGGCTAAGCTGTGGATTGCTTTGTAAGTTGTTAGTATTTTGAATTGAATTTGTTGGGTGAGCGGAAGCCAGTGGAGGGCTTGACAGAGAGGAGCGGCAGACACTGAGCGATTGGTAAGGTGGATGAGCCTGGCGTCAGCATTCATAATGGATTGAAGGGGGGATAGCCTGTGTAGAGGTAAGCCAATAAGAAGGGAATTGCAGTAGTCGAGGCGCGAGATGACCAGGGAGTGAACTAGGAGCTTTGTTGTGTCTTTGGTTAGAAAGGGGCGTATTTTGGAGATGTTGCTGAGGCGGCAAGATTTGGACAGCGATTGGATGTGGGGTTTAAAGGTATTGTAAGCAGACCCCTGCTTGGGGGGGGGGGGGGGGGTAGAGAATCATAGGGCTACTTCAGCTGACACCCTTTACTATCAGTCACCATGGGCAAGCGTGCTGCAGAAGAGAGAAAGTGCAGAATGTTGGATAGAGAGGAGAACAGAGGCAGGATTATGATGGTTGTGGGTGATTAGGTGCCTGTAGCAAGGAAGTTGGACAAGTTAAGAAAATGCTAGCTTCTTGGCTGTTTCTGGGTTCAATGCTTTTGAAGTTTCTGATCCTAATGGCTGGTTAACACATGCGTTTTTATTGGTGCTTTTTGCAGAAATGCACTGCAGTTTATTTAACGTGATCTCCTATGGGACACGTTCACATCTATGCTTTTTTCAGCTGCTAGATTTTTGGAAAGGGTCAGGGACTTTTTTTTTAACGCAAACTTTTTTATTTTTTATTTTGGTTTAATACACTTCAATGGAGAAGCTGCAGAGAAAGCATGTATTGCCTTTTTTTTTTTTTTTTTTTTTTTTTTTTTAAATAAAAATTTTCAATTTTTATATAAATTTTCATCCTAGAAATTTACATAAGAAAAACACAATTCGCAACATGGAAATGTAAGATGTAGCCTATTAGTGCCCTAAGTATATTTGGTTATCTGCCCATGTTAAATAATGTAGGTTACCATGAACAATATTAAGAATAATTTACATTAGTGATTGAGCAATAATAACCTTACTTCAGTATAAAAAAAAAAGAAAGAGAAAAGGGAAAAAAAAGGGGGGTGGGAAGAGGCAACTTGGGCCTGTCAACAGAGCGTCCATAAATATATAAGGAAAAATGGGTTTTATGGTTACATGGGAGAGTTTTAAGGTTGCAAAATCAGATTTTTCCATAAAACATATCCAGGGGAGCCATACATCTTGAAAATCAGAGTATCCATTCTCATAAGCATGTTTAATTCATCCAATCAATCCAATTATTGGAGTGAGTTTAGATTTCCAATGTCTCTAAATTATCGCCCTGGCAGCCACTAAAAAGAAATGGAAAATCCCCTTCTTGACTTTTGAGGCAGATTCTGGGAACATGGATAGCAGTACTGTTTGGGGGCACGGTCTCTGAGGCAAAGGCACTGTATAGTTTAAAAACGCTGTCCCAAAATGGGCACAAGGCAGGGCAGCTCCAACCATATATGTTGCATGGTGCCTACATGAGCTAGGCATCACCAAGATTGGTCTGATGTATTTGGGAATATTTTATGTAATATCCAAGGACAGCGATACCATCTGGTGATGGCTTTGTAATTTCGTTCCTGTATTTTACCCACAACAGAATATTTATGGGTCAACGTACAGGATTTACGAACTTCCTCTGTAAAAGTGACTAATTTAGTGCGTTTTTGCTGCAATTTAAATTTTTTAATCTGCCTAACAAATTGGCCAAAAAAAAAAAGCAGCATAAAAAAACGCAAATCCCTGTAAAAACGCATGTGCAAAACCCACAGCAAAAAGCACCGCAGAAACAAATCAAAAGCAAACTGCATAGGTGTGAACCGAGAGCCTAAACAAGCATAGAGAGAAGGAATTCTGATTCCTATTTGTTTATAAGCTGCTTGTTTGTTCCAACTCTGAGAGTAAAAAGTATTGAAACTGGAATTAGCCAGGCAACTAGGGTTTTTACCAAGCCAGTAATGTATTTGTTGTTGCATTTACATTTTGCATTCAGCAGATGTCTCCAGAAGGGTAATGTGTTACCGCCACAATAAGCAGCAATATACAGCACGTACCGGGAGTTTACAGTGCCTGGTAATGTGTATACAGCATTTAAGGCGGATTAGTGACATAAGCCACAATAAACACCGTACACACAAATGCACAGAGCACAGCATTGCCCGGTTTGTCGGCTTCATCGCAGCACGCTGTAGGTGAATGTCAGACTTGCTCAGCGACACACAGCTTGTGCTGATGGTGCATTTTGTGTGCATGTAAATAAGAACTGACAACAAGAGTTTGTATTTCCTTTTTTTCCCCAACAGACTGTGGCAATTAACTTATTGTAAAGAAAACGGAACCACCCTGGACAGTACTGAACACATACTCATTTGCCTTCAAAATAAATAGTACAAGAAAGCATGTCAAGAAGGGTTGTATAGATTTACTATAAACCATTTCATAGGAAAAATGTAATTTATTTTGATGGAATAAAAATCAAGTATTTGTTTATAGTGTAGCACCCTACAGGGTAGGTGCTAGGTAAAAGTATAGTGGGCCTTGGCTGCCTAACAGCAGGACCATAATTTCAGCTGGCTGTCATGTCTCCCAGGTGTCTGCTGAGAGGGGAGTCTCCCCACTGGCTCCATGAGAGGATTCTCATTGGGCAGTGGAGGAAACCCAATCAGAGACACATTCAGGCCTGTATCTACCCCAGAAGGCAGATTCTGCCGCAGAGGATTCTGGGAGTGGGTATATGTTTGAGGGGAACGCATGACGCAGCGTCTTTGGCGGGAAGTAGAGTCCCAGGGGTCTCTCCTCCTGTCAGAAGGATCGGGTGTTCCGGGGGCTGCCTGGGAATCCAGAGGATGCGGAGTTGAGCTGCAGAGGGGATCCGGTGTGCCGAGGACCAGTGGAGGAAGAGGGGTTCAGTTCCAGGAAAGCCTGCCAAGGTCGCGAGTACTGTGAACTGCCCCTAGGGTTCTGCCAAGTGTAGAGGGGACCACTCCAGAGAAGGTTCTAGGAATCCCAGAGTCAGCTAGCTGTTAAAGGGGGTACCTAGTCAGAGGACCCTGATGTGTTAGAGGGGGTACCTAGTCAGAGGACCCTGAAGTATTTAGAGGGGGCGCCAGCGGTTGGGCCCTGAAGAGCTAATGTGTACAGAGTTAAGAGTTGCAGCGGCACAAGGAGTGACAAGGAGCTACTTCGGTCAGTGAAGGGCTGGAGGGAGCTGTTCAGTCAAAAAGGACAGATCCTGCACATGCTGATATACAACAAGTACAAAGAGGAGTACTTCACCAGCCCATGGCGCTGTCCATGTGTTCACCTCCTTTGTTTGTATGTTTTATAGCTGAAATGTCCTGGTTGCTGCTGCTCCTCTCTCACTCCACTGGGGGGGGGGGGGCGGATCAAAACAATTCAAATCTGTAAAGAAAAGCGCACGCAACCTTGGGCAATAACGCTTTAATAAAGGACAACAACACAGTACATTGGAATTGCACTCACACTTTTCCTATAAGACAATCGCTTTCTAGTGCGCACTAGAACCGGCATCCGGTGACCAGGCAACACAGGAAGTGAAGGAGAGCGGGGAAACAGCGGCGGCAGCCGCGAATGAGGAGACCGCAGAGTCACCATCTGGAGGGACGGGAGGAGCGAGTAGCTCCTGTTGGAATGCTGTAAGGCGATTGTCTTATAGGAAAAGTGTGAGTGCAATTCCAATGTACTGTGTTGTTGTCCTTTATTAAAGCGTTATTGCCCGAGGTTGCGTGCGCTTTTCTTTACAGATTTGAATTGTTGGGAGCTGTTCAGTGACTTTTAAGCTAAATTGAGTGTCAGGAGTCAAGTGTTCTACAGTCATGGATCTTTTGAGTTAACAAACAAGTTAAAGTTGAGGTTCCAGCACTAATTCAGCAAAGCAGTATCTTCAAACGTCAGGAAGCACTGGTCAGCATTCATCTGGCGTCCAGACAGCGCCAACAGGCATTTTTGTACAGAGTCCCAGTTAACCTAGTTAAGCCAGAGGAGTACCCCACTCATTCCCTTCTCTCATCCCCAAAATTCAATAAACAAAACGAACCAAAGATGCCGGAATGGTCATTGTCTCAATTCTCACACTTGGGTTCACAATTTAAATGTGTTGGAGGTGTCACCGGTAACAATGGCAGACCCTCATCAGGCTCAAGGCCTGGAAATATTGCTACAATAGTATATACTGGTGTGCTCAGTGACCGTTTCAGTAACCCTTAGGCCCTGTTCACACCTGTCTGTTTTTCAGCTCGTAAAACGCTCGTTCATCTCTGAAGTCTCAAAACGCCCAACAAGCAAAATTGTATTAATTTCAATGGCCCCTGTTCACATTTGAGTGGTTTGTTGCCTGAAGCAAGACACCTGAAGCTCAAAGTACATGAGCTTGTCAGATTACAAGCGTTTTTGCCTCCAAACACATGCAAAAACGCCTGAAACCTCCCAAAAAAAAAAATGCCAAAAAAACACCTGAAAACGATACTCGGGTGTGAATGGAGCCTTACAAAATCTGAATCCAGAGCCCCGTTTATTCTTGTGTTTGCATATGCAAGTTTGACAGGAATGTACCCTCCCGCCCCCCGCACGCCTGTCATACTTGGATGTGCGGCTGTGTCTGTACAGCCCCTGTGTGTCTCTTCCCTTTTTATATAGGCTACCTTCATCCAGGGGGCTCCAAGCATGAGATATAATTTACAGTGTATGGGCTACAGCACCCATGTGAATGAGGCCTTACAATTATCGTGTCACTTAACTAAGAAAATTGATTGTAAAGTTTGTTATTTTAAAAAAAAAAAAAAAACATGTTGTACTTGGCAACCTGTGTGCAGTGGATTTGCACAAAGCAGCCCAGATTCTCCTCTTCTCGGGTCACTCTTCGCTGCTACTGGCATCTTCCTCCTGTCAAGTGCCCCCACAGCAAGAAGCTTGCTATGGGCGCACCAGAGCCAAGCTGCAGTTCCGTGTATCCATTCAGACACGGAGCTGTGGTTCGGCTCCGCCCCCTCTTTCTCCTGATTGGCTAACTGACTTTGATTGACAGGGGCGGGAGCCAATGGCACCCCTGCTGTCTCAGCCAATCAAGAGGGAGAGTACTGGACGGCCGAGGGACTCGTGGACATCGCTGGATAGAGAGGGGGCTCAGGTAAGTATTAGGGGGGTTGCTACACACAAGGTTTTTTCTCCTTTTGCATAGAATGCATTAGGTTAAAAAACAGTCTGACTTTACAACCCCCTTAAAGTGGTTGTAAACACTTACATATACTTAGTAAAGGGACTGGCTTCAGGTGATGCACAGAGGTGAAACAAATCCTCCTACATAAGTTGTACCTGTCTATCTGCAGTCTTCTCTTCTCTGCATCTGTTCAAAGTCCAGAATTTTAAAAATTTTGTCTGAGCTGCCAGAAAAAGGGGGCAGAGAGCTGGTTACACACTGGAGGGCTCAGTGAGGAGAGCTCTGACAGCTGATTGGAGGAAAGGGGACACACCCTCCTTCACACAGGAACAGAGCTGAGGCTGTAAGTCAGCTGGAGGTCCTTCCCCGGTCACCTTTTTTTGTCTTGGTGTCAGGAAAACTTGTCAGAATTGACTTATGCTGATAGCAGAGGAATGAAGCAGCAGACAGAAATTACACTTAGTGCTCTTAATTGAGACAAGTACACACTAGAGAGGGATATGCTTTGTTCATATTTCATGTCTGAGGTTTACAACCACTCCAAATAAAAAGTGAAGACTGCTAACCTGTAAGCAGTAGGCACCTAGATGTATCAAGGTGTATTCATCTATATGTGCCTAGCGGCCTGTGAATGCGATTATCCTAGATGCCATGTCAATGCTTGACTTCAGTACTCTGAGTAATAGAGTTAGTACAAGCATAGAGGTAAAAGAATTCTGACTACAAAAATGTTTTGAGTGCTTTACTTAGAAGTATTGAGCCTTTCACATCCAGGCAGGTACAGGAGGCTAGCAATGGCAGCCCCCATACTACTTCTAGGACTGGTGATCTTTAAACATCATGGAAAACAGAGGAGCTCTGATTGGCTGCCAGTTCTGCCCCTTCCAGACCAAGTGCTGCTGTGCAGAGGATTATAGGAGGCTGATCTGAAGACAAATGACTTATGTCCTATTTTTTTTCTTTTTTTTTTTGAAAGTTTTCCCTGTGCTATTAAAGGGACTGTAATGTTGATGATGGCTTCACCCCTTGGGTGAGTATCGGAGCCAAAAGAAGTACATATTTATCTGGTGTTCTGTCCCACCAAGGAGTAAAAGGAGGCCAAGCTTGCAGTCCTACAGCAGGCCTTGACCTGGCTAGAGACCTGCTAAAAAAATAAAGTTTCTTTTAATTGAATAGGCATTACACTCCTCTTTCCAGAAACCCAAGTCCACCACATTCCCTCCACTGAAGAACCGCAGCCTTCATTGGAATTATTAGCATAATATACTGCTGGAAGTTTTGGTTGCCTGTCTCCAGTTCTTTACGTCAGTGCAGGACACATTTTTAGCAATGTAGGGGTCAGAGGACATTATACAACGGAGCACACGAACTGTCCAAAAAATGTCATATACTGAGCAGCCTGGTTAGGCTTCACCACTGAAACAGAGGGAAGGTAGTGGACACCAGCCATCGGAGAGCCATGTGTAATACCTCTTCTGTTGCTGGGAGGTTCCATTAGGATTTATTTCAGGTGACTGATGGGGCAACTATAAGCCCTCATGCACACTGGGCGTCAGAAAAAACGAGCTGCAGAGCCACTTCTAACGCCAGGAAAAAACAGCTGTAAAAACGTGCTTTTAGTAGCTTTTTCCATTTGCGTTATTGCGTTATCAGGATGATCCGACTTGCGGTGCAATTTGCGCTGTGAGAATCTTGAGGGGGAACTCCACGCCAAAATGGGGAAAAAAACGGCGTGGGCTTCCCCCCCAGGTTCCAAACCAGGCCCTTCGGGTCTAGTATGGAATTTGAGGGTAGCCCCCAAAATCCATACCAAACCCTTATCCGAGCATGCAGCCCAGGAAAGGGGAGGGGACGAGCGAGTGCCCCCACCCCCCCTGGACCATGCCAGGCCACACGCCCTCAACATGGTTGTGGGGGTGTGGGTGCTTTGGGGCTGGCGAGGCTCTAAACCCCCCACCCCAAAGCACCTTGCCCCCATGTTGATGAGGACAAGGGCCTCTTCCCGACAACCCTGGCCGGTGGTTGTGGGGCTCTGCGGGCAGGGGGCTCATCGGAATTTGGAAGCCCCCTTTAACAAGGGGGCCCCCCAGATCCCGGACCCCCTCCCTATGCGAATAGGTATGAGGGACATTGTACCCCTACCCATTCACCCCATAAAAGGCAGTGTATGTAAATAATGACAGGAGACGTTTTGAAAAGTTTATTAAAAATCTTCATCCGGTCTTCTCTGCTCTGGTCTTCTCTCCGCTCTTCTGGTCTTCTCTTCTGCTCTTTTGCCCTTCTGCTCTTTTGCCTCCTCTGGTCTTTCTTCCTCCGGTCCTCCTCCGACGCTGTCCCCTGTGATTATGCCGGTCTCTGCAGTGTATTATATAGCCATTAGGGGCGTGGCCACCCGGTGACTTCACCGGGAGGCTCCACCCCCTTATGTCACCGACGGCTACCCTCAAATTCCATACCAGACCCGAAGGGCCTGGGGGGGAACCCAACGCTGTTTTTCCCCCATTTTGGCGTGGAGTTCCCCCTCAAGATTCTCACAGCGCAAGTCGCACCGCAAGTCGGGTCATCCTAATCCGACTTGCGGTGCGCCTTCCATTCAAATCAATAGGCTCCCATAGGGAACCATTGATTTTGAATGGAAGAAAAAAAACGTAGAACGTGGCTTAACGCACGTTAAGCAACATTATTCAGCCTTTAGCAGCATCAGACGTTTTTACAGCTTGATGCTGCGGCTCCAGAACGCACAGGTCCTGGTTTTTTTTTTTTTTGGAGCTGTAAAACGCCTATGCCACTTGGAGCTCCTAAAAGCACTATGTGTGCATGAGGCCATAGAGTAACATGGATGGGCGTTCTGCAGCTGCAAAAAAAAAAAAAAAAACGTCTGACGCTGCCAACAGCAGCTCCAAAAACGTCCAGTGTGCATAGGGGCTAAAAAGGAAATCTGGTCTCAAAAGAATGTTTTTTTGTTTTTATCAGCAGTTTAAAGAAAACCTACAAAGGGAGAATTACAGCAGCTATGAATGTGAATGCATCATTCACTGATTTGGCTATGTTACACTTGAAACCAGATTTGTCTTTACTTGGTTACTGTACTTTAATGCTATAAGATTATTCGATTTTTTTTTTCTTTGTAACCAGGTGCTTCCTCTGTAGTAATTGCACCCAAAGCTTATATATTGTCAGTACACTGTGTACTGATTGTACGCAATATAGTAATTGCATACATGTTTCATATTTTGAGTGTGTACACATGTTCTGTCTCTCCTCTTACTTTTCAGGTGTGTCTGTATTTTCATCACAAGCTGTACAGGGGAAACCGGGTGACGAAGGTGGATGCTGGAAGTTTCAATGCCTTCTCTTCTCCCAACTTGCCTCCACTTGCAAATGCTGAAGTTGATATTACAAGTAAGTTGCCCGGCTGCGTAATCCCTGTAATTTGTGCCACATGGAAGAGTCGCTGGCTTTCTTCTTTTAGGAGTGGAGGCTTAGCGTGATTATTAAACTGGGTTGTGAGCAGTCCTAAGCCACTTCTGTAACAATGAACGATTGAGTTTTGTGCTAGAAAAGAGCCTTCATATTTACCACCCCCATGAGCCTCCAATTTTTGTCAGAGAAAAAAAGTTTTTACTATTCTATTTTGCTTATATCCAGACAGGTTGCTCCAGGGATTGTTTCCCTTCCAGGTCCCGCTCTCCACTTTTACTCTGCCAGCCAAATAATTTTTGCAATTTTTCACTTTTTGTTTTGATTGCAGCTTTAAGAGTTTTTATTAAAGAACCCCCCCCCCCCCCCTTCCCCAAACTATGGTTTCTGTAAGCACTCAACTGGTGGAATAAAAAAAGGTGCAGCTAATTTTGTAGGTCCCGTGATATTTGCACATCATTTATCAAACAATATTTTCAGTAAGAATACACTAAAATCGTTGTTATGCACAAACACAACATAACTTACAAAATTCCTACTAAATAATGTAATTTTAAAAAAATGGTTAATAAGAAAAAAATAAGCACGCTGCAGAGCATGTGCACAACTCCAAATACTGTTCTGAATGGGTCCTAAGACTCCTTTTCACACTTCAGCGATTTTCAGCTCAACGCTCAGAAGTGCTCAACGCCTAAACAGCGAGAAATACATTTTTTTTTTTTAGGCCTTTTCAGGTCAAGCAGCTTCCCTCCCCTCCCCTTTTCTAGCATCACCCCACACCTTACACAGGTTTCTATTGGCCACATAAAAAAAAGTGAAAAACGCTCATAATATTTGCAAATCTGCTCAAAAACGCCTGAAAAAAATGCCTGAATACGCTCTTCTTAAGTCTCAATGTAACCTTAGTGTGTTGGTGCAGTGCAGTACATGAACATTCACACCGTGTATTGCCATAATGTGGGGAGGGGGTATAGGTTTTTTTCTTTCCTATCAGTAAAGGGGGCAGTTGTGAAATACTGGGGTCTAAGCAAACCCCTGGTTCTTTCCCCTTTTGAAATGGAGAAAGATTGAAAACATGAGTCCTTATGCCCCATACACAGGTGCAGATTATCTGCAGACTTTTGTCTGCAGACTTACCAAAACCATATAATATGAGGTCAAATCTAAACACTTTCAATTTGTATGCAATCCGGCAGGCCCTTGCACTACATAGAAAAGGTAAGTCTGCAGACAAAAGTCTGCAGATAATCTTCACGTGTGTATGGGGCATTAGTCTGCTCCATTTGGAGCCGCAGGGCTCACTGATAAACGAGAACAGATTGCTTTCTGTTCATTTAAAAACTGAAGCCATAGTAGACAATGTTTACTATCGCTTCAGTTGTAAATTAACACGGAAGTGATCAGTACTAAGCACTCACTCGTTCATTCATGAAAAAGAAGGGTGCCAGTAAACCAAACATAAGAGACATTGTTACCAACACTAAAGTGATCATGATCTTATAGCAGATGGGGGAATGCCAAACATTTGAGGCTTACTGACCTAGCCAGCTGGAAGCGGCCCTGTTAAGACCTAAGCCCTATGTCCATGGCAGTGAAAGGGTTAATTGTGGCAAGTGGGCATTTTACTTCTAATTACACTATTTGTACAAGTGATGTGTTAAAGCAGTAGTAAAGTCTGCTTTTTCACATGTACCTACAGGTAAGCCTGTAAGTACAGTAAAGATCTCCTAAACATCCACAGTTTAAGAGATCTTCACATTTGTAGAAGCCAGTGTTGTCACTGGTATGAATAGACAGCACACTCAGGATCGCGACTCCTGTGCCCATGTGCGCGAGTGACCTCATCATAACCTGGCCATACAAACTAGGTGAAGATGGAAGCCTTGTCAGTTAAGTCTGTCATAATGTGCTAGTACTTTACTGCCGCTTTAAGAAACCCTGATCTCTGTATTCCTTCAAGCGTGTCTGTCATCAAAGAATAAACCACTAGTGCAGTAAGCCAAAATTCCTTGCTGGGGGGTGCCATGTCTCATGCAACAAGCTGCTGGGTACGGCTCCCTCAAATGCTGCCCTTTGGGACAGGCAGTTAGCAATTCATAGGAAGGGAGGGGACATTTTTCTAAAAGGATTAAGATGACCGTAAGAGAACTTGATTGAAGTTGTGAGCACTTCAATTTTTTTAAATTGTTGCATGTGACACTGTTGGACAGATTTTTTTGATCTAGTGACACCATCATCTGGACTGGAAGTGTGGGGGGGAAATCTTCCCACTGGTAATAACCGACCTCAGTAAAAACCTGACCGAGGTTTAAAAACATGCCCTAATCAAAAACTAGCTTTACCATTGATTGGAGTTGTACTATTGAATCTTTTTCATAATCGTATTTATTACTTTATCATAGGTTCTGTTCATGCTGTATATTCCCCCCTGAAAGTGTAAGAGTAAGTGCTTTTCTAAAGCCACGGTATTCTATTACAGATTATAGTTCCATCAGGCACTACAGGTCTACAGTTGGAAAGCCACAAGCTGCCCAGCCTTTTGTAATTATTGAAGCTGGTTGTAAACTGTTACACTGGGCCTTGTATTAAAATTTAAAAGAGTGCCTGCAGTGCCCATGATAATCCTCTAGATCACAGATGTCAAAACACAAGGCCCCTGGGCCAAATCTGGCCTGCCAGGCCTTCCCATGTGGCCCTCGCACCCAGTTTTGCAGCCAGAATGTGTCTGAACTCCATTCTGCCTCCTCCAGCTTTTACCCTCTGCTCCCACTCCCCACTGTAACATGTAACCACAGAACCCTTCTGTGTTTACAAGGACAGCATTGCTCTCAGCGACTCCTGGATCTAACAGATCTCTTCATGCACTCGTGGCCAGGGCACAGAAAGGATTCCTCTCCAGGATCAGACAGAACAATCTCCATGCAAGGCGAGGTAGAGCCCACCTACACAGGGAGGTACTAGAGCCAAATACATGGGTACTAAAGCCACCTACACAGGGAGGTACTAGAGCTGAGTCAGGTACAAGAGACTAGAGATGCAAGGAAGTTTTTTTTTTTTTTTCTTTTTTGGGGGGGGGGGGGGTGCGCACTGTACGTAGTGCACTCCCGAACCCTGCACTCTGTACGTAGTGTTTCACTGAACCCTGTACTCTGTTTGAAGCGCACCAGTGAACACTGCACCCTGTAAGTAGAGCATCCCTGAACCCAGCACTCTGTAAGTAGAGCACCCCTGCACCCTGTAAGTAGAGCACCCCTGAACCCTGCACTCTGTACGTAGCACACACCTAAACCAAAACCAGGAAAAAATGTAAGGAAAGGCAAATATTTAATTTGATAAAGTAGATACATTTATATAGTCTTACAGATACAATCGGCCCTTTGAGGGCAACCATAATACTGATGCGGCTATTAGATTGAGTTTGACACCCCTGATCTACGTTAAAACTGCATTCCAGGCAGATACTTAAAAGATATTATCAAGAATACAGATTTTTAAGTACTAAAATCTGTCTTGAGGTCCACCTCAGCACTTTTGGGCCAGTGCTGCATGTCTGTGTACAGGCAAGGAATATGCAGACATGAGCTGCAGACTGATAAGTAGATGTCAGTCTTAAGCCAACCATAGACTGTTCTAATCTCGTCAAGTTCAGCAGGGACTGGCCGAGATTCAAACCTTGTATGGGCAGGCTGCCTGTACCCAAGATGATCCATCAACTTGGCTACAACCAGCATGTTGGATTCTTCATGTGATTATTGCTATAGCCACTAGCAATGATCCCTGTGTGTTCTCCCAGCAGGGATGGCAACCCTGACTGTGGCTGCAGGAAAGAAATTTGTGCCCTCCATGGCCAGCTTTATGTTGCTCCTTATTCACAGACTAGGTGTGGGTGGGTGGGGTATCGACCAAGCTGTATTTCCTAATTGCAGCAAAGTAACCAATCCAGCTCAGGACTGGTTGGCGGAATTTACTAACAATTTGGAAGGTAAAGCAACTCCTATATTTTATATATTCCAACTAAGAATTTAGCTGTTGGTCTAGATATCATCCCTTAAAGCAGTACTTTCTGTTCAGTAATGAGTCACACTGCAAACACCTCATCCAATATTTTATAGGGAGGGGTTGTAAATTAAGATTTTCTGCTGGTTTAAATAAATGTAGATTACAGTTTGCATTTGTTTTATTGCGCTCACCATCTAACTTCACCCCTGCCAGCCTGATGTCTTGAATAATTTGAGAGCACATGAAAAGGTTTTGTCAGGGTGATGTGGTTGCTGAACCGGCTTTTCTGTTGGTGACAAGGGGGCTGATCTGCCTTGTTTGTGTGGCTGTCATTAAAAGCCACCGGTCTTGTTTGATTTCATAACTTGGAATGGATGCGCCACACCTTAGGAAGGTGCTTTTTTAGAAGCTGTAGTTCAGAGTAAAAGGTGTTTGTTTTTTTGTTTTTTGTGGATATTTAGGATTATTAGATAAATGGGAAATCCATACCTGATGTACAGAGTGCTTTAATGTCAGCCAGTCACTTTTAAAATCCATTTTACAACTTCCGGAATAATTAAAGATGAATTGTTATTGGTTGATGTGGGTTAGTGTATTTTGCACATTCTTTGGTTTATTACATCAGCCAAACTACTGAGCTTTGAGCTCATTTATATTTAGGGTGATTATTTGCCACTGATGCCCCTGCTGTGGTGCGATTCCAGGTTGCCAGCAGCAATTCATGTGTTATGTGGCTTGCTTTTGTTTTGTACTGGTTTTATGGTTGTTTTTAATAAACGTACTACACTATGATTGTACCTTCTGGCCCTGGCTGAGCTGCTTCATTTCCCAGTTGGATATTTGTGTGGTGATTCAGCGGAGGTGTCTGTTCCATCCGATATCCAGGTCATGTATGTTTAAGGCATTCCAGCTACTGTAATGGTAGCCATACCATCTGGTGAGTGTCCAACTTATCTGGTGATGGCGGTGACTCACGAGTGATATACATTACTGCACCTTGAAGTGATTATGGTCGCATATACTACTGCACCTTGAAGTGAAAATTATTACATTTAAGATCTTCGCTTCAAACACCTGATTGCTTGGACTTTTTATGAGCATTTTTTTGTACTTACCTAGTGCGCTACATTGCTTTTATTCTTATATCATTTATGTATGTGTATATATATATATATATATATATATATATATATATATATATATATATATATATATATATATATGGCTGTCATTGCAGCCCCTCTGAAAAGCCATTCTTTGGCGATGTTTTTCAGGTAGCTCGGAGGTGATATGTCACCACCTGTTTTAACTCTTAAAAGCCCACTACACTGTTTGTTCTGTGTAATGCTTGGTACACATGGTAAAGTTGTGTGTTTTTTTATTTATTTTTTGTTTAACCCAGCGGGCTGAACGGAAAAAAACTGAGGAGGTTGCTGTACTATGCAAAGTTTGTGCAGCCATCTCCTCGCTGTGCTTTTGTGTTCTCACAGAAAGACTGCCCCTGCCAGAACACTCTGGTCAGCGCTCGCAGGCATCGGCTGCAATCGCTGATCGGATGCCAATCAGCTGCTGGTTTTCCAGCATGCTTGTTCGTTCGGACAAGCACCTGTACTCATGGGCCGAAAGTCATTTCTGATTTTGGCCAATGTTCTGTGATAAGTCTATCACTCAGTCACTGCTTCTTTCAGAAAGACTGCCTTTTTGCCAATTCAGATGGGTCCCAGAAGTGCTCCCCAGCTTCTCGTTTTCACCATCTTGAGGTGACTCATTGAGATTGTTTAGGCTTATTATATCAAGGATCTGGTTTCCTCTTTCCAGTTAGGCTCACTCCACTAAGGCTGTGAGTTCCTTATAGGCTTTTCAATGTTTGGTCTCTATGTCCCAGATTTGCAATGCTGTCCTCTGGTCTTCTGTTAATATGTGATTGTTTGCTGTTGCCAAAACCTCAGCGGGACTATTTTTGGATGTTCCGAAGGTTTAGGATTTCTTGTCTCCATCAATAACTGAGAAACAAAACAGGATTTTAATACTCCCCGTAAAATCCTTTTCCTGGAGTACATAGAGAGACATACAGTTGGGCTCATAAGTTTACATAACCTGGCAGAATTTGATTTCTTGGCCATTTTTCTGAGACTATGAATGATAACACAAAAACTTTTCTTTCACTCATGGTTAGTGTTTGGCTGAAGCCATTTATTGATCAACTGTTGTTTACTCTTTTTAAATCCTAATGACAACAGAAACTACCCAAATGATGCTTATCAAAAGTTTACATACCCTGGTGATTTTGGCCTGATAACATGCACACAAGTTGACACAAAGGGGTTTGAATGGCTATCAAAGGTAACCATCCTCATCTGTGATCTGTTTGCTTGTAATTAGTGTGTGTGTATAAAAGGTCAATGAGTTTCTGGACTCCTGACAGACCCTTGCATCTTTCATCCAGTGCTGCACTGACGTTTCTGGATTCTTAGTCATGGGGAAAGCAAAATAATTGTCAAAGGAACTGCGGGAAAAGGTAGTTGAACTGTATAAAACAGGAAAGGGATATAAAAAGATATCCGAGGAATTGAGAATGCCAATCAGCAGAGTTCAAACTCTAATCAAGAAGTGGAAAATGAGAGGTTCTATTGAAACCAAACCACGGTCAGGTGGACCAACTAAAATTTCAGCCACAACTGCCAGGAAAATTGTTCGGGATGAAAAGAAAAACCCACAAATAACTTCAGGTGAAATACAGGACTCTTTCGAAACATGTGGTGTGTCTGTTTCAAGATGCACAATAAGGAGGCACTTAAAGAAAGATGGGCTGCATGCAACAAAGTATCCAACTTACAATACGCCAAACAGCACAGAGACAAGCCTCAAACCTTCTGGCACAAAGTCATTTGGAGTGATGAGACCAAAATTGAGCTTTTTGGCCACAACCATAAACTCTACATTTAGAGAAGAGTCAATAAGGCCTATGATGAAAGGTACACCATTCCTACTGTGAAACACTGAGGTGGATCACTAATGTTTTGGGGATGTTTGAGCTACAAAGGCACAGGAAATTTGGTCAGAATTGATGGCAAGATGAATGCAGTATGTTATCAAAAAATACTGAAGGAAAATTAGCATTCTTCAGCCCGGAAGCTGCGCATGGGACGTACTTGGACATTCCAACATGACAATGATCCTTAACACAAGGCCAAGTCGACCTGTTATTGGCTACAGCAGAATAAAGTGAAGGTTCTGGATTGGCCATCTCAGTTTCCTTACCTCAGTATCATTGAGCCACTCTGGTGAGATCTCAAACGTGCAGTTCATGCAAGACAGCCCAAAAATTTACAGGAAATGGAGGCTTCTGCCAGGAAGAATGGGCAGCTTTACCATCTGAGAAGACTAAGAGCCTCATCCACAAATACCACAAAAGACCTCAAGCTGTCATTGATGTTAAAGGGGGCAATGCATGGTATTAAGAACTGGGGTATGTAAACTTTTGATCAGGGTTATTTGGGTAGTTTCTGTTGTCATTATGATTGAAAAAGAGTAAACAGTTGATTGATCATAAATGGCTTCCGCCAAACACTAACCATGAGTGAGAAAAGTTTTTTTGTTTATTCATATTCTCCGAAAAATGGCCAAGAAATCATCAATTCTGCCAGGTTATGTAAACTTATGAGCACAACTGTATTTTCCACCCTTCTATGTTTGATAATGCTCTTAGTACTGCTTTGCTACAAAACGGAGGCATGCTGGTAAGTAGCAGGGCTTTACCCTGCACAGGCCTACAGTTTTTTGTTGCTAGCCAGTCTCTACTGCGTCTGTGTCCCTTGATGGGACTCGTAGGAACAACATTTTATGAGTGCACACATTTAATTTTATCAACAACAATGTAAGCTTTGTTAGGTTTAGGGGTTTTATAATCAAATAAACTATTTCAGTGATATTGTTCTAATGACTCAAAATGGACTCCTTGTTAAAAATCCGATGTTATATCACAGCTTATCTGCTGTTCTCAATTTTGAGAGGTACAGCCTGAGTATTCTGTTCTGTATAGTGTGTCTTTAAAAAGATCCATAGTAAATAACTTGGCATCTGACTGTCAGACAATGCTTGTAGTCGTCACATTCAACCTTTACTCTGGTTCACTGTCACTCAGGCGTAACATTTGTTATGAAGGACAATCGGAGTTTGTGACAAAAGCTGCATAGCAAGGTACTTTTCTGACCTGTATAGCTACATAGTATAATCATGCTTCTCTTTTGTGGAGATAAAGCATTTTTCTATTCAGACCCACTGTATTCTCTGTTTGCTTGAGAACAGGGATTGGAATATCAGAGAAATCTTGGGTTCTCTGTATAGTCTAAAAGAAACCAAAATAACTGTGCATAATGCTGAAGCACAAGTACTGTGTACACTCTGATTTGTAACGAATAAAAGAAGTCTAGCATGCAATAAAATGTCAAAACTCTAGTAACCCAAAGCAGCTGGTTAGGTATGATAACCTTTAGCTTTCAGTGATGGTAGTTTTTGGCACAGAGAATGCTTCCTTAGTCTCTAGTCTACCAAGGTACACTTTTATATATGTCTTGGCATTCAAGGGGTTAAAATAAGCTCACAGTGATTTAGCAATTGACTGTCATGTAAAAGTGATTTTGGGCATCTGTAGAGCTGGCCGATCACTTTTACAGTACTGAGAAGGTGATGCTCGCCGTCATTTTCAGACATGAGTCCAGGATTGAAGTAAGACTCATATTGAGCAGGAGGAGCTCAGGGTAACATCCGCTCCCCTCAATCTCTTTTACAAAGAATGAGCTCAAACATTTCATCACTTCTGGGTTCACAGTAGATCTTCCCTGACTGTTGTAGCCAGGTAAGCAACTAATTTAGCCTGATTAGCTGCTGTGGAGAGTAGGGGGAGATATTGGGATTTAATAAACCCCCTAACGTCTCCATGACGAGGGACGATCACTTGCCAATGCTATCACAATAAGGCCATGATAGCCATAAAGTGAAATGAAAAAAATATTACATTTTAAATCCTAATTAAAAAAAAAAAATAAATAAAGAGCGAGAGAAAACGTAAAAGCACCACTGTCCCTCTATGCAAATGCACACATATGGCATGCACATGTATGTAAACTGCAATGGTACCGCACTTGTTGGGTGTGAGAGTGGTAACTCTATGGCTATAATGAACACTGAACTCTAAATAGATATCCTGTAAAGATTTTGAAAGCGTTACCTATGGAAAGGAATTGGTACCATTTTATAGGTGCTTGCAATTGTGAGCCTCAATATGTTTGGGATCTGTTTGACACACATTCTTTGTTACAAAAAATGGGTATTATATTGTATTTTGTAAATACTGTAAATCATTTTGTTTTTTTTCTTAATAGGCATTTGATAAAACAGTTGCACAAATCTCATGCAATATAGGAAATTGCAATTGCAGAAAGTTTTCCTCCAGTTTGGTATAAAATTTTGCAAATAAGTAATTTTTTCTCCTTCACTTATGTGCACTGATGAGGCTGCACTGATAATCAGGAGACTATGATCAGTACCCTGATTATCAGTGTAAATGTCCCGTCACACTTGTCAGTTACCGGCTCTCCTCTCTTCACGCTGTGACAGTGCCTGAGGAAAGAACTGCCAATAACTAGCAAGTTAGTTTCCATGTGATTAATTGTGATTGGACACATTGTAAAGGACCACTGTGATTGGCCCTTTACCCCGATCTGTGATCAGCTTTGTTTGAAGGTCACCGAGAGCGCCTAATGTTTGCTGCAACAAGCGCGGTTCTGGAGGATGTCCATGAACTCCCTCCCATAACTGGATGACCACAGTGTAGCTGTCTGTTGGCTATAGCGCGGTTAAAGCGGAGTTCCGGCCTTGGGGGTCAATTTGAGCTAAAAATACCCCCGGGACAGTCAGGGCTAGGACATTCCATAATGGATCACCTCTGAACTGTCCCGGGTCGCACTTACCTGTAAGAAGAAATACTTACCTAGAAAATTTCTTCTCCAGTGCTGCCATCTCAGGTGTGGGCAGCTGAAGCCGCAGCGACCCTCTTCGTGGCGTCTGAGTCTCACAATGCACTGCACCGGCCCCGCTCGTCACTTCCGGTGCAGGCGCGGCTTCCCTGCACAGCTTCTGGGCATGCCCAGAAGCTGTTTAGCAGTGAATGTGGCCGGGGCAGGTGCATTGACTCCTGGGAGCGATGACGTTCAGCTCCCAGGAATCATCGCAAACTGGAAGAGGGCGCAGAGGGAGGAAGTGGAAGGAAGGTGAGTATATTTATATCCATTTCTTTTTCAGGATACTCTTAGCAAGCGGATGGCCCAAAATGGATTTTATCGATTTTGAGGCCGGAACTCCGCTTTAAGCTTACTTTTGCCCAAAAGGGAGTTGTCTTTTTGTTTTATAATGCTTTGACCTATTTGTACAGAATTTAATGATTTATTAGATGTTGCTAACAGGTTTTTTTTTTTGTAGTTAACTGGGAGACTGTTTGGCGAGCCAACACCACCAAGAAGTTCCTGGTGCACACAGACATGAACAGAAATGTGGGCCTGCTACGAATATTCCCTGGAATTACTGCTGCCACTGTATGTCTATCCCTTATTTTCATAAGGCATATTTATTTTATCCTTAGGAAGCCAAAAGATTCTTTTTTTTTTTTTTTTTTTTTTTTTTTTTTTTTTATAAATGGGTTGAATGAAAAAACTGACCAGATTTCCCTCATCCACACATCAAGGTGGATGAGAAATTCTATGTTTTTTTTTTTTATTCTGACAGCGGGGAGACATCCTCGCAGTCACAATACACTCATCAGCGCTGCAGATTATATGCAAATGCAAAGCTAGGAAGCTATGTATGACTCAAGATGGATGAGGATTTTAAGAAAGTAGACTCAATAGTCTGTTCTTTAGGTGGCCCTACCATTTGTCTCTGTAACCCGTTCCTGCGCCTACGCTCAGTAGTAAAGGTACCCAACTCCAGAAGGAATGCCGACTAGCACGGAGGATGCTGGGACTGTGGGGCTTCGGAAAGTGGGTCCGTACAGCATCTTGGGGGGGGGGGGGGAGATTGTGTGTTTTTTTTGCTTTTTTTTTTATTAAAGGTGTTAGGTCACTATCGCATTTTCTACATGCAGGACAAAGTAATAGGTTCTGGTAGCTACCACCAGCAGCTTATACTTTCCTTAGCTTTACTCCCCATTGGTGTTCCGTTCATTCACTGGGGATTAAGAGAGGTGGCTCTTTAAATATAAACCACTGGTGGGGTAAGGATTAAAGTGACCTTGTGGCTTGCCTTATGTTACATCATCTGGGCTAAATCACTGATCAAGACTGAGTGTCTTAACTAAGACCCCAGTAAAAGACTATATTTTCACTGTTGTCAATAATAAAATGGTTACAGAAAGCACTTTGTGTTGGAAACATTCACTCACTCTTTTTTTTATTCACCCAGGTAAAGGCTTTCCTTCAGCCACCAATGGAGGGCATTGTGCTGGAGACCTATGGCAGTGGAAATGCCCCGGACTGCCGAATTGATCTGCTTCAAGAGCTAAAAGCTGCCACGGAAAGAGGATTGTTAATTATTAACTGCACTCAGTGTTTACGAGGTTCTGTTACAGAGTCGTATGCAACAGGAAAGGTTGGTGGTTTTAGTACATCTGTCTATTGCAATTAACAGATTTATTTCTTCCTTGATCAAGTATCAAGTGTATGTGAATCTGACAAACCGTATAAAGTTGTTTTCTCTGTAATTTACAAGGGCCAGTGAGAAAAAAGCAGCATGGTTTCTAAAGCTGTTAACATTGTGGGGCAAGCTGGGACTTGTAGTTTCTGAGCAGCTGCAAACTTCAAACTAATCACTGTATGGCTTTATTTTACGGAGGAGCCTGCAATTTAGATACCTCCCAACCTCTTTAAAGTAAACATGCACCAGGGGCACATGGCTTACATAGTTGCTTACTCCATGCAATTGGCCTGGCCATGTGATGAACCAGTGGCTTCAGTACATTGAGTTGATAGCATAGGATTAGTATGTAAATCAGGGCTTCTAACTAAAATCTAACATCACTGCCTGCCAGTTTGTTCAAAGGCAATGGCTGAGAAAATACTGAAGCCAAAGCCAGCCAGTCAAGTAACATTTTTAAGAGTTTGAAATGGTAAAGGATAGTGGATGTGGGATTCCAAAATCTAGTGGCGGTATTTGTCTTGTGCTGGACCTAAAATCCTTAAAGTACCTTCATGTTCCAAAGTTTTTTGCATGGAATCTGCAATGTTGGTTACGGCCTCACTGAGAAAAGAGGAATACTTGGCATCAGCAAACTTCCAAAATGCTTATCTACATATTCTCATTAACCTACCTCACTAGCACTTTCTATGCTTGGCACACACTTCTATTTTGTCAGACTGCCATTTGGCAGTATTCACAAAGGTATCCTTTTCAACCCAGGATATTTAGGTAATGGGGCACCTAGACAGCCTTCTGAAGGACTCTTCTTCCCTTCTACTGTCTGCCAATGTTTGAAGGACAATTTAGATAATTTAGGCGTTGAATTTGGTAATCAACTATGAAAAGCTTGCTCTCTCAACCTTTCCTTTATTCTAAATGCTTAGGCCTCATTCTGGACACAACCTTTAAGATCTCATGCTTGGCTCTTTAGATCAAAGAAATATCACTTGGTGAGATTTGCTAAGGGTTCTGGGCCTCATGGTAGCCTCATTTGAAGCTTTACTCTTCACTCAGTTCTATTTAAGACCTCCCCGATGCAAAATCCCGTGATCCTGAAACAAGCACACTCCTCTCAACCTCCATAGTAAAATCTAAAACTCCCTAACTTGGTGGCTTCCAATCCAGCCTTGATAATTAGGATTTTGTTTCTGCCGTACCAACGGAGTGATGTTCTAATCTCTGTTCAGATATTGACGTAACTTCTGGTTTAATCACGCACGTCACTTCCTGTCTCTCCGCGGAACGCATGAGAGATGGCGTTCCGGGAAACTTATTGTAATCACCTCATTGTGATTTTTTTTTTATCTTCTGTTTTGTGAGTATTCCAATCAAAGGACTGAGTTTTAGCAATACTTCACTATGTATCTTTTTAATTATTTGGGCTGAGCCTATTAGAGAAAATCTACTTTCAAGTGAAGTGAGCGGTGTTTGCTGGAGGGTACCCAGATTTTAAATCCAGAACTCCTTACTACCCTTTAAGGCCACATTTGACCCAAAGAGGGTCTTCTTTTCTGGCGAGTAGGGGTGCAAGAGGGGAAGTTTGGCACCTTTTCACTGATGGGCACCTTCCACTACTAAGGAAAGCAGCATAATCTTTGAACACTTTGGCACATTTTTGGACATTTATGTGGACTGCTTACTAATAAATGGGTGAAAAGCTGGAAAACCTCAACAAACGGTAAAACCAATGCTATTTTTCTCTATTGAAAAAAATAGAATAAAAAATACACCATAGTTCAAAAATGCTTTTAAAACGCTGTTCAAAAATGTCTATATAAAAGCTCTCAAAACCACGATGCTCGGATGTGAATGCAGCCTAAAGGGCACAGACTGACCTCTCCTCTGTTACTCTGCATTGCTTGCTGCTTGTACTGTCGGATATAGAACTTATGGATGAATCAAAATTCCTCCTCTTCCTTTTTTCTGTACTTTCGGAAAATGTACTTTGCCTTTTTAAAGGTGAAAACAAATGCATCCACTGCATCAAGACTTCTGTATATGATATTTTGAGTTTAAAGGATAAGTCCAGTCAAAAACTAATGCTAAACCTGCTTTTTGCCACATTCTAAGACTATTCTATCTAACCCTGTAAAGCAAAAATCGCTGTACTTGCCCTTTCTCCCTTTCCGGTCTCCTGTGCAGGAGAGGACCGACAACCGCTGAGAAATGAATGGGAAGTGACGTCACCCATAGACTTACTATGGGGCATACGTTGTCGAGTGCCTCTCCTGCACCCGCCTCCACGCTGAAGCTGACAGCTCAGTTTGGGACCTGACCAGATCGCCTGTAGAAAAGGTAAGTGCAGTGTTTCTTGCTTTAAAGGGTTAAATAGAATAGTCTTAGAATGCAGCAAAGAGCAGGTTTAGTGTTAGTTTTTGACTGGACTTATCCTTAAAAATAATCTTTAAAGCATCTGAATGCCTTACTAAAGTGCTTGGCAAAGCATTTGGAAAAGTTCAGTGGTACAAAGCAAATCTCTCTTCTCTAAAGCAGTGTTTCTCAACTCCAGTCCTAAGGGCACACTCAGTCCCGGTTCACACTTCTGCGATGCGGGAACACTGCGAATATGCAGCGTGTTCCTGCATTGCATCCGCACCCCTGGCAGTTCACACTGCCATATACGATACGCAGGGGGTGTCAATTAAAATTTAACGACACCCCCAGTTGAGTTTGCATATCGTGGTGCATAGTGAACCACTATGCGATCCGATTCTGCTGCGGATAAAAAAAAAAGGGTCCTGTGCGTGTTTATTGCGAATTCAAAATTTGCACCGCACAGAGATCGCATGTAATTTTAGGAGCAGTGGGCTCCAAATTTACATGCGATCTCTGTGATCGCACATATGTGAACCGGCACTAACAGGCCAGGTTTGCAAGAAAACTGAAATACATCACAGGTGATTTCATTTGCTGCTCAGTGATAGCAGTATTCTAGACTGTATCTCCCCAAGAATGTATGGTGCCTAAAATAGTAGACAGAAAAATGGTACCAGCTTCCAGAAAAAATGTCAATGTAAAATTGGGGTATATGGGTAAGTGGGACCTCAAACTCCCCAAATATAGAGGTACTCACTGGGAAGGGGGATGGGGATGGGAAGGTTTTTAGAAGGGGTTTTTGATCTCTATGACCCTATGTATAGTCGGGTTTGCCGTCGTCCCTGGTTGAGTATTGTATCGGTTTGTTGGTACCTCAGGCCAATAAGAAGTGGGACTTTTAAGGCAGGTATGGGGTATAAGATAAAGTACAAGCAAAAATTGCTAATGGTAACTAAATGATAATAATGATAATAATAATAATTAATAATAAATGTTTAATTCTTAAAACATATGTACAGTGAAGTACAGTTGCGTGAAAGGGTTATAGACCCTTGTGAAGTTGTGTAATAGAAGGAGGGTTAGTGACATGTGAGAAATAGTGACTTTTGAGAGTATATCTCTGTCTGTTCCTGCTGTTAAGCTTGGGTGGTTCAGATCAGAGGTGTCTCCTATATCCTACGCGTTTCGGCCTTTAGTTGGGCCTTTTTCAAGGTTGATTGTCACTATTTCTGTTGATAAAATGCAGGTTTTTTATTAAATATTTTTAAGTATCACCACTTTTTAAAAAAAATTAAATAATAGTGGTGAATTTTTCAAAAGTAGTACATACATGTTGTTTTCTTTGAATCCTTTTGTGTTGAAATGGCTCCCTCTTTAGCACAGCGAGAACCATGCGGTTTCCTGAAAATTATATGTATATATATATGAGATTCAGCTACAAGGTTGATAGTGGTTCTACAGGTGTGTTGTTGAACTTACATGGGCTATGTCTCATACCTGGGGTAGATCATATGAATCTCCCCTGGTGGTTAGTTTTGATTCCGGTGTGTGTGAAACCGGTTCTGGGCAAGGATATCCTTGTGCCTTTAAATGGTACAGTTCTATATGAGACAGGTACATGTATAGGAAGATTTTATATCTATAATGCAATAATGCAGTGTATACAGTATATAACACATTTTGGGTTAGTTTTTACCTTCATTATCACTTTGCAACAAGTGTTGTCCCATGCGGTTTCCAGCTGGGTCACACTTAAAAAGAGGGAGAAAAGACTCCTTCAGTAATGTATCTCCTTTTCAGGGTGGAGTAAGTGGTAAGGGTGGTGTTTCAAAACTTACAATTTTTCTTGTGCGCCGCTCTTGGTCCTCTCTCATCCCCATTCAGTTGTGGAATGAGAGAGGCAGAGGTTCCCCGGCCTTTTATCAGACTCGCGCATGCGCTGTGAGCGCCGCACGTCTGAAACCAGATCACATACAGCTGGTGTGTGTCTCTGGTGCGCCTGCGTCCTATGGACGAGTGCGCTTCCAGTTTCCACCGCTGTTGCTCACTGGCGCGGCCGCCGACACGGAGAGGACACAGGTCACAGACTGGCAGAGTCTGAGGCGCCGATGTCGCTGGCTGTTATGTTGTGCCTGTAAAAAGCCCCTGGGAGGGAAAACAGTGAGAGATCCCCCCAGGGGCTTACCGTGCCGGGTGTGCTAAAAGTATGTGGAGATTTTTTCAACAAGGATTCAGTACAAGGCATAAGTGCATTATAATTTGCAAACAAGAGGTATATAAAAGGAAAAAACAAGGGAGAACATTCCATGTAATTAATAGCAGTTTTAATAGCAGTGTAATGAATAGTCAGGTTAAAGGGAAATGAGGGGGAATTTTCCGGTTATATCCCCATTGGGAAAGAGTAGGGAATGTCTGTCAGAACGGTCTTCTCAAAGCTTATGGAATCTAAAAAGGGGGGAATTCCGCATCTCCAATTCGTGTTTTTGATAAAAGATATAAGATGTGTATATATATATATATACATCTTTGGACGAGTTTTCTTGTGAATGGATTGGATGATGTGAATGGAGAGTGATTATAAGTGTGTGGTGTGTCAATGATTGCTTCATTGTATTTTATCCTTTGGTAGCGAGATTTGTGTGGCTGATGTTTTTTTGAACAAGAGTTTTTGTGAATGGACTTTCTCACAGTTTTGTGATTTTTTTCATTTTTTGATGAAGGTTTTTTATCCTAATCAGTTTTCCCTGATGAGAAACCTTCTAAAAAGGGGGCATAGCTTTCTGCTTCATTTAGGCCTGGAAAGGTGGTTGCGTTGAGACGTTTTATCCATCTCATCTCTAATTGAAGCAGGGTTTTGTTCCAATCACCCCCCCTCCTCGGGATGTGGATCCGTTCTAGGGCCATAAACGATATTTTTGGCATCTTATGGGCGTGTTTATAGGCCACGTGTCGACCCAGTGGTAGATGGAAATTGCACATTTCCATTGAATTTACGTGTTTGTTGATCCTCTTTCCGAATTCCTGTCTTGTTTTACCTATGTAGAATGCGTTACATTCGCATCTCATCAGAGGATCAACAAACACGTAAATTCAATGGAAATGTGCAATTTCCATCTACCACTGGGTCGACACGTGGCCTATAAACACGCCCATAAGATGCCAAAAATATCGTTTATGGCCCTAGAACGGATCCACATCCCGAGGAGGGGGGGTGATTGGAACAAAACCCTGCTTCAATTAGAGATGAGATGGATAAAACGTCTCAACGCAACCACCTTTCCAGGCCTAAATGAAGCAGAAAGCTATGCCCCCTTTTTAGAAGGTTTCTCATCAGGGAAAACTGATTAGGATAAAAAACCTTCATCAAAAAATGAAAAAATCACAAAACTGTGAGAAAGTCCATTCACAAAAACTCTTGTTCAAAAAAACATCAGCCACACAAATCTCGCTACCAAAGGATAAAATACAATGAAGCAATCATTGACACACCACACACTTATAATCACTCTCCATTCACATCATCCAATCCATTCACAAGAAAACTCGTCCAAAGATGTATATATATATATACATCTTATATCTTTTATCAAAAACACGAATTGGAGATGCGGAATTCCCCCCTTTTTAGATTCCATAAGCTTTGAGAAGACCGATCTGACAGACTTTCCCCACTCTTTCCCAATGGGGATATAACCGGAAAATTCCCCCTCATTTCCCTTTAACCTGACTATTCATTACACTGCTATTAAAACTGCTATTAATTACATGGAATGTTCTCCCTTGTTTTTTCCTTTTATATACCTCTTGTTTGCAAATTATAATGCACTTATGCCTTGTACTGAATCCTTGTTGAAAAAATCTCCACATACTTTTAGCACACCCGGCACGGTAAGCCCCTGGGGGGATCTCTCACTGTTTTCCCTCCCAGGGGCTTTTTACAGGCACAACATAACAGCCAGCGACATCGGCGCCTCAGACTCTGCCAGTCTGTGACCTGTGTCCTCTCCGTGTCGGCGGCCGCGCCAGTGAGCAACAGCGGTGGAAACTGGAAGCGCACTCGTCCATAGGACGCAGGCGCACCAGAGACACACACCAGCTGTATGTGATCTGGTTTCAGACGTGCGGCGCTCACAGCGCATGCGCGAGTCTGATAAAAGGCCGGGGAACCTCTGCCTCTCTCATTCCACAACTGAATGGGGATGAGAGAGGACCAAGAGCGGCGCACAAGAAAAATTGTAAGTTTTGAAACACCACCCTTACCACTTACTCCACCCTGAAAAGGAGATACATTACTGAAGGAGTCTTTTCTCCCTCTTTTTAAGTGTGACCCAGCTGGAAACCGCATGGGACAACACTTGTTGCAAAGTGATAATGAAGGTAAAAACTAACCCAAAATGTGTTATATACTGTATACACTGCATTATTGCATTATAGATATAAAATCTTCCTATACATGTACCTGTCTCATATAGAACTGTACCATTTAAAGGCACAAGGATATCCTTGCCCAGAACCGGTTTCACACACACCGGAATCAAAACTAACCACCAGGGGAGATTCATATGATCTACCCCAGGTATGAGACATAGCCCATGTAAGTTCAACAACACACCTGTAGAACCACTATCAACCTTGTAGCTGAATCTCATATATATATATACATATAATTTTCAGGAAACCGCATGGTTCTCGCTGTGCTAAAGAGGGAGCCATTTCAACACAAAAGGATTCAAAGAAAACAACATGTATGTACTACTTTTGAAAAATTCACCACTATTATTTAATTTTTTTAAAAAAGTGGTGATACTTAAAAATATTTAATAAAAAACCTGCATTTTATCAACAGAAATAGTGACAATCAACCTTGAAAAAGGCCCAACTAAAGGCCGAAACGCGTAGGATATAGGAGACACCTCTGATCTGAACCACCCAAGCTTAACAGCAGGAACAGACAGAGATATACTCTCAAAAGTCACTATTTCTCACATGTCACTAACCCTCCTTCTATTACACAACTTCACAAGGGTCTATAACCCTTTCACGCAACTGTACTTCACTGTACATATGTTTTAAGAATTAAACATTTATTATTATTATTATTATTATCATTATTATCATTTAGTTACCATTAGCAATTTTTGCTTGTACTTTATCTTATACCCCATACCGGGGATGGGAAGGTTAACTGGATTTTTGGGTACCAATATCTTGACAGTTAATATAGCTGAGATATCATTATTTAAATCATGACTTTATTGAAAATATAAAATTGACAAATACTTGATTACAACCGTTATAACATAAATAAGATACAGTTGACATAATCAGTGTCAGCTAAAAATTGCCTTGGGATGTGGAGAGCAGTCGGAATATCTCCACAGTTTCTCTATATGTTTTGCGGACTGAAGAGTAAGACAAAAATAAGTAAAAAACAAAAACCTATTGGTACCCAAAAATCCAGTTAACCTTTCCATCCCCCTTCCCAGTGAGTGCATCTCCCCAAGGTAATACTTAAAATCTGGCTCAGGAGGTTGTTCACGTATAAACGTTGCACCACGGGGATAGAGGCCTTGGGATGTTTTTCAGAAATTTACACAGATTTTCAGTAACCAAAGTAATCAATAAGTATCCAAATTGTACTGGTCTGGTTTTAGCAAAGCATTCTGATACTCTGATTCACTATGTTCTATAATAAAAACTCTGTTATACGGTCAGTGATGTTGGGTATGTCTGGCAAGGGTCACCAGCTCTTGATGACAAATAAAAACCACCAGCTGTGTCTCAGAGGATGGAGGAGTACATTACACTAAAGAGAAGTTTGATGAAAAGTAATTTATGTACCTGTAGATTTTAAGCTCTTTCGGGGCTAGGTACAATCCTAAATTATGCTATTTCTCTGTAAATTGCTTCAGGATCAATAAGTCCTATTTAAATAAAATATTGTACAGTTGTGTTGTACTGTAGCCATAGTTCTGCAGCAATTTCTAGTTTTCTAATTTTATTGTGGTATTGTTTGCTTTTTGCAGGCTCTTTCTGTGGTTGGGGTCATACCAGGGTGTGATTTGACTCCAGAGGCAGCGCTAGGAAAGCTTTCGTACGTCTTGGGTAAAACGCACCTCACCCTGGAGCAGAAGAAACAGGTAAGACCAGGGAATCTGGATTTTACATAGCTTTTACGTCTTCTTGATACCTTTTGTGTACATTTGTAGCATGCCATGGTTTCTATAAGCACTGGGGGCCATAGAAGCTTACACAGATGATCAGTTACAGGGGTTGTAACTTAGACCAACCAATATAATTTTAGGGCTGTCTCTTTCACAGACACTGCCGCAATGAGAGATGATTGCTAAATGATTTTTGGTTACAGCACATTATTCTCATTAGCCTAATAAACCGAAAATATTACTCGAACATCTGTGCTTTGTGCAGCTTATAGCACATTGTTCCAGCCAAAAATTTACTTTTAGTATTTGCTTATTTTCATAGTGTGTATTTAGATGGATATAAACCTATAAAAGGGTGTATACAGTAAAATTGCTGTGCCTTTTGCAGATGCTGTATGAAAATCTTCGGGGAGAGATGACAGTCAGTGCCACCGGTGCTAAAATCTCTCTTAGAGACAGCAAATTCATCCAGGTGGTTGCCAAGTCTGTTGGTGTGAGCTGCAAGGAGGTACATTTTCATCGGAAATTCAAGTTACATTTTTATAATTCCTCGTATGTAAGTAACCTTCTAGACACCGTGTGATCCCTGGCTGTGGTTGGGGTGTCAGAAAATCTTTTACATGTGGATTACTCTACTGAGTGCACAGTTTGTGGGTCTTGACCAGAAATGCTGCTGTCCACAGATTGGTAGAAATAAGAACATGAACCTTCTATTATAAAACTATTTTCAGCCAAAACAACTGCTGGCCAACAGTGGCTCACAAAACTGTTTGCTGACAATTGATAGGTAGAGTACCGCTGCTCCATGCTTAGCCATCATTAAATTGCTTCTAGAACCTTGGTGGCTGAAGGCATTTGTTTTTCTTAAAACGTTCACCGACAGGAATGTAGTGACTGCCATTGTTTCTCTATTTAAAAATATCATTGGTCTGGCTGTCTCTGCCTTCAAAACTTTTTAGGTCACTGATTCAGACCAAGCATGCAAATCACAAAAGTTAAAATGCATTATTGCTCTAGGTCATTGGAGGTGCATCAGCTTTGTAGATTTGTGTCACTTTATTAAACATGTTTACAGGAAACCAGTCCTGAGAAAGTTCTTTCCTCCTCCTGAAAATGCTTTTTGCTTGGCTGACTGAAGAAGCACACAGATCAAGAAAGTCTGAGCTCCTGATTTGCATACTTGGTTCTGAATTTGTAATGTCTGAGTACTGATGCGCTTGATATTTTGTATACTGGTATTTGTAATAGGGGAGTCAGTTTGCCTTAAAGCGGTAGTATCCCGCTTTTTGACACTTTTACCTACAGGTAAGCCTATAATAAGGCTTACCTGTAGGTACAAATAATATCTTCTAAACCGGCACGGTTTAGGAGATATTTACAGTGCATGCAGCCGCTCGCACTCTGAAGGTCCGGGGGGACCTTCAATTAAGTTGCCGGGAGCTTGCCGGAAAAATCACTCCCGCGCGCATGCGCGGGAGTGACGTCTTCGCGGCTCCGGCCAATCAGCGCGCCGGAGCCGCCGAACCCGGAAGAGACGACGAGGGATCATGGCAGCGCCCGCAGCGATGTCCGGGGGTCTGTGTCAGGGCTTAGTTTTAAGGTAAGTTACACATAATGGGCTAGTATGCGATGCATACTAGCTCATTATGCCTTTGTCTTGCAGGTTTTTTTTTTTTATTTTTTTTTTTTATAGGTTCCTCTTGGTTCCCTATGGAAAGTAGTTGGGGAATCTTACATAAAGCTCCTACCACTGGCTGCTGCTACTACAGCTGTCCCCTTTCTGCTATCTATCATGTAATGTATTGTAGCAGGTGGGCAGACCTGTCATTGCAGCTGTAGAATTCTTAATATCAGAGCCTTAAGCCTCGTACACACGATCAGATTATCGAACGATCTGTCGTCCGTTTTTTGTGGCATGCTAGTCTGATGTGGAAAGTGAAGAGGTTATTTTCATACTAATTTTCCCGTACGACAGAATTCTACTTCAGAAGTGATGTCATGTGTTGGATTGCTTTGTATGTGTTTTTTCGTCTCGGAGCATGCTTTTGCTCTTAAGATTTTTTTCCGTCAAACTGTACTAATGAGAAGAAAATCAGACGGTGTTGACGGACAATAAAAATTTTATAGCCTGCACATCAGGTTTTTTTCGGCCGAAAAGTCGGAGTCGACTGTCGAAAGCACCATACTAACAATCCAAAAATCGGCAGATCGGTCCACGGACGAAATTTCCCTTCAGATTTTCTTATCGTGTGTACGGGCCTTTAAGCTGGGTACACACAGGCTGAAAATTGTCCAAAAACAGTCTGTTTGGCAGGAAGCAGCCGACTTTCAGCTCATGTGTACAACTCCTCGTCCAACAGAAGTCAGACTCGTGACTGGCTTCTGTTGAATGAGCTCCACTATGTTCTGGTGCATCGAATGAGTTAGTACTGCAATCTGTAAGTGTGTTATTCAACCCGCTGGGTTGAATGTAAAAAAATCTTGCCATGTGTACCCAGCATTAGAGAGGAAAAGAATCTGGTGGTTTTGATAATTCATCCAGTATCTACTAAATCTGAAATAATAGGCTTCAATTGAAAAGTCCAATCTTCTCCTTTCCCACTTTTAATCTCAAACCTCAGTAATCCTGTGCATTCGTACATCCATTAGTTGTCTATTTTTAACTCATACTTGTGCTGAAACTACACCCAGGTTTTGTTCCATTCCCAATAATCATCATAAATTATATTTTCCATTGGGAGTTTTCTAATTGGGGTTGTGTGAATAATACGTCATGTGTTTTAATGTTCCTTTCAAAATTTGATGGGAAAAGACTTGCCACTAACCAGAGTTGACTAAAAAACAAATCATGTAACACATTTTTAGTTCAGAGTGTAGTTGTGTGTTTTTTTTTTTTTTTTTTTTTTTTTTTTTAATATCTCAGGGAAATTCATTCTTTACCTTGTGGGGACATCTTTAGTTGTCTGTACAGCTGTTGCTACAGAGTCCCTGTAGGAGGAACATGTCATTTTTTAAGGGTAATTTAGCACTAATGTTTTGCAGGAATTGGAGGCGGTTAGAGATGCTTTGACACCAGCTCTGGCCTGTGCCGCTGCTAAAACGGGAGACATTAATGCATTGGAAGCAATAGGAGATATGGTAAGTGTCTCTAAAAATGTCCATGTAAATGTTGTTTTGTTTTTGGTATAGCCTGGCTTCTTATGGCGTAGATTCTCCCCCCGGTTATATACTGTACTCCTAAATATAAAAAAATAAATCTAGGAGAGTACGAACACCTCATAATGGCTACAGTAGGTGTACAGAACCAGGAACTTGGTGACTGTCTCAGATCTCACATTTAGGATTTTCTATCGAAGGAAAAGCTTGAGGTCAAGGAGAGACTGAAGGACACAGACCTACTTGATTTTAAAAACAAAATTTGCATGATTTTTTTTTTTTTTGGTCACATACTATGGACTAAGGCTTTTGAATAAAATTTTGCTTTAAAGTGATTGTAAAATCTCGATTTTTTTTTTTTTTTTTTTTTTCCTTTTTTATAAAAAACATATACTCCCCTGCTCTGTTGATAGTTTTTCACAGAGTTGCCAGGAACCTCCTCTTCTTGGGTCCCTCTTCGGCTTTCCTGGCCCCTCCATCCGGGGGCACCGGAGCCAAGCTGCACCTCCCTGTGTCCATTCAGACACCCAGCCACAGCTTGGCCCCTTCGCCTCTCTCTCCTTATTGTCTCACCAAATTTGGATGGCAGCAGTGGGAGCCAGTGGTGCTGGGCTGCCATCTCCACCAATCAGGAAGCAGAGTCTTGGGCAACCAAGACATTCTTGCAACATCGCTGAATAGAGATGGGCTCAAGTAAGTATTAGGGGGCCTGAGGGGGGCTGCTGCACACAGAAGGTTTTTTTATCTTAATGCTTAGAAAGAATTAAGATAAAAAACCTTCTGGCTTTACAGTCACTTTAATGCTGCCTTCCCAATCAGTTCATACTCATCACTTTTTTTATTGCTATCGGCAGTGAGAAAGTACATGGTACAATTATCCAGTGCAGAAACATAAGGAGGACGCGTACATAATACATGTCATGACAGCGAAACTCAAAACATAGAACATTGGAGTTCATACTCTATCAAAGGGCACATATATATGATGATGGAAGTCGCACATAATTATGGAGTATAAGATCAAGTCAAATACATAGGGATGTTTAAATAACATCCACGTGGCTTGTAAAAATAGACATTAAGCCCCGGTTCACACTTGTGCGTGTGCGGGGTTCGCATGTAATGTCGGAGCGCACTGCTCCGACATTACATGCGATCGGCTGTGCGGTGCGAGTTTAGCCATACAGTTTGTATGGCTAAATTCGCACCGCAGCCGCACCAAACACGCACAGGGACCCTTTTTGGCAGCCGCATCAGGATCGGATCGCACAGCGGTTCACACTTGTGCGATCCGATCCTGTGCGAACTGCACGATCGCACTGCGATATGCGATCAAACTGGGGGTGTCGTTAAGATTACATTGACACCCCCAGTGTATCGCATATGGCAGTGTGAACTGCCGGGGGTGCATTGCGATGCGGGAACAGGCTGCAGATTCGCAGCCTTCCCGCACTCGCATAAGTTTGAACCGGACCTAAGTTAGGTACAGGTTTCATCATGTGATCACCATCTGTCCCATATCTTGGTGTATTTGTGTGGGCATCCTCTGTGTATAGATTAATTTCTTATATGGGAGTGTATCCTTAATTCTTTATTTCCATGCTTGGATTGAGGGAGGCAATGCTTGCATCCAGTACCTAGGTACTGTCTTCCTAGCCATTAAAAGCATTTATTGCAAGAAAGTAGCAAGGATTTTGTCAATCTCTAAATCTGATAGTAGGCCAACCAGACATCGTTTAGGCTCTAGAGCAATCGATAAACCTATTTTTTCATGTAAGAAGCGAATTACCTGAAGCCAGAATGTTTGAATAATCTGGCATGCCCAGGCCAGATTGTAAACCGAACCGACGGTTGAGGCACAGAGCGGGCACATTGGGTTGAGAGTGATTTGATACCGGCAATCCTTTGGTGGGGTGGGGGGTGTAAGATAAGCCTGATGTAATATGTATAGTTGTGTTAACCAGTCTGTTATTTTGGGGAAAACTGTTTTGACGTTATCTAAGATTTCCTCCCAATCAGTGTGCTTTTATAGCTCCAAGATCTGATTCCCATCAGGTTTTAGCTTTCTAAGCTATTGTGGTGTTGGGAATGCGAATAGTTGAACAGAAAGTGGAGGTTAGTTTGGTGGTTTCTAGATAACATCTAGTATAGGGGGAGTAGACCAGGAAAAATTCAGAGTATGAAATTGGGTTCGTAAGGCGTGTCAAAGTTAAAGATATCTAAAAATTAGGTAGTTGGAGAGGGAGAACTCTTCGTTCAGTACTTGGAATGTTTTGGGTCTAGTGGGAGTCATAACTTGGTGTAGGTATAGTATGCAGTGAGTAGCCCAGATGGTAGGGTCTGGAATTGTCAATAGTTCAGGTAAGCAATTGTTGGAGTATGGGAGTGAAATGACTGGACATTTAATTTACATAAAGGAAGTTCCCAGATACTGTACATTAATGATGGGGTAAGTATGCCAAACACAGATTCACTTTAAGAGTAACCTGTGTGGTCTGCACTTTATCTGCTAATGCAGGTAGGAGAATACCTTCTCTTTTTTTTTTTTTTTTTAAAGGTCATATAAAGCCAACAAGTATCTCATACTGAGGAAGGTACAGCACAACAGAAATATTTCAATGTTTTAGGCTGGGTTCACACTGGTGCGAATTGGGTGCGGGTCTCCCAGCATCCAATTCGCATGACAGGAGAGTGTGCCGACTCTAAATAGAGCCGGTTCACCCATCTCTGTGGCGGCTGGGGAGTGGATTGCACAAGGGTCCTGTGCGTCTTTGGCTCCATTTCAGGGCCGAATTCAGGCACAAATTTGGACCGGATTCATCCCTAAAACGGAGAACAGGGACGCACTGGACCCCTGCTGTGAGCCGAATCTGGCGTAAGTGTGAACTCAGCCTGAAAGCAGTTCTACACTGTATCTGAGCACCACAAGATAAAAACACTATTTCATTGTTTTTAGTATTCAAAGCAAACTCTCCCATCCATCCTTCTATGTCTATGTGCTATATTTAGCTGAGAAATCTTTTGGAAAAAACACTCCCTAGCATTTCCGGCCGTGTCTTTACTGAGTAAGGGCAGATGATTCATGTAGCATTTACTTACAGGAATCATTCTGCCCATAGCTCAGGCATGCAGGCAGGACCATGTAATTAGAAATGAGAAAACCCCTCCTTCCCTTCTGAAGACTCCTGGGATTGTATGACATCATTTGGCTAGGCATAGAAAGTAAGGAAGTAACTGAAAAATGGATTTAAAAAAAAGTTTAAAACAAGTAAATATAAATACACTTTCCGATCTATTAAAAATAGTCAATGTTGATTGAGAGAGTGAAATTCCACTTTGTAATGTACATCAAAGATCCACAAGCCCATAGGGATCTTGAAGAGAAAATGTTAGGCTGCCACAGGCACCAAAATTATCTAGATCTACAAAGTGTCACCAAGCCACACCTCCATTTATTTTTATTTATTTTTTTTAATCAGAAAACATCTTTATTGAGAGAAATTCACATCACCACAGTAAATAACAATACATGGTACAGGCATAATAGCAAGAAATCTATTTATTTTATTTTTAGCTTTGGTAGAATAGCTAGAAATAGCTTTTAGAATAAGAAAGTTTGCATTTTTATAAAATTTTATATTTGTATTTTGTCCTATTGGGGAGATTTTCCCTCACTTCTTGTCTCTGTAACATCCGTATAAGAAATAGGAGTCGTTTTCACATGATAGAAAGGCACAAACAGCAGTTTTCAGGTTTTCTAACCATTTCCCCAGTCTACAGAAATGAGGGGAAATTTTCCTAATTAAAGCAAAGATGGCAGTATGATCGAATCTATAACCCTTCCCTACCATATCCAGATCAAAACGCATTTTGGCTGGAATTGAGTCTTAAAGGGGACCTAAAGTCTTGGTTTAATCCCCAGTTAATGCGGCTGCGACTTATTGCATGACAAAACAAAATACATGAATTTCATGGTCTTTAAATCGGATTTTGTTCATGTGGTGGTCTCCATGTTTCATTTCTAAAATATTCTGTATGTTTGATTTGTATTTAACAGGGGGGAAACCTGAGCAGTGAGGACTATGATGGAAGAACGCCTTTACATGTTGCCAGCTGTGAAGGTCACTACAATGTGGTCCAGTATCTGCTTAATAAGGGAGCCACTGTATATGCTAAGGACAGATACGGAGACACCCCTCTGATGAATGCTGTAAAATTCAGGTAAGTCTAAACATCTTTTAGAAGTAGCCTGCCATGACAGGTCATTTACTCTTCACTTTAGTGAAGCAAGAGTGAGGATAAAAGGTTTTGGTACCAATTAATCTGATTAATCAATAACTCTTCTCAAAGGGAGATTCTGTCAAGTACGAAAACCATATTGATCCCTGTTATGTTAGCGAGCCCTTGTGACTGAAAGCTTCTAAAAAAAAAAAAACCTGCGATTTCAGTTGGTCTTCTCTCTGTCATGTGTCAGTTTACTGTATGAAAATTTGAATTGGCGCATTTTGTATGCATCTATACAAATGTGCATCTATAACCATTTATTTTTTCTTTTTAAATTGTGATAAAGCGATAGAACCTCTGCTGGGTTTTAATGTCCAGCCACCCCCTGCCCCTCAATTGAGAGGAAATGGAATGTAAGAGGACATGTGCTCTGGTGACAGCTGTTCTCAACTGGACACAAACCTTAAAAAAAAACGTGACAGGTTGAAACCATTTCCTACTTTATCATTTATTAAAAAAAAAATGTTTGGCTACTGCGTGCAATCAGCACATTAACTGAATTGTCTCGGGCAGCTCCTGATGCATACTTCTGATCATTTCACAGCTGTCACAAGATTGGAAAGCCCGCCTCCACCTCAATTAGATCCTCTTAAAGGGCTCGGGGTTAATGGAAAATTTTGAAGTGACTAAATAAAAATACATACTTTCATGCTTCGGCATCTGTGTGACACTGCAGTGGTCCATTGCTGGCTAGGACCAAGAGCTGATACATGACCACTGATTGCCAGCTCTTGGTCTGCACAGGGCAGAGAACAGTGACAGTCAGTCTCTGCACCCTATGCTCTGTTCCTCCAACACTCACTGGAACTCCAAGCTTGGGAGTTGGTGGGTGTGGCTGATTCCAGCTCTCAGCTGCATGCTAAAGTGCTAAACCAGCCATCAATCAGGCAGCCAGGTGATTCCTTACAGTATTGTCAGGATACCTCCTAAACCTGGTGTAGCTTTCCCCCCATCAGCTGATACCACGCAATAGCCCACTAAGAACTGACTCTAGGTAACCAACGTAAAATACTCCTGTGACTCCTAAGAGAAAAAACAAAAAGGTCTGGCCGTGTG